>NC_061790.1:18296396-18905481 GCF_022458985.1 Mugil cephalus | reverse complement strand
ACTAGAACAGTTGAAGTGGAGCACTGCGATAGTGTATATATAAAGAGCAGCATATCATGCATGGTTACCCTCCACTGCCCGGCCCAAACTAGCCAATCTGCTGTCCCAGCCTCACCTTTCCTGGATCATTTGCCGTCTAACACCTGATACTTTCATGTCACTAACTCGCAGGCTGCCCACAATTGGCTTGCCAAATGGCCTGAGACCACCTATTCCGTAGGTCCCTATTGTGGAACAGTTGAACCCCATCCAGGAGCAAACTCTGCCTAATTGACCCCATATGTTCTCCCAGAGTTCAGATCCACCCGCTGGCGATATCTATGGTTCAGCACCGAAATCGCTTAAATGCAGACTTTATGTGTGTATGGCCTCAGTGATCAAAGACACAGAGATGGTATTGATCAGAAGGCAACGCGTCCAAGATAAAAGGCGGCCTTGTTTTTGTGGCCCTGAAAGAGAAGAAACTGCATGAATGGTCTGAAATCCTATAGCATATAAAAACACCATAAATAACATTACATGCATGAAATTAACAGAGTCATTTCAAAGATGAAAAGAATTATTTTAATGTGCGACATTTTAATGTGTGGAGTGTTTATCTTGTCAGTGCAGTGTGTCCTGCAGCCTGTGCCGCGTTCAAAGGCTGTATGGAGACGGGCTTTAAAAAGACGTGTTTGCCAGAGAGACGGGACAAGCAGCAGTTGGCAGGACTGTTGGGAGTCAGAGACTACTGGCAGATGCACAGTGTGGAGGAGCTGCTCCACACTGCTTTGTGCAGCCTTCACTTCCAATTGTAATTTATTTGTGGCTTGTTAAAGGGACGTGTACCAACAATCTGGTAATTGCTAATAGAAACATGTCAGTTTTGTTCCTTCAATCATATAATTGATTTATACGTGAAAGCTTTGCCGTTGCTTTACTGATAATGTACGTCTAAGGGGCAAATATAAAAAAAAACATCCTGCATCTAGCATATCATGTGTTTTGGGTTTCTTGCAGGAAAGGAGCGTGTCTTTGGGATAAAGTACCAAAATCTCCATCCATATATTTTGGTTGCTGAACCATGAAAATCAGAGAAAAGAAAATTCCGCCAGTGAGTTTACATTATTTCCCCTCTTTACAATAATCTAATTTCCTTCATTCAAGTTGTAGTTTTCCTTTCCCAAAACTAGCTCTAGAACCAGGGAAAGTTCCTGCTGTGGAACTTACAAATGGATAAGCTGCATCCGAAATCACATATTGTGCACTACATACTTAATATGTGAACTGTGTACAAGTATGCATCGTTGGGGGGGTTCATAAAGGTGGAGTAAAAACAGGCTCTACTTCATTGCATTGGGGAATATTTTAGTGTCTAGTGCAAACATACTACACTCAGTGCAGGTACTGCTGATATACTAACGTAATAGACATGCTGCTTTAGCATACTAAATAATCACAACAATCAACATTCAGACATGGCCATAGTTTCCTTTATTGAATAGGCTTATTTCCTAACACACCTAGACCAGATGAGACGCCCCCACCCCATAGCAATGACGTATAATAGCAAAAGATGCTTTTCAGGACTGAAATTGTCTGGATTCACTTGTCTTCATGTCTTAAAGTAATGACAGACTGTTGTTTCTCTTTACTCTATTTATAAGGACGGCAGTGGCACAGGGCTATTCACTGTAGAGAACTGTGTCCATACAAAACTGGAACAGATTAAAAAGTCAAGAAATTCCACCAACCTCCTTTTGAAAAGGGATACCTTTTAATTGAAAACCATTCAAGGTGACCCCGATGGAGACAATGACCAAATGTGGCTAATTTAAAGAATCTAAAATGTGACATCTGAGCTTCACCTTGTGTGTAATTATTACTCTCCAGAGGGGCATGGAAAGAAAGATGGCCATAAAGCCACAGAAAGCCCAAGTCTCTCTTTTTATTTGTTTTGTTCAGAAGCAGTACATCAAAAGGACCCATGAGTGCATACAAACAGCTTGGCCTCTGTGGCAAACCTCCCATAGTGCCAGGGGAGAGCATTGAGTCTGCAAAATAGCTGCCTCGAAGTGCTCCTCCGACAAACTGCCGCGCAGACAATCTGGAACAAATTGTGATCTAACTCTTGCTGGAATTTGCGAGGGCTGCCTATGACAATATCAGCAACTATAGACTGGGGAATCTCTAAATAAATCCAAAGTTTCTGAACCATATCAGAACAGCAAAGGTTGTCAAAGAGGAGGGAGTCATTAACTCAAACCTAATAATTTGCGTCATTTAAGTCAAGAATAAAGCATAAAATGTAAATTGTGTTCCTTCAGATTTATCTCTCTTATTATAACACAGCAGAAGGCCAGCGAATATTTATCATCAAAGTTTTCAGCTTTTTTCAGCACTTTTATTTACCTCATTAAAGTGATGCGTCACTCATAATTTGGGAAGAGGGAAATGAATGTTGTGCATTCCTTTTGGGACAAAAGAATGAGTAGGAGGAAAGCAGAGATGTTGTTCCTGACTGCCACGTGACAGTCATGAGAATGTGTTCAGAAGCCATATCCATCATGTCTAATGTTGTTCCAGCAGCCCTAAGCAACATAGCGTGCAGAGATATAATTGCATTGCCACATCCGCACAAGTAAAATTTCAAAAATGTCTCCCAGCTGAGCTGCGAGATGAAGCTTTGTGAGTTTTTAACTCTCAGGAAGGAGATTAGCGCAAAGGTGTTAGCCAAGTTGTTTCCGGAGAAATTACAATACACAAGATTCATAAAGGAACCATAAATCAGTTCATTTTAGTAGCATGCTGCCTCTGATGTCCCTATAACTTACTGTGATCTGTGTGAACCTCCAGCCTCAGGGTGACCTGTTCCTTATGTCAGTATAAAAAGCAATAGTGTCTTGTTTCTGGTAGCGAGTAGGTGGACTACACATGAGTTTTAGACCCTTTTCCTTGAAATAGCTGCCAACTAACAGATATTTATGATAGATATTGAATAGATAATTAAAGCTATGGGGCTAGGCCTCGTTTACTCTACAGTCAACGTCTGCCACAGTTTTTGCTTCTTTCACTTCATGTGTTACAGTTAGTTAGTGAAAACTATTCTATAATCAAGTGTAGAGACGTGATTTATGGCTCTTTGAAATGAACTGGATCTTGTGGATCCTGTTCATTTCAAAGAGCTGTTCAAAAGACTGGCTCATTTTGATATTTAAATGTTTTTAAGATGCCCCAAACTCAGTTTATCCAGGAAATATTCACTGGGAGGAATGATAGGGTAAGATTTGTATCTGAATCACTCAAACTTAGAAGTCCACTATATTGGTGGGATATCTGAGGTCGAATACACCTGAAATATAGATTGCAGATAGATACACTAATGTTAAGAGCCTTGCATTGACTAATGGGAGGTTTATGCTTCTGTATTTACGCCGTAGGTACCTCACAGCGCAGACCCTACACACACCGTACACCGCAGTGTGACATACACCTCTCCAGAAATGTAACTACGCATTGCGATGATGCAGAAAGAAGCTGTGATTGGTCTGCTTGGTAGTAGCGTGTTTCTGCTTTAGGATTTCTGGCTGCTTCTCCATCTCCACAGTTTCTAAACACATTGTTTTTGACCAATAAAGATGGAACACATCACGGAAAGCTTAACTGAGGAGGTTTGGAGATACAAACATTTGCATGACTTGTCGACATTGTTGAAAGAATAGCAGGAAGTAGAAACAAAAATTAACCCGCCCGTCAAATTAAAAAAAAAAAACCCACAGCAGCGACTAGTGTTTAGGTGGCGGCTCGCACTGGCGAAGGCTATGTGCGCAAGTTACGGCGCCTATGTTCCACAGGGGCATAAACCACGGTTCAGAATCAAACCCGGATCAACTGCTAGGAAGGCAGCTGCTCACCATTATACCGCTGCATTATTCTGGCAAACATTACACATTGCTTTACCAACACAAAAGTGCATCCAGATGCTGCTTCTGATTCTGATTCTTTGGCTCGTTTTGTCTTTTCAAGTCACTGGCCACTCACTTCAAATGAATCCTGTCCAGTGTGGACTACTCCTCATGATGACCTCATGCGATATTTGCATATTAAATGAGCATCATGTGTGTACTCTGCAGCACTCCTCCCCTTGTGGCTGCTCTCCTTCTTGGATGTCCATCTGTGTGAAACACAGCAACCGCGAGTCGGTCAGTAGATTCGGTTCACTCGCGAACGTCACATCTCTAACCAAGTGAAAGCGAACAAATATTAGTATTGTGCCTGTGTCCTGAAGATGCAAATGCTGTTAGGATCCAGTTACTTGTTTTTAGCATAAAGATGAGGAAACTTGTAGGCTGACTATGCCAGTATGGACGCTTCCCAAATTATGTAGGTGTTTTATTTGCATAGGGAGCGTGAAACAGATAGCCACTCACAAACTGTCGACTGAGACACATGTGGAGATGCATTCTAATTACATATTTTTTCGGGGCATTTTTGCAAATCAGCCCTTTAAAAAGAAGCACTTCCTCCTGAGAACATACATGTAATCAATTTAATTAGGTCACGTATCATCATCAGTCTCCTTGTTTGTTTTTTTTCCCGTTCTTGTCACTAAATCTTTGCTGTGTGTGTTGGCTCTAACAGCTCATAGATCTGTGGGGTAAAAGAGAGTGATGGGGGACTCACTTCCGACTCAGGTCAGTGCATTCAAACAGCAAGCGGCTCTGTCCCACTGACAGGCTATGATGAAGTGGCCTTTAGGCCGACTGACCAGAGCACACGATGGATGGGACGGAGCCGCGTGTTTGCCGGTGGCACCTATGGTCTTGTCGTCCACGTGACGCTCCCCTGCTGGGGTGTTTCCTGGTCCCTCAGCAATCACTCTTTTTAATACTGTAAACCCTTTTGAAAGGTTTTGCGCAGGGAACTGGCCAAATGACTGGGGGCACGGGCTAAAAACACAGGTCTGGTCATGCAGGGCCAGAGTTAAGGAAAGTTTCTTTTGAATGACAATAGCTGTTTAGCATGAAAGCTGCAGGAAAAACATGACTTGACAACGTGACTTTTCTTTGTGTTTGATGATCTATCATCCCCAGATACTGAGCATCTGGGTGAAGTTTCCACCTCCGCCCTCAATACAAAGGATATCAGGATATTGTGGTTTGCATAACAACATTTATGTCTAAAGGTTTCCAATCCGTGTTAAATACCCGTGAGTGAGCAAGCAACAGATTTAAAGCTTTCAGAAAACTCCACAGTCACACATATTTGTTTTCACTGTCAGTTTTCATCAGCATTTCCAATTTGTGCAATAAATAAAAAAGACAATCCCAGGGGAAACGTGTAGGGGAGAGTCTTTTCTTTCTTTCTTCTTCTTTTTTTTTTTTTTTTGCTTATTTATTAAAAAAATGAAAACTTTAAACGCTAACTTTTAAATGTATCCAGATTGCTTGCTCTCACTCCAAACTGTAATTTTCATACACATACAATTTTGCAAAACATGTGGTCCGCATGCTTTCTTAAGTTACTGAATGTCTGTCACATTGTCGCAGCAAATCTACAGGGTGTCGGTTATCTTGGAAACACAGGTTGCATCAGACACATATTGAGAAATAACAGATGTTCTCCTCTTGAATCTCAAACATTACAGTATTTTTAAATTATAGTTCAGCCCCCCATACAGGATATTAAAGATATTATCATACCAGATAAGGGAGCATTGAACACACCACCGAACGTAATGTAATGGGAGCAGCAACTTTCTGTTACTCATGTAGAGTTTTTACTCTTGAGCCAGATTTTCACTGTCAGTGTCTACAGCTGTATACTAGCTAATTTTAGCCCCAGTGACAAAACTATTTACCAGCAGCTGCTTTGTCTCCTTGATTTGTGTGGAAGTACAGATGTAATCGTTCCGATTTTAAATCCAAATTGTCTCAGCTTCAGAAAACGTCCTAATCTAAAGTAACAATTCCATTAGTTCAGAAGAACATTTAATTACTGTTAATTGCTGATAAAGGAGAAGGGGTAGGATTAAATATGCATATGGTTCTTCCTTTCGGACATGCTAAGTTTTTGTAGTTTTTGATTTTGTTGTGTGTGTTTTCTCATGTTTGAGATAAAGCCTTCATTCATTCATTCATTCATTCATTCATTCATTCCAGAATATACCAACAACATAAAGTTTGTGTTCTTCAGTTTGCGCAACTAGGAGGAAGACAAGCTACAATTGAGACAATTCACAGGAACGTGCGGCTTTTTAAACTAAAACTAACTTCATCTTAACAAGCTCTTAACCCTTGGCACATGAGGGGAAAAGTTACTGCGATGCCTCCGCTCCTCGCGGGTTATCATTATTTTAACCATTACTGAAACAAGCACGTAAACAAACACTTCTGTGCTCTGCTGAAAACAGTAACGGCGGCGGCAGTGCTACTCAGAATTCAAATCTGTGAAATGGTAATCGCTTTTCATGGTCCCAGCCCCCTTGCTTTTGTCCTCAGAGGGACTCCCACTGCGATTCGTGACTTGATTTGAATAAGAGGCACAGAGCTGGCACCTCGCTGCAGAGGGAGCACTATGTAGATAGAGTTAGAACTGATAGAAGGGGAAGGACCTTCACCCGATCATGGCAAGGTTTCCACTTCAAAAACAGCTGCTCTCTGGGGGACACACAATCCTTTTATTCAAGAAGGCTCTGGCAAATTTTTAGAACTTTGATTTTGAGTTGCTTCAAATCGAAAAGGAGGGTCCATGTCTAACAGGTTGAAGAAATCATGAAAACATAAACCACATAGACTCATATAGGATGATCAAACACTGCATTCAGGCTGTGACCGCTTCATACTAAAAAAGAAATGAGAGATTCAGGATCTACAGGTGTAGTTTTCTCTGAGAGCAGAGCCCACATAATTATCCAGCACAAATGCTGGACAATTCAACATGTTGTCTTTTTGTCATCTGCTGTTTTTAAGCTTTGAAGCCTTGATTCATTTTCATTGACTTTGAACAACTCAAATTATCTTTTGTCGTGTGGTTTCCTAAATACACAACACCCTAGTCTCATAGAGGACGCTGTCTGTCAGTTGGTACATTTTATTTTTCACTCAATTTCTCACTTGTTGCTGTTCAAATCTGGAGTCTGGTAACACTCCATTTTGATTTCATTATGGCACTTGTTTCAGTCGGTACGGAGAAATATAGCTCTGCGCACAACTGGTAGTTTATAACCGATCACAGCAACAAATGCGTTAACTGCAATTTAGGGATTTATGAAAGTTTGTTTGTGATCAATATTGGACTTCAAGTCGTGTTTACACACATTCCTTTTTTTAATTCTCATTTATGCACATTAGTTATATGTTTCAAAGAGATTGATACAGTTTTACACGTGATCTACCAACAATTAATCATATTGTTGCAATAATTTTCATGAGAAGTAAAAAAAAAAAAAAAAAAAAAAAAAAATTAAGGGCAACTGTGTGTTTGTTTCTCTGAGTGTAGCCATTTTGTTGCAAACTAGTTAAATCCACAGCCCTCAGCTGACGTGTATGACTGCACTGCCGTTATGTTTCTCTACCATTTCCATGCAAAACGATTTGATCTGATTGGCCCAGCAGATCTTTTCTGGAGCATAATCAGTAACAAATGGGATTCACGACCAACTTTCTCCCTCACAAAAAATGAATAAATAAATAAAACAAAGTCTGTCAATAAATCAAAAAGAAAAGAAAAAGATCAATTTGCAGCTAGCTTAGGCTATACGCCTAAGAACAACAAACACGCCAAATGTTCAGCCTGTGTATACACCTAATAATTAGACATTGTTTGTGATATAAAAAATACAGTACAGGTTTGAATGTTCATCTTGAAACACAATGGCAACATACTTTTGTAATTCTCTGCTCTGTTTGTTGGTGAAAATACCCGTCCAACAAAGGCTGATTAACTGCGCATCTTAGAAAAGACTAAAATGTATTTCACTGCTTATCTAAAAACAATTGATTAGCACAGCTTTAAAATGTTAATCATGGAACACAACAAGCTAGAGCCAAGTTTAAAAACACAGTATGGTATTGCCCCTTTTTTTTTAGTCAGCAAACTAGTAATAGCTGTGTGGAGACAAAGGCTTTACACTCCAAAGAAGTTCCCCAAAAAGCAGTTATCAGTATCCTGCAAGTGAGCCCGGCCTCCAGTTGAATGACATTTTAAAGCTTGAATAAAAAGCTGTAACAACATTTGTGTGCTATTGATTAGAGCCACGTCATTGGTCTGTTCTATCTGTTGAATATCTGTGTGTTCGGGACACGCTCCGGGAGGAAGAGGACCGTTAAAGTCTCTCCAAGCCTGCTGTCAGCCTGCCTTATTGATGCCCATGCCACCAGTGGCTGATTGCTGGATGAACACCCCCCCACACCACCTGATTGATGTGACAGACAATTGGCCTGATGTTCCAGCACCCCTCCACCATCACCTCTTTCACACAGCAGAGCTCAGGAGACACTGTGAGTGTGAGTGGCGTGGTGTGTTTACACTGCTGCAGCCCTGGAGACTGAAAATTCGAAAACTTTAAGGTTTGAGGTTTATCCAACAGACCAACTGGCATCAGTAGCGGATTGATGCCATTGGTCCATTGATGAAAAGGGACATTTTCACCAAAATATATTTTGCTGATAAACTCAAACAACCTTTAGGAAACGAAATCAGCGAGCAGTTGTCTGCACACTTCAAAGTGGTGTGTTTGAACTCTGACCGAACACCAGATTTTGTCAAGTTTAATACTGTTGAAGGCAATCAGACTGTCTTATGTGTCAGTGGGCTGATGAATAGTAAAAGAATGTGCATTATTTCTTACCCAGGGGCCACTGTATAATTCCCTGCTGGAGCTGTTGCTTTCTTGTCAAAGTCATTGTGTTCGCATTCATGTTGCCATGTCAACTTCTTTCATTCAGGGTGTCAGAGGCTTCAGCGATCCACTATTAAAGTTGCATTATCTGGTGGACCCGGGCCATGGACGTGACAGTTTTTACAGCCTCTTTCTTCAGTGAGTCAGTCAGGGAGGTGAGCCGCTGCTGTCACAGAGGAGGAAGACGTCAGGACCAAAGGCTGAGTTGTTGCAAGTGCCAGATTCCATGTAGCCTACACACATTCTGACGGGACATTTTGACCAACCTTAAAGGTCTGAGATTATTTCAATTTCTCCTTCCCCAATCTGATACAAGAATATAGCTTGTCTGTGAAGGTTCTCAGTCATGCAGGTCATAGCATATTTAAAAAAGAAGGGTTACTAGACTTGTAGAGTTCGCCACTCATCTAAGCATTTCTAAGGGACTGGTGAGAAGGTGAGGTTTAAATAGAAACATCCGTGGGTGCAGCCCATCAGAAACTGACTAGTGTCTGAGCAGAGTTCCACGCTGAAAATACAGAATCTGCATTGGTGATATACGCTTTGGGTACTTCACACTTTTTGAGAAGCCTTTGCTGTGCTGACTTTGTTGAAAAGGTTGTACTTGTCTTGTAATGAATGCATTCTGATATGTCGCGGGATTGTGAAAATGACAAGTACACGGAAGGAACCTTTAACATTATTAATATTATTCCTTCAGAAGCGAAAGTTTTTTTTTGTTGTTTTTTTTTCAGAAAACCAACTCTGAAAGTCACAAAAATAGAATAAACATGAACATGCATTTTGTATACTATATTCAGATGAGGTAAACTGTGTATTATTGACCACAACAATGAATATCCAAGTATGTGGACATTGGCATAGAGGCAAGACAAAAAAAATAAATAAATAAAACAATGCAACAATAAAGACCTTGTTAATACTCAAAAAACAAGGTTTGGATTTAGATTTGGATTTGTGCTATAGGCCATCATGAACTGGTGGTCGGGAAATTTCTTTGTTCACTCTAATCCAGATGGAGGCCAGGGATCATCTACACAACTAACACTGACCTCCTTGATTTGCCTGCGGACTCATATGGCGAAATATGAACGCAGTGCATCCCGCCTGATATTTCAACAAAACGTGTTTGTTGGCTCCTTAATTTGTTGCCTTTAACCTTCTGAGACCCGAGCATTTGTTTGGAATGAATCTTAATTTGTTTAAGATAAGATTAAGATCTTTAGGTATTTGGGATTAGTAGGACCTAAGAAGCATAAAAAGTAAACATCATTTCCTTCCTGGATGTAATTTTTGAAAACAATATGAGGACACAGGGATTATTTCACTGTATTTCACTGATGCTGGGTCTCAGGAGGTTAACAGCAACATTTACTCCGAATCCATTACATCTATAATAACCAATACATAATCTAACAATCAGTTTTACATGTCAAACTCACCCAAAGCAAAACAAAAGCAACTGGACCTTCTTAAAGATGTGTCGTGGAAGAATTTGCTGAAAACAACTCAGATGAGTCACAAAATATCTTCAGGAAAACCCAACCGGCCCAGCTGCCTTTATTTCGTATTTTTTCTTTCTATATACCATGACCTGGATGACTTAGAACCTTCACAGACGGAGTGTTGTTAAACGGCAGTGGCATCACAAAGGTATCTTCTGCATTACAAAGTGACAGCCAACAGTTTGAAAGTCATGAGTGTTTACCTGGAGAGGAGGTTCAAATAGCCCACCCAGCTGCATTATGGGAAGTGTCATATCTAGTGTTTATGGATTGTAATCCATAGTGCTGCTCCCTCTGCAGCTTCAATTCACCATTTAGACCATCTGTCTGTAACAGATCATGGAAGTGGAATATCAGCAGATCAAACTTTTCCACTTTCAACTGAGAAACTGGAAAATATAACAACACAAAATATTGAAAGGTTAAGTGAAGACCACAATTATAAAGGCTGAAATAAACAGGAGTTGTGGCCTGGTTTTATAGACTAGTTAGCAAGATTTTATGGGTACATTTTTATGCTTCAAACCATGGTTAGTTTTTTCCACATTTGTCTAATAAATAGAACAACTGAAATGCCACAGCACCGACTAACTAGAACACTATGATGACGCACCCTCTGGCTTCCTGTAGTTTGCCTTTAAAAGGCTTTTAGGGTCTTTAAGTGTAGCTGTACCTGAGAGTTGGGAGGGGTTAAGGTTAAACACAAACAAACTTTCCTGTGTTTCCTTGCACACTTTGCATTGCTAATACCCTGTACTGCCATTCCTCATTGTATCTCTTGATTCATATGAATAAAGTACTTGGCACAAATTAGATTCTTTGTATGTGTGTCCTCCTCTCCTTGTCACCAACTTGAGCTGGGATGGTAACAATTCAAATTAGCACTGTTTTAGTTCAAGCAAGAGAACAGTACAAAAGTAAGTAATATACATAACAGTTAACAGTTTTTAGTGTTGGACTGTTAAACCACACCCACATTTAAAGCATTTTGCTTGCCAGTCATTCCTGTGTGTAGGTCACATGTATCATGTACACCATGATTTATTCTCTAGCCTCTGTTATTTTATTTGTCAGATTTTGCTATGCAAACCACACCCTAGGTAGTAATTACTACCTCAAACGATAGAAACTATTCTTGAATAAAATGTATTTGATGTATACTTTTGTGTTTTAATTGGCCCAAGTCCCATCCACTAAGGCCATGTTCACATGTAGCAAAACAATCTTTTTATCTCCATGAAGGTTGATCCACTGCTAGAATCTGATTCTGATTCTGAAAACCGCATCTAGTTGTAGAAACAATGTATTACTGTATTGTTTCTGATACAGAACTCAGCCAAAAAAAAAGACGAAGCATGCACATCAACCCTACGTGCCGTATACAATCAAGCAACAGTATACTGTATATTATCCTAGCCACCCAACTAGGGTCAGTACATGATACAGCACCGTCACTAGCCTAGTTTGTTGTTGTTGTAAGACGTCGGGGGCAGTGGGGCATTTTCACCCTGGGACCTGGATTCAAAAAGATCCGGATCCATCAAGGACGGCCGGCTGAAACGTGCAAGATTTATATTTAACAAAAAATCTGATTTGTGTAAACGTGGCCTAATATGGACGAGGTGGAGCTTATGACCTAAACTGGAGCCAGACACCAGGGGGAGCTCTACTTGCTTTGGCTTCACTTTGGAGGAGTTGTTCCACCTTCCATCTTTATACAGTCTATTGCGTTTCCATTACAGTTTTTGGCAAAATAAAAGCAATATTTCTGAAATTTAGATAAAGTACAATTGTGCTCTGTACGTGTTTCCATTGAAAGGTGTAGACGTTTCCATTACCAGTTTTTTATTGTGATATTTAGGTTTTGCGCATTCTCGGGGTAATGGAAACGCAGCATGTGATGCCAATCTTTATTTAACACACAAATGCATCTGAAGGTTAAAAAATGAGTTCCATGAGTTGTGGTGCATTGAATCAATCAAAAAAGCAAAGAAAACCTCTTGAGTGACACATCCTGAATACCACTTTTGTCTCATCAAGTAGGAAGAGGTATTGATTTGGGACAATAACAGTTGGGGAAGATTCCCAGTCACAGAAAAGATAGCCACCCACAGAATTCATGAAAGATGACTCAATGTCCCGAAGGAAATTTATCTGGGTGTCTTCTTTTATTTCCCTCCTTGAAAAAACTATGAGCAGGGGAATACATCAAAAAGAGAAATGGAGGCAGATGTAGACCATGGGTGGAGGAGAGTTGATGTCACTTGTGCCGGTACAGATAGTGTTTATCTTAATTGCTGTCATTGTCTTTTTTTTCCTTCTGATTATTATAATTTTTATTTTTTTGTAAGCGAACAAAAGTTACACACAGATTTTCTTCTTACTGTAAGCTAATCGCCGATGCCCGTTATTTGTGTGGTCTTATTAAATGGAAAACTGTAGCAAGAGCAGGAGAGTGAATAAGAGCACACAGCGATATTTTTCTGGTCATTCTAATGTAAAGCAGGCTCCAGTGACGATGTCACAGGGACCCATACACTGTCCTCTTGTACCAGAGTCATTTTTTCAAAGTCAGCTTTAACCATCCTGACACATGGTGTGCCAGCCAGGAGAACCAAACAATAGACCAAGAAACCTCTACAGCAATTCATCAGCGGCGGCTTTGCAATCTTTCCTGCCAGTTTTATCAGCAAACAGCCAATGAATATGCTGTTAAACAAACAACCATCCAAACAGGACCACCGTGTCTAACGTCATTATGCCTGTGTCCTCGCCTTGTCGACGGGAAGAAAGCGCCAGCCCCATCTCAGAAACCCTTGTGGGGATTTAACCATACCAGAATTCTGATCTGACTTGGACGGCATCCCAGAAAGCAGCAGAGTTAATAGCCTTTCTTTCTATTGAATAATGCTTTGAATCTGTAATGTGGCGCATACACAGGAGTGCAGTTTAGTGTTCCTCTGTGGAAACTTCATTTCCTCTGCTACAGAATGGTGAGAAAGTCTGGTTATTTTTTCAAATTAAGGAAAGGTCTAGTTAAAGAAAACATCCCCTTTGTAGACGGCGATGTATCCCAAACCATCATCATCTCTGCCTTAGCACTGCACATTAAAGTCCAGCAGCTTGTGAGTGTCTCAGCTCATCTTTTCTGATGTCCGCTCTTTTACATAAAGGGGAGGAGAGAGACATGGAAATTACTTTTTAGAGTGGTCCCATATAAGGTGCAGCAACTGTCTGAATAAATGTCCACACATGGGTATTGCGCATTAATAAAATGTTAATTGCACAGGAGGAATTAATATATTGATGGGGAAAAGGGCAATATCATTTTGAACAGAATTTGAGTATAAAATCACGCTCTGAAATGTTAATTTGGATGCTATATACGCAGCTGATACGCAGAACTACAAGATAGTGAGTGACAGTAACATGGAAGGTTGTACAATACCATTTGCAACATTTTTACTCCCATTAAGAGTCGACTTTGATGATCCCAGATTTTTTAGTCAGCAGCAGGCTTGAACTTTTTTTCCTTCGCACAAGCAACAAGAAATAACAGGACTAAGGTCTAGGCAGAGTGGTGATAATAACATGCCACTGTTCAGTCTGTTTACTATATTAGCTTAGCTTGTTAGCAGGAAACAAATAAAGCTGATTCTGATGTCAAGGTCTGATTTGCCGACATGTAGCCACAAAGTAATGTATTAAAAAAAAAAAAAATTAAGTTTGACCACACATAAAGTTAGAGGATCAACCAAGTTATTACATTTCATTCTGAGGGGCGCATGAATGTCTGAACCACAATACATCCCGCCAGATAATTCATTCAATACATGTAGGAACTTAAAACCACAAAAATGCTTTGTAAACCAGATTTATACCATGAATATCAATACATCTCAAATGTATGAGGGCTACAAGTGTTACATTGTTTTCTTTTTTAATTTTCCTGACCGGCTTTGTCAAAGCTCAATTAAAGAAGAGAAAACCAATTAAGTCTGCTGGGATTAAGAGGACATTAAAGTTATTAAAATATCCTGGTCCTGGAATCTGTTTAGATTTTTATCACTTCTTCTGTGATCGGTTTTCTCATTGGTCTTGTGCTTATGAAGCACTTTAATACCTACTGTAGTCAAAGCTGCGAACCCCACTCTATGTGGCTTGCACACAAATGAATTTAAAGCTTCAGTGTTTTTGACCAGTGAAACACAACATAAAATATGTGACCACTACACTACGGAAACTGTTAACAGTATAAGCGGTTATGGACAATTGCTAATGCATTTACAGTAAACCAGTTTAGTCTACTTAAAGGAGCTGAGGATAGCTTTGTGCTTCATTGTGGAGAAACAGTCCCTGTATTGGGTTGTCAGGGGGTTGTAATTTAAGTTCAAAATAGGGTTTCATAAAGGCAAAAATACTTTTCTTTCTTTCGTTTTTCAGAAAATCTCCACCAAACACCTGATGCTTATAACAGTAAAATGGGGGTGGCATTACATCAGCTGCAGACTGAGCACATAAAAAGCAACAGTATTTACATGACTTTAAACTGTTTCTTACTCAACCCTAAATGCCTCTAAACCTCTAATCCTCCACCACTTGTTTTTTTGCTTCCACTCTGGCTCAGACAGTATTTGGTCCCTACAGGCTGCAGCGCCTCTGCCTGAGTCTATCCACATGCCGCACATGACTGCCAGGGCCAACTGTTGAAATAGTGGGTGGCTAATTCTAGCCCGCCTCTCCATTACAGTCCATCTGACGGACCACCAGTAACACACCAACCAGCCACTACCAGGCTTTCAACCTCCATCCCCCCCCCCCCCATCTGTCTTTTGTGCCCCCAGTCGAAATGCTGTCGTGCCATCTCCCACCCCACCCTTGATTGATAGATTATGTCTACCCCTCTATGTGCACTCCTAAACAATGCATAGAATGATGTGACCCTTCCATTCTACAGCTCACCCTGCAGTGAGGCCTCTACATCGACGTTTTCCCTCTTCTTGCTACTCAGCCTTTCACGGATACCACTGGAAGGTAAGGGGCTTTTTGCAACCGCAAGAGCTGACAGCTGGAGTGGCCAAAATGTTCTTTTGCTATTTATTATTGAGCTGGTGAGAGTGGTCATCTTGATGAATTAGTAAGTTGTGCTATTCAACAAGAGATTGTGGATATTTTTACGCCATCCTCTAAGTTACTTTTTGTCTCCTTTTATAAAATAAAAATTTGGTGAAAGGTTAACCTACATTAAAATAGTATGTATCTTCTGGGTGTGTACAATATCCAAGACACAGGCCTGCACCATATTTTTGCAGAAAGGCACATTGTTTTTAATATATTGAAAAAAAAGGGAAAATGTAATGCAGTTCATCACATATTTAAATAAAGCTTTGTATCTTTTGATCATAGTTTCCACTGATGTTTTTCTGCTCCAAAAACAAGACAAAAACTAAAGAAATGTTTGAGCTGAAAAGAAAAACTCCACTTAGTATAGACATACTAAACAGTGAAGTGATGAATGATTAATGTTTTCCATCTGCTCGTTATTTTAGTGTATTACTCATAAACATTCATAAAAAACGGAGATTATTTTTAAAAAATTAAAATAAAAAGTGACTAGTTGAGTTATGGCGTGTCTCTGTTACCAGTGTCAGTGGCGTCATATAAGGGTGAAAAGTTAGGACAATTTCAAGGGCCCCTGACAAGATGGGTAAAAAAAAAGAGAGAGAAAATGATTAAATAATCATCATAACAAATATAATTTTTGTAATGTAATAATAAAATGTAGTCGTAAAATAAGTGATCTTTTTGGCAGGAAAAGTTAAATATCCGCTAATCAAAAGGTAAATAATATTGACCGATCACCCCCGTGATTCTGCATGAAATGGTTTGCTCCTGCCTTAGCGCATCGGTAGCGCAGGCAGTGGTCTGTAGTTGCTAGATCCATAGACACAATAAATTATTACTATAGCTACATTAAAAAGGAAAGAAGGCAAGGTGAGAGAGGAGAGACAAAGGATGCCGGTGTGTGAGCCAGTTCTTCTGCAAGAAAAGTGTGTACCTTCTATAGTTTGTGTAGCAGAAATTAACCCATTCATTGTGCAATAAGGTAACTAGCTACAGGCTAGAGTTAGGGTACATGTACCATTTAAAACTCCGATCTCTGTTTCTAATATTAAAGTGACTACATCAATTGACTACACTGAGATCATTTTACTGTACTTCATGAAGTACTCTGGCCCTGAAGAAATTGGGCATATCATGTATCAAACCAAGTTGTACACCACACAGAAGGAAAGAAATGGTCATTCCCATTTTTATGCGAATTACATGGGATTTGCTGAGATTACTGGGCCATGGAGACCAGGTTATCAACCTGATGTCATCTGAGAGGTTCAGGCAACCTTTTCAGGTCAAATGTGACCTGCAGTGTCTACAAGGTCCATCTGTACTTGAACGCTGAGTGTAACTGTTTCATTCAGTACCACAGGCAGTGACCTGATGTCTGTATTTGTACATGTGTATATAATGTTATAGTGTGTATGTTTACAAGTATCTATATCAGCACTTATGTCCTAATGTTCAGAAAGTTTTGTTTTAATGTTATACACCATATGTTACTTTTGCCTTCTATGTGTTTTTCTTGTATTTCTTCTTGGACTTAGTTTGGCCACATAAGGGCAAGTGACCATATATGGTCACTTTGTTGACCTGGATTTTCTACATGAAAATGATTTTATTGTATTTATTTTTTTTTCCATTTAATTATTTTCCCGGACTGAATCGAAATTCCAACTGACCCCTCAGCCTTTCCAGTGAGGGGCGGAAATTCCTGGCAGCCCCTGCCAGTAGTCTTGCCTAATTTTGGATAAGAAGCATAGCAAAGACCTACAATAAACTCAACAAAGGCTGGTCACATGGTCAAGGCTAGCAACGTTAATAAAAAGGTGAGTAATGTCATAGGAACCCTTTTTTAACCTGGTTGACATTCATAATCATTTCAGAGAGCTGAAAACTAAATATTATTACACTGAACAACTTGTACCAGTAGGTATTAGTTACTTATGTTACAGTTTAATGTACATCTTGTGCTTTGTGGCTACAGGTCTGAATAAAGTTGTGCTGACATTTTATTTGATTCTATTTACCAAGACAACATACTTCCTCTACTCAAGACACACAGTATTCTTTTTTTTTTTTTTAACTATTCTGTATGTAGACTAATGGTTAGAAGTTTTCCTGAGCACGTTACAGGCGTGAAGGCAACACTTTCACACTGTTGTTATCCAGACACTTTACCAGCTTCTTTGAAAATAACCCAGACAGCATTTTGTTGCATCACATGTTAAAATCTGTCCACTGAAAGAAAACCGGCAAAGAAGTACCCTGTCTTTTATTCTGTATTTTGGCATGACGTGACAGCTAGAAGAACACAAAAACACAAAAACATGCATAAGCTAATGGTAAACTACAGTTATAATAGCCTTACCCGGAGGAATATTTGGATAAAACATTAATAGTATCTACATAAATAATATCTATTTCAAACAACTCATATTGTCTCAAGACGTTTTACAGAAATCAGTCTGAAATAAAAATTTAACAGGAGGAAACCTTGAGCAGAATCCACCAGGGGGTAGGAGATTGTGAACGATCGTACTAAAAAGAGACCATGTATGACAGTTGTTTGGAAGTTTTATTTACAGAATCAAGACTTTTGGCATGACAACCAGGTTTACTGGGGGAGTTTACCAAGAGAGCCAGTCCCTTTTACACAGGGTGACCAAATTTGAGTCCTGGAAAAAGAAGATCCTTCAGTGGGAGACACACAGAGAAACGCAACGTAAATTCGATGTAAACATGTTTGAGGCTCTAGTAGCGTAGGCGTAAGCTATGCACAGTCCAAGCCATTTATACTTGTACCTCATCAGTCTGAATAGCTCTCAAACAGTAGATGGAGTTGTGTCATTTTTGCCAGTTGGCTTAATTTTTGTTTCTAATTCCTGCTTCACGTTCAACAATGCCGTCTTTCAGCCAACACCAGTCGTACAAATGGTTGTACATTAGAACGTCCTCAGTTAACCTTTCCTTGATGTTTTCCGTCTTCATTGATCCAAAACAATCACTTTGAAAATTGGGAAGATGGAGAAGCAACCTGTCTATTATAACAAGAACATCCGTGTTTCAAAGATGTGCTGGGATAACATAATGACCAAACACAAGATTACATTCAGGTCACACAACAAATGTGTGCATATTCCTCTGAAAATAGAGAAAGTGTGTACAACATAAGAAAATGATTACCGCATCACTTTGAACAATGGAAAAATACAAGGTTTGCCATCTTTCTTTGTACAGAACTGTAGTTGCAGTTGTACAATGGGAACTCTCCATTGTCCAGTAGAGAATATCTTCTTCAAGATTATGGAAATGTCTGGAGGATAGCAGTTGATGTTGTCTGACATAACTGGGTATTTTATTTTAGGGGGAAATGGTTTTGCTTAGATCTGGCATCCAGCTGTGTTGCTGAGTTGACTTCCTGTCACTCTAATGTACAGTAAGCAGACAATGTACTTGATATCACAGCCTAACTAAAATCAATCACCCCCAGACTATTGCTCAGAGGTGGGCGGTACCAGCCACCACTCCCCCTTGTTACCTCCTCCCTGTCTTTGATGTGTTAGGCTCGGGATGGAGGGGGTGGACAGTGGGGGTCACAGTGTGAAGAGAAACCCTGTCAAAATGGACATGCAGGTGATTGATGGCAGATAAGCCAGCCAGAGACGCAGAACAACCCCAGTGTGTGAGTGTGTGTGTGTGTGTAAAAAGACCCCAGCCCCTATTTCTGTCCTCCTGTTGTATGTGTGTCCATTTTTCATATGTGACAATTGTGTTGCTCAGCACTTTCCCAGTCCTGACTCCAGCAGGTCCCTATGGGGAAGGGTGAGGGTTCTTTTTGCCATTGTATGGAAATAAAGTGAACACGGAGTTTAAACAGTTTAGTTACATAGATAGTAGAGATCCCTTGCTATGTTTGCCATATAATTACAATAGTTACAATTGCAATTTTGCTATACAGTATACACCAAGAGTTATGTGGTAATAAAAAAGACTGCGTGGTTGAAACAGTAAGTCTAATTTGTCTGCATAAGACTACCTGAAAAGGGATTCTTTTTACTTCTCACTGTCCAAGTGGGTGTCGAACTAAAACAGCCCATGCGTAAATTGGTGGCATCGGAAGGATCAGGTTTCTGTTTAAAGCGCCACCAGCCGCTGTTTCTACTGGCAGCTCAGTTGCTAGATGGTCTCCATTGGTGTCCTCTTGTAAGGCAGCGCTTCAGCCTGAACCTCTCTCTGCCGGATTGCTCCCTACTGTCTCCACTGCTAAAAAAGAAATACCCCAGTTGTCCAGCTGAGTGACTCAATACACGATTAAAAATATCCTTTGCTCTAACATGCGAACCTGCACCCTGAGATATCACTGGTTCTTGGAAGAACAGCTGGTTTTGGAGCTGAATCCCAGAACCACAAACATTTAATTCTGAATTCTCATGTCTAAATTGTCCCTGCAGTGAGGAGTGAATGGAGTGGATAGCTGTAGAGGCATGTTAAGCTGAATTTTCTCTTTGAGTGTTACTCTCTTAGTTTATAAATTCCGAATAATCTCCTTCTGTTATTTCTTACCCCAGCAGGAATTGCATCACATTAAAGCTGGGCTGCTCAGTGTTTTTATATTTACATTGGATCAAGTAACTCAAGCTGTCACTCATAGTAAAAATCCTTCTGGACATGGCTTTTTCATTGCTGTTTTATTCAACCCTATACGCCTTTAGTTCAGTCTCATTACTCACTTTAGCTACGCCATCTAAACTCACCATGATCCACACAGGTGACAGATAAAGAAGAACATACTATGTCCTATGCTGGGTGTTGGGTGCCTTGCTCTAGGGCACTGAAGAATGGATTTTTAGCGCTCCTTATTCACTCCATCCTCACACAGTTCTTCCCATCTGTTCCTGAGGCTGCCTTTCAAACCTAGGACACAGCTTCCGCCTAAAGTTAGCAAGTTGTTAGTTAGCAGCTTGTGACCATGGCGCATAGTGGAGACACAAACAGCTAAAAGAGACAACCATTACGGCTTTTGTTTTGTGACTGAAATGCAGCTACACAAAAATAGATTCCACGGTCTCTGCTGGATGCATAAGTCGGACACTGAACACGTTAGTGATTTCAACCTTTAAAAGTGATAATGCCATATTTTAGTGTGGTATTTCTGCTACTCTCAGATGTTATGTGATTTCTTGTGGCCATAAAAAAATAGGAAATACATTTTTTTTTTAAAGCAGACAATAGTCAATAAATGTGTAACTAATAATGCTATGTGGCAAAACTGCGGTTCCATCTCCCAATCAATGAAAAAAAAAGAGAACAATCAGAAGAAAAGAAAAGTTTGGCATTAGCGCATCACTGGGTGCCTTTACACCTGAGATGATGGGTTTATGGTGCTCGGTAAAGTGTCAATCTTCTAGCAAGGCTGTGCTTATTGTCCAACTGAAAGACCACCAATCATCTCCCAGCCAATGCATTGTTACAGTCAAGGTATTGACATGCTTCATAAATCAGAGCTATTGGATTGCCAGCTGCTATTTTTACAGCCAGTGACAGGACCTGCCTGCCAGGGGCCTCACATCCTGGTGTGCGTGTATTGACCTGATGCTCTGAGGCAGAGAACAGTCAGAAGGGCCCACCATTATTTTTTCCCTGACACACACACACAGACACAAACACACACACACACACGGTAGTACATTATGCACACCCACACACATTCCAATATTCTAGCATGGTTTATTCTTTCTCCTGCATATTCCTTGAAGCCTAGATACTTAACAGTGACACACCACTCTCTCTTGCTTTTTAACCAACCCTTATCTGTCAACAAGCTGTGCCTTCGTTACCGAGCAGGGGAATACGGGCTAAAGCGAGATGTCTTCCATCTGTCCACAGCCATTATGCTTCCCATTAGATGGGACATCTTCATTTCCATTGGGAGAAATGCGCGACTGGATTGAGCCGACTCCTGTGCACTGATGGAGAGAGACAATGGACTGTCAGGTGTCCGGTCCCGTTTGCGCTACCCAGGCATCCATTTTCATTAGGCATTGTCAAGCAGCTCCGGGCATATTTTTTATTGGACTTCCGCACATAATTTGTTCCAAACACGGGTTCCACCATCAAAATGTGACAGCTCATGTCGAGAAAGGGGCACAAGCATTAGACTGAACGGTTTCATGGTCACCTTTTAGAAAAAGCCACGGCAACAACAGTTAGCCCGTGATTCTGTTTTACAATTTTTCATCCTGTTGTACACAATGGCCCAGAACTGTCATTTTGCTGTATTATATGCATCTGTCAACTATTTAAGCGGGTAAACAAAGAGCAAATGTAATTTATTAATCTGTGCTGATGCAAATTAAAACAAAGTGTTGCGAAGGCACAACCCACCAGTTTTTCAAATTAAATGAAATACTCTAATGTTGAAAGTGAAAAATGTTTTTGGAGCATTGTCCCTCTTTAATGAATGATGTGAACAGTTACAAGACAGTATGTCATAAATATGACATACTGTCTGGACTCCATGGTGGACAACTCTGTGGTGGACAACCCATGTGTGTCTCATGCTCCCTGCACCACTCTTTCACAATTTGAGCCCAAGAATCCTGGCACTGTCATCTTGGAATACGACCATGCGATCAGGAAAGAAAAAATGGATGGAAGTAGGCACGACAGCTTTAGTCATGGAATAATCTGGTCATTCAGTATATTCAGGTGATCAGCTGACCTCATTCTTTGTTGATGAACCTAGACATGAGCAACGACAGCAACCCCAGATCATAGCACTGCCCCCACAGGCTGGTACAGTACACACTAGGCAGGATGGGGGCATCACTCCATCTGCCTCTCTTCTTACCCTGATGCCCCATCACTCTGGAACAGTAAATCTGGACTCATCAGACCACATGACTTTCTTCCATTGCTCGATCGCTTCCGTCTTTATGCTCCCTAGCAAATAGAAGCTTTGTTTGTTTGTCTAATTTGAACTTCTTTCACACTGTACATGTGGAAAAGGTCTGATCTGATTTCACCAAATGTTTAAGTGATCACCAATCATGATCAATTAGGATCTTTTTAAAGCCACATTTCTTCTTGGAAGACGATGGCTCCCTACTATCCTTCTAGTTTTTAATAATCTTTTCCATGACCACAGGGTGTGTCTTTACACATGGTTGTTTAAGAAACGAGAAGCTACTCATTGCATCAGTTGGGGTTAAATAACTTGTTGCCCATGCAGTAATTATCCAAGAGGAGGATCATACATTTTAGTTAGTTAAATCCATGTAGAGATTATTTTATTTGGCCAGGAAGTGTATATAGTAGTAGCAAGTAGTAGCAGAGTAACCACAGTCAAATTGTTTTCTTACAGGGGGGCGTTGTATAGATGTATGTCCTCAGGGACAAATAACCTCCTGAACTTGTTCATGGAGCAGGGTAAAGACAACAGAACATTGGAGATTAGAAATTCGGCGAAGGGGACTGATATATTACAACATACTGAACTAGCTACTAAAGTGTCACTCTGAACCAACAAGCGAGGGTTTGGACTGCTTGTGAGAACTCCTGTTACCCTGGTACGATGGGATAACTCCAGGTCTGCCAGAGGGTAAAACTGATAAGTGACAGAATTGCGTACCAGAGAGTAGTGGCCCACTTAAAGCACTGCATGCAAGCTGATGTGGTAATCATCATCTACTCAGTGGATTGTTCATTAAAGTAGTGTGGCAGTTCCACTCGATGTGGCTTACATCCTGCTGTGTGACCACAGGGCTTAGCCGACGCATTATCTACACATACTTAGCAGACAGTTCTCCATCTAATGACTCCGTGCACTTGCTTAAAGTCATCTTACTGAAACACGTGCACTCAACCCCCATTAATACAGACATGTCTTCACATGACTGCTTCGGACTGGAAGTCAGATATCGGCCTAGCTAATTTGAACAGAGCATATACGACAGCCGCTTCCGGTCGTCATCACAGATGTATCGACTCGCATCGGAGCAGGGAGGAAAAATTGCTCAATACGGATCATTTCTGAAGCACTTCGCTGACTCGACATGGTTAATTCTCAGTTGTTTTTCAGATTATTTTTGTGCCATTTCTGCTCTGCTGGACAGCAGCAGCGAGGAGTGACAGCAGAGATGGCACAGAGGGAAAGGGATGACATGCAACACAGGTCACGGGCAGGAGATGCGTCACATACCTCAACTAGATGTCAAGACGACCCCATTCATGCTTACTCCAATGCTTAGACCTACACACATTCTGAATTGTTATTTCCTTTCTGACTTTGTATTCCGTCTGATTTGCTCTCTTCTTCTCTGTGTGCCCGTCTCAGTCTCTACCCTGTAATTTACTTTCCCTGTCTGCTAACCAAGTGCAGTGGGGAAGAAATATGAAAGCTTTAAATTAGGCTCCATTTATAAAGATGATATTAGTAAAATAAAATAGCACTGCTATGAAGATGTGTAGGCTCTGAACAGATAACATAGACATTCATATAAAAATAATGAGTGGCTATGGATCCTCACAGGAGATATTAAATGACAAATGAGGACAATGAAAATCTTTGGTCATAATTAACAAGAAACCTTTTTTTGTGTGATATTCATTTAAAGAAAAAACTACTGTCTT
The DNA here is from genome assembly GCF_022458985.1 of Mugil cephalus. NCBI lineage: Eukaryota > Metazoa > Chordata > Actinopteri > Mugiliformes > Mugilidae > Mugil > Mugil cephalus. Next base: position 18,881,346 of record NC_061790.1, on the reverse strand, counting down.
CAGAAAGTACCTTCACAATGGACGAAAAGTGCAGTTGGGAACAAGGAAAAAAGAAAGGCCTCTGTGCGCTCTCAGTGGACATGTGGTGTGAAAGCAAAAACAGACCACAGTATTTGTTGATAGTAATTACACTGTAAGATCGTCAGTGTCGTTTAAGGTTCCCTTCTGACTCACACCATTTATTGCATCAATAATAATTGTCCTAATGAGTTCATGGTTTCATTAGTTTAAAGTTTATGGTCTCTGACAGTACAGTGTGATGGAGTAAATTATGACTGCACTTAAAGCAGGGTGCATTCATAGTGTCTTTGGGTTCACAATCAGATTCCAAGATAGCTGTCTGTTTACCATGTGTCCATGCTTAAGAGTTTTCAGAGGACAAGAAGAAGCTATGAAATGATGTTTTACTGGTCCAGCCAGTCTTGGTCTTTTCTTTCTGTTGATTCTGAGGAGGTAAAATGCCATCTCCAGGAGATATTTATCAGAGCCATAGATTCATTAGTTGTTGATTTACAGCTGTGATTACTCTCATCCAAAATCATGTGGAGATTTTCCAAGTTTGGAATCAGCAGGACCCACTTTTTGCAGCAAAAGTTCTCCTCAGTTAGCAGCACAGCAGTGACCACAGGAATAGCAGCAGTCTTATTGGTTTTCTGCCTCTTCCCGGGTCCCATTTGATTTGGCTCCTCTTCTGTGAACTCCTGTTCCAAAAATATATGGCTGCCAATGAAACGGACATGACTTGCAAGGCAGTCCAGGGTAATTTCCCATTTGCATTTAGCTGCTTAGGTCTCAGAAAGTTTGCACATGCAAACAAGGTGGCTGTATCACAATGGTCAATGGTTTCAGCTATTTTTTTTATTTCATATTCTTACATTACTCTGAGACACAACCATTTAAATGATTCATGCAAATATCTATATTAACGCTGCATGGTGCTTTATTGTACACTAATGTACTTTATTTTGTGTGACTTCTCATCTCCCAGAAAATCTTAAATGGAGGGGAACAATGCATAAATGATAAAATACATAAAACACAGGGATTTACTTTCCTACAGGAAAACAACAAGTTGCAGTCAAGAACATTTTGAGCAACATCAAAATGACTCATTGAACAGCAACAGCCAAATTCATGAGAAATACAGCAGGTTGAAATGAAGCAGAATTATCCTTAATTATCCTCGACAAGTGTTTCATAAGACTGCAGCAATGTCTTTAGTTCTATAAGATTGCACTCTACAGCATCACGATGTATAGCAGTTGTTGTTTGCGTGCCATTATCTTACTTGTGCATTTTATTCACATGCAACCATTTGTAATTCACTATCAAATAGAAAGAACGGTTTAGATTGAAACAAACAAATGAATGTATTTTCAAATATTGACCTGATGGCATTGTTAGAAGAAAATGTCCTTTTACTATCAGTCCATCTAATCAATGCTACTCGCTGACTTTGAAAGAGCTAGTAGTGCACAATGCCATGAATAATATGTTTTTGGAGAATTCCTACAAGGAATGTACTGCAGATATGTTATAGTGAGAGAAACACAGACACATTCTTTTTAGATTACGCAACTGGACTAACGTAGCATGGCAAAATTGCCTCAGAAAAATAAGAAAAACTTTCTGCATTATCTACATATATCACAGGGCTTTTAAACCAACAACACTCGGTAAATTAGGCTTTATAAGTCTGCCATTAAACAATCTAATCCGGTCCACAGGTTGATCATCATAAACACTTCACTTCCTTACCCACATAAATATTCAAAAAGTATTTGAATAATAATGGAGCCACACACACAGCTTCACATGCTGAACTGGACTGTGATCAGTGATTTGGTCTCTGCTGGCTCTTGGTTCCATTAATATGATTATAAATAGGATATGACTCATAACCAGGACAGCAGCATGCATGGTGCACACAGCATAGCATGCCATTTAGTAATTTCATGGTCATGGCTGTGCATGTCTTCATAAGGAGCCCCAGGTGTTTTGGAGCATAGGCACTATGTAAATATGGACACAGCGTCCCTACCTCCTTACATTGGGCAAACTGATAATATTTTCCTGGGGTGACAGCGCCAGCTTGCGAGTTCGGAGCCAGACTAGACAAGACTCACCCACATTTCCTCCAGACTCACTCAAGTTTTAATTAAATTAATACTGCGCTCTCTCTACCTCCACCAGTTAACAACAAAAAGTTGTTGATTACACACTGTTCTTATTTATTTTTTCGCAGTAGGCACAACAGCTTGTAGTCATCATATCACATCCTGTTCCTATAGGGTCAAATAACTTGTACAAAACAAATAACTAAAATTAAACTTTTAAGAAAGGAATACACTTTTTGTTTTGCATCAGCATTATACTAACTAACTAAAACGACCATCCTTGAAAAATATTAACTTGATTTGTATTTTAGTGTTTTAGTTTGGCCCAAGTCCCATCCACTATTGTGGAGGTGGAGCTTATGATCTATACTGCCCCCAGTCACTAGGGGGAGCTCTACTTGCTTTGGTTTCACTTTTGAGAAGTAGTTCCGTCATCTATCTATATACAGTGTATGGTTGGAAGCAGCAAATATAAATGTTTCTGTGATCAAGGTGATGGTTGTTTCACTGTACAGGTGGTGCTTAAGTTTTAGAATGTCACTGGGTGGATGTGGCCCACGTGGTTGGTGGTTCAGTTCTTGGGCAGTACACCAAACTAATTGAGAGTGCGTTGGTGTGATCTGGCCTCTTCTTTAAGTAAAGCACTTTAAGTAGGGTTAAAAAGCCCTGAGCTTAACCAAAACTTTAAACACGTCAGTGTTTCATGCAGAAAAATACAGGCATTCCCCAGCTGACCAGTCAAGGGTGAAACAAGTCCTCGTGTGAAGTCTCTATGTAAGCAGGCCCCAGATGCTGAAGGAAAATAGTGCAAACACCACGTTAGCCAACAGAAACAACTGACACTGCTGTCACTGACAGGATGAGAGCCGGACTCTCTGGGAGCTGGGGCAGGACTTCACAGGGCAAAAACAGCAGGCCATGTACATCATTGTGTTTTAGTTAGTAAGCTTCAAGAGCGGACGATCGTGTGTCTGTGTGTTTGCAAACAAGCATGAAAGGCCACAGTAACAAGGACTATAAAAGTCAGTCAAAGAAACAATGAAGTTGTGCGATGGCTGCCGGCGAGCTTTCACTATATGCCTTAACCTAAACATGACTTCAGCCTGTGGACATTGGAGCAACCGAAGTTGGAATGAATTTTTTTCTCATCTTCACAAGCTGACACATAACGGGGATTTCCTGGAAAACATCTGCAGCGTGTTAGGCAGCAAACTGTGGCAGTATTTACACAGCTAGATCAATAGAATTCAGCTGGGAACATGACCTAACAGGACGCCAACAGATGGTAGAGCGCTGTCACAAGGTCACTGCTGATTGGTCAATACATTCGTAGTCCGGATCAATCTGCTAATTAGGTGGGGTTATGAGCATAACTAACTGGTATAGTCATTATAACAGGATGCTCATTATATGTTTCTGATCAAGATTCCCAGTGGCCCTCGTGATAATTACGTAACTGGAAGAAGTGCTGAAGCAGTAGGTTACATTTGGTTGTAAAGGGGCGCAGAAACCTGAGGATTATTATTTCTGGAGAGGCTCTGGAGAGATTATGTCCAAAATTAGCTGTCCACTATATCTAGCTGTACAGCTTCCAGACTTCCAAATTACGGATGATTCATCCTGATCATGAGCATTAAAGGTTTATTGGAATGGTTAAAAGTTAAAAGATCTGATGTGTAATATTTAGAGGGCTTCATTAGCGCAAGTGGAATATAGTATTCATAATTTTGTTTCTATTACTGTCTAATCATCTATAACCAAAAACCACTGTGTGTCCCTTACTATAAAATGAGTTTTACATCACTACAACACATACGGATGGTGTTGCATCGCCAGGTTTGTATCATGGCCCACATCAAGCTCTGTGTCCATACAGCTGCTGTGGTTTCCCCTACATACAGGGAGAGGTCAAGTATTCAGTCTGCTGTCTACAGCCACACCGGCAGTTGCCACCTCATTCTGAACACTGGTTTTGGAAACGTGTTGTTTATGGTTATCACGTGAGTTTCATTTTCGGCCACACTATGATAACTAAGAAACACCCTAGTAACAAATGAAGCCCATCATCTTTTATACACTACCAGTCAAACGTTCAGACACACCTTCTCACTTAAGTCAATGAGAAGGTGTGTCCAAACGTTTGACTGGTAGTGCGTGTTTGAAAGCTTAAGAAGCAGCGAGCAAGCAAGGTAAAGGTTATTTATACTGTTTATTATTCTTTCACATTAAAGTGTCCTGTTTTCACGTGTGCAAAATGGATGTGTACACAACAGTCTCTTCTTTTATTTCTTTTCTACAGTAGCAGGATTAAAGGTGTATAAGTCAGTTGTTGCTTGGCACTTAGATTTGTTTTCAACCCTGTTCCTGCAAAAATATAATGCGTTAGTTGTTTTCTAGTTTTTCTGCACGGTTTCAGATCTGTGTCCTCTGACTGAATATTAATTCTCATATTTCAAAACTAACAAAATGGTTGCATTTATGCATATATTGGTTCTTGCACATACCTGCCCACAAAGGTGTCATAATGTATATATATATATAACACATATTACAATCCTGGACAGATGCAATCTTGTAATAATTGCTTACCTGGAAGTTTACTGCGCTGACAACAGGAGAACTGCTACAAGTGTGAACCAGCGGGAGGAGGCCAAGACGCTCATAGGTCACGTCACTTTCAAAAGCAATGACACTTCTGTCACAATATTCATCTCATCTTATGACAGTCACGGCCGCTCCAACAAGCAGGCAGACAAAGGTGTGAGCGTGTAGCACATGGAATCGTTTGCCTAGTCCAGAAACATGGAGACATTTATTCCCAGCTCCCACACCCCCCTTATCATGAGCTCAGACAATATGCTGTCTAGTTACTCAAGCTGAGAGATAGCGAGGCAAGGAATGTGAGTGGTGAAAAGCTTCTTTATGACACCATATTGAAATACTACGCCCACACATGTGTGCACTCCTGCTGGTTAAAGAAAAGCAGTCTGGTGAACAATATATCTGCAGCGACACCGCTGCTGTAATGACAGTACAGGCATGAGATAAGCCCGCTGCCGCAGACAGAAGGGACATTAAGATGCACTGAGGCACAAATTCACCATGCATTTAGATGAATGGTTTGGAATGAAATAGAATAAAAGGTGCTTGGTTGTTGTTTCTCACTCTGGCTAATCGCTAACAGGAGAGCCGCTGAAACAAGCTGACATTGATCTCGGGACATTTATTCACTCTCTATGAGCTGCAGGCCAACAGTGTTATGTCGCTAAGTTACAATCCAAGATTTTTATTATAGATAAACACCTCAGAGTGACGCAGTTCATAAAAAAGTATTAAGAATTTATGTTGCAGTATCAAAGTGTTGAGTGGGCCACATGTCACGTTTTTTAGCACGTCGTTAAAAGTCAGGCGCAACATGAATTATTCATGGCTGAAATATTGTTCCCCTGCTCTGGCTGTGTTTCAGGGGAATAGTGTTGGGTGCAGAGACAAATCTTAGAGGCACTTGAGCCGTTCCATTTAGGAGCAGTTTACATATATAAAGAAGGCTATGGGCAAATTAGGATCACACACATGACTAACGGAGGGGAGGTGTAAAGAATTTGTCATCAGCGGGGGCTAGCAGAGACTGCCCAGAAACGTCTGTGGTTTGCTGATAGGACGTGGCACAGAGCTTGTAGTAAGTTTCAAGAGCTAGAAATCTGATTGGAGATGTCCTCGCACAACGTAAATCACCTCTCTGGGAAACTGCACGGTTGTGGCACTCAGTATATCACATTCTCCCACCCTCTCAGGAAAGGGTTCAAGTGTGGAAGGTAAACAGCAGAGAGAGTCTCATGCTCGTCTTGGTGAGTTTTTGACTGAAGAGAAGGAGCTGGGAGGAGAAGGTATCAGATATTATTTCAGCTACCGGTGTCAGAAGATATGAGATTAAGCATAATGATTTAGCCTGAGGAGAACTTGTCTCTCACACTCTTTTCGATTTCACATCAGAATGGCCATGAAAAGTGTACGCTTTTCTCCATTTTGGAGAGCGGACTGTCGTAACGTACAGTACTGTAGGTGTAGATGATGACAAAAGCTCTGGTTTATACTGTTGATGTTGATGGCGGAAGAAACAAAAACTTATCTCGTAAATTCTCATTTTCCTGGGGTCCATGCCAACACGATAAACGATATTTGCCTTATATAAAATTGACATCCTTGCATTCATACTTTGAACCATTTAACTTTTAACATACATTTAGATAAAACACCTTCTACAAATCCATATAAAACGATGGTGAAATTAATCTAAATTATACGCGTCACATAAAACACAGCATTTACTAAAGCACATTTATTCCCCTTACTACTATAACCTTAATCACCCTGTAATACGGCAAAAACATAAATATATTTCTGAGCACTAAATCTGCACTTGGGGGCAGTTTCATAAATGTGCTCCATAAAAGTGGCTATGATTTGGGATAGTTAGCTAACCCAGGCATAAAGTGTGAGTCCGTGCTTCACCGCTAGTGGACAGCTTGCCATATAATTCTTTTATTATTTGTTTATTGTATCATCCCTGCTGAAGATGAATTGAAGAGGACCCTTGGAAACATATATTTGGTTTTCAGCTCGTTTTCTGTAGTACATATATAATCAGTGATAACTCTATATTTATACTGATTATTGCGTCGTAAAAAAAAAAAGTTATTACGATTTATTTGCTTCAATGAAATCAAAATGGACTTAAATCTAGCCACATTTTAGAGCCAGACACACTTTTTCTTTGCAGTCGTTTAAAGTGAATCTCTTTTATTCAGCATTGTATTTAGTCAATTAATTTAGAGGCACCATTATTAAGCAACACAACCTGGACCTAGAGTGGGATTACAAGGAGGGAACATCTGTCTCTCAATGAGTTTTGCAGGTATTGGGAAATAAATTAATATATATGCAGACATACTTAAGTATTGCATCTGTGACATGTTAAAATTACAGCTGTTAATAGATTCACTCACAACTAATCATCATGATTTGGATAATTAATGGGTGTTCGTGATCACTTGTTCCTGGTTGCTTTCTTCTTCTGCTTCCTTTTAGATTTTCATAATGTATCACTGGCCTCTGCGGGGTAAAATTATTTACTATGCACTGATCACTTTCTGATTAGTGGGAGACATTAGCAAACTGAACTGAACTGAACTGAACTGAACAATTACTTGTGGATTCATCTATTTTCTTTTAAAGTGTGGGCTACAGTGTGTTTCTTCAAAATAAATCAAAAGGCATGTAGACATATAGCTGGTTGCCTTGGAGTTGTGCTACTCGTGATGAAAAATCTAATCTGTCTAAATTGTGCTTGGTGATGACTCTGAGGAATGTGACAAAGAGACAGACCGGACTCTTCACCGACACCCACAACATGTGGCATCCTATCATTTTACTCAAAGAATCTCTCTGTGAGAGGTTATGTGAAGTGCCTTTGAAGTGTGGTGTTAGTTATCTACTGGAAACACTATCTGGTGAGAGGGACATGGGATTAGAAGCATTTAAAACTATATTCAGAGATTGTATGTGAACCAAATCAAGAACACAAATACACCTGTGCACTGGATACATCTTTGTGAATTTTCTTGGCTGTTTCACATGCACATGAAATGATTAGATTCTTACAAGAGAAAACATTCTGGGAAAGAGCCATAACAGAAGCATTTTTTATGGGAAGAAAGGTTCCATAAATATTAAATAAATTGCAGAATCAAGTTAGTATATTGCACTGAGCCTTTTTTTTTCATTATGTAGATGGGTGCTGATGGAAAACCACATTCCTTGTTGTCTGTGTGTGGTACACGAATTTGGTCGCTTGCTCAAATACCAGAAAAGCACAGAGCAAAACCTTGCTTTGCATTGCAAAACAAAAACACTGCTTGTCAGTTTAGATGCGGGATGGGAAAGTTGGGGGGAGGCGGGAGGGCTGGGAGGGGGGTTCTGCCGGTTGTCAGCACCCACGCCTGTGGAGAACCCATCTCAACAAATCGTTTGTGTCAGCTAAGGGATGGAACGTGAGGCTCTGTTGTGGTTTTGAAGTACGGATCAATGTCAGGCGTGAAGTACTAGCTTGCCGCTGCGAAGGGGAGTCTGGCGGTGGTGGGGGTTGAAACATTGCGGGAACTGGAATCTAAATGATGTCGACTTCTATCCCCCGGTTGTCCCCTAGCAGACCTCGGTGCCTGACACCGGTGAGAGCGGCAGAGACGCTGCTGGAGGGGGGAGAGGTGTCTGATTTCAGCCACTCAGGCCTTGTTGTTTGGGAGCCTCGGAGCGCATGATTTCAGGGTCATAGGCTCACGTCTCAGGAGGGCTCCAGCTGCCTTCCCTGCTGGCTATGATCACCCCCCTACATACACACAAGCACACAGTTATCCCATATGCACCTCTCTGAACCTTAACTAGGCACCAGAGGCAGACTTGAATCTTACTCTTAAACTCATGGTATGAATAAAAATGTGATTACAACAACAATAGTTGCCGCTGCAACACACAGGACTGCTCAGTTATTCACAGTTCAATGCACAAAGCAGTCGCATTCATGATTTCCCTTCCACAGTCATGTTTGTTTACTCTGTGTCGTCTGGGTTTGATTTCCAAGGATTTCATTGATGTGCTGTTGTACAGAAGCCAACTCCCACATAGCTCAAGTTTCAGTGGCTTGCACCAGCGCATGAATGCACCATGACCCAGTGCATGAATTCTCAAATCAGTAACAACCTGAAAAACAAAATAGGTCACTGTGTAGAGAGTATGTTATATGCTCATTACATCCTTGATTTAATTTTAAAAGGGCTGGTTTGCAAACTTTTTCTAATAAATGTATCCTTATCATTAACCCATGACAGATAAGGTCAAAGTATCATTCACAAAAGTATTTAGATCCATCATTCAGAACCCGTTTGGCAGCAATTGCAGGTTCTAAATTTGAGTGAGTGACATGGTGGTCCCAAACATCTTTCTGTTCCACTCAAAGGTTTAGAAATGGTTTGTCCTTATTTTTGGAACAGCTTTACTACACAGGTCTACATTCCCTTGGATTGGCAACATAAAGTTTATTTAATGTAAACTTTAACGGCTGATATCCATAGCAACAAAAGTTATCCAGCCGCAGTGACAAACATGTAGGTGGCTGTATATGCACATAGGATGGGTTGGACTTATCTATGCTGCTCTGCTCTCAATTGTTTGCACTATATGTACATGTGATTTTCATTAGTGAATATTCTATATTTGAATTTGTTCTTAAGCAGTGGTGCAATGGCACCAGATAAAAGAGGAAGAAGTTCTGAATATGCAGCACATCACTTGCCAAAATGTCAGTGGTGCCTGAGAAACATAACATATTTGGAAATAAGTGGAAAAGTTAAATATTCTATGGCAACATACACTTTGCCTTATGTAAGGAAATAAAAAGATATAAAACAGAATGGTGACCTCCATCTCTTCATGTGTTACCAAGGGAGTCCCACAGGGCTACGTTCTGGGTTCCCTACTGTTCATCATTTACCTTATTCCTCTTGGATGACATCCAATTCTACTTGTCTACAAAGTCATCTTCCACAAACTCCAACCCCTGTCCTTTCCTTCTGTCTTACTGAAATTAAATCTTGGTCTACTGCATCTTTCTACCAATGAGCAGAAATTAAACAAAGTCCTCCAAGTCAGCTCTAAGTCCACTCTAGCTCAAGTTGACAGTTTCTCATTAATTATTGATAAATCCACTGTACTTTCTTCCCCTCAGGTTAAGAGTCTGGGTATCATCCTTGACAATACTTTATCTACAGAGGCCCATATTAACAATGTCTGCGTATTTCAACATATCAGTCGACTTTGCCCACTGTTATGTTCACTACTGTATTTAGGTTCTTTCTGATCTACCCTCTAAATGCCCCCATAAACATTAACTGGTCCCTAATGCTTATATCATCACCTGAACTCCCTCCATAGAACATATCACCCCAGTTCTTCAGCAGCTCCACTGTCTTCCTATAAAATCACCATGAAGTAGAAGATCCTGCTAATTACCTTCAAGGCTCTGAACAACCAAGCTCCATCATATCTGTCAGAATTTCGCCAATTATACATACGTACTCTCAGTTCCTCCTCAGCCATCCAACTTAGTGCCCCTCCTACCTGTCTGTCTGTTATGGGTTTCAGAGCATTCAGTCGCTCAGCTCCTCCACATCTTTAACCTGTGTTTTGCTTTACCTCATTTCTATATACTTTCTAGTTTTTATCTATCTCGCTATCTATCTGCAAGGCTGTTTATCTCCCTTACTGCATTTTCCACTTCGTAAGCCAAGTGCTCCCAGCATGGCCGTCGGCCACTGCTGTCTTGTGCAATGTTGATTCCTGCGTGACTCGGCTTTAGGAACCCAAACTGCGGTGAACAGACTGAACCTCTGACCTTTAGCACTGACACAGCGCTGCTGAGCTGCAGCCAAGAAAGACATTTGGGGTTTTCACTCTCAGATGAGTCACTGTTTTGTCAAGCCCAGCAATTTCCTGATGCTTAGCAGCTTGTCACTCTTGTTGTGCTGAATGACAGGATTGTGCACTAAAGGAGTGCTGAACTGAGAATCCCTAATCTATGTGGTTAGTCCAGTGAGAAAACACAAATATACGAATGACGAATCTATCAAATAAAACATGTATGTTATGTTACTTGTATGGACACGTATATACTTTGTGTTTGGGAAGTAATAAGGTATAACATGTTGTATACCAGTTCCAGGAAACGTATTCCATGTCATATTGTCATATAAAGGGGAAAAAAATCAACTTTATAGTTTGTAAAATTGAAAAAAATACACGCCAACCTCTACGTGATTTTCTGGCATCTGATTTGACATCTGAAGTAGGAATATATTCCAGCCAGTTTGTTCTCAATCCACAACTGCGAATTCTAAAGCAGCTCAGTTTTGCATCATGGCATTGCTTGTGTTGGATTTATCTTCTAATTAGCTGGCTTACATGTCCTATTGTGAAATTAAGTGATTAAATTATTGTAAGCTGTGCCAGAAATCTGTCAGTGTTCTAACAGCTCACTGGACGCGAATGAAATAAAATCCATAAAATAATTTAATATCTATTAAGGAAGCCTATTTTAAAGATCCAGTGAGGAAATGAGTTAAAGACAGCGCTAATTGTGACGACGTGACTATAAAACATGATGTAAAGTTGCCTAGGCTCTCAGAATGTGTCCAAATGTTCAGTAATGTCTTTAAATATGGCGCAAAACAGCAACAGTTACACAGTTCAGCAGCAAAGTGATGTCTTCATTAGACCCTGGAAAGTCATAACACTGGAACTCATAACTCTGCTTTTCCCCGCGCAGCCACTGAGTACATAATTTCACCATCATAAATGATGTGGGGGTCCCCCATGCTCATGAAGATGCACAGCAATGAATATGCTAGAACCATTACTCTGTCTCACAGTGACCTTTACACAGGGGATACAAGCGAAACATGTGTTCTCTAACAAGAATGCTTTTTCTGCAGCTCCTATTTATCTCCTGGGTCTCATAATGTCCTAGCTTTTGTTGTTTATGGTGACCCTTAGTTTCTCAAACCGGCTCCTATGACATTGAAATTTGCTTCCTCATTATGGTGATAAAATAAAAGTTGAGGCTAGAACTTCGTGTCCTTGCTGAACTCGTGTTACATCAGTGGTCCGATGTGCGCATACAGGAAGCAAACTCAAAATTTAGGCCAGTAGTTAGGGGCACAGCACATAAATAATTCAGCGCGCTCACGGCATTCGCACTGTGAAGTCCAGGTTAAACATAAATAAAGAGATAAAAAGAAAGAAGTGCAATCCACAGACAACTACTGCGGTCGTATGAATACAGTGGGGGAAATAAGTATTTGATCCCCTGCTGAATTTGTAAGTTTGCCCACTTCCATAGAAATGATCAGACTCTGGTTTTTATGGTTGTTTACTGGTTATGGGTATAGACAGAATATCAGTCGAAAATGCATAAAAAACACACAATCTAAAAGTTATAAATTGTTATGTATTTTATTAAGGGAAATAAGTATTTGATCCCCAACAATTCACTTAGAATTCAGGCTCCTACAGATTGGCTGGTGCGCATGTGGCACACAGCTGTGCTCAGTCAACTAATTACCAATACTCCTGATCTTAACTCGTCATGTATATAAAGCACACCTGCTCTAAGAATCAGTTTCTTACATTCCAACTTCTACAGCACCATGGGCAAGACCAAAGAGCTGTCAAAAGATGTCAGGGACAAGATTGTAGACCTGCACAAGGCTGGTATAGGTTACAAAACCATCAGCAAAAGGCTTGGTGAGAAGGTGACAACTATTGGTGCCATTATTCGCAAGTGGAAGACCCATAAAAGGACCATCAACTGTCCTCGGTCTGGAGCTCCCCGCAAAATCTCGCCTCATGGAGTGAGGATGATGATGAGAAAGGTGAGGAGCAGCCCTAAAACAACACGGCAGGAGCTTGTTAATGATCTGGAAGCAGTTGGGACCTCCGTCACCAAGAAAACAGTTGGCAACACACTGCGCCGTTATGGATTGAACTCTTGCAGTGCCCGCAAGGTCCCCCTGCTCAAGAAGGCACATGTACAGGCCCGCCTTAAGTTTGCCAGTGAACATCTAAATGACTCAGAGAAGGCTTGGGAGAAAGTGCTGTGGTCTGACGAAACCAAAGTTGAGCTATTTGGCATTAACTTGACCCGCCGTGTTTGGAGGATGAAAAAACGTGAGTATGACCCAAAGAACACCATACCCACGGTTAAGCATGGAGGTGGAAACATCATGTTTTGGGGCTGTTTTTCAGCAAAGGGTACAGGGCAACTTCACCGCATTATGGGGCCAATGAATGCAGCCATGTACTGTAACATCTTGGACAAAAACCTTCTTTCCTCAGCAAGAACACTGAAGATGCCTCATGGGTGGGTTTTCCAACATGACAATGACCCAAAACATACTGCCAGGACAACAAAGGAGTGGCTCAAGAAGAAGCATATTAAGGTCATGGAGTGGCTAGTCAGTCTCCAGACCTTAACCCGATCGAAAACCTGTGGAGGGAGCTGAAGCTCCGAGTTTCCAAGAGGCAGCCAAGAAACTTGAAGGATTTAGAGACTGTCTGTAAAGATGAATGGGCCAAAATCCCTCCTGCGCTGTGTGCAAACCTGGTGACCAACTACAAGAAACGTCTCATCGCTGTGCTTGCCAACAAAGGTTTCTCTACAAAGTACTGACTTGTGTTGTGCTTGGGGATCAAATACTTATTTCCCTTAATAAAATACATAACAATTTATAACTTTTAGATTGTGTGTTTTTTATGCATTTTCGACTGATATTCTGTCTATACCCATAACCAGTAAACAACCATAAAAACCAGAGTGTGATCATTTGTATGGAAGTGGGCAAACTTACAAATTCAGCAGGGGATCAAATACTTATTTCCCCCACTGTATGTGGGTGTTTTTCCTGGATCTTACCTGATACATGCCCAGCAACTGTATGACCACAGTGAAATCCTGCAGAACAGCTACAGGAGATATTCACTTTACATTACATCCACTAAATGTGCTTGTGTTAACCAGTGGCATGCTGGGAAAGAAAGGATCCCTGTTTCATTTCATTAATAGTACTCTCTACTCTACCTCCACCAGTTACAATTGAGTGTTGGATGATACACTGTAGCTATTTATTTATAAATTTTTTCCAACTCTTATGGTCCTGCAGGACTGCTTGACAGAGCGGCTGGCATGTCAACTTGTCGTCATCATGATGTCTCATTCTGTTTACATAGCGTCAAATAACTTACTGATTAAAACTAAACTTATCCAAAGAATCAACACTTGAGTATGCAACAGCATTATATTAACTACCTAAAATGGTCCTTGAAATTTTTTTTATATATATTACATGTATTTACGTGTCCCATGCACTAACTGAGTGGCTCTTATGATCTTTACTGCAGTCAGACACTAGGGGGAACTCTACTTGCTTTGGCTTCACTTTCAAGGAGCTGTTCGGTCATCCATTGTGGTTCAGTTAATGCTCCCTAGAGTGATAAACATGTTACCAGATAGAAGGCCATCTGTGACACCACTACACCTTGCCTGTATCTGGTCCAAAATTACACATATATATATATACTTCAACATACTGCAAGTACAACATCCAGTGGCCATATGACCCTTATGATCTTTGCCTGTGTGTAAAGAAATTTTCTGGAAACAAGAAGAGATACTATTAGCTAGAGAAGATAGGAAACTAGTAAGCGTTACAAACCACTGTAGAGTTGAATCATATAGATCAGTTGGTCTACATTTTACTCGTACAAAATGTTTGTGTCTTAAAGTTTAGAATACATGAATACATACTGAACACCCAAACGGAGTGACTGTTCTTACCATCCCTTGCCACCACAGATTTAACATGCTCAATCAGCTGAAAAACCGGCAAAAGAGGTCCGACTAGCACCAACTGTTTGGAACTGTTTGGGGGAAAAAAAGAAAAAGAAAAGCTGCACGAACTATTTGGTTTGTCACAGCCTTTACAAGAGAAGAAAAAATATTGTTATACCTACGAGAGGAGTCACTTTACAGAGCTGAGTACACAAAGCACAGACAGATAGATAGATAATCCTTTAATTTATCCCACAGTGCGACAACAAAATGTTGCACAACCCCCCGCAAAGCTGTCTCACACACTGACTGCCTCGCAGTCTATCTTTGTATAAAATGTTATATTCTAGTTATTTATTATTTACTTAATACACGCTTCATTTTTAAAATGAAAAAAAAGAAAAACATCAGCAGACAAAACTTGAAATCTTGAAAACTTGAACAATTGAGTAAAAACACTTCAGTCCATTCACTGCACTAAACCGAGATGACAACTGCCAGTCAAATATCAGAAGAAACTCCACACCAAGGTGTGCTTACTTGAAAGAGAATGCTGTTCCAAGAGCTGGGAAACCTGCTGCAGACAGGATGGAGGGTGGTTATTTTGCTGACCTTGCATGCGTACATGAAGGAAGCTGAAGCTGAAAAACTGGAGTTATTTTAGTGTGTTGTTGTTTTTCTAGCCATGAAAGCAACGGCAGCCCTGGTAAAGGGTAAAGGGTTCACCACTGACATGAAGAGCAACATTATCAGTAGCATAAAGTAACTTAAATGCCTTAACTTAAACAGATAAGGACTCTTCTTTGACTCACAAAGCTCTCAGGACAGTTTCAATTAAATCATGAAATGTAAAAGGAAAGCCCTCTTTGATATTCCTCGAGCTTGCTGACCTGGAAAATCGGAGCGCTGATAGCACAGCAGAGAGTTTACTCAGTTAATAACTTAACATCAATGCCTCCCCTGTACTTCAGAGTAGGATCCTAGAAAGAACACAGGGACCGGTTTGAAGAGACCGTGTGTTGTCTCTTTTGTGCGTTGTAGACGCCGTAGTGTGAAACCCCCTGCGGGAGGCACGTCTGTCTGGAATATAGTGTAGTACAGAGGTGGATAGTCTGTTAACGGGTTTAAAAGTCTGCTGTGACAGGGGGTCTGGTGTGTGTAAGTGTTGCCAACAATATGAGCGAATAGTTACTGACCCAAATAAGCATAAAAGAACATGTTTAAAGATGTATTTCTCAGTGTTTGTTTAGAATATATTATTATTATTATATTGTTGAACTCTTTAAAATTGAATAAAAAATGTAATTTAAGTACATTCATGTTGTTTGGTGTGTTGAGGTACTTTTCCACCCCCCTGTCTGGCTGGCATGGCAATCAGTGTAGTATTATTTTACATTATGGTAAGTTTTTTATCAATAAATCCTTTCCAGAATCTCCTTTCCCTCTGATATGGGGCCTAACGACGGAGTGGGAGCTTTCAGGGCCGGGGCTGCATTTTAAAGAGCGGCTATATCAAACAGTTGAGTGGACGCATCAGAGGCCTAAGTTTGTATGCTGCGAGCGTCTGCAGACAAAGGTTACAAAACTAGCAGTGAAATGAACTCCGCGTGTTATCACCACTGACCAGACAGATATTATGTCCGAATAAAGGTCACAGTGCAAGAACTGGATAAAACATTCAGCTACAAAATATTCAAGGGCGTGATTTGTATGCACACGGAAGTAATGACAGCTTCTCAAGTCAACATTTGGAAGAACTCAAACAATTCCTCTGCTTCATTTATTCTGTAATGGGAAGGGCTCTTCAGGGTGCTTTGGCTCATTTTATCTTCATTCCTGGTTGGTGTCTTCATTCTCAGATCAGCGCTGGCTTTATTTCCTGTTGACAAGGCCTCTAAAACTGCAAAAGCAACTTCTAATAAGAGCACAAATCCTCAATTAAACTTAAATTATGTGTTATGCGAAACTAAAAGATTTGCACTGTTAACGTATTTGTTCACTGAGGTCTTTATAAGCTTTGCATTCTTTATGCCTGATGCTTTGTTCTGACAAATCCAGTATTGGTGGAGTAAAGACGTGAGAAAACAAGTTATGCGGCCTTAACAAATGAAACAAGCTAATTGCACCTCATCAAAGATCAGTGAATGCACTCAGAGAGCGGAACAGCGGGTGTGTTGCTCAGTGAAAAGGCAGTCTTAAGTTAGTCGCAGTTTTGTTGTACTTCACAAACCAATCAGCAATCCGGCCCTCTGAAAATCAACTGTTTATCTGCCATGTTTGTCGCAGTCTGAGAAGTTTAAAACACCTTGTTTAAACAGAAATGCCTTGGCCAGATGGAAATTCTTTTTCGGTGGGTTCTGCACACATAGTCACTGTGAGCACCAAAGTCGAGTCGTTACTGGCAGTCTGAAATGTGTATTTGTAAAGGAGTGGGTGGAGGGGATGGTGGAGTATGGAAATCTCAGGACATTGGATGTTACGAAATGATTATGTGCCGTACATTTCCAGAGACGAGCTGGTGAACATGGAACAATGGAGTCAATGCCAACTGCCAAAATAAGACCAAATGGGAACTTATATAGGCTATGAAAGCCTCTCTGAAAGTATTTTATTTCACATATTGTTAGCCTAATAGCATAATTCTGTCTGACTGTGACAATATCAATAAAAAATACCAATGTGACAATTATGACTTAGGCAGTTATGCTGTTAGGCTAATGATGGTTGTGGATACAGCCGTCACAGTTAGCATGAGGATGATGTTCTTATTAAACATGGACAAACATAACATGTAAATGAGAGAAAACCATGAACACAACCGAACAAATATACTACTGCAAGTGGACTCATGCACAACATTAAAAACATCATGTAAAAAAAAAAAAAATCACACGCTTATAAAAACCACACCAACAAAATGTGTGTGCGGCGCGTAAAGATAAAAATCATGATTCAAGAACAAAGACTCTAATAGAGCTTTAATAGAAACATACAATTTTTTTCGAAACACCACTATACAGGTGTTTGGTGACAGCAGAATCACATTTTACTAGCTGAATTACCAGTGCACCAGTGGAGATCACCAATGTCACTCCTCAAGGAGGGGAACAAAATTAACAAACAAACAAAAAAAAACACAGCAGATAACACGAACAACCTCTGGAGGAAGAACAAATAATTCCTGTGTGAATAAGAAATTCCACAAAAGTGTTTCATGATGAACCATGCTTTAAGTCAGTGGGGTCAAACATAAGGCCCTCCAGAGGGTCCAATCTGGCCTGTGGGATGAATTTGGAAAAATTGCACTGAAGGTATTAACTGAAAATTTTTGATATTCACAGTTGTTCATTACATGCAGCTGTACCTTTTTGCACTAAAGCAAAAGGAAACTATTGGAGTTGTTGTTATTTATTTGTTATTTAGTTTGACACCCCTGTTGTAAGTCTAAGACTCAACCACTTGGCTAGTCTGTTACATCAGGACTTTGTGTGCATGGTTTCATCTGATTTTACCAACACTGACCTGGTTATAACCAACTGTCAGAACAGATTCTGATTTAAATATCGCTCAGACCGTTATTGTGGAAAAGTATGGACACACCATGTATTGGAATGTGGACAAAAGAAGTGATGTGTCTCGCTTTGGAGAAACTAACATATATCGTAAAAAAAGAAAAAGAATTTTGCTTATTTGTGGAGACCTTATATGGACTTTCTGGAAACTCATGACCTTGAATTGTGATTAATACTGATTCCTATTGGAATTTATTATTGTTTTATTTATTATTATTAATCTACATTAGTATCATTTCGTTTGTTTTATTCAGTTTGTTTTTCTCAGATTGGGGTATGATGTACTTGTTTAAATGTCAATGTTTAAGTCAATGAATATGTTTAAAAAAAAAACGCTCAGACCTGATTAAAGCATGAACATGTTTCTTGGCTGGTTCAACGAATAAATAAAAGTCAGCGCAGACCAGAAATTAAAGGTTATTTTAAGCTTGATTTACGATTTAATTTGTTGGTGTGTGACATTTTTCTTGAAATTAACACACTTCATGCAAATATGTTGTCATGTTGGATGCAGCTAAACACAGCGAGGCGACATGATGAAAGTCTTGCTTCCCCCTCATGCTCTTTGTACTTCCTCCATCAGGGAGAGTCCTGACGTCTGTAGTAACAAACATGACTAATCACTAACAACTTAGCCTGGTCCCTTGATACATGCCCTTTGAGGCTGCGCTGCAAGCACAGCTAGGTGTTGCTCGTCCCGTTGATTTGGTGCACATCGGATTATTTCACCAACTACTCGCTCACATTAATTATTCATCATCAACCCCAGCACCACCCTCCTCTGTATGTGCTGCATACAGATACTTGCAGGATGACCTATATTGCGTTTCTGTGGAGAGACGACGAGGGTTTTCATCAGCAGAGCAGAGGGGGATTTGAACGATTCCCCAGAGTGACCTCATCCTTGTGACTGCATCCTCACCCCATTATCATGAAGTGACCCAGATTTCCACCAACTCCTAAGCCGAGAGGAATAATCGCTATTTGTCAGTTGTGCGTTGCTGTGTAGAGCATGAATCCATGTTGATTGTGTGATTGACCACACAGCATGCCTTCCACTTTGGCTCAGAGCTTTCGATCTCATCACAAATCAGCGATGGCTTCACATACCTATAACAAAGCCGGCGACAATCACACACAAGAGTGGTACTTTTGGGAGGTGAAGGTAGTGTGTGGTGGTGGGTGGGTGGGGGGAGGTGGAGTTGCAAAGGAGTGTGCGAGATCAGGAGTAAATCCATTGTAATCTCCTTCTAAGCTACAGACCTGCTCCACAGAGGCCTCATAAGCAGGAGATGGTCCGTTATGACTGGGCCTTTCATCCGGGAAAAGGAGATTACATCTAAGAAATTCTCTGCTTTCAGAAGTTCTGCACAGAGCTCCAACAATGCCTCATTCTAGTCACATCCGCATCAAGGAGATGCCTCACAGACTTTCAAAACTAACACTTATATAATCTGCTTGAGACCTATATTTCGACAGAACTGAAGAGCACTGCTGCCGAATGGTGACAACCTAGCATCCCAGAGGTGGAGCACTTCTGTAGCCCAGCTTTCCTGAGGGCTACACAGCAGCACGGAACACTTGGCTTGAACACATTAGCGTCTGGTCCAACTGACTGTTTGCTACGTCTGAGATGTACATATATCGTTTAACAATTTATTTCTGCATAAAAGCATCTCAGAATGTCTTACAGTAAAATGTGAATGTTACGTCACCTTCTAGGAGCATTTTCACTCACTTAAACTGTACGACATAGACCCATCCCCTGTGGCTCACAGGATATTTTCTCCTTCAGTTCCACTGCCCTTCATTCCAGATCTACTTGAGTTACTTTTCCTCTAGATTATGGTCTCAAATATATACTGTATATCTCAATATATTTGACAGATATCGATCAAACTTACACAAACTTGGTGTACATATTGATAGTTCCCAAGGGCTTACTCTGAATAATTTTGGTGACCTCTCGACCTGACCCTGAAGTCGGTTCCCTTTGGACCGCCACTAGATATCTTGAGTCTTTACTAAATTCAGTATTTATGGTCCACAAAGGATGGAATCTTTCTATTTTAAACACCCCAATAGTTTTTTTTTTTAACGGCCGTACGTAAAACTATCAGGTCATCATTTCTCTTAGACTTAGTTGGTCCATAGCAAGGGATGATCACCCCATGATTGGTATTTGTTTCTTATTTACTTTGATGACTTCATGACCTTCTTTTTCCTTCTTTTTTTTTGTTATTTCTTTTATTTTGCACAATTTTTAAAAATACACATAAAATATGACAAAAAGATAATAAAACAATGCAGGGAGAGGCAAAAACACGTGATGGGCTTAAGCCTCCACCTTATAATATTATTCGAATATATTAATATTACAATTTTATGATGTTATAAAACACTAAATATCAGAAAATACAACTACATAAAAATAACTGTGACTAACAATAATGTATAAATAAAAACAGAAAATGTCAAATGTGGCTGAATGCATGTGTGTGTGTGCATCAATTAACAATTGGTTCTTCCAGTGCCACAGCAAGGTAAAACCATTTTGAGACTGAAGTGCTCAAGCAATGTGAAAGACATTTTTTAAAGTTGACAGCACGGTGGGAAAAGTTTTAGCATATTCTTGTATTTTTAGAGCCAACTGTTGATGATTGTTGACCAAATTAAATTAGTGTCTTTGGTTGCCTAAGTTTGATTCCCTCTAGTGCAGGGACTTTTCAGCCTTTTTCAGGTGTGTTTTGAATATCATTGCATGTGTATAACATATATAGATTTTTGCACATTGTTAAAAAAAAGTCCGCTTCAGCACTTATGGACATACAAGCCTAGTAAGTATTCTTTCCCTGTACGTGCTACTGCATGGTTAGAAACTCCATTAAAACCCATTCAGATTCTCTCTAATAACCATCTCTGCAGACTATGAGAACTCATTCATTGGGAGGTTAGATTTATGGTACACATTTATACAAAGGCACCAGGACCGAGACCAGCACTCTGGGGAATATCCCAGCCCACAATATTGATGGGATGGCTTTATTAATATGAGCAATGATGGAGAGCTGTCACAGATGATGGATGGTGCTGGAGGTAAACGGTCAGACGGGTTCCTTTGCCTCACCGTTCATCTGTTTCAGAGCAGCTGTTGTGCATCGTACCAAAGGGATGTGGGTGTGTCAGGTTGCTGAGGGGTTGTGATGTGAGCTCTGCCTGTACCGCTGACATTATTACAAGCTGTTTAGAGAAAAGCCAGCTCAGCAGCAGCACACTCATCCTCTGTGTTTCCAGCGGATGTTCCTCATACCACTGCGGCTGTTGTGGTTTAACTCACAATTACTCTGTTATGTCCAATTAGTCTTGTAATCATGCTGTTGTAATTTCTGCAGCCATCACAGCTCATACTACAAAGCAGCGTCGGTAAGAGCATATTGATTGCATCTACCCTGGATGGTCTTAATCATAGCTTTCACTGCAGCAAATTTCTTTTTTTAACTCTACTGGCTGTAATTGTCATCCAACGGGCATGCTTGCTCTTAGGAGGATGCGTATTACATAAAATGTCTAATAGGAGACACATGGTAATAACTGGGAGTGCTTTCTGATAAAAGCGCATTGCTTTCTAGGCAAGCCAGATGAAGCCAGGTCGGTGAGAATGATCCCAGCTCAGGGCTGGAGAGGAAATTATTGGAGGCTGTCAACAATTTTTTTAAACAAGCCACAAATTACCAGTCTCTTAGTTTAGTTCTGTAACAGTTTATTCAAGTTAGAATAATGTTATCATCTTCAGACAAGTTAACATTTAAAACTGATTTTTTTTATCCATCTAAACGTAACCCTGCACTATTATTATAAAGTGTAATGTGTAAAATTGCTTGTCAGAAAGGTGTCGTACTTTCCCTAGAAGAGGTTGCTGTTAAATAGATCCAGCCAAAAGCCACTGTTAACGTGATGTTCTATGCTAATACGTACACGTGTGCAGTGACAGTTTTAGTTTAAAGATAAAATAAAAAAAATGGCACTCCCTATTTTATCATCTCTGCTTCCAACCCATCCAGTCGTGCACACAAAGAACAGCGGGCGCTCTCTGAGCAGTAGGCAGCCACCCATGTGGCCCCTCTGGGAGCAGGCAGTAGGCGGTGGGGGGGTCATTGGTCAGCTGTCTTGCTCAAGGATACTACAGGCATGGAACCAGTAACCAGTGACCCTACTGTAGCAAGTCTGCTTCTGTAGCTAATCGTCCACAAGCTGGAAGCAGAGTATAGAAAAATGATATAGAAAACTGTGTGGTGGTAAGTACCATGCAAAAGAATGCAACAGGATGCAGCGGTAGCATTGCTTAAGCAGAGGTACTACTACCACACTGTGAAATGCACTGAAAATGTTTCTCAATATAATTACGAAAATGTATTGAAAGTTTCCAAAGTATATTTAAATTTGCTCATACATAAAAATGTCACTATGACAATTACTCTTGTAAAAACATTAATTAACATAATTATATACACTGATTATTTTCTCCATTAATTGAGTGATTGGTTTTGTTTTGTAAAAAAATCTAAGAAAAGTCAGAAATGCCATCACAATTATCCACTTATCCTAAGGGTATTCAAAGTGACACCTTGCAGTGCTTCCAGTCGGTTGAGGCACATAGAGCCTTTTCAGAGCCTGCATTAAGGTTTGGTCTGGATGATCCAATCACAGAAAAAACTGGCGTGAACACCCCCAGTATGCACCGAGATCACATTTGAGAGATCCAATCCTTGATCACATTGGGGGCCTGTTGAGACCTTGCATTACGATCCAATCTGGGCTAACCGCTCACAAGTGACCAGCTTTAGGTACGTGTGTTCAGACCTGGCATTAACATGCATGCGCTCTGTATGCAAATAAACCCCGACATCATCTGGTGAGAAGTGGAATATTGTAACCGCAGCTGTCTCTAATGGATGGGGACTCATGCGACCCAGACCACTTCCAAATGTGATCAGATGTCTCTAATTTGATCTCAGTGCTTACTGGGAGTGTTCACGCCCGTCTTCTCTGTGATCAGCTCAACCAGGTCGCAGATTTCAGGCAGTTGAGAATCAGGACAAACATTTTGAAGTGTATTAGTGATGACTTTGTGCTAGTAAACCATTATGCACATAACGCACAGTGAATCACTTCAGTAAAAAGGCCCCATTGGTGGCACTGACCATCTCCCTACATCCTTCTATTTTATAAGTGCTAAGGTGACAGGTGGATTTGATGAACTCACCAAAGACTTAAAAAAATAAAACCTCGTTGCAGGCATAGTTCAGCTGTCATGCGGCTGTGCCTTGACTTTGGATGGCATTCTTAAACAGTAAGAATTACATCAGTGTTACCAAAGCGCAATCAGATTGCCATCTGGGGACCTATTCAACAGCCAGTATTTGTCAGAAACATGTTAAATGTGGGCGTGTGTTTTTAAGACTTTATCTAAATACAGTTACAATCTACAAGCTGGCATCTGCTGATGCCACCTATTATCATGGTTCAGCCACCAGGGAGACACTGAAGTCTGGATCCTGACACCACACTGTGTAACAGATAAACTACCCCGGCACCCTGGCTTTGTTTGTAATATTAGAGCAGATAGGATTATGACAGCCGTGATGGATGGTGGAACAGGAGCAGTGCAGCAGTCTACGGAGCAGAAAGCATGGTGGTGTTGAGGGAGGTCAGGGCTGAGACTCCGCTCCACACATGCTCAACGGGCAAACTACAACTCGGATCGCCTCGTCTGAATGAGGAGATGACACCTGGGACCACGGAGGATCACCCAGCGGTGGGAGACTGACAGGGACGAAATGAGGCAGAAAATTCATTAGCTGTGCGTATGTGCTGGGTCTTATTTGTCATTTGCCAGCAGCCTGGTTTATGTTCTCACCATATACAGTCTTCTGCCCAGGAGACCATGAGGAAGAGTTGTGTTTTTCCGTCCAACATATCCCATCCTTAGCACGCCTGCTGGTATCTTTCCATTTAACAGCTTGTAAAGAGCGTGCAACTGTATTGTGTTAAACTGCCTTGTTGTTTTTTTTTTTGTTTCAGTTTTCTTTTTTGCTCCCCCTCCCTTCTTCGCAGCTATTTTTTTTTCCAGCATGTTGCAGGGTGCCATGCAGAGGCCAGATATTTAAAGTAAAGAGAGCAAGGATCTGAAGTGGTGCTCGAGAGAGATGTCTGCATAATTCCGGCAGGCAGATGAAGAGGATCTCACAGTCTGCAGCGCTGTCAATCGGATGGCTTTGAAGTGTGCCAACTTCACAAGAATTCCCAAACAAAAAAAAGGGAGTGGGGGTGGGGGGGATACAACGCGAGGATCCGGGAAGGAGAAGGGTTGATGTGTGCATTCTG
This sequence comes from Mugil cephalus, assembly GCF_022458985.1. Lineage (NCBI taxonomy): Eukaryota > Metazoa > Chordata > Actinopteri > Mugiliformes > Mugilidae > Mugil > Mugil cephalus. The sequence continues at coordinate 18,856,837 of NC_061790.1, read as the reverse complement.
CATAAGAGCCTGGTGTGGTTTTCCTTCAAATCTTTGCAGCGGGAGCTTTGTTTATGGCCCTTAATGAGGAGCAGGTGCGAAGCTGGAGGAGCAGGGATGTTGACAGAGTTATTGTGCTGCAACAGGGCTGTTATTTCATTCAGCTTATGTAGATTTTTAGATGACCGGCAAAATACAGAGGACGGGATGTGAATAAGTTCAGTGAATAAGAGAGGAACGGTTACAGAATGCGCGGCATGCACGACTTTTCATTATCATTTCGAATAATCTGCAATGTAAAGAAAAAATGTTTAAACCCTTTCATACCAACATTTTTTTATTAGCTTTTCACTGGGTTTGTGAAACTTGTAGAAAATCCTGTGCTGACTGGCAGAGTTCTGGCACTCAGCATCTGTCACAGCTTAAAGGTCTTCATATGCCCACAGACGTGTTTGGAACAATGGGGAAGTAAACAAGTCGAGCCTGCACACAAGGCCAATGGAGGAGAGACTTATTCAAATGACTATTACAGGTGATATATGCCGACAGAGCACCTCCTGGTGTGGTGGGTGTTGAGAGGCTATGGAAAACATTTTGAATTGCTCTATAGTAATTGAACGCAGTCCTTCATACCTCAGAGTACTCTACATGCTATGCAGAAGTAGAAGCTGGTTTATTACTTACATCATCTCACGCACACCACAGCGTGTTTACATGCTTTCATCTTCTTGTACTTTTGTTTGGTCTGCTGAGAAATGGCAGACATTGAAAGATTGTGTTAATTAGAGCGCAGGAAAGTAACGTCAAAGAAAAGCAAGCAGCCTGGCTCAGGGCCTCGCTGAGGTAAACTGTTGAACAAACCAATTTAAAAAAACACAGTATTTCCAAGGTTTCATCTGAAGGAACATCCGGTTTTAAGTTTCCCCTGAACTCCTTTATAATGGGTATGGACATTCAAGAGCCACAGAGCTCATACACAGAGCTGGATATTTATACAAAATTAGCTCCATTGAAAATGGTCGGTGGTAATGAATAATTTACCAACTCTAACAAAGTCAAGTTGAGATGCATTATATGGGAAACACTCTTTTAGTTTCCCGCTCATGAACTGCAGCTGAACTTGTTCAAAGTAGGTCGTTTCCCTAAACTCCCTCACCCCCAGCTTCACAAGTCAATATTTCTTTTCATAAATAACAGGCTAACGATATGTAACTCTGTGCCTGGACTGGATTCAGGCATTTGACCTAATAGCATAATTGCAAGTATTTTTGTTTGACTGACATCAATAAAAAATACCACGTGCTTGCTAAAAATGTTTTCCGAAAACATTCAAATAGGACTTAGGCGATTATGCTATTAGGCTAATGACATGAGTCAGGCTATAAAAAGGAACAATATATTCACCAATTTTTTACTTGAAAAGTGATACATGCAATCAGCGCCGACATTTAAAGACTAACATTTTCATATATTGAGGTTCCGAACTAATTCTGATTATACAACAGTTCACAAGGCTTTACCCAGAGCACAGAAAATACTGTATGTATATATATATATAATTTACCATTTATATAACAATATAATCCCTGTTGAGTCACATCCCTCAAATGATCAATTGTGAGTACACCTTAACACGTTATTATTGGGAAATCCCACCATAATCCTTCTGAAAGGTTTAAGAGGAGCACTGTTGATATCACTCTGTTGTGTGCAAGCATACGTAAGCCAGACAGAAGAGGGCAAGCGTGTTGGAAAATAAAACATTCAGCATCACACCAGGCAAGCCAGTTGATGTCTGTCTTCAAAAGAGCTCTTTACTGTGGCAGTGCAACACACAGCAACACGGCGGCACCAAGATCTATTACTGTGTGTGATATTTTCCCCTTTGAAATAAGCAGGGACAAATTTGCTTCAATTTCTGCTTTATTACAATAGAGGTCTTTGAGAGTGCACACTGTGTTGTGTGCTAGCATAAGAAACAGTGATGAAGGACTCTGCTCTAATTCTGGGAAGAATCTGAGTCAGTGGGTAACGGCACGATTTTATCGACATTTGAGTCATTTTACTTTCTGAATGTTAAAGAACGTGCCTTAGTTGCGCTGGCACAGGGACAAATTAATGACACGCAGACACTGTCCAATAGAGGCTGTTGCACAGAGAGGACCTTGTTATGCAGACACCGAAAAGATATCATACTCCACATGTAGCATGATAATTATTGAGTAAAGCTCAGTATCCTTTAACTTGTCATTTCGTTCTAAAACATCACATTGTTACATGATGGCCTCTTACGGTACTTGCGTACTTAATCCATAGAATGTTAATTGAGTATGAAAGTGTGAAACACTGACACGAAAGCGCATGTTTCTGCAGGCCGTTTGGTGAAGCTGTTAATTAAATGCAGTCAAGGGGATTTGGATCGTTCCTCTGCTAGCATTAGTGGATGCCTTTTCTGATGAGTGTGCATTGCAGTAGTACTTTTGTTTTGAATTTCAGGAGTGACATGTCAAGGTAGAATGGGCTTCATCTTCATCAGTATTTCCACACACTTTGCTGCAATGACCCACTGGACTCCTCACCTGTCTTATATCTACAGTATATCTATGTTGATATTATCGCGCGATTGGTGACTAGTTGACCTGGTGATTAAGGCATCATGACACAGCAGTGATTTGGACTTAACGACAAGTAGACTGGTCTGTACAACCCTTTATACATATTTTGGTTACTATGCAATTAACTAAAGCTTTTTCCACTGTGACTTGAAAAATTGCAGGGTCCCTACAGACCTGATGTGTATTTTTTCTTAGTATGTCTGATAAGGTTACAACAGATGATGTTCCCTCCAGTTTGACTTCATGATGCTGCTGTTGTCTTCTGTAAACTATGAATACATGCCGATATTGTGACAGTGACACGATGGCTGGATTAAAATCCATACATTAATAAAAATGGCACTCACATGCACCCCAATTTCACCACACCCCCAAGAAATGAATAATATTCAAATGAGCTTTGGGGTAAAGAAAAACAGATGCATAAATAACTAAATCCAGACAGTATATGTACATTATCACAAAATGGGAACTTGCTTGAACACACCAATTCACCATATACTGTATGCAAACTGGCCAATGGCAATTTATTCATCAGCTGTTCTATTATTCAAGCGCTGAACAAGATCTGCTCTCAGAGGCTAAAGAGCCCTTCATTAAATCTCATAACACATCTTCATCTGCTCTGCTCCACTTCTGCAGTGTAACATTAATGATCTGGAAGATGGGTCAAATACAAGACAGCATACTATGGCTCATCGAGCATCCTTCAAAGGTTAATCACTCTCATGAAATTAATATCTTTTATCTGTGTAGTCAGTGTGCAAGCAGAGGCCTTCATGTTGGTCTGCTCCCTAAATATTTTCAGTTTCAGGTAATTTAAGTCTAGCGTTATTGATTTCAAAGATAAGGCAACAGAGGATTGAAACTGAAAAGAGGCCACGAGACAACAAACAGCTGACAGTTCCAGGGTCTTGGAGTGCCTTTTATGAACTTTTATGAACAGATCCCTGTTGTATTATTGAAAAGTGATATGAGGCACAGTAGCAAAATGAATAGATACCTACCTGAAGGACTTCCACAGTATTATTCTGACCTTGTATGGCTACAGGATTGTTCGTGGTCCATGTGCGACGAGCTTGTCAACTAGCTCATGATGCTGGGGCACAGGAAAAATGTTGAACTCTGGGTGACTCATGTCATTGTCAGTGAGGTGCTGCTGACACGGAGGTTGGCAGATTGCAGACCTGGAGGTCGAAGGCCGATTGACGGTGTTGAGAAGTTGATAGCTGACACACACTGCAGGGCTGGCTCATGAGCCACTGGTGGGCAAGAAAGAGGATGCCGACATGTCAGAGCAAATCAGCGTCAAGGAACAAATCAAGACTGGACAGGAGGCAAAGTACAAAATGATAACCATATCTGAAAGCAAGACAATGGATATGATTGGTGCCGAATCAGCCAACGCAATGAATGCTTCACTGGGTGTTTTTAAGTCACACTGTGGCCATGGATGTAGGTGGTAGTGTGGAGGTGATACTTTCGTCACAAGTGAAATATTTCATCTCTGCCATTTCTAAGAACATCAGCAAATACTGTACATGAAAACTCAAAACTTCCCATGACAAAGTTGAGAATAACACAAGAGAGGGACACTCATGGACTTTTGTTAGCCCTGCGATAGACTGATGACCTGTCGAGGAGGTGCCCCGCCTAATTCAAGTCAATTTGGTGTTTTCAAAATAAGCATCCTTTAATTTTAAGGCATAACCTGACAGCTCATTCCATGGATAAGTAAAGGATAGTAATAACACATCCATGTACCGTCTAATTTGATGTTCCATTGAGAATCCAAAATCATAAAATGTGAAGCTGAGTTGTTTTTTCATTCCTAACAACCAGGCTCATGGACAAATTTAACCCTGATATATATTTAATCTTGGATCTTTTCAGTCATTGTGAACCAGACGTCAATCTGAAGTTTTCACGTCCCCCATTAATTTGTTTTCAACACAAAATATGCAGAGTTTGGGCTACTAGATAGCTCTGACTTGGCAAGTACAAAATCTGGAGGATGGGAAGATACAGAAAGATCATTCTGTAACTGTAACGGGAGTGTACTTGTTGCCATTTTCGCTCGTCTTGGTAAGAAGCTAGAAAACATAACCCTGCCACTTTATCGTAGCCCGTTTTCAAGATTATTAAAAATATATAGGCCTACAGTATATTTTTAGATCTGTTGTAGTATCAATAGATAGATAGATAGATAGATAGATAGATAGATAGATAGATAGATAGATAGATAGATAGATAGATAGATCTTTTATTTATTGTGTGAACTTGCAAAGCAACATGCAAATAAGTCAATAAGTGGTGCAGCAAATAAGGAATACATAAAGAAAACTGAATAAATTAGTATTCCCAGTCCCAAGTTAACAACTTGCACCCCATTATTAAGATTAGAAGAGACAGAATTCACACTTCATGCACTGGGAAAATGTTTCTCTTTTTCCTGACTGAAGTAGACAGTGGGGAATTCCATGCTTTTAATCATTCCGTAGATAATGCCTAAATCCAGAATAGGGATCTTGGTGCAGCACTTCGGCAAGAGGATGTGCATGATGCATCTTCTCAATTACCATATTTTTTAAAATATGTGCTAATTCCAAAGTTGTAATTCTAATTAACCTGTATTTTTGTTTTCAACACAAAAAAGATCAGCTTCCACTTAAGAGATCACATGAAGTCCTTTGGAGATTGTTGCAGGAGTCTCCCATTTCTTCTGCAGCCAGGCAGTCTCATGAAGCACCTCCAAGTGTTGGGTTTTCAATTAAATTTACTGTGACCGGTAAATTTACTATTTCACAGGCATGACTGATGATTATAAAGCAGGTATAGCATTGAGCACTTAGCCCTCTCTTGTTTATCATAAGACAGATACCTCTACTAAAATTAGTAAATTTAAAGTGACACAGAACATATAGAATAAGAGACAGTAGAAAATACTGAGTACCCTTACCCCTTGCCAGATCTGGTGGTGCCATGTTCAATTACGTGTGAAAAGCAAAAAGTCCTGATGATATTGACCTGTTCAGTTATCGACCTAAGGTGGTTTCGCGAGGGGCCGACAGCCTCGTTGGCGCAGTAGGCAGCGCGTCAGTCTCATAATCTGAAGGTCGTGAGTTCGAGCCTCACACGGGGCAGCTGTTTTTTGAGGCGTTAACTCTGGTCAGTTTAGGGCCGAAAGGTCGCTGAACCACCTTCCCCTCTGTTATCACCGTGGTCCCCTGCACAAGCACCCAAACCCCAGGCGTGGGCACCTAACAGGCTCCACCTCACTACTTGTTATACTTATTATTATTGTTTATTATTTTATTTATCTCACTCATGTTTTCGTTGAATTAATACTTCGCTCTATTATACCTTCACCAGTTACAAAGAAATTGTGCGTTAGACACTGTGCTTATTTATTTATTTTTTATTCCTACTCTCGTCACCGAGAGTGGTTGACATGGCAAGTTGTAGTGATTATGATGTCACATTCTGGTCCTATAGTATGAAATACACTAAGGACACCTGAGTATTATATTGACTACCTAAAATACCTAATATATATATCTGACATGTATTTTAGTCTTTTAGTTTGGCCCAAGTCCCATCCACTAACATGGAGGAGGTGGAGTTTATGGTCAATACCGCAACCAGTCACCAGAGGGACCTCTACCTGCTTTGGCTTTTAAGTAGCTGTTCCATTGTCTATCTTCATGCAGTCTATGAGTTAACCAAGTAAAAAAAAGTGAGAAGTCAAAATCATATAAACTGTTGGGTATTGGGGAAACTTGGAATAATGACTAAACCAGCTCTTTAACTTTTAGACGACGACTAACCTGAGGAATTGGTCAGGTGCACTCTGGGGGGAACAATGTAGGCACTGAGTGCAGCTAATGAAATATTTCAGCACAGTCAATTCTACACTTGCTGCATTCTCACTTCATTATCTTGCAGGTGGCCAATAGGTTGGCTTTACATGGCTGCCAACTCCATCCTACACCTATGATGTGCAAGGCTGACATTTTCTGCATATGTAACTGCCTGCTTCTATTTATGTAAGGTGTTTATTTTCTCCAGGCTCCCAGCCTTATTACAGCATGCTAGTTGATCGGTCTGAAATGATTCAGCCTTTAATTTCTCAACTTCTTTTGGCAGGGAGAAAGGGGAGGGAAACAAATCACAAGGTGTTCCATTTTAACACGACCTGTGCACTAATAATTGGGTGCTTCAAGCTGCCATTCTATCACACCATACAATGCAGATTTAACTGTGCTCTCAGCGGGTCTGCAGGCAAACAGGTGGCTTCTGGGCACAAGTCACTGTAAATGTGGGAGGTATGTTCTCACAGAGTATAAAAAGATAATGTGAAATGCTAGTGTCTTCAAATATGCACAGAATCTAGCATGAACAGGGGTGCAAAGACACTGTTTCACAGCATTTCATTGATGACGACATATAATGAGACAGTTTATGTATGAAGGTATGGACACACCAAACTGGCATCAGAATTACTGGCAACAAAAGCCAGAGATACTTACATTTACCTAAATATGTATCGACAAGCAGCAGAACAAAAACGAAACAATTTTCTATACCAGCAGGAAGCAGGATGTATACGTCTTTGAGAAGAGGAAACCAGAAGAGCTACTATTAGCTGGGAGGCTAGAAAGCTAAGAAGACGAGCTACGTAAAGGGAGAGCTGGCCTCTCTTGAATCATGCAGAAACTCATGTTGTTGTATTCATATTTGCGTTTTTAAACCTCCATATGAGATAAAGATATATTATGAAAGGAGCCTTTTGCTTTTGTTTTTCCTCTTGTGCACTGGTTCGCTCTCCCACTAACCATTCCACAACCTATTCCATGTGCTGAAGTGGCTGAAAACCCACTGGCAGGGGTTTCACTCGGTCCAGTGGTGCAGAGCACACTGCCCAAACGTACGCCCACAGACCCTCACCGACCCCCTGATACCACTGGCTCCGTATGTCACAGCCCATAAAGTAATAATGGACTGTTCTCTTGTTGTAGTTTACCAGTTCTTGCCATAATATAGATTACAACACGGTTAACAGCCGGATTTGCTGAATGCTATCACCTCAACTGCACAATGCAACCAATTGTCTCAAATACATTAAGAAGGCAAGAGATCCCACCGGTTTTAACATGGCTCACTTGAAAATCATTGAATTGCTGCAACTTGTTAAGCTATTGTAGCTTATTGCAACTGATGTGCAAAGCTGCCATTAAAGCAGCAGCAGCAACTACTCAGAGGCATTTAAAGTATGAATCATTGCTTTCTTCACTATACACTGATCAGCTACAACATTGTGACCACTGACAGGGGTAAATAACACTGGCAATCTTGTGACAATAGTCCCAGAAATGTATTAAACTGATGCTACACTTTATTTGCAAATAAACTAAATTAAATGTTTTTGTTTTACTTCAAATTCTATTAAGCAGGATTATTTTTCAAACATTTCTAGTGACCAAGTGATCCATTCCATTCGATAAAGAAGAACAATTTGTCTTGATCAGGATGCGACAGCGTGACTGAGGCATGTGGTAGACTGTTAGCACTGGAACACAAGCCCGTCATTCATTTTCCATCAGTTAGCTCACTGAGGTGGCAGGGCTGCTGCTATTCAACTCACTGGCCCACTGATCCTCTTGATTGACTTCATGTTAGGACCTTAATTCAAGTCAATGCCACAGAGCTCCATTTCAGGGGGATTAATTGTTGCTTGGCATTCCAGGCACAAGACTAAAGGCTCACAAGCTGGGAATATTCTGAGCAGGTTACTTTAAATCCGTTTTGAGTGAGGTGCTGATTTAAATTCAATTCGAAAACTGATAAAAGGCCAAGGTGGATGAAGGCTGGATGGAATTCACTATATTGCCATGAATTATAGGCATTAAGGTGGTGGCTAAAGACCGCATTTGTCAGCCAAGTATTATCTTTCAGTAATATTTTAATGCGCGAGTCTTACTATAAATACAGCAGCAGATATTGTTAGGAAGGGAGAAATCAGTACAGTGGATCTTTGGATCTTATCGCTGCACCTGTTATGTGAACATCACTGGACCTCTCTGAGGGCCTTTGGATAATAGAAGATTTATCATTGTATAATTGATTTCAGCTACTTCTCCTGAACCCTTTCATGCGGATCCATGAAATGTTAATACAATGTTTGGCAGAAATAAACCCATCTTTTTTTCATAAATCCAATTCCCACATCCTTCTTCTATTCGTCACCTTTTTTGGTATTTTTTTTCCTCTTGCATTTACATTTTATTTTATTTTTTTATTTCACTCCCTTGAGGGGTAAAATTCTCTCAAGTGTGGATGGGTGCAGAAAGCAGTGTGCTGGCAACAGCCTCCTGTTGGGTTTCTGACAGGGGACTTTGTAGCACAACGGGGATGAGCAAGAGTTTACAGCCACTGGCATCATCTCTTCACCAATCCTGCATTTTAAAATGAACACCCAATGAGTTGTCACGAGGCCAGAGCTCACGGGTCATAAAAAGGTCAAATGCTTTCCATTTCCACACATGATTGTTTCTGTGAGGGTTTTCATGCTAAGCATGCTGTATTCTGACATAAATGACTACATCATCTCTCATGTTTCAATCTGTGCTCCAAGTATACTTTCTATAGTTGGTGTTATGGATTAGAACACTTTGGTATTCTGGGATTTGATTGAATGATTATTTTCTTGTTTTGTTAAGGTGAAAAGGGACAGGGATTGTATAGTGCACTTGAAACTATATCCAGGAGATATAGGTTAGCACAAACAAGCAAATCAACCTGGCGTCCTTCAAAGTAGACTGCAACTCATTTTGCTTTCTCTGATTTAAAGCTAGGAAACATTTTGATTCCCTGAGATACCTGTGCAGGGAGAGAACATAAACACAGGCAGTATTATCAATGAATTCAAATCAGCCAAGGTGGGAGAGAGCATGAATTAATTGATGCTAATAGTATATAGCATAGTAGTCACAGAAACCAAATGTCACGTGATGATGACAAGATGGTAGCACACCAGATCAACTCAAGTATTTGACTCTGACACACAGACTGTGAAATCTGACTGTTACCGATGTCACATGGCTGAGAAGAACAGAACAATCCCCAGCATGGTCTTGGTTCAGAGTTCTGAGTTGCCCAAAGAAGAGAATGTATTTCTCTAAATGTCTGTATCTAAAGTTCAACCTGTAGTAATCAGGCATAACATTACGATATGTGTAATATTGTGTATGTCTCCCTTGTGCCTCCAAAACAGTTGTGGCTCAACAGAATGTTTCTGAATTGGAGGCCAGGTCAACACCTTGTACTGTTCTTCATGATTTTATATCTCAGCACAAACAAGGTGGGTGATACATGTCTAAGTAACATCCACATTAATGCCAGGTCCAAAAGTTTCCCAGCAGAACATTGAATTGTCACAAGATGATCAGTGTTATTTACTTCTCCTGTCAGTTGTTTTTATTGTTGTGGCTGATCGGTGTATGTACAGTATATGTACACTGTAGGTATATGCTGCATATACTGTATCAATCTTTCCAGCTGTAACACCACTGTTCTCTGGCAGACTTAAACTGTGAAGCATCTGCTGGTTCATTTAACTTGATTGACAGCTCGACTTTACCACAAACAACAAAGTCTTCATTATTATTTAATTATTACAGGTTCATTTCAAGCTAATTTAAGCATGCTCATTAAAAAAGGCAAGATTTGCTGCAGTTTTGAATGACTACTGACTGAGTAAGTAGGAATATTTCTGGAATTATTGAAATGTATATTATGATGGGTCTACAATAGCTTCCATTACAGTATTAATTACAGTATTAAAACTGCACTTGATGTTTTAATGGGTGCCACCTCATTATCTGCTTGAAGTAGACACCCCTACAGTGCGTTTCAGAAAATGTTTACTACCGACATATACCAGGTCACTGTTGTCAAACCGAGCTTGGCACAAACCTCAACCCCTCAAAAACCCCGAAGTGAAGTTTGTTCAGCCTACTTTGTCACTGCGCTTTAGTGTTTTGCTGTGGAGAGCCGGCTGCCCTTTTCTCCCACTTAATCCACCCCAATGTGTTTGTCATTCTATTTAAAGGCCGATCTGACTGGGGGATTAAAAAGATTAGTCACTTTATACAAACGTAACATTTCCCAAAATTGTTCTCTCGAATGCGGATCTCTGCTCCAGGAAGCAAATATCTCAAGTGCTCCTTGGTAATGACTGAAAGACACAGTAAGTACATTTGTTTTAATTGTATCTGTGAAGGGGTGCAGAGTGTCAGGCAAGTAGCAAGTGGGTGTCATGTATTACAGTAAGTGAAATGTCAAAAGGAAGTGCTTAGGAATGCATGGACAAACTGACGAGCTCCTTTCACTACTAGCAGTACGGTACTAGTACGAGCATCCATCTAATAACATTCATGAAAAAAAAGGGATCCGTTTTTTCCTTGCACCATTTTGACCATAGAATGAATATAAATATGGACAATGCATCCCTTGGAGCTGCAATATTGATGACCTGCCCACACTTCCTCCAGATCAATTCACTGAACTTATTTATATATTTTAGTAAATTGTCATGGTCCTACGGTAGCGCTTCATGGAGCATGACACCTTGTAGTCATCATGATGTCACATTCTGCTTCAAATAATTAACTAAAACTAAAACTTCTCTGAAAAATGGATACTTGAATGTGCATCAGTATTCAATTAACTGTCTAGAATGACTGAAACCATCCTGTACTTTAGTGTTTTAGTCTCATCCACTAACATAGAGGAGTTGGAGTTTATGACCTATACTGCAGCTAGTCACCAGGGGGAGCTCCACATGCTTTGACTTCACTTTTGAGGAGCTGTTCTGCCGTCCATTTTTATACAGTCTACGGTTCTGACATACTCTACACGTGTGTTTCTAACCTGGTCTACTGTGCATTCAGTTTGTGATTGTGAAATTGAACTGTGTAGACTGGGATCAGGTGCATCAATAAAACCAAAATGCAAAAACCAAGACAGACTATTATTCACTGTACATGCTGGGTGTGATTTGCTGGGGCTGCGTCACCCTGCATGTCTGGGATGGTTCACTGGGAAATCTATCCAGCCTTACCGAAGCTCTCTGGAGCGTTGACTGAAGACAAATCCAGATGTACCGCGGAGAGGGACAGATGCCGGGGCACTCATGCTAAAATGACACAGTGGATTTCTTTGGTGGGGAATGTATTTTATGGGCAGTGCACTGAGAACACAGGTCTATGAGGCATGATGGCAAGAATGCCTGAAGGATTAATTTGAAAGTTTCCACATTTTCAAGGGAGTTTGCGTTAGCAATGAAATTATTTCTGCTACACTGGCTTTAAATGACTCAAATTGACCGTCTGATGAGGACAAGCTGTCAAAACTACACAAATAAAAATGTCACGGTGTCACAGGAGAGAATCCACGTGAAGCGCTTCCCACTGTCTCCGTGTTGTCAGCATCGACAGCAGAGTGTGAAAGAGGATTCGGTGCCATGAGCCATATTCTCACAGACAGTAAAAATAGAAGGAACGTCACCACGCAGCCTGATGTTCCTCTCAGTAAACGGACGAGCAGGTGCCTCTTTCTTACCAACAGATTTACACATGTGGGTGAAGGAGGGGTGGCACACCAGGGGGGGTGACCCCTGCACAAGGAAGCAGAAGGAAGGAAGTCAGTCAGTCATCAAAGCAGACTGTTTTCTCAGTCTGACAAGTAGCCCTGCATTGTAGCCTATTTGTTTCTTTGTTGAAAGCACGTTTTACTACGTTATCTGTGGAACTAATTCTGCCATGCTAAAACTAAACTGTTGCTTTGTTTGTTGGTTTCTTTGTGTATGATATCATCCCTTGACTGAAAAAGGACTTCATTTTTAATCACACTATTTCCGTGCGCATTTGCCATTTTAAATTCAATTTAATTTTATGTACATAGCATCAAAAACAAAACAAATTGTCTCAAGACGCCTTACAAAAACCAGCCTGAAACCTCCAGAGTAAGCATGGTGGCAGGAAAAACCAGCTGGGTAGAAACAGAGAAGAAAAAAGAAAAGCTAAACTTAACCTCTGTCATAGATACATACATCGAACTGAAGGAAACACGTAGAATCTAATAATGCAAGATATAGCTGATGATCTTATGTTACAGTGTGAGAGTATAAGAGGAAACATGGGCAGCTTGGAGAATTGTTTATCCATTGTTTACATGACAACATGTAGTTTGGAACTCCACAATGTCCTTGGAAGTGACATTTTCCAAGTTGGTGCTACTCTCATCAGCATTTCAGCTCGCTGCTCACTTTGTAACTCAGTTCACATCAACAACTTCTTGCTGAGAGAAACATCTGGCAGAGCTTTGAAGATGAACTTCCCAGTCAAAAGACTCATGTCTTTATCCATTTCTGTGTGTGTTTCTGCTTGCTTTCTTTGTCTGCTTCTTTTGGGATTTTCTTTTTCTTTTTTTTTGTGGTAAAATTATTCACAGTGCTATGATTTCATTTCAGTTTGTGCTTGCTATCCCCAGCGTTACTGCATATTTAATCACCTTCTGATTACCCAAACTACATTTTGGGCTTGGATCACAACAAAACATGCATGTGTTATTAATGTGCTAATTTTGACAGCCCTGGTTACAATATGACTGCAAATGCCAGCATTAAGGGTTTTATAGATGTAATTCCACATCTGATTTTTTCACAAATAATAACCTGCATGTGGCTTCAGAGTCCAGTGAAGATTCCACTGGAGAGACTCAGAGAGTCTCAGACCAAAATATTAGACCCAGAAAAAAAATATCTGATCTGAGCACATAAGGAAATGTATGTTAGGGACTATTCAGCCACATGGAAAACCATCCACAACCAAACACACACAGTTCCCTAACCCACCCCCCAACCTGGTTTTTCTTTGCAGCCTTTCCAAACTTGGTTCGGCCTAGTTCTGATAACTTGGCCCCTTTGCTTTCAGTACTGATCGTTCTGACCAGATGCTATTTATAAGCTAACGACCATCTTGTTTACAGTGGGTTGCATTCCTCTCACTCAGCTGTCTGTCAGACTCCCACTCAGTGGCAGGCCTGTGAGTTCTCTGAAAATGTCCACAGTATATGTGAGATATGTTGTTTAAGGGTGTAACAGGAAAACATTTTTTAAAGGTGTGTAAAAGAAATTACCATGGATCCATTAGGAGCATCTCCACTGAGGCAAAAAGGGATCTGGAGCATTTTGTTGCACATTTGGAACCAGTATCTGCGCAATGGCGCTTGAGGGTATAGCCACATTTATCTATGTCCCTGTGGTACATCCACTACACTCACCTGTGAACTTTTGATGCAGCTTATCTACTCTGATGTGGACGGTCGTTGTTGCTGGCTGCACTGAATGTATAGCTGTGGCTGTAAGTGAGTTGAATTTATACAAGTAAAACAAAAACTGTGATGATCCTTTTTTCTCTATGTGGCGGTCTGGAGCATTTACTGCAGAGGAATTATTATAGAATCACTGTAAATACAGCATCTCTAGTCTGCAGGAAACCCAGTGACTTCACCCGCTCTCCTGAGAGTGTCTGTCAATCACAGGAGCCAAGGTAATAGTTCAGTCCGAGACTGAAGACGTCATAGAACTGAATCTCAGACAATGCAGGGAGATAGGGACAGAACCCCCAGGGTCTAAACACTGGTTGTGGTGGCAGAGGAGCTGAAGAAGGACCTGGCAGGTGGCTGAACGAGACCTCTGATGAAGACTTCTAGGATGACCATGGAGAGGTGGAGATGGGGTGGACAGTCTGCAGTGGAGTGACCGGATCACAAGGACTTTGAAGCACAGGGACGAGAAAATGATTAGTGGGAAGAAGGCAGGCAAATATTTAATGAAAGTGGTGTCACGTCAATTGAGGATGGACTGAAAGAGTTAAAGAAATAAAGCTAAAGCCCACATTCACCAGAGGGGACAGATGTTCCTTATTCTGTGAAAAAAAAAAAAAAAAAAGAATGTACTGGTAAGCATACACAGTGGTGGAGAAAGGCACCCAGACAAGTGCAGAGCACAGTGTAGGAGGTAGGCATAAAGAGAAGTCTTCGGCAGTGTTCACCACAATAAAATCAAACTTGATAAACTTGTACCAAATGGGCAGGAAGAAAATAAGTTTAAAGAAAGCTTGGAATGGGTCACGATCAGTCATATTATAGCCTAGATTTAGATGGGTGCCAGACAGGAGAATAATTTATGTTGTCAACCTGTCAAATTCAAAATGAGGGGATTCATAATTCATAAAGTTAGCCTGGTTAACTCGGCGCCTGTGCTCCAACAACAGGCATAAACAACAAAAGGAAACAACACACACAAAAAAGGTGGGGAAGCAGCCACGTGAATTCTGAAGGGCTGAAAAAATATATTGACAGCTAAATGATTATAATGTGGATTTTAATTGCCTCAGATTAAAGCTGAGAGTCTGCGTGGCCTTTCTCATTATATAACTAGAATATGCTTTTGTAAAATGTTCCACTGTCCAAAAACACATGGGCTTATATAGAGGCGATGACGGAGTCTCCCGACCACACAGTGACTCAGCCTCACTGCACTCACTGCAAGTACATACGTGCTATCAAATCCAGCCAGGACTGTGCGCAGTAAGTGCTGATTAGGGCAGTGCATCCATGTGCATGTCACATTAGATGTTTTCATGCGCCTGAGTAATCCCATTATGAAAACACATCTGAAAACTTAATGAGAGTCAACAGCCATTAATACGAGAGCGGAGAACAAAAGAGGATGCGAACACGCACGCGAGCCCATGCAGACACTCATCTCGCTTAAATTGATGTATGAATTCCCATTTGTAAGCGCCAAACATCCAAGGCCAAATGCTCACATTTGATGGCATAATGCTGCGCCGCTTTCATTTGCAGCATCTGGTTGCACATGTTGCGAGAATGTCACAGTGTGAGATGGAAATGATTTCAGATGTTTACAAATTGAGATGTCTGGGAGAGAAATTCTGACAGCCTAACCAGGGACGGCTGGGTGAGAACCGAAGTGCTGATGGGTGGCGAGGGGGGGTTGGTACAGAAGTTTGGCACGAAGGACTGTCCTCGGAGAAACCATCATAATCTCTTTTTCTGCCTCCCCAGCCCCCTGAAAGAGATTCTATAAATATATGATGGGAGCGAGAGGGATGAGGGGAAGGAAAGGGAGGAAAAATCAAGCAACTTCTTGCTTTGAGAAATCTGAAAAAGCTTTGCTCCCTTAAAGGAGTGAAGAGTGTAATGCATAGAGGTAAATATGTGTTCACTGCGGCGGCGGCAATCTGCATTTCTCATCTTCTGATCACGTATTGACACATGCAGCACCTGGAGAGTCTGGCTGAGGCCGCCGCTGATGGAGGATTCAACCCACGCAGGAATCGCAAACCTTTCATTTCCCTTGCAGATTCAGCCCGCCATTTTCGGGAATCAATTAGAGCTGGAGCCGGCGCTGTCCCATGTGTTAAGGGGATTAGTCGGTCACTCGCTCAGTTGCATTCAGCTCCGCCTGTTCTCACAGCTTTACATGCTGAAACAGGCTTACTTTACACTAAGGCAATATGAGGCAGATAGAACAGATGGTAAGTGGAGGTGGCTAAAACTGAAACCCACTCTTCCCTTCACCATAATGTGAAATTTCTAGTCTTTCTATAAAAAAAAAAAAAAAAAAAACAGAAAGAGCTCGCCTGTCTCAGTGGTAGAACCAGGATCAAGTCTGTACCTGTTCCTCAGCAGCATGCTCTTGTAAATATATAAAATATTCTTTATGGAAACGGATTAGGGGATTACAGAGCTGTGACACTTGTCTCCAAGACAGAGGAGGTCAAAAGTTCAGCACAACCCAGGAGTGTTGCGGTGCTGGAGCTCTCTCCAAAACCGGGGCTGTGATGCCGTGCCAGAGCGGCCGGGCTGCCCAGCAGCCTGCCAGAGAGGAGAGCTCGGTGCATGGCAGGAGATAAAGACGCCCTGCTGCCGGTCGATAATGCTTAGAGGACTGTGACTGTGACAAGACTGACCGTCCAGACATCCGCGCACGCACACACACGCACAGGTCAGCTAAAACACACTGACCCTGTTTGATTGTCCTTGACATGAAATCAAACAGAAGGTTTCACTGTGAAACCCTGCGTGTGTTAGCCTTAAGCGCAGCAAAATTAATGCAGTAATAATGACAACAATACCAAGATGAATTGAAAAAAAACAACCTCACAATCGTACAAAATATGTGAAAATGCTGTTTCAAACACACACAAGGAAATAAGTAAAAGAATAAGATCATTAAAATAAATAATTGTTTTACTGTTAAGAACTACATTACCTCGAATAACTGAAGTATCAAACGTATCGATATTTTGATTTGAGAATCGATTTTAGAGCATAAAGACCTGGTATTGGAAGTATTGATATACTGTATCAGTATCGATCCGCACATCACCAGCACAAACATGAGGATTCCTAATAAAATGTTGCAAAACTGAAAAGCCCTACCACAGCACAACTCCATAACCACTGTGCACAGGGCCCTTTCAGGCACATGGGTAACCTCAGAAAGTTCTGTCTGAACCTCGTTCGGCACCAGAACCTGGGAGTCGTCCTTTATGTTGTGCCACGGGAAATAAATAAATACCTAAGACACTAAGAGCTCATGTGGCAATGCTGCTTCCGAGTAATTTGCAAGTTGTAAGCATTTTCTTATATGCAGACGGACCTATAAAGTTAAATAACATAGATTTCCATTAATGTTACGCTCTAAGTAGGTGTAAAAAATAATAATAATACAGTTGCATTTTCAGTCCAGATCACCTCTGGCCACTGAGGTTAAGACACAGTCAGCATTATCTCCACTAATTAACAGCACAATATAGTAAACAACATCTTTAATAATCACATTTATTAATGAACACTGCACACTCAGTAAATTGTGTATTTTTGTGATAAATAGTATCATTAGGAAGGAGCTAATGTTTCCATTCAAAGACGTCAACTTTACGTTTCAGGACGACAACAAAATACAAGAAATAAACGTTTGTTTTCAAGACCAGAAGAAGGAAACATGATGAAAACAAAATGACAGAAATTTGACTTTTTTCAGGTTGGATGAAATTGAATCATTGGATAAACTGATGAAATGTAGTTTTTTTCAGTTCTCCAATGCTGACTTTTAAACCTCACAATATTTTTCATCAAAATTCAATTATAACCAAAAAAAAAAAAAAAAAAAAAAAACAGTAATAACCCAGGCAGGCCCTCATCAGCTGTTTATTTCCCTCCTGCCATAGACTGTCAGTCATTACTGGAGCGAGCTGTAGTTTTGACATGTGGCACAGCCGCAGCAGGATTTATGAAGGGTCAGTCTGCTGTGGGTGCCTCTGCTGTACGCTGCTTGCAGTTTGAATCACTTCCACTCTGAAGAAAATTGCTGCACTGATGGGTATGAAGCACAAGGATACCGAAAATGTGTTTCCAAATGGCCTTTTTTGACCTGTGTCCATGAACAGCCTTTGCTCGTGCATCTTGCCACTTCTATTCCACATCAAGGTGGTGTTTGTTTTTCTTTCTAACAGTTCCCGACTGAATGTTTTCATTTACAAAATGCTTTGGAGACACCTTTCGTTGATATTCATTGCTCAGATTACACACAGACATAAATGAAATAATTTGTGGATAATTGACTTTCTAGCAATAACAAAAAAAATAAAAAAAAAAAATAAAAAGAAGAAAGATAACATTCTATTATGAGCGTTTTATTCATTTTGGATTAGTGCTCCAAAGAGGCAAATAAAGTTGGGCTCAGTGGTGAGAAGTGAGTAGAATCAGATACAGAGCAGAGTGTGAGCACTTCATCGGTTCATAGCAGATAAAGATACATTCCAGACTGCTGGAGCTTACATTAGGGATTCACCCTCATTTGGAAAAACGAGAAAAAAAAGAAGCTTGATTGGTTTTCAGTGAGTCAGAGGACGGCTGTAAGAACTCAGCGTTTCTCTCCGGGAAATAGTGAATTTTAATGACGGCTTTGAAAAGCAGCCGGCATTCAGCGTGTTTAGTGAGATCCTTTGAGCTGTGGTCACCATTATGCCGATACTGATAGATTTTTCCATCTCAACTGATATTGAGTGGTTTCCATTTTCGATAACTATCAGGGACAGGGCGGCAGAGGGGATGTGTGTTCCATGTGACCAGTGTGGGATGGCCTCTGCTGTGACCCCCCGCCGCTGTGAAATGCGGTGACACACACCATGCCGGCTGAATCCCAAACACACACAACCTCCAGCTTTGCATGAACTCGCTCCTCCTTTTTCTTACAGATGGAAGCCAACACTAAATGGATCCACATAATAAAATACATTCACTGACATTCCCTTTAGTTCAAGATACACATAAATATATCGGTGGATTAAAGCAGGGGTCTAAAACAGTTTTAAGACCAAGGACCAACTGATGGAGGGATTAAGCAGGGACCCCCTACCTACTATATGTGTTCTATATTAAACTTTACCTAGTTCTATTTATAAATATACATCAACATCAACATACATTATCATGATTTTGCATTTAATATTAAGTTATTCAAATAATGCACAGGTTCACACATTCATTTTTTATTTATTATTTTTTGTACATACCTGACTGGTGTACACAACTGACAGATACAGAAAATAATAGACAGATGCAAGTTTTAATATCACCTGGGAACTGAAGGGGATCGTTGCCAATTTGCGTCAGACAGACTCAGCGTGTTATATGTGGCCTTATGATTGGCTCAGCAACGTTAGGGGCGGGTCCTACTGTGTGCAGGAGACTTAGATTGACAGGTCTCTGTGTGGCGGCGTGACAGCTCCTGTATTGCATGTGAATGAGTGAAGTGCCGACTGAGAGATAACGTCTTCTGCCTCCATTGTTCCCTTTAAAATATATTGGATTCCCTCAAAATTGTGGGGGAAAATAAAAAAGGTTAAAAATAAAAAAAATATATATATATATATATTAAAATGTCTAATCAACTAAAGATTTTGCGACCCCCCCCCCCCCCCCCCCCCCTGCAGTACCTTGGTGGACCCCCTAGGGGTCATGGACCCCCTGTTGAAGACCTATAGATTAAAGGGCAGTCAACAAATTAAGGGGTGGTGCAATATGCAAGCTGAAAATGCATAGAAATGGGTGGCTGGAAACACATTTATAAAGTAATCTGTAACCTAGTGATATTTCCAATGCTTAATAAAGCAGGTTAGTCAGTTGTAACAAATGCGGTGGTCTCACAGGAACTGAGCAACAGGCCAGTGTTTCTTAATGATGTCAGTGTCAGTGTGGCCTTTGCCAAATCACCATCCGTTTTTGTTGCGTCTCCCAGCTGCAGCCACCGTCCTCAGCTGCTTCTGGTGACGCGCCTCAGAGAAGTCCATCGGGGTTAATGAGACACCTTGACAGCTGCTGTCAGATGAGTAAGACAACTGCTTCCCTTCTCCGATTCCTGGACTCATTCTGGGATTCAAACTGGCAACTTTCTGTTTACCAGCCTGCGTGTCCAGAACTGAGGCAGCATCTGTCCTCTGAAGCCCTAATTGAGAACGCACCGAAGTACCTAATTAGCAAGCGGCGCTTGTGAACTGTAAGCGAGAGGTGACTTTGTTAAGCACCACATCCCTGGCAACCGCAACATAACTGAGGCGAAGCAACGGCAGTGTGATGTCATATTATGCATCGATCTCTGTCTCCTTACACACTCAGTACAGCGTGTTATCTTGGGAAATTGCTTATCATTGCACCATAGCTCCTCTCACCTATCGCCTCACTCGGATGGAGCAAGCTGCTTATTATTCCTCTCATCTGGAGACACTTACGTTAACCAGCTCTTTTGCCTGGAGGTAAGCCTTAAACTCTTGAAAGAAGCTGCCACCTGCTAGCAATTGTTGCCCCTGCATGCCAACTTGGAGGGCTTTTTAAAACCCAACCGAACGATGAGGATGTGGCACAGGAGTCTAAACAATGTGATACAAGGCCAATCCCGCCTTGTAACATTGGAGCTGCGTATTAAATGCTAAGGGGTACACTATTTGATTACCTACCTGCTGTTGCCTCATGCTGAGAAATACCACAGCTTTAATCCACACCTGTCTACAGGGAAAGGACTAAGGAAATTAAAGTATTTCCCGTCATCCCAGATCCAGTGTGTGAGGCCCTGCCTGCATCCATGGAGACTGTTTAAACCAGACTCACAAATATTACTCTGCGGACGGGAGAGCTTTTATTTATTTCCTCTACATGTTCTCCTTTGCACGGCACAGACTATAAATATGACCCAGTCTGCTAAATTTCAGTTTTAGCCATCTGTTGTTGACCACATCCGTACTGATGAGATGAGATCTGGGGCTGAAACAGTCAGTTATTCTTTCTACGTATGTATGAACCATTTTCAAAATAGCCATTTCAACTTTTTGCTAATCACTAAAGCAACATAACTTGAACGAGCAATTAATGCACATCTATGAAATGTAGGCAATTGCAGGCACATGGAGAACATGAAAACTTCCAACTCAGATCCATGCTGTGAAGACGTGGCGCTAACCACTGCGCTGCACGTGCCTCCCGCAGCTGTTTTATCGGCAGTGTGCTTTTACTCGCTTAGAGCTAATGGAAATCAACATTTTTATAGATCTCCATGCTGAAACAAACTGCTTGCAACTTGCAACAGATGACAACCCAACAGCGACTCCCAGGCCCTGTCCACCAAAGCCTGACAGCCGGCAGATCTTGCTCATGTGCATGATGCGCATCAGGCGCAGCCTCTCCACTGGCTTTGCGGTGGTTGGTGTTAATTGCTGCCTCTCTCTGACATTCCAAATCAGGCCTTTTCTTGTCATTGTTGGCAATCCTGACACCGGCAGCAGCCATAATTGGGGCCACATGTCGATAAAATATCACGTACACATTTACAACATCAAAAAATAATTGCAGCCCTGCTACAGTCCACTCTAAAAAAATGTGTATTTTTGTTTTTACCAAACAACACATCCAACATTACACGTGACATAAATATTAAGGGTAAAACTTGAAGTATAAGGTAGGCAGTAAGGAGACTGGTGTTACTGTATTTTTAATGTACTGTATGCTGATAGGCAGGACTGAGCCACACTGCTGCTTCTTTGAGTGTAAAAGAAGAGAATAGAATGTACACTCACTTGCCCCTTTATTAGGTACACCTGTTCAATTGCTTGTTAACACAAATAGCTAAGCAGCCAATCACATGACTGCAATTCAATGCATTTAGGCATGTAGAGGTGATCAAGGCAACTTGCTGAAGTTAAAACTGAGCATCAGAATGGGGAATAAATGGGATTTAAGTGACTTGGTGCCAGACAGGCTGGTCTGAGTATTCCAGAAACTGTTGATCTACTGGGATTTTCAACACAACCATCTCTAGGGTTTACAGAGAATGGTCCGAAAAAGAGAAAATATCCAGAGAGCAGCAGTTGTGTGGATGAAAATGCCTTGTTGTTGTGAGAGGTCAGAGGAGAATGGACAGACTGGTCCTGTCAGCTAAGAACAGGAAACTGAGACTATAGTTCACACAGACTCACCAAAATCCATCCTGCCTTGTATCAACAGTTCTGGCGGTGGTGGTGTAATGGTGTGGGGGATATTTTCTTGGCACACTTTCGGCCCTTTAGTACAAACTGAGCATGGTTTAAATGCCACAGTCTACCTGAGTATAGTTGCTGACCATGTCCATCCCTTTATGACCACAGTGTCTTCTGACAGCTACTTCCAGCAGGATAATGCACCATGTCACAAAGCTCATATCATCTCAAACTGGTTTCTGGAACATGACAATGAGTTCACTGTACTCCAATGGCCTCCACAGTCACCAGATCTCAATCTAAGAGAGCACCTTTGGGATGTGGTGGAACAGGAGACTCACATCATAGATGAGCCGCCGACAAATCTGCAGCAACTGCTGATGCTATCATGTCAATATGGACCAAAATCTCTGGGGAATGTTTCCAACACCTGGTTGAAAGTATGCCACAAAGAATTAAGACTGTTCTGAAGGCAAAGGGGGGTCCAACCTTTTACTAGCAACGTGACCTAATAAAGTGGCCGGTGAGTGTACATCTCCTACATAAAGCCAAGGATTAAAATAATAAAAACCTGGCAGCACCTACTGAAACAACAACAAGGTTCCTTAATTGGCCCCTGGGGACAAACAGTTTTCTGAATGTGAAAGCACTATGAAACTCAAAACCAATATGAGCAGAAATGCTTGACCGTGATATAACCTCTACTGTCTTGTTATCTAATCCACACAAGTTCTGTTTTTGTCTGAAGTATCACTGAAAGAAAAATGTTGAATGGGTATACATATTAGGGAAATACTGTTCATGCCCAAGCTCCTCCGACTTCGTGCATCCATTCAAAGAAGTATCATGGGTAGTGTTAAAAACCGGCATTAGCTACGTTGCCAGTTTATTTTAATTTTTTTCAGAAACAGGTTTCTAGATCTCTAAATGCTGCCATTTAAAAATACAAAACTATAAAGATATAGGTCAATTTGTAGATAAGTATATATACCCTACATACAATTTAAGGCAGTATAACAGGTCTTACAAGCAGGAAAACAGATGATATGGCTTACTAAACTAAGTGGCCAAAGTAATGATAAATAAACCTCTAGTCTCCAGACTTTTCAAATGAGTCTTATAATGTAATGTTACATCACACACTGTTATTAGAATATATGATTCAGTAGGTAATGTACTTGTGATTCAAGGTAATTGCAGTTAATTCGTATTCTCTGGCATAGAATATGCTCCTACTGCACATTCAGTCATCATGGGCAGTCTAACATTTATGGCTGTATGATAATACAATACTAGAACAAATTTCCTATCTGGTGTTCTCTGTGGTAAAGTCACATACAGAAATATCTATTAGAATCATGTTTGTGGTTCAGTTCAGTTGTTAATGAAAACAAAGGAAAATAACCCACAATATCACATATGGCGTTACCAGATATATATGATAATTATTATATTTATACGATAGTTTTAGGGCCTGTATGATATACAATAAAAACTATTTAAAAAAAAGGCCAAAACACAACAGTTTTGGCATTCCCCAAAAAATACGTGAACGCCTTAGACTACTGCACTTCCATGCACATGGAATACATTTGTTTTTTGTGTGTGATCCTTTTAGTGGTATGTGTCAAAATAAGATCACTGAAAGCGACAGCAGTTTGATATTTCTTAATTTCCCATCCGGCAACACTGATCACATGACATTTACTACGTCAGGGCAACTGAATGAACTCGTAAACAAGAAAGCCCACTGGCAGACTAAATGAATCCACGGATTGATGTATATGCAAAAAAAAAGTTGCCATCTGGATTTAACTAAGCAAATAGGTACGAGTCTCCTATTGGATAATTACTGCATGGGTGATTATCTTTCAGCTGGCAACAAGTTATTTAACCCCAACTGATGCAATAAGTAGCTAAGTAGATGTTAGTCTGTTTGAGAAGGGTCAAATCATTGGCATGAACTAAACAGAGAAAAAAGGAGAATGAAGCAGAAACTACTAAAACTGGAAGGATAGTGGGGAACCATCGTCTTCCGGGAAGAAATGTGGTGGTAGATGAAGGCAGATGAAATGATGCCCCCATCCTGCCTAGTGTGTACTGTACCAGCCTGTGGGGGCAGTGTTATGATCTGGGGTTGCTGCAGTTGCTCAGGTCTAGGTTCAGCAACATTATACCCAAAGAATGAGGTCAGCTGACTACCTGAATATACTGACTGACCATGTTATTCCATCAATGGATTTTTTTCTTCCCTGATGGCACAGGCATATTCCAAGATGACAATGCCAGGATTATTGGGGCTCACATAGTGAAAGAGTGGTTCAGGGAGCATGAGACATAATTTTCACTCATGGATTGTCCACCACAGAGTCCAGACCTTAATCCCACTGAGAATCTTTGGGATGTTCTGGAGAAGGCTTTGGACTGTGGTCAGGCTCTCCCATCATCAAAACAAGATCTTGGTGTAAAATGAATGCAACACTGGATGGAAATAAATCTTGTGACATTGCAGAATCTTCTTATAGAAACAATGCCACAGTGAATGCTGATGGAATCAAAGCTAAGGCTGTGCAATCAAATTTTAGACTCAGTGAACTTTTTTTTTTTCGTGCTGACCTTTTTTTTGACCAGCCAGTACACATCTGAAAACAGTAGTTAAAGTAGCAATCATTAAAACGACAAGTGTCCAGCTGTTTTAGGACCATTTGTTAAAAATAAAACATGCAGTACAGTATACATGTGTCATTTCTAAGTAACTGAATGAATAAATGGGAATGGTTCCACTGGATTTCTGATATACTTATGGATCTATGCTAAAGTTTCTTTTTCCACAAGACAGCAAACCTCTTTGTCTCCTCACTTAAGACCATGTGAACGATCTGAATCACACGCAAAATGTGGTATTTTGTCTCTCCATTCCATGGTTAAGCTCAGACAGCTTTTGTTTGACTGCCACAAAAGTGCATAAAATGGGCAGTGTGCTTTGGTGTGGTGGCGAACTGGCACAAAGTCACCCGGAACATGCCGACCGCACACTTAAAGAACCAAGGCCAAGATTCAAACAAAGAGGCCTTGCTGTGAGGAGTCAGCGCTAACCACTCAGGCACCATGCTGCGCGTGATCACAGTGTTTAGCAGTAAGAATGTGAGGGGAGTGCAAATGACATTTGGGAAGCTGAAACATTTCGTATATTGTTTGAAATCTCTTGATGAGCTCCCGAAGATGAAACAAGAAATGATCAAAAATGACGCTGGTATCTTCAAAATGTTGATGAGAAAAACTACCTCAATGCAAATCAGGCTGCATTCATACGCTCACTCTTTCTGCTGCAGCTGTATGTGTGATGTAACCAGCACAAAAAAATTAATACCAGTTTCCATCAACTCATTTGGATGCAGCTGGCGGCGCTAATAGTTCAATCAGGTGCCGTTACACCAAGACGTTAGAACTGAAGACACTCAAGTCAAACAGTGACAAATAAAGTAGAAAAGTTGATGGCAATATGCATTTGTCTTTCCTCTAGGTTGGGTGATATGGCCAAAAAAAAAATATTTTTCTGTCTACAAGAACACAAGACAAAAGACAATGCATGTTTTTTTCAGCGGTGTTCAATATAAAACATGGTATATTGTCAATTCAGCATTAAGAACAAGAACAATAAGGGAAGGCAGCACTCGCAAATATAGTGTGGAGTATTTGTTAAAAAGTAATCAAGTGCAATGGACCGGTTGCATTTTGAGATGTTGTGAATCAAAAACAAAAAGATCTCCAGTATGCTGTTTAGAACAGTGTGTGGTTATGCAGCCTTGCAACATCCGTTTAAGTGAGTCCTTCCTCTATAATAAAGTTGTTATTCTTCTGCTGAGGATCTGGAGAGGCACCAAAGGAAAAAAACCCAATTGTAGCATTGGCATCACCTCCTTCTAATCTTCTGTTGTGTTTTTCTGTGTTGGAAGGGGTAATGCTACCTCTGCAAAATGTTTGCTTGAGGCGGTCTTCTTCTATGGTGTAAATGAGTGCAATGTCTTTCGCTGTGGTTCAGGGAATGGGTCAGTTTTTTGTTGAAAAGAGAGGGAGGTCTAATGTTGTGTTTAAAACAAAAACGTCCATGTATCCTATAAAAATCTGTAAAATAATATGGGGAAAGTTTCATTGTCACTCCACACAGAAGCTTCAGTTGTCTCTGACGTCACCTTTTTTTGAAGTTTTTATTTCGGTTTTCTTTGTCACGCATTATGCTATGCATTATATTCAATTTAGAAAAAGTAATATCCCCTCCCATTGGATTACCCCATTCATGAGAATCAAACTCAGACATTGCCTCCCTCCAATCCCTCGCCTCCCACAATAACCACCCTTGGAATAAAAAGAGAAATAATAAAAATAATAAAACTTGTAAAATTTGCTTACCAGCACATGCAACACACGCATACATATAAACACCCACGTACTCAAATAAATATAAATACGTATGTGGGCCTCTTCTATCTCATCTATAATCTAAAATAACAAAGAGTACAAATTCATATTTTAAGATGTCATTCCAATAGGCTAGTCTATTGTCTGACATTAAGCCCCATTTAGTTTCACAGTGGAAAGTTCCAATAATAGAATATCTACAAGAAATCATTTCCACTGATTCAATGATAGTGTGGTGATTGCCATCCAAGTGCTAACTTTTTTTTTTTTTTTTTTTTTTTTTTTTGCAGCTGTTCTTCCAGCCACTTCTGGCTTTTCCTATGTTCAAAGGTCTTTGGATTGGCTCTCATTTACCTCCCTCCCACAACTGCTGTGGTTCAACAGGGTCCAACAATGATTAACACCCACTACAAACAATGGTGGATTTTTCCTAAAAATAATGTATTAATAGGCTATTTTGCCCTTTTGCACAGTACTGTGTGACCTTTAATGGATCATTAAATTGCATGTACTGCAGACTTGTAGCTGCCGACGCCTTACAGGCAGATCAATATTATTATTGAATAGCATGAGTAAAGCGTTTATTGAGATTATTCAAGCTATCATTAGCCACTTAAAGGCATGTTTGTAGCGAGAAAGCAGCATTGTCTGTGGTTCGTATTTAAACCGCTGTAAATGTGAGTAATGAAATCCTTTAAAACTGCCTGCCCTGTAGTCTCCCCACTAGTAATATGTGTGTGTGATTGCATGCATATCTATTTAAGTGAATTAATGCATTTTCAAGTTTGAGCATTTTATCTGTGCAAATAAATTAAAGGCCCTGTGAGTTATTAAAAGGCTGGCTGCCCAAGTCAGCCTGGGAGTGTCTGTAATCTCCTGACACCATGCACAGCACGCAGATTCATGCTCCAACAAATCAGCTTCAGGAAATGGCTGCGTCGCCACAATCTGATTGCTTCAACTTCAGCAGTCTAACAGCCGCATGAGTGGCTGATATCAGCTAATGGAAGTCAGTAGCTGTTCGTGTCAATATGCTGTCATAACCGCCTGAGATCCTGTTCACATTATAGTGATGTGGGTGGCTTGATAACAATCCTAAGCTAACATTATGTCATACTGTGGAGCACTATTAGAGAATGCTCTGGTTTAGCTGCTGGCTAACAGTACAGTACTTCTCAACGGGTTTAATAATGGGGCTACCTTCATGGTAGACAGCTGGGCTACAGTACAGTATAAGTGTCCTAAGATCCCTTTGGTCCTTCACTATGGAGTCTGCCTCCATATGAAGTCAGACTCATGGCTTTGGAGAACACTCTACATATGACTCTAAAATCTACTCCATTAGCAGAAACCCCCTGTCACCATGGATACTAATAGATGTCGTGTTTCACCTGTTAGATAAGATGGATAAAATAAGTAACCGCACATTATACAATTAAAACTGCCCAACAAGCCCATCATATCTACATAGTGAGCGTGTGTTTGTGCTCTTCCACATAACCATCATGTTCCTACAGTAGCCCAAAATGGACAAACCAAACAGCGTTTCTAGAAAGAGCCTTTTACAATTTTACGTTGAAGTGGACATTATTATACAGGCTTAGGAAGGGGTGGGTAAGGAAGGGGCATTCAGTTGGTTGCAGTCTACAACCTCACTGCTACATGCCGCTAAGTCCCTCACACTGGACGATTAAAGTATCCAAACTAAAAGATGGACATGAGTCTGCTGAGGGTGTCCTGTGGTGTCTGGGAACAGAATGTTATTAGTGGGGGTGTTTGGGTCCTATGGGTTGAGGGGAGGGGCCTCTCACAGATACTTGATCAGTTTGGGATCGAGTGAATTTGGAGGCCAGGTCAACACCTTGTTCTGTTCTTCATGTTTTTTTGTTTTTTTTTTGGGTTGTTCCTAAATTATTTTTGTGTGTGTGTCTGGCTGCATCCTGCTGAGTGTCATTGCTAAGGATTGGGGGTGTCTGGTCTGGTCTAGGTGGGTGGTACATGTCTAAGTAACATCTACATGAATGCCAGATCCAAATGTTTCCCAGCACAACACTGATTTGCCTTAAGATGTCAGTGGTATTAATGTTGTGGCTGATCAGTGTATAGTTGAAATTTCTAAGATGAGATTTACCTTTCTATCTAAACAAAATTCCGCTGTAACTTGTTTGCAATGACAGTTAAAGTTCTTAATTTTCATAATCATACTGTACCAAATCCACAAATCATATGACTCCTCTTCGTATCTTATATTATACCTATTTTTTCATTTTACTTGTAACAAATGAGCCTTGCCTCCAGTTACACGTCATTAGCTCTGAAAGTTATATTCCTGAAGGAATAAACAAAATGAAAATTAAATGTAAACAAAACCTCACTTTCCTTTTCCCACTCAGGACGCTTTTATAGCTTCCAGTAGCAACGTGGCCTGCAGCTGTCAACTTAAGGACATGTGAAAAAGATGAGCATGAAATTTCTTTTTGAATAACAATAATAATAACAGAGATGAGGCAAGGGCTGAATCATTCTCTCCTGTCATCAGATACCTGATCACATTGTAGAAATCCACTCCCTTCCTGAAGCTGCTTCTCTTTATAAGTGCAGTCAGGCTCTAAAAACAAAAGAATTGATTCTTTCCTCCAGGTTTTCTCAGAATGACCACAAGCAAGGACACCCAGAGAGGAACCCCAAAGCGAATATTGAGTTGAATAATTGGATTTGATTCCTAAGCCTTTGCCACTAAGGAACTGGCACTAAGGGAAAGAAATGGAGGATCTCTGTATCTCTGGCCCTCCGTGGGATTAAAAGAGGAGAAATTAATTGAATTTAAATTATATGTGTGTTAATCTTACTCTGAGAATGGCTGAAAAACTTTGGATGTAAAAAATCATCTGTGAGTACTTCACAATGAAGTGTGAGTTGCTCTAAATGATAATCTGCCAAGTCTAATATGGGTCTAATGATAGAAGTAGGGTTCCCTATTGATGGAATGAGTGGAGAGAGTGTCTGAAATGTCAATCTGATCGTCAGTATGATTATCTCGTTAAAGCAAAGCTCCTTGGGATAGTCTTGGGTAAGTGAGCAGCAGGGCTTGCATAATGCTGAGAGAGATTAGTGCAAAAATTGAAACCAAAGATAGTTCAGTGTGTGTCTATGTGTGTGTGTGTGTGTGAGAGACTTGCAGGGATGTGAAACTGTCAGAGAATATTAGCGGCATGGTGTCACAGCAGGTAGAGCTTTATCAAGTTAGATATTATTCTCTGGCTATGCATTCTAATATGGCTGCTATAGAGGCCAACACAAAACTGTGGAGACCACCTTCAGGAAACCACCCAGCAAGTGTGTCTTTTTGCATCTAAATTGTCAAGCATTCTCTGTCTCTGTGGAACTGAAAACCTCTAAACTCATTGTTATTAGGAAGACAAAGAAACTGAGGAACGTAAACTGTGTGGCAAGTTCAATACAATCAAATCAAGTGGGTGATGATGTTCATTGAGGTAATAGGGAAAAGCTTTGGCAGTTAGATTCTAGCAATGTGAAGTGGCTTCATTAACAAGTCCAAAGTAATATCGGCCCCAACTGAGTCTAGACATTGGTTTCTGTCTGAAGTCACTGTATGAACTGAGGGTAAGGCTGATAAACATTTGGACCAGTATTTTCAAGGCCCCCTCATCTTAATATGTCCCCGATCCAACAGCCACCAACATGCACACTAGACTCAAATACAAACTTGCTTCACCCGATATTTCCTTTGCATGCCAAAGCGTAGCAAGCGTGTGTGAATAGACCGAATGAGTCCCCGGGGATGTGTTGATCTGCATGCGTTGAATATGTTTGCATGCACAGTGTGCGCCGCAAGAAATGTCCAATATGTTTCAAGGTTGGCAGGTAGAGAAATGCTCAGAGTGTCATTACAATCAGAAAAGTTCATCCTCCTCACAGTTTGTCTGGGATTATGAAACAGCCAAAGTGCAAAGTTGTTATTTTGCTGTTGGACTACATAAGCCCAATCAATCTATATCCTTATACAAAAGGGATATGCACCCACTTAGTAATTAGCTTGGCAGTCTTTGACTTGCAGTATATTTTAATTTCTTGAGCAAATTATTGACCATGGTGCTTCAGAGATGTGTATTACACTTTATAATTTATCCTTCCTATGTGTGTCTTGTTTATTTATTATTTAGTTTCTGCGTGCTAAAGGTAAGGCTAGCGGATTTTGTTAGTAGTAGGGCTAAGCTAATCTCTCAGTAGTTGAAAGTGACATGGTTGTGTGGTAGCAGCATGGAACTCACTGTTAAGCCTTCTTGAGGTGTCGTGGGCCTAACTTAACGAAACTTTGGTGAAGGAAGGTGCCTACTGCTGTTGGCTAGGCTAGTTAGCTGTTGTCTTCTTGTTGTTTGCTAGTTGGTAGCTGACTGCTAGCCTGCTGGTCGGTTTTCAGATGAACTGGGCTTCTAAATGTGTTTCGCTTGGGATCTTGGTAGAAGGGATTGTAACATCTTATCCTGTGTAATAATGAAAGTCTAATTATTTGGTTTCTTCTTACTAGTGATTTTCAGGAGTGTCTTTTTATGTGAAACTGAGCTACTGTAACCAAGCAATTTCCTTTGTAGATCAATAAAGTCTATTTAAGTCTAAGTCTATAGGGAATAATACAGTCACTAAAAACACTTTGCCTTGTCTGTGAAGGTTCTCAGTCATCCAGGTCATGGTAATCCAAAAATTGTTGAAAAAAGGCAACTGGAGTTTTGGAAGTTGAGATTTAAATAGGAAACTCTGTAGGTAAAACCCATCAGAAACTTGCATGACTTGTTTCTGTAAGAGCCAGAAACTGGTGCCACTAATTGCCACGACAGGTAAGTATGCAGGCTTTGTAGCAATTAGGGAAGGTTGCTACACCGGAAACTGGTGGCACTAATCTACCACAAGATTTTGCCACTTCCCTTGTGGCAAAATCTGGCCATGAACATACTTGCCAACCTATACACAGCATGTAGAGGTTAAAATGTTTACTTCTTGGAATAGAGAAACTGAACAACACCATTTTCTCACTGAGAATTAAAGTCTTTTCGCATTGCATAAGCAGTTGTGTCCTGGTGCCAGCTTGGTGCTGTAAAAAGTTGACATTCATAACCCAATACAGTCTGTCTGGAGGTTCATTCTGAAAGAAGGAGTCAGAGAAAGTTGAGAATCACCATCTTCCTCCCCTTGCTCAGTTCTCATTAATGTCAATTTCATAGTGCTAGTCCTGGGGCGAAGCTCTCCTAAAATGTGTGTCAAGAATAAAGTTGCATTCTGAATGCACTTCAGACATCAAAAGACTTCTTAGCTAAGGCTGTTTCCATAAACTTTTAGCCGTGTCGATTAGGATGAACTTTTACCCTCTTGCCCTTTTGACCTTAAATGTGCATCAACCACAATGCAAAATATTTGTTGATGGGGGGTGATGGGAAGGAAGCGGGAGGAATTTTCTGTAAAAGAATAAGAACAAGTGAATGGAACACAATGGAACATTAAGATGTGAGTTTGCAAATTAGGGAAACATTTTCAAACCACTGATATGTGTCACATCAGTGGCCACATTTGAATTTGATTGGATGGTTTTGATTGGGTGATTAGAACCAAGATGGTGAAGGGTCGTCTCAGTACTGTGCTCTCTGGTACTTGTTGCTTTTTTCACTTTTTAGAGTTGTTTTCTGCATTTTTTGCCATTAAATTTAGCAGAAAGGAACTCTTGCACATAGGAATATCCGGTGCTGGACTTTTTCCTCCAGTTTTCATTCTGTTCAGACTCCGCCCCTGCTTCAAACAGAGTTACAGAGCGCTGTACGCCAAAACCACCCACCACAAAAACAGTTTCTTCCCCTGGGCTGTCGCTCTGACCAAATCTGAGCAGTCACTGGGTGTGTCATTCTCACAAACAATAACTCTCATTAATTGTATGTACTTACTGTTCAAGTCCAATGTATATATATCTGCTATATATCTGCTCCTGTTTTACTCTGAAAGTTTAATTTATGTTGTACAGTTTTCTATTTTTCATGCTTTTATTTTATTTAAGTGCTTCAGCCAAATTCAGTCAAATTCCTTGTATGTGCACATATGCTTGACCGATGAAGCTGATTCTGATTCTGATTTGCCACGGACAGAATAACAGTGCAGCAGAGAATGTTTCGATGAGGGGTGAAATCCAGGCCATGAGGAGTGTGTTTCAGTGTGTGTGTCTGTGTGCCCGTTAGTCAGCTCCCACACACACAGTGGCATTGGAATTAAGAAAGTCCACGGCTGCATTATTCTGCCACTTTTCCATCTCAGTGTTCCCTCTCTGCCTGTCCTATTCCAGTGCATATTCTGACAGCCAAACTCACTGTGCGCTCTGTAACTTGGTTGCCATGGTCACTGGGAAGTTGTGGTTTTTGCTTGTTTCTCTTTGGAGCTGCCATTTATCCTGTCAGAGAGGGGTATGACTAACTGCTGGGGTGGCGGATGGGCTTTAAGGCCTTTTTAGACAATGCGCACCAGCCACCTGGTAATCATTCATTTACAGTGAGAGAACAGGCAGGAAGACACGGCACACAGGAGCCGGTAATCTGGGAGCGGCTAGTAGGCTCAATACTTGGCCTGCCTGCTCACCCAGAGCTGAATTATCTTGAACTGTATGATATGACAACATGGAGATTAACTATACCACTGAGCAGTCCATGGATATAAGCATGACTGACCAATGCAATAGGGTCCAATTAAAAAAAAAAAAAAAAAACTTCAACAAGCCTGTAGAGCTCGTGAAGATGATATATACACCATCTGACTGATGACCTTAAGTGAATGAGTGTGTCTGTCATTATAATTTGATAGTAATTCAGTTCTCTAGCAGCCGCACCAATGTTTTTAACAAACATGCTGCTGGACTGTCAGCATCAGGTAGTAAATGTTGGAAGCTACTCATGCAATGACACATTTAAAGGGAAGAGGGCTTTGAGTATTTAAGGCTCATGGTCCAAACATGAAGCTGAAATTTGCCCATATAGTTCTAATATGATCTTCTGCTGGGGGTGGAACCTCAGTATCTAGAAATGTACTCATACGCCCACTTTACGTACAATATTATTTTCAGATTTTTAGTTTGTGCTGTCTACTGCACAACTGCGCTGTCAGTTTGAAATAGACTCACAGTTAAGTTAATGCTGCATCTCTGACGTCCAACAATGTTGATTAAAATGATCTAACTATATGGGGCAAATTGATTCATTTTTAAGTTTGTATCATGTATGTGATAACATGATGCCAGATGTAGGTGTCACCACCTTCCCTTAGATCAATTCGGTTTATTCAGTTCAGTTCAGTTTTATTTATACCACCTCTCAAGAGAGCTGAAGTTGAGAGGGCGCTAAACAGCTTTAAAGATCCCTGGTTTGATCATGGGTTTTGGTAGCATTTTTGGGCCACATTCAGAGGACTGGAGAAGCATTGGCAATTAGGGAAAGAATTTTCCTGTGAGGGAAGAATTTCCAGTGTAAACTCTAAGGCGTCGATGGCAAGAAAAAGCTTGAGCAGAACTCACCTCATATGGAGGCCAATATGTTCGTGGTCAACAAGGTAGAGATACAAAGTGAGAGAAGGGAAGGACATTAGATAAGAAATTAGAGGATAAGTGCTTGATATGAAAGAGAAGAAAGTAGAGGACAAGTGCTCAGTGCCTCATGAGAAGTCCCCGAGCAGCCTAAACCTATGGCAGCATAACTGAGTGATTGTTGAGGGTGTCCTGAGCCAGCCAGTGATCCAGTTCAACTCCTGCTTCACCTCTTAGCCCATGCTTGAATTTCCAGACTCAAGAACTTCCAAGATGCCGATGGCTGGTGTCACAATCTGCTGCACACAGCGGTTCTAAACTTTTCTCAGTGAAATGAAGAAAATACATCTCTGTTTAGTCCTTGCTATCAATTAGCAAAAAGGTTAAGAGCATGATTAGGGTTTGGATTATTTCTTCAATCACTTCTTGGGCAACTTCATTGTCTGCAGAACAGCAGCAGCATTGATCAAAAACCATGTTCAACTCGATTCACTGTATTGGAAGTGACAACAGGATGAAAAGCTGTTAACTAAAGCTGTGCTAAACTCTCACCTGCAACCTGTAACAGTGGTTACTGCAGCCGGTGCATTGACTGATGTATACTGAAATTCTTGCCATCCCAAGGGAGAGGAAAAAATGGGAACTGAACAGAGAGAAAACAGAGATGCTGATTTTGAGCCAAATGTGCAGCAATATCTGTAGCTCTGCTTAACGCCTGCTTAGTCACATCCTCACAGTGCTAAATTACAAAGATAGAGATGTAGACAGTTGGGAGACATACAGTATGTAATGTACAGACAGACTCACAGGACTGAACTGCATTTGTGGATTTCCAAAGGATTCAAAGTTGGAACAATTGATTGAATAGTTAAAAGCTACTCATTTCCCTTCCTCTCAGCATGTGATTTATTTGGGGATTCACGGTCCGGCACAACCGCTCGAACGACTGAGTACTATTTGAAAATGTGTTTAAAAAAGTTTAAATATAAGAGAACACAATATAGTGGAAAAATGTCTTCAATTCAACTGCCTCTTGTGTGAAATATGTTTGATATGATATGTGATGCAGCTGGACAAAAAAAAAAGACTTATTGTTTTCATCCATTTTCTGAATTCATAGATTTATTTTGCAGTTTATAATCACTGTGTTGTGTTATTATTGGCTGTGAAGGAAGGCTCTCAGTCATCCAGGTCACAGTATCCCCCCCCCCCCCCCCCCCCCCCCACCCCACCCCCCACCCAAAAAAAAAATAACAACAACAAAAAACAACACAGGCAACTGGAGCTGTAGACGCTCTCAAAGACGCTTCTCCATTGATTCAAGAAGCTTCTTTCCTTCTAAAAGTAGTTTAAAGTAGAACATCTGTGGAAACTTGCATGACTGAAGTCAATTAATGACCAGAAAACTACCTGTAGTTACAGGAAACGGTTTAACCAGGATGAATGGCGAAGCTTTTTAAGTCCAGGTGACCTTTTTTCAGCATTTGTATTTGGACATGGTCTTATTATTATTTTATATGTGTTACTGTGCATAGTGTTTGCATCCTGGACAGGCTACAGTTCACTTACAGTAAAGAACAGCTAAACAGGTACAAATCTACAAGCTGCACATTGAGTACAACTTTCTATAATTCATCATATTTTATTATGTGTGTGTGTGTGTGTGTGTGTGTGTGTGTGTGTGTTCTTAGTTCATTAAGCCAGTTATATGATGGGATAAAAGTCATCACTATGGACAGATTGGCTAATAGCTGATCTAAATAAAACAGTTGCAGTAGCCCTTGCAGACCTCGATTCAGAAACAGTTATATTTACAGTTACATTTGTTGCGTTATGCTATGCTATGCTATGCTATGCTATGCTATGTGATCTTATTGCCACCAATCATTGAGGAAAATGCACTGGGTTACACTGTCAGCATAACGTGTTCAAAATTACAGTTCTAACATGCAAATATTGGCATCTGTATCATTTATGTCACCATTACCTTTACTTTTTTTGACACAAAATACAACAGATTCAAATTCAGTTATTTATTTTACGACACTGGTGCTGGTTTAAAAATAATAGGATGACTAAACTAATTACATTTCATCCTGAAAGGAAAGTGATGTCATGCTGTGTATGTATGTATGATAATTCCCAGGATAAGTGGAGATCTTGGTGGTCGTATGGTAAAAGTCTGAGCTCTGCAGAAGCTCAGCATAATTCATCCTTTGAGGAACCTACAAGTCGGCAGCTGTTCAGTGCAGATGATGTACCTTACATAAATTGTTAACCACAGTGATTAGAGAGTAGGGCGCTTTCAAAGTCGTGTCACATTCTCCTCTGACACAAGATATTGTGCAGCATCACAATGTATATGACAAATAATAAGCTAGTAAAAAATAAGAGTTTCTTGGATAGAAATTACATGAATGACTTTCTCACCTAAGTACAATGCAGTAGGACTTATAAGACAGGCATCAATTCTATTACATTTTCCTCTCTCACTCTTTTTTTTTTTTTACTTTGAAGTAGCTGCGCCATGACATTCCTCAGAGAAAGGCCTTTCAAAAGATGTCTTAAACTGAGAGCTCTCCAGAATTTGTTCTTCGTTGCCTTCTATCAAAGGCCCCCTCTGAATTCTTCACATTTCCTGATCCATGATTATGGGTTCCCAGTGGAATAGCTTCAGATGCAGACAGATTGCAGCTGGCCAACTGAATTCCAGGGTTTTCAGTGCTCCTCTAAGTTGGCCAATCCCCTTTGGATGTAGAAAAAGACATTTCAATCTGCAACTAATTCCAGCCGCTCAAAGGCCTGCCCATGCCACGAGCATGTAGGCAGGGAATCAGTGGCACATTGCGACAGACCTTACTGATTAAAAAATAATTACTATGTGACTGCAATATTTTTACACCGCTCCAGAAAAAGAGAGGCTGTTAGACTTGCCAGTTTCTGTAATTAGAAAAAAAAAACATTTTTCTTTGAACAATGCACCACTCTTAGGGACAGAGATACATACAGCATTCAAATGTTTTGATTCATGTAAATAGGCTACAAACTGAACACAGCAGATATGTCTAATACAAATGCATGTACCTCTCCATGGGGTTGGCATTTATACAGTCTGATAGCAAATTGTCACATTTTTTCATTCTTACAAGTATTATAACTTTGAGTGAATTTCGTCTGATTCAGGTTTTATGCTGGAAGCCATTTGTATCTGACAACACTGGCAACAGGCTTCTAATGTGAGTTTGAGCAACAAGCAGTCGAACATCTAACATCAAGGGCTTAGGAGAGACCAAAACTCCCATTTGTCATTTTTGCCGCAGTGACTCCTGATGTAAACGTAGTCTATTTTGTTAACATGTTAGAACAACTTTTGATTTGATTTTGAGTTTGATTAGTTTGTTTTTGGTGAGGCCTCTTATATATTATTTGTAAATTATACTTTTCACTCCACTCCATTTATTTTTCGTGTACGGCTTCATGGGTGGGGGGAGGGTGGGTAGTTAATGCTCAACTGAGAATATGAATATACAGTATTTCAGAGTTCATGCCAATGAAAGCTGACGCTCTATTTAAGATGTTTAGTTATATTTACAGTTCAACACATCTGACAATGAAAATATATTTCTAAAAGCCTAAATATAAACCCATGTAGTAGGTAACATATATACTGAGCATTGTGCAATCATATGATCATCAATCGTCACTGACTTGATAACTGAATATATTTATTTCTGTCACCTTCACGAGGTTATTCAACCTTTGATAACTATGTTTAGGTTGTGGTTTTAGGTCAGAGGAAGCAGCATGCTTTAAATTAGAGGGACAAAGTGAGTTCACCCTCTTCTTCTGACCCAGTGAACCTGGTGGGAGTTTGGCAGAATGTTTATATATATATAACACGCCTTTTTCACCCCAATTAACAAAAACGTATAAATCTCATGAACATGCAAATCTCTGTTTTAGAGTTTGCATTAAATTAACTTAAAATACATTATGTAAAACACAATTTTTCTCATTATTTGTGCATTCAAAGGAAATATGAGCTGTTTAGAAATGTCTCCTTCCATGGAGCCAACTGTGCTCTCCTGCCATGAGCTCTCCTGTTACAAACATTGAAAAGTGACCCCATCAGGACAGGTGTTCTTTTTATGAGAAAATACATAACATACTAATATATCTTGATACATGATAAATTTCACTAAAATTAGGACTATTTATGTATCATTTGTCTATAATGTTACTATTAGATCAAAGGTGGACTTATATTATGAGGGATTAAATGTCTGAAACCTGACCCTGGGATGAAGGAAATATACAAAACATATTTTCTGTAATAAAAATAATATATATAGCATTTAATTTGGTTATGTTCCTCATTGTAGGTGTAGCAAAAATACCTGGCTTATTTCCACCTGACACACGAATCCTTCAGTAGTTGAAGAATGACCCGTTTGCTGTTCAAGACATTATTTTTGGCCAGAACATTACTTACTTTATCATACATCATAGGAATGGGTCAGTTAAAGCACAGAAAACCACCACCTCATATGCCCTTCCTTAGGATTTGATGAATGGCTGTCCCACCACTGCTCATTTCACACTGAAGGTCACTTATTTTATATGATAATATAGGCATAAATTAAACCCTTGTTCATTTTGTTCGCACTAACAAGAGAGAGAGAAAGGGAGAGAGAGCAGCCCTCCTCTGGATATTAGGACGGTGATTTAAAATATGTTAGTGAGAAGCCACACAGCGAAGACAATGTTGTTATACACAATAAAATATAAAAGCGTTTCAGCAGGGTTATTTAGCCAAATCCACCCTCTATACGCCTTCAGGTATCAATAGCAGGCTCAGCCAATGTCTGTTAGGTTTATTCAGGGTGAAAAATGACCAGATAATGTTTATTGTGCAGATAATTAGCGAGGTCATTAACAATGGGACACAGCTCCTGGTCCATCAAAGCCCATATTACTGGTTGCTTAGGCGCTCAAAAGCCTGGAGCCAAGCAGCTGTGAAGGGGAAAAAAAACAAACAGTTGAAAAGGGAAAAGAAATCGATACTATATTACTTCAATTAGTCTGACCACCACCACACCAAAGGTGAATACCTTGAAATGCAGCACACTGGACAACAATTCTGAACAGCACAAAAAATATACTCTGCAAGGCCCAAGAGAGGAAACCATTTCTTAGATTTGTCATTTAGTTTCAGACCCCAGTCAGCTAAACAGAAACAAATGAGACAAAACACTTTGTAGTCAAAGCTGATCATAAGACTACACTGTATACTGTAACAGTTTGACATGCATTTTAAGTCAAATCCATCTTTTGAGTTTAATGTGATCATTTACTTTTCTACAAGGTTTAAAAAGGCCAGTTCATTGTAAATGTATAATTTTACAATTGCGCAATAAACTATGCACATTGAAGGCATGATTACCTGGTGCGCTATTTTATAGGGCTTTTCACCTTACTGGCACTCAGAGCAATAATATTTCTCATTTGCCCATTCACACACAACAATGGAGGTGGAGCTGCCACGCCACAGGGAGAAATGTGACGATGTTATATGTTAAAAAGACCAAAACTGCAGCCGGTCAGTGATGATTCAGTGATTCAGTGCCAGCCAATGGAAAACTGTGCCCATTCAACAACTTAGCATGGAGGTCAGTAATGAAATACATGCAGGGCATGAAAGGTGTGAAAGCCAGATGGAAGACACTGGTCCAAGTGTTCTTGCTTTATATCACTAGTTCACACTTGCACGCGGACAGTGTCGACCTTTCAGTGCATCACCACTGAAAAACACATGAGCCACAGATTGCACATGAACCCTCCAAACACCACATAGCTCAAAGTGTCATGTGTGAAATGCCACCCTGTGTAATCTTCTGCTGGTTTTCCCTGGGATGTCCACTCTGGCTGGATTGTCTGGATCATCATGCCTCACAGTGAAACACTTTTTGTTCTAGCCTCATTAAATTGAACTATTGTTATGTCACCCTGCCTTGTCCTTGTGTGTGTGTGTCCTGGATTTGGGTCCCCCATGCCCTTTTTATGAACTCATCATTATTACAACATGAAGGTTGCCACCCTCTGGTTTGTCCTGGCTGCGGCGCAGCACATATGCCTGCCAGATGATGGCCATTTGAAGGGACCATATAAGACAAGGCGCCCTGTAGGATGGAGTCCAGTGTCCACGGTGTTGTGGAAATGTGTCTTGACATTAAATAAATAGCACCTTGTATGGAAGTGACCAGATGATTAAAAAGCACAGCAGCATAACTATGGG
The DNA here is from genome assembly GCF_022458985.1 of Mugil cephalus. Classification (NCBI taxonomy): domain Eukaryota; kingdom Metazoa; phylum Chordata; class Actinopteri; order Mugiliformes; family Mugilidae; genus Mugil; species Mugil cephalus. Next base: position 18,816,334 of record NC_061790.1, on the reverse strand, counting down.
GTGTTAGTAGAGACATGTCTGTGCCCTGAACCCAAAGTAGGAGCTGGTTCCACTGGAGAGGAGCCTGATAGCTGAAGGCTCTACCTCCCATTCTACTTATTGAAACTCTAGAAACCACAAGCCTAGACTTTGAAACAGAAAATCTATTGGCGTGATATGGTACAATAAGGTCTTCAAGACACCCACATTGTTCTGGACAATGGTGTAAAACCAAATGATACTGCATGAGAAAGGTTTTATTGGGTGATCTGAAACTTTAAATCCTCAAGGGTGAAACCGTCTTTTGGTGTGCAGCGTCTTTTTGCGATGAGTGATGGTTCTCCTTGCAATAAATGCGCTGGTGGATCACCAAAGCTGTTGATCCCTGAGATTTAGGAAAAGCACTAATTAAATGCTGTCATTTAAAAACAATCCTCAAGAGACACAGTAAAAAGAGGAATAATTTGTGATGAATTTGCCATTAAGATTCCGGGCTTTAATGAGAACGCGTTAGTATCACACAAAAGCATACAGCCCTTTCTTTATAGTTAATTGCAGCTGATTAATCAGGATGATTAATGACGGATTAGCCAGTCAGACTGTAATGTTATTCATTCAAGGACCATCTATTTTTCTAAATACGTGTTCATTAGTAATAACTTCGGTCTGACTTCACTCCTCACCTGATATTTGCGGATTTGACAATGCTGTTCGACTTACTACGGTGCATGATGAATGGGCAATCTGTGTACGATGATACACACTAGAGATTGCTTTCCCTAGAAACAAAGCGGAAGAATTAGTTTTTAATTTGATTTATTACACTTTACTCCGAGCATATGTGGGGGCTAAAATAAATCCATACCCACACAGAGGAGCACCTGGCACACACAAAGCACTTTTTCCTTATAATTACATACACAGGAACAAACACACACACACAGCAAATAAACTGGTAAACAGAACTAACTAGTTTATGTTTCATGCCCCCATGTTGTAGTCAGACAGTCAGTGCTGTCTGGGCTCTTCCTGCAGCACTTTTTTCCTCCACATTATGGACTGAGGAGCTCCTCCTTTATATGGGAAAACATCTTTCTCAACACATCCACTGTCATGCTCACTTCAGCTGTTGCTTGTCAGCATGATATCCTCCAGGGAGATAAGGGAGGGATGCCCTATAGAATGACAGTCTGTCAGGCCTGCAGGCAGAAGAAGAGTCGAGCTGACCAGTGGGGGAAGAAAGGAGGAGAGAAACAGCTTTCTGGTTCTCTCCCTGACTCCATCTGCCTTTGATAGAAGCAGTGGTGATGGGACTGAAGCCGCATTTGAATATTTTAAAGAGGTCATCCTTGACTTTTGATGTACAGACCTTTTATGCAAATGAATTAGAAGATACAGGTCCCAGCAGGGACCACATCCCTTTATTCTCAACATTGGATTTTTTTTCTCCTCGTCTTAATAAATCGAATTGAACTCTTCACACTCCTTTTGAGGACCGTCCTCTCCCTTGAACTGCAGAGGGTTGAGTCAAACTCCTCTGCCTCCCACATATGAGTGGGTATATGTGTGCGGTGTGGCATAAGTAACACCTATGTGTGGTCCAGCAACAAGAAGAGAAATCACAGAGCTAATTGTGCACATTGTGTCAGGGTCAACAGCGAAAAGCAGAATAATTAGTGTGAGGTGAAAGATGTTGGCACTTGGTGTTGAAGGGAATTATTGTCATTGAGTGAATCTTGCAGGTCAGTAAAGAGCTTTTTTTGCTCAACAAATTTCTTGTAAAAAAAACAATTGAATGAAAATCAGTGCAATAGAAACTACTGATTCTTACATATCTATCTCACAAATATTTTAATTTTCTGCAGAAAACAACATTTTGTTCATTAAAACAACTTTCAAAATGAAACAGGTGATGGCTTTACAAAAACGTTTTTATAATTCAGTTTCTCTTTCTCTTGATTGTGTTTCAAGTGTGTGCATTTTTGGCGACATACCACATGAAAGTGAGACAGCTTTAATAAATGTGTAGAAGTGAAAATGTATTTCTGGTGCTACTTCACCTACTTCCAAGGTGCACGGAGGAAGCACAGAAATAACAAAGTGGTCAAAAGTCCAGCCACTACGTTTACTGAGTTTTTTACTGAGTCAACTGAGTTTTGACCGCTTTATGGAATATACAGTTTGGCAGAAGGGCTGCAATGGACTGGGATCAATGAATAGTACCAACTAAATGGCATTTGGTGTGTCAGTGCTTGGATAAAGAACCCAAATACACGGGGTGATGTGTGGTGAGGAGACAAATGCAGATATAAGGGGAGGAAACACAAAAACGTGAAGGAAAATATAAATCAATACAGTCTTCAACATATGGTCACATGTTCTTTGTTTCTTGCTATTCACTTTAGGTAGAAATGCTTGGCAGGCCTTACCCAACCTTAGCTGAGTTTTTTTTCTGCAGCTGGTACCCATTGCATCGAGATCCTAGACTCTCACACTTAAAAAATGCACAGATATACACTCACCAGCCACTTTATTGGGTACACATTGCTAGTTAAAGGTTGGACCCCCGTTTGCCTTCAGAACAGTCTTAATTCTACATAGCATAACTTTCAACCAGGTGTTGGAAACATTCCTCAGAGATCCATATTGACATGATATCATCAGCAGTTGCTGCAGATTTGTCAGCGGCTCATCTATGATGTGAGTCTCCTCCTCCTGATGGGATGTTCCACCACATCCCAAAGGTGCTCTCTTAAATTGAGATCTGGTGACTGTGGAGGCCATTGGAGTACAGTGAACTCATTGTCATGTTCCAGAAACCAGTTTGAGATGATATGAGCTTTGTGACATGGTGCATTATCCTGCTCGAAGTAGCCATCAGAAGATGGTACACTGTGGTCATAAAGGGATGGACATGGTCAGCAACAATACTCGGGTAGGCTGTGGTATTTAAACCATGCTCAACTGTAGTCTCAGTATCCTGTTCTTAGCTGACAGGAGTGGTTGTAGCTGCTGTAGTTCATCTTCTTCAAGGTTGGACGTGTTGTGCATTCAGAGATGGTATTCTGCATTCCTTGGTTGGAACCAGTGGTTATTTGAGTTACTGTTGCCTTTCTATCATCTCCAACCAGTCTGCCCATTCTCCTGACCTCTCACATCAACGAGGCATTTTCGTCCACACAACTGCTGCTCACTGGATATTTTCTCTTTTTCAGACCATTCTCTGTTCTAAGTCTTTTAAATCCTCTTACTTCTCCATTCTGATGCTCGGTTTGAACTTCAGCTACAGTTGTCTTGATCACCTCTACATGCCTAAATGCACTGAATTGCAGCCATGTGATTGGCTGATTAGCTAGTTGTGCTAACAAGCAACTGAACAGGTGTACCTAATAAAGTGTCATTCTCCTCTTGTCTTGGTGAAACTACAGTACTTTCACATTAAATAACTGAGTGCCATTTTGTTGGAAGGCGGTTGAGTTTTACTATCTTAAAAGTGATTGTGTAATCCTTCCCGTATTATCCTACAGATTCCCATAACCGTTCATCTCATATAACCCCGAGGATAGTGATTCTGAATAAGCTCATGTATTTCATAATGTATTTTCATAATAAATAGCAGATCCATTGCCAGTCTATGCCCTCATGTAAAAGCTATGAAAAATAGATACAGGCTGAGTGGATGACCAAGGATAATGGGTTTAATGTGAATCAGGTGTAGAGGCAGGACATTTCGTTTAGCCGACATTCTTTTTTGGGTTCACTGACTTCCACCAGTCCTAACACACAGGACAGCCAAGAGTCTATTTACAGACTCTTGAACCGCAAGCTTTTCTCACCATGCAAAAAAAAAAAAAAAAACATCTTAGCTAAGGCTCAGTCATGCATAAAAATGAATCCTGAAAGTATTGCCACATTTTGTATTGATACAAGGGTTGTGGAGAAACAAAGTGCCTCTGAGAGTTGACCCTTCCATTTCAGTTAGCGTGCACCTCCACAAGTCAAATATACCGCAGGTTAGTATTTAGATAGCTTGACGTGAATGTGTTCTTTTCTTTTCCAGACCTTAAGTTGGAAGGGTCTTCGAAGCGTCGCCCACTCGTTCTGAACTTTGTGAACTTTTGTAGATTCACATTTGCATAAGTGAGTTAAAGTTCACATGTCACAACTTCACAGAAAAGAAGTGTATTTTAGCCTTTTCAAAATAATTCTGAAATTAAGAATCTGACCCATAGTTATTGAGGGAGCTGAAACGGTATACATTCCTGTCTGTATTTCATTACCGGAGCCACGCCATGCAAAACAATAGCTTGAAAGGAATCAAAATGCTTCCTTCTAACTGCAGGGCTAAGAGTCAAAAGCAGCATAGTGAGAGTAATTACAGGTATTGATTCCCAGCCTCAATTATAGAGGGAAAATCTGACCCGTGCAGTCTATGCTGGTTTTCTATTAATTCCATTCCAGTGTTTTCTTTTCCACTACGTAAATGATTCATGAAGTAGTCACATAGTGTTGTGCAGCTTATTTTTATTGTCTCTTTTTACTGGCTATGAGAAATGAGCCAAATCAGTTTTTTTCCCCGTTTTTAACCACACAGCCAGAGCGAGACACAAAGCGTTTTGTTCGGCATGTTTTGTCATCTTTGCCATTGTCATTTTGTGCCTGGTTCTGTCTTGTGGCTGGCTTAGGTCTCTGAGTGGTCACTTTGTTCAGATTTTGTGCTCCTTTATTTTTTTTTTGTATAATTGTATAGTGTTTTGCATCCCTTTGTGATCATTTTGCATCCTTTACTCAGTTCATGTCTGTTTTTGAAGTATTTTTTACCAGTCTTTGTGTCTCTTAGTAATTATTTTGTTGTTTCTTTTTCATCATTTGCATCTCTTTTTTCATTTTTGTACCTTTGTAGTAATTTTACTTTATTTTGTGTCTCTCTGTGGATGTCCTCTGATTGGTTGGCATTAGTTGTTGTCATTTTGCAACCTTAAGGCAAGGATTAAGACATTTCTATGTAACTTTGTGTTTCTTTGTCACCTTGATGTGTTTTCTGTGGTCGTTTTGCATCTATTCGTCGTTGTTTTATTTACTTACCAGAAATGCCCAAAGGCACTGGGCAGGTCTATAGAGCACAGGTCCAGTGGTAATCCAAGCATGCTGTCATGCCTTATTACCTATATATGAAAAATTGTAGCATGTAGCAGTAAGGGTGTGTGTTGCCACCTTAACAGGACTAAAAAAAAACAGGGATGCCTGTCAGGAAAGTACATCTGGACAGAGTCTTTGGAGCTGCCCACATGGCCAGTCAAGAGAATCCTTCTGCAGGTAGCTAAAGAACAGCAATGACATGTCAGGACAGAGGCAATAGTGTCGTCACCGGGGATGCCAGTGAAACATCTGAAAGGTCTTGTTCTGAGTTAAAAAAAAAAAAAAAAAAAAAAAAAGACTGTGTTACTGTGGCTGATGGTGCGTATCTATTTGAGCAGCATCCCGCACAAAAAGTGGTATAAACCTAAAACCTTGAGCCTCTGAAACCAAAAGTCGATATATATCTAGTAAGAAACTCAGTCTGGTCTTGATTAAGTTGTGCTGCTCTTGGAATTTCAGATGTGATGGTGCTTTCAAGGCAGAAGGACAAAGTCAGTCCCCTGGGCTCTACCTTGCTCCACAAAGTTTAAATAAACTGAGAAATACAGACAATCTGCAGACTTCAGACAAGGTTACGAGCAACACTGCTGCGCTCACGCACGTTAGTGATGAGCCTCAAATTCAGTCCTGGCCAAAGTTAATTGTACACCCGCAAAAACTAGGTGTCACAGCAGTGCCTGTAACCAGCTCAGACCAACTGTCCTCCAGAGACTACGGGGTTTGAGAGGGGTGAAACCTCAGAGCATGTTTTTTTTTTAGTTCTCTGCTGTCAGCCTAGGAAAGGATAACTAGCACCACAGAGTCCCCGCTGTGTGGGACACAACCTTGGTGGGAGTTCATGCTCCGCTTTTCTCCAAAGATGGAATGACAGCTCACCCTAGAGGTGAACAACAAATAAACGTTAGATTGAAGAAAAATTGTGCATTTTTATTATCAGATTAAATTTAGCACACTTTTACTAGAGAGCAGTATTTTTAATACAAGTAAAGCAAAGATTACACATAAGAATGTGTTAAAGGCACTCGCAGGGATTGTATGGCTTATTTTCTCTCAACTTTAAACGCAAAGGAAAAATCAACAGAGGAGGCAAAAATCTGGAAGTCCCTGTCGGAAGCAAGCACGGCATTCAAAACGTTTTTATCTTTTCACTACATGCATCCTCCATTGTCTGCAGAGGGGGGGCATGCCAGCCAGCGGATGACGGTTATACAGTTATTAAGACAGCGCAGGGTGGGTGTGCTGGGTAAAAAAATGCTGGTTGTTTATGATCTGATAAGGCTATAATAAAGGTTGCAACAAAAAAGAAAAACACAAAATTTGCAAGAAAAAAAGGATAAAAAAAGAATTACTCATTTTAGACTTTATTGACTTTATCAAATAGAAAATCAGTATAAGATAGTTACAAAATAATATGAAACAAAATAGAAAAAATAAATATACCCTATACGCATAGGATAAATATGCATAATAAGTGTTTTTTTTTTTTTTTTTAATTTTTCACACTCAAAAGAAGAGGTCAACAGTAACAAGACAGATCACTAACACCAGACATCACATACTCACCACCTATGTGGTCCAGACTCCAGACACTCTTGGGTTAAAGAATAAATGTTGAAAAAGGGGGATGAAGCTGCCAGTTATGTTGGAGCTGATGAAAGCTCATGTTCAAAATAAGAAATAAAAGACTGCCAGACCTTAGAGTATCTGTTATGGCTGCACTGCAAAGTAAGTCTAAGATGCTCTAATTTAAGGTGTGTTTACGATGAGGTGGCTGTGTTGCCTTTATCCACTTAAATAAGATCAGTCTCCTGGCCAACACAGAAGAGAATGCTAGGAAGGATAAATAACAGTGTGTAAGAGTGTGGATGGATGAGCATTAACATGAGTAACATGGAGATATCTTATATAGAAAGATGAGTTGGCGTACAGCTGGACTTAGAATGGTATGAATAGCAGTATGGTATGAAACTGTTCAGCTTTGGTGTTTTAGGAAAGTTGTTAAATTTGAGTTACATTACCATGATGATACAGCTAAAATAGATGCATCACCTGTTAAATGTTTTGTATAATGGCTAGTAATCTCAACATTACTTTTATAATCCAAAAGTAAACTCTCTAGCAGTGTTGGTGTCAGTGTCTGGAGGTTTGTCTAATACTGCTGCAGAGGCTAAGGCAACTTGTGTTTACTGTTGGTGGGTAGCAAGAAAGGACATTTTTTCTTTCGACCACAGTTCTTTTTATTGCAAATGTTAGAAGTATAGAATTACACAAACATACAAACAGGAAAAAAAAGAGAGAGAAACAGATATGACCCCATAACCCCACCCCGCCGCGGCCATACCCCAACCTCAACTAGCTGTCACACAAAAGATGAGATAGTTCCATTCCACAAAAGAGTTCACCACCTCATATGTCTCCACACACTGAACCATCACAGTGGCTCAAGGCACTTAGTAATGAAAGATAGAGAAAGAAAAAAATAGTTTCAATTAAAATAACTATTAATAATCATACTGGGGCAGCATGTTCAAGCCAGACTGTATCATTCCTCCACCTGCGTAGAGGGTTCATCAGAAAGTGTCGCGAAAGATTACCAAGTTTTTCAATTTATTTTCAGCACCCCGTATTGGATTTTTTTTCCAAGTTTCAGGTTTGACAACACATCTCTCATCCAGCGGGGAATTGAGGGAGGGCTAGCCTCCTTTCACCTCGAGTCTCAGGTGCCAGGAAGGTCATAAAAACAACAACCTCATGTCCTCCCACCAGTAGCCGCATCCCATCAAGGAACAGTCCTGAAGTCTTTTTTATTTTTATTTTTTAATGTTGCCCTGATTCGTTGGTCCTACAGAAGAACATCATCACCATCCATCAGCTTTAACAGGGTGTCAGTCTGCAGCGTTTAATTATTTATTTATTTAGTGCACTGTAACTGGTCAGATTTGTGGGGCTTTAACGTTTATGAATTGATTCTTTTATGTGAGCCAGCTCTTGCTTTTTATCCAGTTTTTATTGAGTCTTTTTCCCACACTTATTCCTCATTCAATATTTTGAAGCACATTTGGCAAATGATGTAAAAAAAAAAAGAGTGTCTGGTTTAATTTACGGCTGGTTAAAGTGATGCTGTCAATCCTGTTGTGATAGCTTTATTTCTGTTAAAGTGCTGCATATATTTATGTTTTAGATGTTAACCAGACCTAATGGTACCTTACCTTATCTTTTATATACATGTATATCTAAAGCTCATGAACTATGTGCAGCATTTAATCAATTAGGACGCTTGAGTGTTTGAAAAAAGTGAGCAGTCGTTTTGGCATTTCTGTATTTCAGTGTTTCTTAAGGGTTGATCAGTTCCCTTTTGCTCCATCCATGGGATCTTATAGCCTGATGGGCAGTAGAAGGTAAGTCTCTTTTATGTTTTGGACTGGGTTGTTTATGTTCAGTCCAGCTTTCAACAGCCAAATGTTTCACTATGCTCTCGGTAGGCCATATGTGTGACGGAATAATATGTACCCATCATCCAAGGTCCTTTACCCACAACAGTACCATGACATCTGCTGATGGAATTTGTCTGTTGCTCAGTATGACACATCCAAGCAATCTGGAGCTCAAGGACACGGGACGTAGACCTTGCCAAAGGAAGATGATAGACTCATCCTCTCATGACCCAAGACTGAACCGCGAAATCATATTTTTTTACTTTCCTTTTCATGCCTTCTCTTTGTGTTCTTTTGTTGTCCTTTTCCTTTTTGTTCCTTCCTTTTCATTCCCTTTTTTCTGTCCTTTTATTTCATTTCCAATTACTCTCCTTACATTTACCATTTCTTTTCATTCCCTTCCCTTTAATTTCCTTCCCTTTACAGATCCTTTCCTTCCCTGTGACCCATGGATGAACATTTATTGTCATTACTCAGAAGAAAAGGGTGAGTGGGGATGATGATGGTGTTGATAATCAGAAGGTTAGGAGGTGTTGGTCGGACTGGAGAGCGAGCTGTGCTGAGAGAGGTAACAGTGGTGACACTGGTGGGGAGGTGGTAGCTCAAGGTTTGATGAGAAAAGACAAAGATTAGAGAAACGGACACGAGGTAGGCATTAAAGTCAGAATTCTGACTTTTTTAGCTCTGACTTTAATCTCTCAATTCAGAGATTCAGAGAACTAAAAATAAAAATAAAAAAATCATTTGCTCTAACTATTTTTTCCCTAATCCTCTTCTGTAGCATGTGAAAGCAAGTTTAGCCCAATGACATGTTAATGAGTGAACAAGAGCTAACTATGCTAGCGACCAAAATACGCTTTTACCACAATATGTTGAAGAAGGGAACAGTCACCTTTTTCAGCTGAGATAACATCTGCGGCTGGATCTAAGAACTGAAAGCTGTTTCTTTACCGTCTGCCGTCAGATATGCCCGCAGTCAGTTATGAGAAATTAATACAGGAAGTACTCGTGTTTTGTGCTGTTAGGTCACAAAAGGGAGGCTTTTATAAACAGGTGGAAGTTTAGTGACATTGCTGGAGTCTGTGCATGGACTCGTGGTCATTCTGCTGCACCCTCATTACACTTGGCAGCAGCATGGACACCCATAACCTCTCCGGCTACAGGATGACTTGGACAGCTCAGCTCCCCATATTCCACTCTCTCAGATTGTCCGCCTCGCTCCCACTTGCTGCTTCCCCTGCCAGCTACTGCCGCCGCTCTGACTGATTGGGCAGATAAGCCGCAAAGACACAAATACAGTTAAATTAGCTAAGTATACACTAAAACGTCTCTATTTATATATGCTGTGACCTTAACACACATTTTTATATTGCAATCAGTGAAATTAGCCCACGGCTAAAGGCACTCCGAAGCTTTTTATAACACTCTGACCTAACTGGGGCTCTTAGGCGTGGGGTAGCAAACATTTTGCACTGCTGTCTTTTGAAGTGGCTATGAAAGGACCTAAATTTAACTTGGGTAAAAGCTAAGCCTTTCATGAAAATATACTTTGAAAGCAGCACTCTAAAATGTGTTTTCTACCTGTTTGTTTCTGCTCTTTTTTCCCCAGACACAAATTAATGCAGCTGATGTCTGTTCTGCAATGGACTGGTTGTTTGGTGTGAATAAATAAGTTCCACCTACAAGTGTCAGCGCCACCAACTGCTACAATCACTGTCAGGGAGTCACCACCACCCACATCCACATCTCTACAAATCAGAGGGAGATGAGGACTGAGGTGTCAACACCACTGGAAGGCAGGACAGACAGAGAATCCACCTGGAGCTGCCTGGTGTCAGTATCAGGTCTCATGCTAGCCATGCGTCTGTACCTGCAATATTTTTAGCCTGAACTATGGAATGCAACATCAAGTCAAATTTGGACTAGCTGAACTTTCTGAATTTGACTAAACAACATGCCATTAAAACTAAATTTGTTTCCATTCACTCGATGGGGAAAAAGAATTGTTCATTAGACCTTGGGTTTTATTTTATGTGGTGGCGTTGATTCTCGAAGTTGGAGTCAGGATTAACTTAACCCAGAGTGAAAAGCATGGTTTTAATGATCAGACTACATAATCAGGACAAAATAATCACAACCTGTAAGATGTGGTGTGTCAGAGTTTAAAATGGGCACCAAAGCCTTTAAAGTTCGACATGACAAAAGGCCTTGTTGGGTTCCCTCATACCAGAGTCAGACAGCGGAATACATGGTTGTTAACCTGTGGTCTTTGTCAAGATTCTCCGCTGCAGTCTCACTGATGGTTGGACAGATTTTAGACTGTGTTTGAAGTGGTGTCTGGCTAATGTGGAACACTGGCAGCTATTAACCATCACATGAACAAATGAACCTCGTGCAAAAGTTCACGAAGGGAGATCTGTCCCCTCACGATCTGTTCCCCTCCGATGGATGTTGTTGTTGTTATTGCCCTGTTTCCTCAGCTCTTCCATTGTCCCGCACGGTCAAAATCAGTCTGCACTCAATTTCCAGATCACTACTTTCAATCCTCGTCACTGTGTTTTAGCCCACTCCGCCCAGAGGCTGTCTGATGCGCAACCTTCCTCCTCCTCATCTCTACCTCTTTGTGATCATCCTAAACAGTCTTCTTCAGAGATCTCCTTCAACTAACTGCCAACTTCATCTACCCCTCCTCAACCACCATCAGCCTCTAGACTCTGGGAGGTCCTGTCCCTGTACCTACCTTCATCATTTGATCCTCAGCTCTATGACACCATTGATCTTCAGATTCTAACTGCCAAACTATTACCTTGGATGTTCCTCCAAAAATGTCCTCAGAAAAATGTTCATTCTGAACCCACTTGATTTCTCTTGATTGAAATGCATGTTGCACAGTGTATAGGATAAATTCATTTTCTATTTTAAATGTTATCAGTCATGGAATTAAAATGTATTGCTTTGTGTTAGTATTTATTGGTAATACATTTTTCTATTTTTTAATTTGTAATTGGTGTAACTAGTTTCTTCTGATATTCATAATCCCATCTACCATCTTAGGTCTACAACTAGTTTTACACCATTGTGAGACCTGTACTTCTTGGCCTGATATATGGTAGCACTAAGGGCCTGATTTACCAAAGGTTTGCACATGCAAAAACATACGCAATGTCATTACATGACATGAGCTGATCTACTAAGGGGGTGCAGTGAGGGTTGTATCTGTCAAAAGTTTATCTGGCAAAACTTTGTTGTGGCCAGTCCAGTAAGCCTATTTGCCTTGATGAATATGCAGATATGTGTGTTGGGAACAGAACAGCGCAGAACACTGAACAGAAAACATGCAAATAGAGTATTTAGGGCAGGTAGTGTGATATACCAAAGCTGAAACTGTTTGCGGTGCAGTCTTTAGTGCCCATTCATGACTGTAAGCACAACGAGATGAATCTTTTCTGCTTGCGTCTACAGTTTTGGAATGACAGAAGTAAAAATAATTGAGACATATCGACTATCCAGCAATGCCATTTTGGAGCCACCTGTTTTCTTTGCTGAGGTTTTGTCATGAGCGATTTTTTCCTTTGTTGTTCTTCTTATGTCTTGCCATCTTTTCTTAATTTCATCCGGTGTTCCTCTTGTTTTCCCCAGAGCATTGACCTTGTCACAGATGGCCTCCCATATTGCGTTTCTCCTGGTTATGCTAATATTTCTTAGCTGTTACTCCAAAAATCTGTTTCTTTGCCTCCTGGACTGGACCAGCACCCAACACTGACTCTATGGTTTCAAATGTCATTTTGCGCTTTTGGTCGTTCAGTCTGCTCTCCCATATTGTGTCCGGCGGAAAGCAGTAGCAGGCACAAATAGGGCGGTAGTGCTGGGCATATCGATTTAAATATCGATAGTATTAATACCAATGCCAGTTCGATACTTTTATTACAGTTTCTCTTCTATTCGTCCAGTTAAAGTGTGTATGTGAACGCAGCTTCGCTCCAAGTCTGTGCGTGGCAGGAGCTTCTCCATCTCCACCTGTAGTAAAAGGTGGATATGGACAGAGTTTGACACTCAGATCCTAGCATCATAGCAGCATCATACAGCTGGTACTGATGCCATTATTGAAATGCGTTGGTACTTGGAACAGAAGAAACTACACAGGATGCAGACTCACTTTAGTAGTGGATAATGAATGAGTCAACATTTCCCTCTTTGTGCAGTTTTTACATGTATTATTACATTGTTGTTTTTGTTTACTCATTTTGCTTAACTGACATTGTTATAGACTTTATTTTCCATTTTTGTTGTGTTGTTTACATTGTTATATTTATATTTTTGTGACATTTTTCCTTATTTTGCACAAATGACTTTTTTTTTCTAAAACAATGTAGTAAAGGGGGAATATTTAAATTTTATACTGTGCAATTGTTTTATATTGTAATGAGTTAAGAAAAAACTAGTTTATTTGCCTAAATATTCGTCCTGTATTTTATCACAATCATAATCAACTAACTAAAGGTAAAATTAGGAAGTTATTCAACGATCTTGACATTTCAAAAAAAAGTATCGGTATTGGTATTAGCATCGGCGATACTATCCCTGTATTTACATGGTATTGGATTGATACCAAAATCCTCAGTATCGCCCAGCCCCATAGGGCTGTGGAGCAAAAGTGGTTGAGACTGCCCTATTTAAATGAGTTATTTTTATTTTATTTTGCCCATTTGACAGACGTAACCCTCATGGCGCCCCCTAGTAGATCAACTTCGTCATCAGTTCGCGCTAGATGTATACATACAGATGGAACATTCAAACCTACCTTCACTACTTTCTATGACAGCAGGCTTTGAGGAGGGCATATAAACATTTGTATCATGTGTCATATGCACGTGCAACTTGAAATTACCTCGAAATGGTAAATGGTCTTGTATTTAGACAGCACTTTTCTCCCTCTGTGTTCTCTCTCACAGTCACAGACACATCTACCCATTTGCTCACACGAGCCCACACACATTCACACACCAGTACCACGTACTGGGAGCCATTGTATCACGCAAATGCACCTACCATGAGTGGACCAAAATAACACCAGGTCCGTGGAAAGGAGTCTTGATTGCTGACTTGTTCTACATGGACAGTAACATAATCTGCTTATGTTACGACATAAACCCGGTCTGCATTCCTGCACATGTTCAGTTTTCAGTGTCAGTTTTTTGCATGCAAAGTAACACATTTCATGTGCATTTATGAAAACAAAGAGGACTAATCTTAACAAGCATCTCGCAGTTTCTTCCGGGAACATCTTCAAAGCTAATATTCCACACAATCAACAGTATCTGAAGTTCAGCTGTTTGAAGTCACGGGAGAGACGGGTCTGTCACCGCGGAGACAAACGTGTTTACTCACGGACCTCAACTTGATTACGATTCAGAGAGGCAGTCTCACAATGCTTATTCACTGTGGAAATATGACCCAATTTTTTTGTCAGGGAAGCTGCACTTTGAAGTTTGAAATTAGACTTGGAACTTTATTCTTCCTTTAAGAAGAAGGCGCTTTATCTGACGTTTTTTTTTTTTTTTTCATTTAAGACTTAATATCAAAGCTTTTGAAAACTCAATTAGCCACATCTATGCTTTTGTCATCAAACTTGCTTTAGTCTTAGATTTAATAGAGGATCAGAGAGAGCAGAGCGGGTGACGGGTCTGTGCTGTAAACAGGCCGTTGGAGTTGCTTCACACACAGTATATTTGAAATGTATAGCATGTTTATAAAGCATTACGCTGATGTGAATGACACCTTTCAGGTTTCCAGGGCCGTCAAACAGAAGCATAAACTAAGCAGCATCTGGTTCGTGAGTGTGTACATACATCTAATCTATTACAGACTGTGTATGGTTACCGAGATATAAGGCTCACAGGAAGAAAGAAAAACAGAAATGTTGTAGCAAATGTTAGCAAATACTATGTGTAGATGATATAGATTACAACCAACTTCTGCTGTAGGATATGCCTAAAAAAGATCCGTGTTGTGATCCTAGAACAACTGTGTTTAGGCTGAGCGTAGCTTCACTATGAATAAACACAGCCCTGCTCACTGGAGGGGCCTAGAGACACACACTGATTTAAGGAACTTGGATCCCTTAAATAAAGAATGTTTTATGCTGTGTGTAGAGGGCTTTTAAATGTTTAAACTGTGATCCAAGTTTGTCACTGTGTCCCAAGATGGGATTAAAATAGTAGAAAACACTACATTACCACCACAGTCTTTGTTGTGTAAAATTTGCAATCCAGTTATAAAGCATTTGCGTCTTACTTCATTATGGCTCATTATTATCCTTGATTGGGCTATGTTTGCATTAATGCATCGCTAATAAATCCAATTATAGAACACTTTGAATACAAGCTGTATGCTTTGCATGTCAACTTTTACTTAATCTTATGTAACTGGATGGAATAAGGCTCATTTTAATTTCTTGTATTTATTATTATTCTTTCACAAGTACAGTAACAGTGGCATGAACCTGTAGCGTGTCACATACAACAGTGTCTGTAGCTAGTCTGCGGCTGTAAATAAATACATAAAATAAAATATGAAATACTATATATATATAAAGCAGCAGGAATACTTCGCAAAACGCATTTATAAAAACTTTATTAAAACGATCTGCTCCTGTGCTGGTCCTTTGACAAAGATAGTAATGAACCCACTGTGTGGTCAACGTTAGTCTTATACCATTTAATTATTACTCCATAGAAAGGTTACGGAGCTTTTTAAGGAAAGGTCACAGATGAGTCATTTATTCTATGTGTGTGTGTGTATATATATATGTATATATATGGAGATAGAGAGAGAGAGAGAGAGAGAGAGAGAGAGAAGGATGCTGTCAGAAAAGTGTATCTTTTGTCATTTTTTGGGGCATTTTTTTAATAAATATATTTGTGGCCAAGAGGCAGGCACATTATCCCATTATGAGATCTGGAACTTGGGCTTTTTTTCTTTTTTTTTCAGAATAAGGACTAATTGGTTGTAAAGCCTAGGCTACATTGCACTATACAGTACTTTCTTCTTTTTCCTTATATAAGACAATTTTTTTTATTTTTGATTCAAGATTCTTTATTGTCAAATACTCTGTAACAATGCATCATCACTTCCAGGAATTAATATCATAACAGAATCACATAGAATAAAAAGGTATGTCGCAAAATAAGATAAATCCATAGAAACTGATGTCCTATGTTTGTTGGTGAGTGAGCTGATCCTTTTCAGCAATTTCCAGCGCAATGATAATCAAATATTTAAATAAAATTAAAAAAAGAGAAGTAAATCACATTCTAACCTGACTTTGGAAAAGCTGAATGACAAATTATTTTACTAAGGTAGTGTACAATTTGGAGTTACATGTACTTTCCTTTAAGGCATATTATGCAGTGACCTGCCTACGACCCACTAGAAGTGTGTAGACAAAAACAGTATGATTCTAAATAAATGAAAATATTTGATCTCATGGCAGCTTAACCACATAAAATAGTAAAGTAAGTCAACTTTTTATCAGAAAAAAAATAGTAGTATTTTGTTTGTTTGTTTGTTGTGTGTCCTAGCTTCCTAGCTGTCCCACACAATAGTTTTATTAACTGTCCCACACTGACTCCAAATGAAGGACAAAGGCCTGAGATTTTACTTACAGATTTGTATCGCCGCAAATACTTAACGTGACACTAAGAATAAACCTCTCTCCCTCCCAGCACTATGATGAAGATTAACTGAACACATTCATCTTTCCTGGGTTAGCTTTGTCCCCTCCCTATAAGACCAGCTTTATGTATGTTAGCTGCACTGAGACGCTGCAAGGGGATGCTTAATCATCAGCGGCGCACACTGGGTCAAACACACTCAAACCTGCTTGGAAAATTCTATTACAAGGTCCTAACAGAGGAGGAATTTCACAAATACACTTTGCATATGATCGAATATGTAGATGGGTCAGACAAGGACTTTCCTTAGCTCCACTTTCGCAATTTCAAGGAAAGTTGTATCTCACCCACACACACCGAAACCCATGAAAAGAAAAAAAAAAATCCTTAATAACGCACTTTAATCTCATAAAGTTCCTTTACCTTGACTGGTCATTTAAATCTGAGCTTGAAGGCAGAAATTACATAGAGGGAGAATCATATAATATATCCTAAAGTTTGAACAAATCTACTTACAACTTTTCTCCTGATTCTAAAACTTAGCTCGAGGCTACTGATTAGTTTCTTCTTTAGCTCACAAAGAAGTGTGAGTTTTATCAAACTGTTGGACCACACTGCAAGCCACACTGTACACTGACATGGGAGCGAATTGTGCAGAAAGTTAAACTTCTTCAGCGCAGCAGCTTATTAGAGCACTCGTGGCTGTGAGACATAGTTCACTTTTGCCAGACACAGAGGGACAGTTTTCTCATTGAGATTGTGCTTTTTTAAAAATTAACTTGCAATTAATTACATATAGGCCTGCAGTGAATATGCACATGACATATAATTATGTGTTTCACTCCTACCAGGTCTTTGCCGACATGATGGAGTGCTTCACGCGGTCCAGCACCATCTGTTAAGTTCCCTGGAAGGAGTTTAATGGCTTGTAGTGTGCTGCCCCCCAGAGGTGAAAGACTTACACTGCAACTTGTGTTTGCTCCATTACCATATTTCAGTGTAGATGGTCTATTTTGGCTATTTATTCTCACTATGTAATCAGCAAGCATAGCATACAAAGTATATTTTATGACCTACTGGTGGGTGAATGAAAATAAGTGTGAATAAATAATAATGACCCTTTGTGCTCAATAATGCAATGGTTTCATTTCCTATTTTTTTACATGTTTTTTTTTCTTTTTTTCTTTTAACCTTTGTGCTGTATGGCTAATGCACCGTTTGGATTAAAAAACAGATTATATAATTATGCATTATGATGCTTCTGTTCTCTTCTACCTACATTTTCTACTTTTGCAAAAAATCGAGACAATGTGTGGGAGACTTTCATTTTGTCATAATGACAACTAACACATTAACCTGCCAAAATACCTACAGTTACAATCGGAAATATTCAAAAAACAATATTTCACTTTATGGGGTGAGTGATAAATGAAATCAACTCAGACAATGCATGATGCAGTTTTTTGTGTAGCAGTATTTTTATTTGGCTAAGATAGGCATATCACAATTGTTCAGCACCCGTATAAAATTATTGTTGTCAAAGCTTTCTGGCAGTTCATGTGGCCTGAAGTGGAGATGAAACATAATTAAGCCTTTGGGAGCTGTATAATGACCCTTCCTTTGCTTCAGCTGTGATGCACATATAAACCCCACTCATGAAGCTATTCAAGGTGAATTGTAATCATGGGAAAGACAAAGGAGCTTCCACAAAAGCTGAGAGAGGAGATTATTTTGTCACACCGGACAGGCCATGGAGATAAGAAGGTGTCCAAAATGTAATATTCCAAGAGACACCATTGGGAGCATTATAAGCAAGTTTAAAACTTGGAACAGCTGTAAACCTGCCTGACCATGAAAAACCGCCTAAAACTTTATCAAGCTCTTAGCAAATTAGTCAGGACATGACCCTTACAGGATGACGTAATAAAGGCTGGTAACAATAAACGTGCTCTAAATAAACAGGGACTGACTCCAAGAACGCACTCCACTCTTGAAAACAAGCTTGGTGGAGAAAAACATCCTGGAATATCCTGGAGTGGTCTCCTCAGTCACCAGATTTAACGCCGACTGAAAATCTTCGGTGGGATTTAAAGAAGATAGAGACGTCACATAAGCCATTAAAAATCATGATGTTAGAGGCTTTTGCATGTGAAGAGTGGGCAAAGATTCCAATTGAGAGTTGTAAGCAGACTGTCAAGACCACCATCTCCCATCTCCAACTAGTCCAAAACACTATCGCCCGGTTGTTCTGATTGTTTATAGATGTCTCCATGGTCCCTCCCCTTCAAATATCTCTGAGCTTCTCATCCCTTACACCACCACCAGAACCCTCAGATCCTCAGATCGTGGCAAAAAGGCAGGGGACTGGGCCTTTTCTGTTGCAGCCCCTCGCCTCTGGAACAGTCTGCCAGAGACTATTAGACTCTGTTGAGGCTTCTAAGAAACACCTTAAGAGCCATAGTCCTTTAATAGCATTTGATCAGTTTTTATTATAATGTGATCAATATGAGGCAAAAACAAATGATGTTAATCATATATTTAGAGTTTAAACATTGATTGGGGTCAAACTGACCACAAAATAATAGAAGGGTTAAACTCTGCCCCTAAATCAGTGCAGTTTTACTGACAATACAAATTATGTTAAAGCACCAGTTGAGTAAGATTCATGGAAAAAAACAAACAATGAAAAATATGAACAGTGAACAAACAAAAAAGAAAAACAACATATCTACAATATCTAATAATATCTAAAACTTAAACTTTGTTATTCATCAGTTCACTTAAGGGAACTGTAAATAAAAGATAGGGAAAAAGAGAGAAAATGCGATGAGGAGGGAATACTTCCACTCCACTTACACATATGTATACCCCCAAATAATCACAAGGTTTATCATATCTGGAAAAAAAAAATCATCCATGTTATCTATGAAATAAATAATATCTTTGTAGGCCAAAAGGCGAAATGTTGTCAATGGGTTAATAAGACCAAAATGTGTAATCATAAGGACACTTGTGCAACAAATGATCAATGATCAATGATCAATGATCAATCTCACAGAAATTTCAAGGGTCCAAATCAAATTTAAATCTTCTGTGTAAAAAATCATTACAGGAAATCGGTGCATTTGTAGTTCAGTTACCGACCACTTAAGTAGCTTATGTCTACATTTTGGTCAGTCTACGTGCTTTAAAATATTATGATATATTTATTATTTTATCGTGTGTCCCATTTTATGCTATTTCGTCTGCTTACGTCAGCGCTGAAGTTGGCAGTGTGAGATTTGACTCTTTTCGCTCTCCGTTGTACGTCACTGTATGTTGACGTGTGGCTACGGCTAGCCTGTCTGCTTAGTTAAGTTAGCTGACTCCTCTTTCAACTGGGTAGGAAGAGAAATTCCTGACAGCTGTGGAGTTTTGCACACATATCTACTCGTAATAATGGCGGACGAGTGGGAGGAAATTCGTCGCCTTGCCGCCGACTTCCAGAGAGCACAGTTTGCTGACACTGTGCAAAGGTAATCGTACGTAGGCTAACTAACGCTTCAGACTGCTACGAGCAACTGTTAGCATCAAAGCTAATAAAGATAGCTATTAAAGTTATAGTTGAACGTAACTGTTTTCGTTGTGAACGTTATCCTTCCGAGTGAGTCATTACAAAAATAAAAAACAAACAAGAAAAATAAAACGCACGTCTGTCTAACTGCTGGGGTAACGCCACGCCACTTCTGTCAACTTTTCCCCAGGCTGTCGGAGAGGAATTGTGTTGAAATCATTGCAAAACTGGTCCAGGATAAGAAGCTGGATGTGGTGCACACACTTGACGGAAAGGAGTACATCACCCCAGCTCAGATCAGCAGAGAGATCCGAGATGAACTCTACGTCCATGGAGGTCATTTTAACCGAGAAACATTAATATCAAATAAATCTTACCCTCACGACTGACAACTGCTAGGAGCTGTCATGTCTAAGCATTGTATATTTAAAATAAGGTATAGTTTTTATGGGATTTAATGAACTTATGTGATCTTTCTTTTTCCATAGGGAGAATCAACATTGTGGACCTTCAGCAGGTGTGTGTTGCAACATTACCTGCTGTGTTTAGATACAGAATTAATGCAGCTGTAAAAATCTCTTTTTCACATGACCTACGGATGTTGTCATGATCTTCCTTTCAGATTCTTAATGTGGATTGGGTCCACATTGAAAACAGAGCAAGTGACATCGTGAAATGTGACAGAGGGGTTCAACTTGTGCTGGGGCAGCTGATTGATGAGTGAGTATAAGATATGACCACACAGTTGTCAAAGAACAAGGCGATATCTGTCTATATAATATAGAACAGACTGCACATCCTCGCATACATGGTGACATTTGGGCTCCCATTCTGTAGACGGGGGTTAACAAAACATATTGCACATGCAATCTTGTCTGTCACTTCAAGCTTTATTTATTTTGCCCACCTTGCCTTCATCAGGGTGATCACCCATGAAGAGTAGCAAATGAGCTGTGAGATATGTCCTGTTTTGTGAGAAAATTTGAAGAGCTTTTATACATTATAATATTTTACCCTTACTAAAAGTTTTTACCTTGTCCAAATACAGATGGAGTCAACAGAGACTGATCTATATCCATGCAGACCTCATTTTCTAGGTTGAGTCTGCTAGGAAAAACTCAAATTCATGGAGCAGCCAGGTTATTAGGAACACAAACATTCAGGATTTAAAAAGCTTTATTCATGTGCTATTACTTCTCCACAAAACAAGATTAATCAAAGAACACTGGACTAAATAATGGCAGCACTAAAGATCTGCGAGATAGCAACAGAATCTGTATATTTATTCAGTATTTGGCCTTCAGTAAAAAAAGTCTGGACGTCTCTGATCTAGACAGGTGGGGGTAGAGATTTTAAATTAGGAGGCAAACATGTAAATGAAATGTAAATGCCCAAAAGGAGAGACTTAAACCTGTTGTGATGATGTGGATGATTTTGTGTTCCGCAGAACGTACCTGGACCGTTTGGCCGAGGAGGTGAATGACAAACTGCAGGAAGCTGGTTTGATCACCATCGCTGAACTATGTAAAAGCTACGACCTCCCAGGCGAATTCTTAACTGAGGCAAGTCAGTCTTTACCTGCACTTATTTATCACAGAGGAAATATAGTCATAAAGTACGCAGTCTTTTTATGTATTTCAGGGATTCCTCTTTGCGGTCTTTTAAAAGGTTGCTGCTTTCTGACTTCATTGTTGAGGAAAAACTGACAACTATATTTTCTCATATATTTTTAGGAGCTGTCAAAGCGTCTCGGGAAGCTCATCCAGGGAGAAATGGACCAGTACAACAGAGGTGTCATATTTACTCCAGCTTTTGTCTCCCGTCACCGAGCCAGAATAAGAGGGCTTTTCAGTGCAATCACAAGGTAAACGCACGATAAGACCAGATAGTTCCCCTCAATGTTCAAAGAAAATACTAAATTAAATTTACGGGCGGCTCCTGTTATGGCAATATTCACACAAAGAAATTTTCAGTCAAGTGAGATCATATCTAAGAATGAAGAAAAATCTGAAGGTGATATTTACATTAACCAAATTGGCTACAGTTCAATGGGTGTGTTCTACCTGGCAGCATTAGCCTAGGTTTTTAAATAAACGTGGAAGACAAGTGCATTCTAAATCAATTTAACCTAATTATTCTGTAATAAAATGTTAATAACCAGAGCCAGCCAGCATGAATGTCATGCTAGTTGGCATTTGGGCCAGCAAACTGTAACTGCTGCCACGTGAAGCTTTGTTGCCATCAACTTAGTGCCTGACACGATATAGGACACTTTCAGAGGTCTGATGGTGTCCTGTGCCCCTGAGACCGTGGCAGATTTCAGCATTTTGATTGAAGTTACAATTGAAGGAGATGACCAGGTGCTTTCTTCACAAAGGAGAACCACTTCATTGACCCATAAAGATCATGCAGCTGTGGGCTGCGTGTTTACGAATGTCTCTTTCCTTTATGATTCTCTGCTGTCCCTGATAGTGTGACATCATCTTCTGTAGGCTGTTATAGACTGCTCTCTGTCCGAATACTATAAACACCACATGGAGAGAGAAAACAAAAAATTTCCCACAAGAGACGTGTCATATTTTATTCATCCATACTGCATTCTAATGGACTGTGTGTTTTGCTTTATTCTGCAGGCCGACACCTGTCAGCAGCATGATAGGAACATTTGGATTTCAAGAACATCTTCTGTATTGTGAGTGTCTGTTTTTTTTCTTTCTTTCTTTTGAAAGCAGGCATATTTTTATATGTAATGTTACATGTATTGTTGTTGCCAGCTGTCTTGGAGGAGTTTGTTAACTCTGGACGTCTGAAAGGAAGTGTGGTTGGAGGCCGGCAAGACAAAGCTGTTTACATCCCTGATATCTACTCCAAAACACAGAACACCTGGGTCGACTCTTTCCTCCAGCAAAATGGATATTTAGGTAGATTTCTTCTATTTGTGGCGTATTTTTTTTTCAGCTATGAACTTGAACAGCTTTGCTTTGTGAAATGTCTGTATACATTTTCCTAACTATGAATACAATGCTTCTCTTCCAGAGTTTGATGCGTTGGTCAGACTGGGAATCCCGGATCCCTCCAGCTACATTAAGAAGCGCTTCAAATCCAACAAACTGCTGTTCCTCAGAGCAGCCTGTGTGGGTCAGGCTTTGGTGGACCAGGTGGAGGCTTCTGTTGAGGAAGCAGTCAACTCCGCCACATGGACTGACCTCCAGGTCAGTACAGTAACAACTGATCATATTGGAGAAGTTGCAGGTTTGAATATAAATAGCATGTTTTTGTGATTTCTGTTACTCATTCTTGTCTTCATCCCTGCCTTTAGCCAATTTTGCCCAGCTGCCTATCGATGGAAGACATCGGGATGGTGATCAGCCAGGCTATTAGGAACACTAACATCCAGTCCGCCTGCAGAGTGCTGGAAGGCACATTTGTTGTCAGTGAGAAGTTCATCAACAACTGTCTCTCTTTATTTGACGAAGCCATGCAGAATAAAGCTCGGAAGGTACAGCCTCCTTTGTCATCCATATCCATATGAAGAAAACACTTTACA
This sequence comes from Mugil cephalus, assembly GCF_022458985.1. Taxonomy (NCBI): domain Eukaryota; kingdom Metazoa; phylum Chordata; class Actinopteri; order Mugiliformes; family Mugilidae; genus Mugil; species Mugil cephalus. The sequence continues at coordinate 18,793,009 of NC_061790.1, read as the reverse complement.
ACTGTGAGCCAACAATATGTGTGTGTTTTCAGGAAGTAAAGAATAATCCTGTGTTTCTGATAACTGAAGAGGATATGAAACAAGCGTCTGTCATGACAGAGGCCTCAGCGCCCTCTAAAAAGGAAAAGAGAGAAGCAGAGCGCAGGAAGAAGGCTTCTGGTCAGTTAAATCCTCCCTACCAAACGCACACTGACACACATATAGAAGTTGTCAGGAACTTCAACCTGCGGTGTTTGCCCCATCATGAGCAGTCCACACAGTAACCGTTTTTAATTTTCACCCAATTTGTTTGCTTTTTGCAGGATTTTTACTGCTTATATTTTAAATAGACAAAATCATCATCTATCAACAGAAAACAAGAAGTAAGGGAAAAATTATGTCCTGTGTCAAATGTGGCCAAAAGCATCATGTTTATATACAGTCGATGCGTCTGGACTGTATGGACTTGCCTGTAGGACAGACTGGTTAGATTTTAATGCCCAAATGCCAATATGACTGTGATCTTCATCTTCTGAATGACATACATATCATCTGTTAACGGTTTTTATCCCAGAGGGCAGCGGCAGCGTGAAAGCAGGTGGAGGAGGTAATGCCAGAGAGATCCGGATTCGCAAAACCAAGAAGAAAGGGAGGAAAGATGAGGACAGCGATGAAGAAACCGGACCCTCGCAGCAAAGTACGCCAAGTGCCACAAAGCCATTTAATCTTCAAAAAGAGATAATGTCTCTCTATGTGTATTAAGCTGCTCAGTGGGGCTTTTTACTGCAACAAGAGTGTAATGGCTGGTTGGCTATGGATCTCTCCCTTGGGGTTTTGACCTTTTTTCCCTTCATGCAAGACAAATGCAACTATGCTATCCCAGTGAGACTAATTAGCATGTGTTTTACCTTTGCCAAGATCGCAACAAACAGACTGAAGCACCATTTATGACCCAGGAGGAGATCGTAGCTGTTTTAGAACAACGGGTGAGTGACTGCCCCGAAGAAATCCTCTCCGAACTGGCCGAGCATTTAGTAAGGTAACGCACAGGTTTCATTCTAAAGTTACTTTTCTCTGCTCATGCTTTTCCAAGTAAACTACCGACAACCAGTCTGTTTTCTTGCCGCCAATGTGTCCACAGGCCTCTGACTAAAAACTATCAGGAGGTGTTGCGAACGGTGTTCATGTCATCTAGCAGTTCTCCATCAGGGGCCAACAAGAAGAAGAGCATGAAGGATCTACAGGAGGAGATCACCAACCTTTATAACAACATTCGACTGTTTGAAAAAGGCACCAAGTTCTTCTCTGGTAAATCTCCTCCACTGGTAAAGCAGCACCAAGCTGTCTTCACAATCTTCACAAACAGTCATGGGTGCACCTTAGAATCAGAAAATCTCTAGTAGAAGGTTTCAGAGCTGATTTTCTGTCAGTCTTTAGCACCAAATTGGTCAACAGCTGATAGCAACATCCCTCCTCCACCATGGTGACATCTACCTGGATGTGTTGCCTTGTTTCCAATAGTGATTGGGTCAAAGTGTAGCCATATAGTCCATCCAGAGTCATTTCATTTCATATGAGTCTTGGACAAGCCTTTCATGAGGTAGTTCGTGCTGAAGCAGGGATGTTCAAAATCCCAGCTTTGGATGTGTATTAGAAAAAGATGAGAAAGAGATGCGTACATGTGGTAATGTGTCTAATGTGAGTGAAACCACCTTTCATAGAGCAGAAAACTTGCTAGCTAACTTTGCCTAACTGTCCACCTTTTTTGAAGGCTATTGTCCTATTGTACTTGCTCACCAGCATCATAAACTAATACATCCACTAGTGTCACCTACCATTGGAACTCTGCACACTTTGAGACAGATGTGTCCTGCATATTATGAACAGGTCTTAGTGAGTGACTGACAATATCTAAGTTCTGTGGGACAGAGGAGATGCTTGTCATGCAAGTGGAGCGGAAATGTAGGTTCAAAAATGAGGGGGAAACATCCCTAAAGCTGTGAAAGGCAAGGTTATAATGGTTATATATTGACTGACCTGTATTTGCCCTGCATGTCCCTAAAATGTCAAAATATTTCTTTTTTTTAACAATGCCCATTACAAACACACAGCTATCCCCAAGTTTTTGTTTCATTTTCTTGACTGAACGAGAAAAAGAGCCTGATGTTCGGTGTTAACAGACTGTTTGATTGTGCAGATGAAACTCAGGTCCAAATCTCCAAGCACGTCCTGAAGACCGTGTGCACTGACGTTGCCAACATTCTGGTGAACTTCCTGGCTGCTGACATGATGATGTCTGTGGAGAATCCCAGCGCCATCACCTCTGAGGTCAGCGTCTGTGTTTTTTTACTCACCAGCCTGAAAGTACTCGAAGTGAATGAGTGAATATGCTTGGAACCTTACGCGACTCTTGTTGGGATCCAACCTGTTTCGTTTCGATTGACTGTGATGTGTTGCCTCAGGTCAGAGTGAAGATTTTGGGCAAACTGCCAGAGGAGACTAAAGGGCCTCTCATGAAGTTGCATAACTGCTTGAATGGCAAAGTAAGTATTTCAGATGTTTTGTTTAATGATTTTATATCATATCATATTTCAAATAGTAGTAGTTTCAATTTTCAGTAGCCGTGAATTCAGCCCGGACTGACCAAGTCCTTTCATTTATGCTGCGGGCAGACAGACGGCATTTATCTAGTGATTTAAGAAAGATGGCAGCATTATTTGTTTAGATTAGATTTGCCTGTACCGAAGGCACAGCATAACCTGTTGTCTTCACTTTGTTACAGACCATTGAAGACTTTCTGACTAACATAGAGACATGTGCCGAGGTGTGTGGCTTCATGCTGAAGAAAGGAGACAAGAAAAAGGAGAGGTAATGGGAATGCTCATTTTGTTCATTTTTTTAGTGTGTACTTATTACTTACAGCCCTATTTAAAACTGTGAGAAAAGTTAAGAGGTATGGCTGCATGTGTGTCCTCCAGACAAGCCCTGTTCCTGCACCGCCAGGCTCTCAGTGAGCAGCTGAAGGACACGGAGGATCCAGCTCTTATCCTCCACCTCACCAGCGTCCTGCTTTTCCAAGCCAGCACCCACTGCATGCTACACGCCCCGGGGCGCTGCGTGCCTCAGATCATCGGCACACTCACAGGCCGAATGCCCGTGGTACGTCTGACACTCACTGACTCAGGACCAGTTTAGTCTGTAGCAGAATGTCATTCTGATGACAAATGAAAGGTGCAATTATTTTAGGGGACGTAGTTAAACTATAGTGAAGTAAACATCTCAGTGTTGACTAAAACGCACACATGACCGTATATGAATATGGACAATGTGTTTGCGCTGTGCTCTACCTCCATTTATTATTACACATTGCACTTATTTATGTATTCCAACTCTGTCATGGAGCTGTTGGCATGGCAACTTGCCATGATCTCACTTGCTGTTTCTATAGTGTCAAATAACCAACTAAAACAAAACTTATCAGAAGAATGGACATTTACACCTGCACTAGAATTATGTTAACTACCTAAAATGACTGAATTCAACCTTGATAAAATATATGAATTGTATTTTAGTTTCCACTAACATGGAGGAGGTGGAGCTCATGACCTATGAAGCTCTACTACATCCATCTTTATTAAGTCTATGCCTCAAGCACGCACCTCAGTTGCTGAGGACAAACTAAAGACAGAAAGATAGATGTTTAGAACATTAATTTAAGTCTGACATTCTACACTTTAAACCTATTTCATTATATAAATAGAAATCCAATATACTTTAGTAAACTGCTTAAATAAGTAAAAATGCATCAGCATATGGACACATTTGTAAGTCACAAACATCCCAGGGCTCAGACTCTAACAGATAAAACCAATTAACACGGACCTCATCTCACTGCCTTTAAAACCAGGTGTGGATTTCCATTCAACAGGGAACGTTCAGCTCAGCTTAACAGATGTGTGTTTGTGCTTCACTGTGGTCGAAATGCTTCCCAACTGCTTTATCCAGGGGCTGTTTAATCTAGTTTTCAGCCTCGGCAGCTGTTTGTCGTCTCCATCTGCTGCAGCTGTAGCGTTACAGAGCATTTGTGTGCTGATGTGTGCGGATGTGTGCGCCTTGTGTTGCAGGACCAGCAGCAGCTGCTTTCTGCCTACCAGAGCCTGGTGGTGAAGCAGCTGGTGAGCCAGAGTCAGGGCAGGAAGCAGGAGGAGGTTGAGGACAGTAAGGCCGAGGAGCATGAAGAGGAGGCGAGGAGCGTCCGTGCAGAGCTCATGGCCCTGACGCCACAGGTGAAGGATCTAGTGCTGTCCCAGAGGAAGGCGTCCGTCACCGAAGAATGAAGAGCTCAAAAATAAGAATAATGTCACAACTGATCTCTATGGTCTTAAATATTCAGATAAATTCAGGTTCCTGCTGGTAATCCTGTATTTTTGTGATTTATCTCCCCGTGGACATAATCTTAAATTATTAAAAGAAATCTATGAGCGGGTTGTCTCCCTGTAAACCCAGCTGACGTGAAAATCGTCAGTGAGGTTCTGATGCATTCATCATGTCTCCTTGTCCAATCTCCAATTTTACAGCCGTCTACAGACCAGGGACCAGGATTCAGCTTGAAGGTTTATTCTGCCTTGAAAGCTTCTGCTCTTCTTGTTCAAGAGCTTTGTAAAACCTGGCAAACCCAGTCTCTGTGTACTCAGTAACATTTACTCAAGTATTGTGTAGTCAATTTTTTCCCTACATGACACTTGCCCTCTACATTTCAAGGAAATATTGTAGCCCTGACTTTGGTAACTAATTTACAAATGTACAAATACAAAATACAAACATCTCAAAAACTTTTCTTAAATCTACTTGTTCATCATTTTAGCAGAAGCAACATTAATCAAGAACAGGTCGTTTTCACTTGTTTTACAGGTTGAATTTAGCAGTTTCAGTCATTCAGACATACAGATCATCATTAAGAACCATTCCTTCACTAGATTTTTCAGCTCAGGACTTTAACCCATAAATAAAGAGTTCAACATTCACGCTTCCATAGCAACTGTACACACTTGTTCTGCTGATGAAAAAACATACGTAGTGCTGGGCCACAAATCTGTATATACAAAAAAAAATAAAATTTAAATGGTTGCACCTCTCATATTTTAAAATCCAGGACAAAGGACCCGTGTTTCACTTGTTATCTGGCTCAAATCACAAAGCATACTTAGATGTTCTGGTGCAGATCAGAGTGGTTTAATTCATTTATACCCAATTATCAAGGAACATAAATTGGTAGATCCAGACCTGAACCACATGTCCTCTGGTGGATTTTTGAAAGGTCTACCTCTCATCGATCAGCCCTTGAACATACCACCTCCTCACATTATCTTCAAGCTCTGTTTGACGTCATGCTGGTAGTTTTACTTAAATCGATCTCTTCATGACTGTAGACACAGTGTAACCTGCAGAAACCTGCAATTAAAACCAGTCCTGGACAAATTTGAAGTCATTTTAAAACTAAACCACTTGCAGATGAATTTTCTTACACAGGAATAACCCTAAATGTTAAATGTTTCAACCTGACTTTTTCCATGTTGTTAATTGTCACTCTATTTATGTATATATATATATGTATATATAAGGCTAATCATTTCCATCAGATGTATTTTGTCTTTCACTGCACAATGCTTCTGTCAGTGGGAAACTAAAGACCAGGAAAATATAGAATAGTTGTTTGTCTCTCTCTTGTGGCCGGTTGTGGAACTTCAGATACCTGCCACACACAATGTGTAGGCTATTCAGTTATAGAAAAAGACAATTCTAGTAACAAGATGAATACTAGCACAAAACATTACAAACAGGTATTGGTTGCCTGGTTTCAAGCTTTACCACTACATGTAGGAACCTGGCTGCAGGGATTTGCTTCGGATCGTCGCAAAGGTGGCCTCTTTGTGGAATGTTTGTTTACCCATACCATAAAAAAGTGTTCCACAAGCACACAAAGCAAGTAGACAGAGGCTTCTACATACACTATATTGCCAACAGTGTTGCTCACCTGACTTGACATGCATATGAACTTGAGTTACATCCCATTGGGCTGATGTCATATTAAACTCTATGGATTAATCCACAGAGTTTAATATGACATCAGCCCACTCTGCTATAACAGCTTCAACTCTTATAAGAAAGTTTAGGAGTATGTTTATGGGAATTTTTGACCATTCTTCCAGAAGCGCGTTCATGTGGTTCGACACTGATGGTGGATGAACTCATAGTCTAATTCATCCCAAAGGTATTCTGTCAGGTGAAGGCCAGGACTCTGTGCAGGTCAGTCAAGTTCTTCCAAACCAAACTCATTCATCCATGTCTTTATGGACCTTGCTTTCAGAACTGGTCCACAGTCATGTTGGAACAGGAAGGAACTGTTCCCACAAAGTTGGGATCATGGAATTGTTCAAAATCTCTTGGTATGCTGAAGCATTCAGAGTTCCTTTCACTGGAACTAAGGGGCCAAGCCCAGCTCCTGAAAAACAGCCCCCCACCAAACTTCACACTTGGCACAATGCAGTAAGACAAGAACCGTTGTCCGGGCAACCACCAAACTCAGATTGGTCCATCAGATTGGCAGATGAAAGGTCATGATTCGTCGCTCTAGAGAACATCTCCACTGCTCTAGAGTTCAGTGGTGGCGTGCTTTACTCCACTGCATCCAACACTTTGCATTGTTCTTGGTAATTATAGCTTGAATGAAACTCTCTACACACTAGAACTAATCTGAAGGCCACATGAAGTTTGGAGGTCTGTAGCCACTGACTGCAGAAAGTTGGTGTCCTCTGTGCACTATGCTCATCAGTATCTGCTGACCCTGCTCTGCTACGTGGCCTGACACGTTCCCAATCACTTCCAATTTGTTATAATACCACTAACAGCTGTTGCGCAGGTGTCATCCTATCACAGCACCACAGTGGAATTCACTGAGCTCCTGAGAGCCACCCATTCTTTCATTCTTTCTTTTGGATGGGTAAGTGAACACTTTTGGCACTGTAGTGTATTTTGATCACGTAGAGTACATGTATACTGTTACAGTCTGTTGGTGAAGTAGCGGCAAGCATCAGCATTTACCACAATGACAAATGGTAATGCATTATCGCATTATGAGATAAACTACATTAAAGTTGCTCTAATATGTAACAGCAGTAGTTAAGAATACTCTACTCACTGTTCACCCATGACTTTCCCTTCATCCCCACCACCAACAGACGGTGTCACCATTGCAGGACTGATATCTAAAAACAACAATGAGTCAGCACAACCATGACAATAACCTGGGCTGAAACACCTCAAAGATAAAGTAACTTATAGTGGACTTTAGGAAATCTGAGCGCACTCAGCAGTCTGTATACAGGGAGAGGAGGTTTAGGAGGTGGATGTCTTCAAGTTCCTTGGTGTTCACATCTCTGCTGACCTCACCTGGCCTACACACATCTCTCACCAGGTGAGCAAGGCATGAGAAAGACTGTACCTACTCAGGAAGCTAAGGTCCGCTCAGCTCCCTCAGCTCCTCCTCCCTAACGTCTACAGGTCAGCTATAGAGAGCATCCTGTCCTACTGCTGCTCTGTGTGGTTCAGCATCTGCACAGAGGAGAACCATCGGCCCATCACTACCTCCCCCTCAGGGACATTTACCCTGGCCAACTCCAGAAGAAAGACGCTCACATTTCCAGGCCTCACACCTGCCCTGGATACAGACGGTTCACCACGCTGCCTTCTGGAAAAAGATCATCAAAGCCAGAAGTAACAAAATGAAAAACAGCTGCTATCCTCAAGGTGTGAAATCCCTCACACCACCAGCCCTTTCTCCCATAGACCAGGGGTGGCAAAGTCATTTTAGTTCAGTTTAGTTTTGACCACAAGTGACATTGTAGCATAGTAACCTGTAGGTAAGGACAACACCAGAGTTTTAGCTCAGAGAAGTACATTATGAAAATGTTTACGTTTAAACATTTTATCAACAACCTGAAATTTCTTCAGAAAAATACTGTAAGTGCAATTTTGGCACATTCTTCCACTCGCTGTTTAGTTCTGGGTCCTGTGTCTAGATTGGCGCATTCAAGTGAAAAATTGCTCTTAATGACTTCTGTTTTTCACACATTCAAATTCAAATGACAAATGTCACTATTTGCTCTGTGTCTCCGGAGTGTTTAAATTAGCAATGGTCACCTAAAATAGCAGCTTTATATGAGGACGTGCCAGCGTTATTTTTATGCTGTCAACAGATGGCAAGAGGTCTGTTAATACATAGAGTGTCAAAGTGCAATTTACTGTCAATATCTAACTGTATTATTTTGTCTGTTACACATGCAACAGGTGGCTGGGGGTTTACCGTGTCAGATACACACTCACTACTGGAAATAGGAGTCTGCAAAACATGCAGGACATGGTGCACATCAACATGCACGCTCACTTCCTATGAATGGCCTGAACAGTTGTCTACTCATAAATGGACTCAATCAGACTGTTTTTATGATGTGAATTCGTGAAAGACGTAGTCCTGGTGAGAACCGATCAATCTCGTGTATGGAAAACACTTCTTGAGTTTCAGTGTTCCCATGTCCCAACAGTAGGAGGCCTGTTTTTGATCATAATGAAGGTAAACTCAGGACTCTCCTGCGGATCTGTCGCGTTTCCAACACGGAGTCCTCCTGTAAGGGAGAGCCTGACATGTGACTGCACCATGTGCCATGTGGAGGCAGCCTGTCTGCATCCTGGCAGAAGAAGCAGGATATGCGGCGTGTGAGGTCATCATGCACACAAGCACACGCTCTGCGTCGCCATGGAAACAAGCATCTCCTCGCAGAGGCCACATTCTTTTCTCTTTCCTTTTTTGTGTGTGTGTGTTTTCCGTGTTCCACCGGGGCCTCTGGGTTTGGCAAGTGAGGAGATGTCAAATGAGGAATTTCATTCTAAAAGGAGAGTTTCAAATGCAGAGCCACCTACTCAGAATATGATTCATAACAAAACCATATGAATACTGGTTTTCCCTCCACTCATGCATAACGTGCAACTGTTGTTTCCAAAATGCCATGAAGGTGGCATTTGCAGTGTTGGATGAAGTACTATAAACTGTACTTAATAAAAGCTTAATAAGAAAGTTAAATAGAAAAAACTCCAAGGTGTTGAAACTATTTTCATTTTAATGAATCTGTAAAAGTAAATTAAAACATACCAAAAAACCAAACAATCCTTTTAAAAAGCAGCTAATTCATTTCACTACTCTGTGTTTTTAAATCACATCACGCTGACTGTTTTTCTCCATTATAGAAAATATAGGAACTATCATTTATTTACAAATTAAATAAAAAAAAATTAAATTAATTAAAATTTGATTTTGTTTCCGTTTCACAAATATACAGCAACAAATCCTTCCAGTACTAACGTGAAGTAAGGATGAGATTGGGTCCACAATACATTAGACAAATAAAATCTGACTTTTTATTTATATTGTTTTTCAAATTCCATAAAGAAAATAGATGGTGAATGTGATATGATGTGAATATTTTCACATCATATCAGTATTTTTAACTGAAGCATATCTGTATGTACTCCTATGGGTCACTGGGACATACGGCCACTTGTGTTGGAGGGCTTGTTCAAATGTACAACTACCTTATTGCACTACAGCAGGCTTGTTTGTTTTCTTTCTTTTGATAGAACATGGTCGAACATCATAAATGGATCCAATTTAGTCGCATTTGGCCCCAGTGGGAATAAGGCATTAATAACAGTAGTTAGTCCCACACACTCTCCCCACATTAAATGAATGCAGAGCTGTATAAGTGGCTCATATAGTCAGTATCTGTGTTTATCCCGTCAATAGAAGTAATGAAGTTGTTTATGTAAAATCCTACGGTATTACAGTATTACCTACATGGACAGTATTTTAAGGCTTTGTCTTTTGTTATGTGTCTCTTATTGATTCAGGATGGGTTGAGGGGAGGGGCCTCTGTATCCCACTGATACTTGATCACTTTGTGATCTAGTGAATTCAACACCTTGTGCTGTTCTTCTTGTTTTGTTTTCTTTCTTTCTTTTTTTTGTTCCTAAACTGTTATTGTGTGTGCCTGTGTCCAAAGGTTTCTCAGCAGAACATTGTATTGTCACGGGATCATCAGCGTTATTTACTTCTCCTGTCGTTGGTTTTAATCGGTGTGTTTATAATGAACAAACTCTCCTCTAAGGTAATTTTCAAGGCTGTCTGTGTCCACCCTCTTCCATTCTTAAATGCACACCCACACATTCACTACACTGTTCCTTTGTGTCCTCTCAGTGCTAGAGGACATGTTGTCTTTCCCTGTAACATTCAATACCTGGATTTCTGGGACCTTTGTAAGTGTCCCAAAACATACTCTGAATACTATGGAAATCCCAGTTTTTGAAGTTAAACCAAGTCAGTCTACTGAACTCAGCCCAGTCGAACATACTGCTAAAACTGAAGGCAGGAAGACTCACAGAGTGCTGGGAAAGACAATTACCATGTTCTTTTGTTGTCCGTGAGTCCCATGGTGTGCAAAGGACTCTTGACAAAGTATTAAATAATTTCATTTATCATTATATTAACTTGTCTAATTACATTGGTGCCCCTGAAAATAGAGGGATGTGAGGGTGATAGTAAAAGTAAAGAAATAATACATGTATGTGACCAAAAATATGTTTTTATCTAGGTATCAAATGGATATGTTGGAATTATTGCAGTTAATAAAATAAAATAAAAAAACACTTATTGCAGATCAAATTTATTGCAGATTTATTATTTCTACAAGTACAGGCAGTAAAGCCACCGATATTGAGTCAGTTAAAATGCGAGTAATTAAAACTAGCTAAAACTCATTGATTCTGTTACCAAATCTCCACTATTATTCAGTGGAGATGCAATGTAAGAGGTAGCGGTGAACTTGGTGGGCTTACACAATTACACATTGGGAGGTTCTCTGAAAGTGATGTGATTGGGGATTTTGCAAATTATTATTTGAATTAATCTATTGACTATCATTTTCTGAGCATTTGAATATTGCTTTGTCTAACTCATCACAATAACCATATATTATATATAACCAGATGGTGGGATGGAACAGCTCCTCAAAAGTAAAGCCAAGCAGAGCCATACATTAGAGAGAGTCAAGCCAAGAATGGAGAAAGGACCGTCTGAGCTATCCCTCTATGCTGATTGGTTCTGAGCTGGTCATGTGTTTCATGGGCGCCATGTTAGATACAACCAACCAATATTCACCCATAGAGAAGTGGCAATGACAGAGAATAAAGTTGAAGTAAATGTTAAAATATACCACAGTGCACGTAATTTATGTTGATGTAGATAGACACATTTAATTGTCACGTAACTTTACCTCAGTTACTACTAAGTTATTATGGCTAGTGTGCTTATGTTATAACGATAATACTAAATAACAGTAAGACTAGTTTAATTTTCACTATTTCTGAGTATTTATAACTTTTCTGAGCATTTAATAATCATCGATGTGCCAGTCACACACTGAATGGACATACATGCTACCACACCATTCATACACACAAAAGTACAGTGGTACAGCGGTGATCTGTGAATTGTATGCAATTTTGTTTTTACAACTGAATCTTAAGAGACAACGACCATTCCCTGACAGGTGTTTTGTAAGATGGACAATGACATGAGGTCCACCATAAGTGAAATTAATTGCATTTGATGACACTGAAATTACTGCTATAAAAAAACATCACCTACTTGATAAGCTCCAAAATGTTAACCCCTATTTCAGCCCATAAGCAAGCACTTTTAAGTAATTACTTCAAGAGAAAACTCATAAACCATCAGTGTAGATAACATAGTAGTAGCACAGACAGCTACACAGCGTTAAATAAAGAGTAAAAGTGTAAAGACCAGTTTAGCTTTTTTCCATCTGAAAATTGTGTGAAACTAATGGCTGCTTACTGGAAAATAAAAAAGAAATAACCAAGACATGTAAACACTGTGGTATTTTGCTTTTATGAAAATTACAATTTCTATCAAATAATTCTTACTTGTAGTGAATGCCTTTAGCAGTCAGCTGCATTGGATATTCAGGCATTACGCAGTCTGAGATATTATACAACACCGCATTGACATTCACATTCCATTAAGTATGAGGCCATGCAGAATAATGATTCTAAACCACGGACTAACACAATAAAAATACACAGAGGTCTTTAAAGCACTTTCAAGATCAAAATAAAAAACAGAAATAATCCTGATGATGGGTCACTTTCTCACCTGGATGGAATAGCTGATATAAAATTGTCTTTGGGAATTCAGTCTACACACAAACAACTGAACGTGTGACAAAGTAGACACTATTTAAGAACAAAAGCCTTGTATTCCCTTTAGGGAAGGGGAATCTGTTTTTGTGAATGTTCACGCATCCGAGTGTGCAATACTTAGAGGGAATTATAAGGATGCCACCATGCTACACAGAGCAGGATAACCACAAGTGCCTCTTTGACTTTATCAGTTCTGCTTAGATGAACATCACTCCAACCACCGTGTCCATGTGTCCTCTTGAGATATCTGCAAGTTCCTGTTGCTTAGTAATAGTCTTCTGTGCCATGATTAAAATGAGCTTCAAAGCTCTGAACATGCTCATTACTCACTGCCGGCTGCATAATGAATCCCAGGGAGAAAGCTGATTAAGAACGCCGTCCTTTATAATCACAAGTGAGCTGCGAATCAAACTCAACTCTTCTCAGTGCCCACAGTATCTGTCCCTGATGTGAACCTCAGTGACCTGCTGTGGGTGACTGGGGGTCTGGCCAGTCTGGAACCTGCCCGGGAATAACAACCTGGTGACCTTTTCTGGGCGGCCAGTGTTTGCCACATGATGCTACAAGCAGCCAGCAGCCTCATTTGCTAAAGCTTTCATGTCTCACGGTCCACATAGATTAAATTCCCTTTGATGTGTCTTTTGGGCTGACATTAAAGGTGGACAGCTTTGAAAGTCATTCTGTTTCAAATTAAATTATTGACTTGCAATCATATCCCTGACGCGAGCAACATAATATGAGAGGGTAGCAGAAAGCAGGGGTCAAAGGAAACTTTGGCGTTGGTACGTTTTTACTTTTAATTGACGGACAGAAAACACAACCAACAGAAGGCCCCCTGAAGGCACTCACATCCCTTCACTTAATGCGCATTTACTCAGTTGTTATTGTCTTCAATTATAATATAATCCTTTTAAACTGATAACATTGACATTTTACGGAGGCAGTCTGTCTGCACAAATAATGACAAAGTTGGAAAGACTGAGTGTAATAGCCCATTGCAGGCAACTCTAACTCCTGGAGAGTCTTTGTCATTTGTCATTTTACATGATCACTTTTTGCTTTCAGTGTTTCTGGTGTACCTTGGTTGTCACTCACTATTACTGACTGTTACTTTAATATGTATTTGTTATTAGTCAAGTAATGTTGGGTATGTTAAACAGTAGCTTGTTACTGAAATTGTTCATTTGGTTTTTATGCAATAGCATTCTGCTATCACCACGCCCGCCTCTATACATAGCTTACCTAACTAACCTGCTGTTGTATATTCTAATACTATGCTGAGCAAAGAAATGAAATTATGCTCTGTGTACACTTGATGTATACTTGAATGACAATGAAGTCTGTCTTAGTCTAGTCTTAATTGGGGGTTTGGCAAACTCCAAGTAGGCAGTCTGGTTGTAGAGTAGTTTCCTTCTCTGATTATCTGATTTCTTATTCTGATACATGCTTTTCATTCACCAGCAGTGCTTTATTCATTCATTTTCTCTCGGTTTCTGTTTCTGGTTTTATTCGGGGATTGACTGTCCAGATCTGTCCAGTGTCGGTTGGCATGTGTTCCCCTGGGAGCGTACCTATGTTCCACAGGACCCTAACCTTAACCCTAACCCTAACCCTTTTTTAAAAAAAGGGTCCTATGTTCCCTGGTCACATACAACGCGGGAAACATAGGACCTGGGGGAACACAGGGATGGTCCCTGTTCCCCTGTAGCCATGGAAAGCCGTCATTGGGGGAGAGGCGGGGTACACCCTGGACAGGTCACCAGTCTACCTACAGCCAATTTAGAATCACCAATGATCCAATGAACATGCAAACTCCACCCAGAAAGGCCCCAGTCGGCCAATGGATTCACTGTCAGCTACCGTCTATTCGCTCACACAAGTGCACACACACATTCACCAAGCAGGGCAGAGCTTCAGTGTCTTGCTCAAGGACAGTTCAGCACGTGGAAGATTCTGCATTTCATCCAGTGCAAGGTACCACCAACACTCTACACCCTCTTATCTGGGTCAGAGCCTAATCCCTTACACTGGAAGGTGGAGTTACCACACCCTAGACCTGGTGCCAGTTAATCACAGGTTTAACATGGAAAAAAAACCTTTAGTACCCAAGTACCCAATCTGAAGTGAAAGATGTGGTAATCACTACAGAAGATTGGTCTGCTAGCTACAATTTTGCTACCAAAGGTAACATGGTGTGTGATGGTGGCAAAAGACTATAATATTAAAATAAATAAATTCTCTGCAAAACTTGATACTAATTCACGACTTCCCCTTCTAGGAGGATTTTTCCTTATCATACATTCCACCATTGATTCTTCCTTGGCTTTGCCACACAAATGGATGACCACACTTACGGTATATAACTGTATATCACTGTGTGTTGGTAATATCATTCATGATTCCAGCATGGTTTTCTTCTCCAGTGCTCATACAGAAATATTCTGCCATTGTATCCCATTTTTCCTCCAAATCGTTCTCTGCTTTAATAATGTTAGATGCTGCCTTTATCTCCGCTGTATTGCTGGTCTCTGCCACATTCATTCCAGAATCAAGGTAGATGGTGAAATAATGTGAGCTTTGGCAAAGAATTGACTGACTTAGAAGAAGTTTGTAACATGCTTACCACGCATCCTAACATAGCACCAAACGAGTGATTATGAAAACCGTTGGCAACTATTGTTATACTTAGGATTGATGAATTTCGTCCATTAGTTGTTGCAACCTTAAGTAAGCAAGCAGCAAGTGAAATTATAGGCAGATGCTTGGCTTGGAGCAAGCAGAGGGCATTTATAAACCTGGTGAATAAGCCTCAGGAATGAGTCACCTGAAACACAGGAAGCTCAGCTTCTGTGTGGCTGAGTGACCATCTAGTAAGGATGGACTTGTGTTTAAATATGGTCCTCTTCAATTATGTCTTCTGTAGCGCACCTCCTCAGTGGTCAGGGTTATAGTTCAGGTTAAGGCAGGTATCTAATATTGGCATTGAGACAGACATTGATCCACAGGGCAAGAGAAGATATAAGATGGAACTTTGAATAGTGAGCACTAGGCTGGATAAATCTACTAGGGGATGCCCCACACAGCCAGCTCTGTGCCCCCCCACAGAGCTCTGGGGGAGCTCCCAACCAAGAGGCAGCAAACAGACTTGAGGCTGGTTGACAGCGCGGCAGCTAATTCCACCTCACAGCGTTCCTGTTATCTGCTGAACCACACAGCACCCTGCCTTTGACTGGACCATGAAGCGTTTGACTGGCTGGCCCGCTAAGAGTCAAAACAGACTGGTGGGAAATCATCGTACGGGGCGGTAATGCATAAATGCACAGCAGACACACGCCACCCTCGTGAAAGCACTCACTGGAGAGGATGACAGGAAGTGGAGTCCCTGGGTGGAAATAGGAGACACAGGTGATGCACTGCGAGGAGGGTAATTAATGCAGAGCGTGCACAGAGGCATTAACACCGGGCTCCAAAACATGACACCTTACACAGAAAATGTGTTTACATACACAAAGAAACATTAATGGAAATATGTTATTCAGTGGATTTATGAAATTAGAAGCATTTATATTTAGAACTGTATGTGAATCCAGCAGGAAATATTTAATAGCCCTGCATTTTAATGTGATTACATTAGCGCAACCTTCAATTTAGAAACCACAATGTGTAAAACCCACAGTACATGTAACTCTATATAAAGAACACTATATGACGACAATGCTAGGGTTGGTGGAAACAAGCCTTTTTCACATTTCAACTTGAGTAGAGGAAAAACGCAGGTGTGAAAAATATTCTGTATACTGTAGCCTTCAGGTTCAGGGTCGTGCAATTAATCATGTAAGACTCACTGTCACACTTGGCATCATCCGCAGTCTTCCTACCGTTAAAAGGCCAAATGTCTGCTTGTAAAATAGTTAAATATAACTTTCACAATCAAACATAGTCATGAGTTCTACTGTTGTTTTTCTTGATGGTGTCGACTAAAAAAACATGCGATTTTAAAATAGTTTAAATCAGTCCAATATGTTATATTATTATTATTTCAATATGACTTTGTATTAAAAATGAGCATCTTCTTAACAGCATCAAGGATCCACATCTGAGAAAACTTGCTTTTAATGTGCGGCGTCGTTGTGGCCTAGTGGTTAGAGAAGCAACTCTGGAGTCGTGAAGCCTCTGGTTTGGTCCGTTCTACGTCCATAGCTAAAGTGATGCTTCGATGTTTTTTCAGGAAAAGAGAAAATTCTGAAGCTTGGTGGAAACGTTATGGTTTGGGGTCACGTTGCTGAAGCTGAACCAGCACTGGATCATAAGCACAGCAACAAGTTTACCAGTTCTGGAAAGATCCCATTGAATTATTATGGGGGGGTTAAATGGACAAAGCATGCAGCAAACCTCTAGCAACCAGTCATCAAGCTTGTGTCAGAGACAGTTAACAATATATATGGATGTCAAACCTATTGATATTTCTGTTAAATACGTGACTGTCAATGTAATTTTTCCTTGTGTTAAAATATACGGTATGTCACCTTATCTATGGGTATTGTTTCACAAGAGCATCATATCTGTGCTATGTCAGAAATTTTAATGGACTGTTCTTACTTCTCCACACCCACAGCAACATCTGAACCATGATACGAGACCGTTTACGCTCCAATCTTCCTAAACCACCGTTACTTTCATTTCAACTTCATAAGTCACCATAGCAACAGCTGTATTCACACCACATTTCTGTACCCGATTAGTGTTCTCAGTTTTTATTTCTGTAAATGCTGCACTTTAACGTGCCGTTAGATTAATGAGAAGGTTTTCTCAGTTTGCCTGTGCTTTGTGTGGCTCAAGGAGCCTAGCGTCGAGCTCTGAAGGCCACATATTTTGGATAGGCACAAGCACATTTGTAAAAAGCTCCTAAAAAAACCTTTAAATCTAGCTGGGGACATTGGGATCCTCAAACAACAACAACAAAAACACTTAAGACAGTTTACCAAGGTAAGAAATGTCTATTTCTTTATTACATTCAACGGTACAACACACTGAAATTGCACATTTTCACCAGATATAGCAGCATTCTGACCGGCAAATGGACTAATTAATAGGCACAATCAAAACATTTAAATACGCACGTTCAAATGAGCTGTGGCCACTTAACGACCACAATCAGGTTCCACTGAAGCTGTTAATTTACATGCCTTAAAAAAGCATCCTCTATGCAGCTAAACACCCTGTCCTTCCCCAGCAACTGCAGTGGCAAGAAAAGAGGTGAGCTCAAATTACTATAAGAAAACTGAACAAAAAATAATAATAGTAGTAATAATAATAATAATAATAAAACTCACCCGTTGGTATTCTCACACAGTATTTGCCATTCAGTGCATTTCATTAGATATTAAGGGTTTCATTTGTTTTTGTGGATTCCTTCAGACACCTACCTTTTTATTAAACCAATTTACACTGTGGCGCAGTCAAAGAAGAAGAGTGTGTGGGCTGACTAGGGAAAGAAAGAGCCGTAGCTACTGTGATGGCATCAGTGCAGCCCTACTAAGAAGAGCTGTGTATGGAATTTAAGGTATCACAAAGTTTCATTTTGACAATTTTAGATTCATTTCAGGCAAATAGTTTTATGGCTTCGTGTGTTAAGCAATACAGAGAACTTTGGTACCAAAGAAGTATCTAGTATCTGTACCAAGACTCAACTTGAATTGGCACGAGTAAGAAACATTTTTAAAACGACACCAGCACTACTACTGAAGCCGCCCCTGCTGCTGGTGTAGATGAGTCTCAGCTCCTCTACCATGTAAAACCAAACAGTTCCCGTTGTTTGGTCTGTTTGAGACACAACAGCTGGAACAGCTGCCTGTTGTTTGGTTCTTCTCCATATAAGCTGGCCTGAATGGCTTCAAATCTTCACATGCTGAAAAGGCAACTTCCAGTGTGGTGTACAAGATAAGCTCAAGATTCAAGTTTGGAAAATATTAACCTAAGCTCCAGAAGGATTCTGGACCACAGATTGTATGAGTATGGACAACATGACAGCTCTCCAGAATGGAAGCCAAGTAATCTCCATTTGGCTGGTGGCAGGATAAGTCAGAACCACCCCCCATCAAGTGTTCATTCTTCTTAATTAAGTGCATCAGGACCTGATGGGCCTCTTCAGAAATGTATGTTTGTCTAAAGGCAGAAGGTGGGACTTGGGTCCCACGTCTCTATACAGACATTAGTTGCCAATGGCATCACCACAGCAACACAACAGTGCTCTTATGCCTTATTCTAGATTCACTTTTGAGTGAGTGGGGGTAGATGATGACGTGTTGAAGTCCTGAATGCTGCGGACTGCCAAAACATGTGTTTCCCTTTCAAAATGAGAAGCTTATTAAATTAAGGGAGGTGCTATTAGCACCCAGATGTCAGTAGCTATCACTTCTATATGTACCCGTCAGAAAAGCTTTTTTTTTTTTTTTTTTTTAATATAATTGACATTAAAACAGGGCTGATTTGAACCTAAACCATCATCTTTTCCTAAACCTAACAACGTAGTTTTGTTTTCTAAATGAAAATTCCACCAAAAACTGAAAATAACTGAAAGAAATAACATGTTTAAAATGTCAAGAAGCCATGTAAGAAATAAAAAACAATATCTGCATTGATGTATTTCACAGGCACAAACCCCAGACTGTTGTGTCTGTGGCCCCATTCATCCGCCTCCTTTTCTTCCATATGTGTGCTTGCTCTTTATACTCCCTCACATGACTTTCTTTACACCTTTTTGCCAGAAAACTGTGAAAGAAGTAAACTTCTGCCACAAGCTCCCAGCTGTCGGCAGGCTATAAATAGCTAAACAGCTGCCGTGTGACTATTCTTCACCCGAGTAAAATTAGACACTGTTCAAATCATAAGAAGATAACTGGTTTCACCGGTTAACCATCTACGTGGTTGATGGTGAGGGTGTCTCTTTGAACGAAAGTCTTTTACACAGTGAGTCCAGTTGTGTTTGCCATTTTGGTAATCCTGACTGGTGCTGAACCTCAGCATAAAATGGTCAGACTGACAATAGCACTGCATTAAAACATATCTGGCATTCTGGGGCAAATAATGCAAGGTCATCCAGCAAAATGCTGACCCTGACTTAACCTGCATTACATAGGTCAATCAAATCTGCAGCACACACTAAGGATTATTCTGTAATAACAACATAAAGAACATAATTCTAGCTCGAGAGGTGCATCACTCTCCACAACCATGTACTAGTCCTCTGAACCTTCTAGTTCTAAGTACAGGACATCGCACCACAGCAACATCCAAAACTGTCAACAGATGCTAACAATTGTCTCACTGAATTATTCTAAAGCTCCAATAGATCTAGAGATCATAATTTCTCCCTTATACACAACCGTCTGTTGTCACGTGACGGAAGTACCCTGGTTAGGTTGCACAGCAGAACCTGAGTCAGCTTCATTGACCAAAGAGAAAAGTTTGGAAAACCTTGAGTTACTATACATTATCTTATAAAGTAGGTCCCTGATTGACACCAAATGTCCCTAGTGTTAGAGTTGTTTTATATGGGATAAATAACAGATAATGCATGTAGTACAGACGGAAATCTAACAATACCCAGCCCAGTTTCTACGCTCTACTGTATAATCGCTTGCAGTGTTCAGTAGTTTCTTATCAGTCAAGCCTTATAACTCCTGCAAGTTCAACTTAAACTGGACATTCTTGACTGGATCTTCTAACTAATTCCTGTCGCAATAAGCCACCTTCTCCGCCTTCTGCCTTTTTAATGCAATGATATTTCCATTCTGAATAGGCATTCTGATAAGAGAAGTATGCCACCAAATGACAAAACAGGAATTATTATGTGTTTTCGACAGCGCAGAGCACATCTTTCAATTAAACCACAGAACGATGCTCTCCGCATACGTACACCGCACTCGGCTGTATGCGCCTCTTGGTGTTGCCTGGCAGCTGAGGAAGAAACTTGAAGTACTTGGGCATTAGATCAAGGCAAGCGTCGCGAAACTTCTTGATGCGCCAGTAGTAAATAAGAGGATTGAGGGCGGACTTGAGGTAGCACAACCACAGGACCCACGTGCTGATCTGAAAAAAACTGTCTTTTTGGTAGAACCCGTCACTGAAGGTCGTCACCAGGCTGTAGGCAGTGAAGGGCGCCCAGCACACTGTAAACACGGAGAAGAGGATGAGGATGGTGGTGAAGGCACGGGTCTTGAAGCTCATGTCGATGTTCATTTGGAAGGGCCTCTGGAGGCTCAGCAGGCCCAGCTTACTGGCCTGGCTCAAGCAGATGCTGTCCGAGTGGCTGTGGATGCGGATGGCATTGTGGCGGATGGTGTTCAGGATTCCCATGAATGTGTACAGCATGACCATGAAGGGTATGAAAAAAAAGACTAGCATTAGTATCAATACATAGGCGTGATAACCAGGCTCGGTGCTGTAGCCGAACACACACTGAGGGGCCCTGGGAGGAATCTGTAGGAGAGGGGAGCCAACAGCAAGAGGGAAGGAGAAAATGAAAGAGAGTCCCCAGGTGACCACGATGAGCAATTTAGCTCTCTGTGGGCTCAGCTTATCTTGCTTCTGAACAATAATAAGAAAACGATCTATGCTTATTATAAGCAGTATAGCCACACCTTCCATCACAAACAACCAAAACAACATGGCCGAAACCCGGCAGAAAACGTCTCCAAAAATCCAGTTGGTGGTCACAACTGTCACCAGAGCAAAGGGCATGTTCAGGATGGCCAGCATCATGTCTGCAAACGCGAGGCTCGCCAGGAGGATGTTGATGGCCGACCGCATGGCAGATCTCTGGTACACCATCAGGCACACCACAACGTTCCCCGCCAGGGCCACCAGCAGGATGGCAACCATGACGACGCAGAAGACGATCTGCAGAGGCAGGCCGACGCCTCGCAGCATCTGTGCGTCGTCCACTCCCGGGGCGGTTGGTTCTGGCGGAGACCGGGCGCCCAGGGAAACGTTCGCCATAGAGATGGTCTCCATCTGCGGCCTCTCTGAAAGGTTCAGCAGCCCCGTAATGAGGCAGCAGAGACTTGTGTTAATGTCCCCTGCCTCTGAGAGGGGAATCCTAGTGGAGTAAACCATTCTTCCCCAGGGTGAACAGGCATCGTCACTGGATAGGTCACATCAAACATGATGCTGCGGGTGCAGGGGTTGTCAACTCAGCGCCACATGTTGCCATCTTCATGGATGTGAGACTCTGGAAAAAAAAAGAAAGAAAAGAAAGTAAACATTTTAAAAAAAAAAAAAATTGTAAATGCAATGAAAACACAACAATTTTTTTAGGGTGACCAGACATTGCCAATTTGTGGGGACAGTCCCGGTTTTGGATGACCTGTCCCCCGCCTAAAGCTGTCCCCGAAAATCTACTGGATTTTAGCGT
Source organism: Mugil cephalus (assembly GCF_022458985.1). Lineage (NCBI taxonomy): Eukaryota > Metazoa > Chordata > Actinopteri > Mugiliformes > Mugilidae > Mugil > Mugil cephalus. Next base: position 18,771,288 of record NC_061790.1, on the reverse strand, counting down.
TTTATGAATGAGAAAAACAACAACCCTAACCCGGTCCAAGGTCACAATGGTATCCTTATGTAGACTGAATATAGCGCAACATTGTTCCAATGGTGTTATTTTTTGTGGCCGGTCACGCTGCTATTGACTTTCCAGACATAGCTGTTTAAATGTGTTTAAATATGAAATGTGTCAAAATAAATGATAAAATAAATAATAGTCCCTGCTTCTTCATGTCATCTTGATAACATTTCATTGTAGAGTCAATTTAAGGATTAGAAGGCTATAAGATTTAAGCAGCTATATGAGACCCAGCAGCAACAGTTAATTTTTGCTCCTACCAGCTATGAAACATTGACATTGCACAATTTATATATGTCTCTCTGCCATATTATCATTGGTGTACCTCAGGTTTTAGTCTAGGTTTTGTTTTGTAGCCTAGCTCGTTGCTGGGAAGTAGCTTTTGGTCTGAGCAGAGTAGGTTTTATGTGACTAGCTTTCACCTCCAAACGTGCAGATGTATTCACGTTTGGTTATTAACCAGAGAAACCTTAGAACTTTCTACTAAAGTCATTAATAAATATACCTTTACATCCATACGCTGAATTGAATTTATGTCCAGCAGAGCTTTCTCATTTGATGCTAACCTCAAGTTATGTATAGCTGCATTAGCTGAGCGCAGGCCAGTCAGTGCAGGTTACACTGATCATCTATACTAATTATTTGGTTTGGATGTTTCCAACTGTTTACAAAGGCAGTCATTTACGGTCATGTTACAACTGCTACTATTCATTGGACCTCCTTGTAAAAAGGTTATTACAGCAGCTACACGATGAACTGAATGCTGGTGAACTTGTTCATGAATCCATTTGTTTAATCCTCACACAAAAAGGAAAGCCAAAATGAATATTTAAGAGGGAGTTAGAACAGAACTATTTATAGGCATACAACAGCTGTGTACATCCGTAAGACCTCATGTTACTGTTAATCTGCTCATTACCTCTCACAAAGAGAGTGTGCAAAGTGCATTCAGGACAGGCAGGATTTAAACACAAACTGAAACAGAGCGTATAAAGAAAATGAAAATCGTTTCGCCAAAGTGTAAAATAGAAAATCTTTTCTGTTTGTGTCAAGTGTGATAAGGACTCCTGTTAAAGTGCTTTATATAGCAGCTGTCACTAACTGACAGCTAGTGTTCAACTGGGGACAAGACAAATACTGCCATAAAAAAAAAAAACCTTATCACTAGTATAAACACTGGAGGCTGTAATGTCTGACTGCCTGGAATCATTATAATGGCTGAGCTGCGATGCCACATTATAACTGCACAGCAGGAAAGGGTCCATTCGTAAATAATAATGCTGACGAATTAGGCTTTTCATTGGAGTTAGTCCTACGTGGCTGTGTTCGTTCAACAGCGAGCTCACTACGAGGACGGCGCTCGTCAACCTGTTCGGTGGCCGTGCTAAATCCCAGCTCGCCCGCTGCTGTGATACCTGGATACGTAGACATTGAACAGATAGCGCCGTCATGTCACAAAGACACTCGAGAGGGTGAAAAGCTGCATTAAGGACATAAACAGGCTAGCGGCAGTGATTCTGAGCGGACTGTGCTTTGGGTCACGGTGATGACAAGCCTATTGTTTGCCACAATAAAAACCTGGCGAACTGGAGCAAATGAGAAGCTGTTTTTATCTTGGCCCACTTCCAGCTTCATTTACGTGTTCCAAATAGATATAGGCCCCGCACATCGGAATACTGAACACAGTGTGCTGCAGCCTATCTCAATGGGGAGGTTAGAGCCATATCGCTCTCTCCCTTCCTTTAAGGGTGCAGTGACCTAAAATGTTAAAATAGCCACTTCAGCCTGCAAGCAATCAAGTAAATGTGCAGCTAAAATGGATGATCGCTACTTGGTGTTCTGTGAGACACCAAGTAGCGATCAAATGCTGCAGCAGCAACACAGTTAAGTGAAGTTTTTCACACATCTTGTAACCTTGAGTTGGTAGGAGGGAAATGGTTGCCTTTAATCCTGCCTAATAAATCCCCTGTGGCGTGTACTGGGAGATAGTTTAAAGCAATAACAACCTGTCAGAATACTTACTTATTTCCGTTTACACTGTGAAACACTGTTGACATGCCGGTGAGAGAAATACCCACATCTGTCTCTAAATAACTAATAAGGTATGGTCACACCAGATTCTTTGGTTTCGTTTCGGAAACACTGGTCTGATAACAAAATGAAGACTGAAGAAAAAAAAAAAAGGAACAACGTGTTTACTCCAAATTTAAATTACTTAAATGGGGAAAAATGTCTGTTTGGTAGTTAACCATCAGCATCTGTAACTTATTTTAAACACTACAAGATTTGGACTCCGTGCAGAGATGGATCACACAATATACATCAGATGTATAAATGAACACAAAAATCATGGCGGTGCCTTTAAAGTAATCTTTCATTGTCGACTCTCCTTTGGTGCACTTTCATCGGCAGAAGTCCCAGGTCGGACCTCCCACTGTGAGAGTTGTGTACCTGTTTGTTCCTCTCTCTAATACGTCATCGTGTACATTGCAGGGAAACAATGGACATCACGTGTATTTACTGAGTGAAAGGGGCTGTCAATACTACCTTAAACACCTCACCCCAAAAAAGTTTCATGTCCCCCATTCACACCTTGATGCTCTTAATGATGATGGGTCGTTAGAGGACCATTCACTGGAAAGGAAAACAGGATCAAAAGTTTCCTCCAACTACAGATGAGTATCTGGTCATTAACAGAAACTAGTGATGTAAGTTCCAGGTAGGCACCACCCAAAGATTTACTTCTAACTATTTAAACCCCAAATCCCCAGCAGTCTTTTACAGCTAAAGAAGCTACTTGGATGAAAACATCTTGTAAGACTGAGGAGCTCATCGGACAAATAAATGCAGATTTCTTGGTTTGTTTCATCTTAATAGTGATTTATAGTACTGCAGCTACAGCATCAGCCCAGACCAGAGCAGACCCCAACAGTGTAGCCTGATGTGCATACCCACAAGAGCTGTGATTGATCCGCTTGGTAAAGCATGTTTCCGCTTTAGTATTTCCGGCTGCTTTTCCATCTCAATTATCAAATTGACTGTTTCGGATAAAAAAAAAAGGAAAGGAAAGGAAAGGAAAGGAAAGGAAAGGAAAGGAAAGGAAAGGTTAAGTGAGCAGGTTGAGAGATAAAAACATTTGTTTGTCCGGTCTTGTGCTAAAGCTTCAGTCGCCATTGTCGAAAGTGAAGCAGGAAATAGAAAAGTAAACAAAAATTAACCTGACTGGTAAAAAAGACACAGTGCCAACTAGCGTTAGGGTGTCGTCATGACAACAGAAATATATATATATATATATATATATATGTGAGAGTGCGTAATTTAGGCTTCTGTACTGAAGTGCTGCAGAGGATTCATGCACCTCCCCAGAAACGGAACTAGTCGCTGTGGCAACGCAAGAGCTTTAATTGGTCCGCTTAGTAGTCACGTGACTATGCTTTAGTATTTCCAGCTGCGTTTCCGTTTCTGCAATTTTTGAATTGATTGCTTTGGATCAATAAAGAATTGGAAAGGTTAACTGAGGATTTATATCACTCATGTTTGGAATTCAGACGAAATTTAAACAAAGAAACAAAAATTAAGGACAGATAGATGGATGGATGGATGGATACATAGATAACTTTAATCATGCCTGAAGGGAAATTAGGTCGTCATAGCAGTCTGCTATTTGAATACAATAAAATACAATAGAATAAAATACTGAGGTAGAAAAATAAGTGCAAAAATAAAAACATAAAAAACATAAGATGCACAGGTGGATAAGGTGCAGTGGCAAGATGATGGCAGTAGAACTGATGATATGATGGTAATGTTATTGTAACTAAACAGTATATAATAGCAGTATACTATAGATAATATATATATAAACCAACTGGCAAAAAAGACACACATTGCCCAGCATGGATGGAGTTGTTACAGAGTCAGACTGACGAGCGCACAGGTGTAAATTTCTCACAGCGGTGTAGGGTACGTGCGACAGGTCCTCGCGTGGCCGTGCTCAGAAGCATATTTGCTCTAACGCCAGAGCGTCTGTAACACTTAAACGCAGAAGCTGAAATTATGCTTAACAGCCTGGACTGGTCAGAAACGCATGTTCTTGTTCACTGGCTCAGCCTCTGGACAAGCACACAAAGTTCTCCTTTGTTCTGACGCCTTCTCTGTTCTGTGCTGCAGTGATTTTAGTGAAACTAACTGTTAATCTACATTTTATTTACTTCAGCTCCAGTGTAAGCCAATCACTTTGACTTGGCATTTTGTGCAGAGTTAAACTCAACACATCTGGCCAGTCGCTGCTGTAATTACATAACAACACAGGTACAGCAGCTCGCTGGTGTAAGTGCTTCTTTAACCCCTAAGCTGTACATACACTGACAGCATGCAGCAGCATAAATTAAGCTTTAAAATAATGTTGTATATTTTCTGTCTTTTACTCTAAATTTAAATATAATACAGTATGGTTACCTGTTCAATTTAATGTTTTTAAGATCCTAAATCAAATAACTATGTCAGTGTAAACTGCTGACAGATAAAATGTCATATCTGAGGTTAATCTTAAATTGCTGCACAACGGGGGGCATTCAAAGTTATTCAACAATAGTTTAAGACGACAGCAAATCGGCCTTAGCTTAAATAATAAGCAAATCAATATCAAAGCCTCATTCTTAGCCACTGTTAGTTGTTTTTGTTGTGACTGGTTTGCGTTCTTGTACAATAACACAGAGATCTGTGTAGCTGCAGGAAACAGAAAGCTGAGCATTAAAGTAGCAGGCAGCCATACGACGGTGTCCCTGGAACACAGGCCAGAAATCACTGTCACTGAGCTCAGTCTGTTACTGTTAATGTAAAAAAGAAAAAGAAGAAGAAGAAGAATAGGAGTAATTACCCATGCCAACTCTCCATCCTCCACCCCGGCCAACACAGACATGCGGGCCGACCCCGGCAGCTCTCGGCCGGCCGCCTTAGACGCCAGTAACCGCTCATTTAAAAACAACTCGGTTCGTTATTATAAACACCCAAAATGGTCGAGGCGACGAACTGTCCGCAGAGAGTTAAACACTCTGCTGACAGCAGCATCATGTTTGTAAAACAGCGTCGCAGTTTAGCTCATTCACACACATGTATGAAGACACAGACCGCGGAGGTTCACTCTGCTGCCGCTGGTATTACCTGATTCATTCTCCCATGGTGGAGCCCCGCGCCCAGGCGCTGAAGCTCGGTCCGACCAAACGGAGCATCCCGCCTCCCAGAGAAGCCTCCTCCTCGTCGGCTCGGACAAAGAGCTTCGTTTCTTTTCAGCGAGGACCCGGTGGACGTGTATTTTATCGACACCGCGGCAGTCGGCGACGCTACCGCCTACACGGACGAAGCTGTGGGCGAAGTGAAATCCGCAGTTGTGAGTTTGGTTTCCACGGGCATCCCTGTTTCTCCGCGTTTTTTTTCAGGGAGCGAACAAGCCAAAGATCGGGGTTTTCCGGCTTTCTTCTGTCTTTTCGCCGCTTTCCTTCTTCCAGATGTGACATACGAGCAACCCGTCCTCCATTGCAAAATACACCAACATGACTGTTAACCCTTGTGTACTGTGTGGAGTCCAGTCCAGATGATCACAACACTATTAGGAACTCCTCTCACCGTGGGCTGCCCACGTCCTGTCTGCACCTTCAAAGTAAAGGCTGAAAGAATAGCTTTTATCGAGTTCTTCCACAAAGGAGACCCACGAGACATCTCCCCAGACCGACCAAGCGAGCTCAAAAGAAGATATATTAGCTTTGAATCAAGACAATTTAAATGAATACACAACCTGTGTGTGAAAAATTTGCTTTGTGGAAATTGTGAAATGTCAGCCACGACGTTGAAACCAGACAGGTGAAGCAAATAGCGTCCAAGATTCCAAGATTTCTTGCAGCCTGACACAGAAAAAGCTTTAGGAACAACTCAAAAAAACTTGAAGAACAGCACAAGGTGGCCTCCAAATTCATTAGATCCCAAACTGATCAAGTTAGGACCCAAAGACCCCCACTAACAACATCCTGTTACCAGACACCACAGGACACCCTCAGAAGGTCCATGTCCATTCTCTGATGAGTCAGCACTTCAATGGAGACACAAAGGAGACCTTCACAATATTAGGAAGGTGGTCATAATGTTATGCCTGATCAGTGTATCTACACATTTAATTCAGTTCAGTTCAGTTTTACACAGACTCAAAACCACAGTCATATCATAACCCGTCAGCCCTCAGCCTGCAGCAGCGCTTTGCATTATTACATTATTGTCTATATTATATTGTTTGTCTTTTCACTGTCTCTCGTTCTTGCACTGTTTGTCTGCACCGTCTGCACACTTTACAGCCCAGTTTGATCTCAAGGGGGCGGACCAGTAACATAACAGCATAATAACCTATAAGTCACAACAACTCCAGATTTTTTCCACTTGTTTTAGAGCTCTGGCCACTTTTGGCCCACAAGCCACATGTTTAACGCCTGTGTCCCAGACTACATTGTAGCTCCATGTTCCCAGAGGAACGTCCTCTCATACCACTGTGTGCTGCACCTGCCACATATGACAAGAAAAACCTCTTTGACCACTGACGTGTCCTAGAGATGAAATCTCATTAATTTTTCCAGGCTGTTCTCATCGCATCTGTGAGTGGAATCAGAGTTGATTTAAAGTTTTACATCATAAATGCTTTCTCAAATACGAGAGCATTTTTCACATTTTATTTTATTATTTCTGTAACCTCATTAAAATTCTAGTGACATTATCTGCACACAAGACACCACTTGTAAGCACATAAATATTTCCCCACTGCAGTTTGCTCCAAACGTCTACATTATTTTGAAGAGACAACAACAAAACTTCCGGCAGAACCCACCCTCTCTCTGGGTAACATCAACTGATGAACCCCCCTACCCGCCCCCTCCCCCCCACGAGCCAGTGGAGTGGGCAAAAGTGGACTTTTTAGGCCACGCCCCATTTCTAGCAACACCCAATAGAAAGGAGAGGCTATGCAGATGGGTGTGTCTTCATCCGGAGGAAGCGCTGTTTTTGGGCACGCGTGGATGTGACGGTGGGCATCCAGTCCGTGGCTGTGGCTGTGGGTGGTAAAATGTATGCAGTCAATGGATAAAAATGACAAAAGAGACAAAGTTACTACAAAAGTTGTTTCACAATTTTCCCGGCCGTGTGTGTTGGGACGGGATTTTAAAACACGAAGAAGAAACATCACCACATCACTCGTGTTCTGGCCCAACTGCATCAGCTCCCTGTGAGGTAGAGTCTGTTGTTTTTAAAGCCCTAAATATCAACAGAAATCTAAGTAATGGTAAAATCCAGGGCATGCATCTTTAACCTTATTTGTGTTGTTTTTTGGGAGATGAATTAGACTCAAAATAACAGTAGAACAAGAGAAATGTCAAATGACACTGGATCATTTACACGATATTATGATATGAGCATTTTAACACCGCGATTGTCGGAAATAAAAAGCGACACAAAGAATAAGGTTGAAAAGAATTGTATTATTTATTTTCATTAAAAAGTGTGCGTATATGCAGCAGCTGATGCAGCAAGATCATTCCCATTCTCACACATAATATTGTTTAGACACCTTGCTTCCTTCGAATGTACGCATTAAAACGGCACACTAACGTGGCCGCCTACTATCTTGACACTTGGTAAAACTATGTTCACATTGACAAAAACTGATAAATGTTCAGTGCTTTAGTCCCAGGCTTAACTATCTAAGATAGAGATTTAAGATTTAATTTATGCCTCTCCATTCCTGTCAAATGAACATTTATGTGAGCTAGGAAGTGGTTGTCTACCCAGGTTTTTCATTTTAATAACAGCATCCTGACTGTGATACCGGAAGGATATTGTACATAGATTGGAGGGGTCCTTAATTTAGAAAACTAAAAGTCAAAAGTGATCGTGTATGAATTGCACCATCACTGACTTACACATAATTTTTTTGCACCAAGATTTCAAAATGTTTTTTCTAACATATAGTCTTAATGTGTAGCAGAAGGTCATGTTGAAATAAATTGTAATTCAATGCAGTTGAGGAAGGTTTGTTTATATATATATATATATATATATAGACACACACATATATAAATGAAACACAGAGTCTGTTTGCACTGACACATTTTCACCTGCGCATCAACAACATCTTTAATACTAAGTTGGACTTTATAATCATACGACCGTGGGTCAGGTTACGGCTGAATAAAGACATTTTAAAACTGAATACAATTTCCAGCAGCACATGTGTTACTTATTGCCGCCGTTCTCCACTGCTGTTTTTAATAAATATCACGGTCTGTACTGGATTAAAATAGAGACTCTACTCTTTATGTACCCGTTGCCATGGTGAATCATAGTATCAAAGCTATGCAGTGTTGGTATTTTTTATTTTTTTTTTTTTTTTTGCTCTTTACACACATCTCATAAGCATCATGTACACATGTAGAAATAAATGGCTAGATGTTGCCATTCTTATTCCCGCTGCCACATTGGGAACAAACTGCTGTTTGCTTCCTTGCCAGAGTGAGATGAGAAAGTCAATACTGATCTCTTTCCTGTGTGTTAGGTATGATTACTATATTTGTGTGTAAAAGCACACTCCTGCCTTCAGCATTGCAATAGGGTCCACGAGTAGTATCAGCAAATTTTACTTAAAGCTGTTAAAAGTACTCATGAAGTATTATTCAATTAATGGACTCAGACGAATTAGACTACCATTCTTGTTAAGGGTAAAGATAGTGGAGTAGAAGCATAAAGTGGCATAAAATGGACACGCTCAAGTGTTTTGCTTCTAAATATTGCAGTACTTCAGAAAATGCATTCATTTATTTCTCTCTAGTGATTGCAGTCATGGAGGCAGAAGTTATGTAATAGCTTAACACAAAGACTCGTGTCCCATTTCCACCTGTGATCTGTGTGCGGCTACGTTATTGGATAATGTGTCAGTGGGTCTTTGTATTTAAAACGTATTTTCGTTATCTTGATTGTGCCCACGGCCTTTCAACATAGGACAGCCTGGCAACGTCAATGAGGGACAAATCAGTAAATCATTTTCCTGAGCTCGGCTGTAACCCCATCCTGACTCCAGCTTTGTGTTCAACCATCAGAGGATCTCCTCCATGGAAGAAAGGATTTAAATTACACCGACCTGCCAGTTCAACAGGTACACTAGTGAAAACTAATGCTAAATCTTAGCTTCATGGAGGTTCTGGTATTCATTCGTTCTGGTATAACTGAAAGAACTTTTGATTCAACCGTCTTTTCATTTTGGAGACCATTTTGGAGTTGAATCACTACCTTTCTGATGCCGTTTTATTATTAAGTGAACATTAAACATGTCATATAAGGGGATTTAATGGATTGCTGTTATAGTAAGTGTACCTAATGAAGTGGAAATGAGCGCATAGTGACCATTCTCCAAAAGGATTACAGATAACCAGTGCTGCATTACAAGATTAAATGTCTGTTATTGATTTGTTTTCCTTAGTTTGTATCAAAATATCAACCTCGAAAATGTCCCTATTCCATCGAGCCATAAATACTCACTCCCTGCTTCTGTCAGCAGTTTCAGGTTTCTCTCCCAATATAATATACTAAACACAAATAAATCAAGTACAGTTTTCCTCATTTGGCTGCCATTAACGATTCTAGTCATAAGAAGCCTTTATCTGCTTGGCAGTTGTAGTTTTGGGGGGTATGACCTCAACCTGGAAGGGGATGAAGAACTCTAGGAGAGCCTTTGTGTCTTTCAAGTCCAGAGAATATTCCTGTGCAATCTTTTCAGGCGTCCATTGCTGGGGTCGGTGCTGGTGACTTCCCAAGGCCTTCAGGGCCTCAGCGATGGTCAGTTTGCCTTTGGGAACATCTGTGAGATCCACCAGGCCTAACGGGCTGGCCGGCACACTGAACCTGAGGGGGCGCCGCTCCACTTCTTTCCCCACGGCCACTCTCTTCGATGGCTGTGGGAATAAGAATAAATTACTTGTTTTTTTTTTGATACATACAGCACTCACTGAGGCAGCGCACATGTTTGATGGAACCAGTTCATCATGACAGTGCATCCCACCTCTAGCTACATGCCAGCTGGGATTGGCTTTAGGGCTGGATGGTGAATGTTTTGGTAATTTAAAGCTTTGTACCTGCACTAACCATTATTAGTTTGTCCTGTCACTATAGTATAAATGTGTGCAGCCTACCATGTAGGTATACCAGAATTCTTAAATGATATTTAAGATGTATACACAGTAGAAACATCATACTTGATGACCGCATCAGTTTTTGGTGAACCTTGTAGAATAGATTTGCATATAATATAAATTCCTATAATATAAATCCTCCTAAAAATTCGCAAAACCTAAATTTTGCAACTTTTATGCTCTCATGAGGTGGTTTTTCGATACAAAAGTGTATCACAAAAGTGCAATGGAAACACTTTTGTTACATTTCCCCATCACCGGCATCACCAGAGATGACGCAGGGGGTGGTGTGACCAGTTCATCTGAAGTCCATCTTCCTCAAAAAAAAGTCTCAGGTGACCAGAGTTTAAGAGAATTATGAGATACCACAAGACAAGACTTTATGAGAGTTAAAGCTCATTTGCAAAACACCTTTCAATGGAAAACGTACAAAGAGAAACTGTACTTAATCGAAATTTCCGAAATACTGCTTTTATTTCACGAAAAACTGTGATGGAAATGCAGCTAGTGTGACATTCACACAAGAACACACACATTCAGTGTTTCTCAAGGGATCAGTATTTTGCTCAAGGATACTTCGGCATGTGGTTCAGGTCAGGGGATAAACAGGTAAAACTGATTTTTATGTAACATTCTGGATGCCTAAATACTACTGCTGGGGGGGATGACCTCTGGTTAGAAATGCAACGGGTCAAACAAGCAAACTGTGAAAGCGATGACTATGCAGTGGACACATAATATATGCATATAACTGGGAATGCAGTTTGGGTTTGTGACACACAGATCTTTACTGACTCTCTCTCTCTTTTTTTTTTTTTTTTTGAAACAGGAACCTCGACATCTATGTGATATATAGAGATCTGGTGGATCACAAACTGGACTGGTCGTCTAACATAGACTCTATCTTTATTTCCTTAGGAGCTTAAGATTGTTGGCACGTCGTGCCTGGACAAACAGATACAGAAGGCGGGCTCTGTGGTAGTGGCAGAGGCAAGGAACAAACTCTGGTCCATTGTGGACAACATCCACAACCCTCTACACGACAGGTATTTTACAACCACTGTGCTGTGAGAGATCACCAGGCGTGCTGCAGAAAGCTATCCAATTTCACTTAATTTATTAGAAAACTATTATTTATTTAGTGCAAATAATTAGTCTTGGTATGTCTATGCAAGTGACAGGCAGAACAATTAAATCCTCTTCCACTAGATGGCAGAAGCTAGATAATTAACTTGTCTATCTACCTGTTACCATTCAACCAACAGAATAAGTCATGATGCTTTGACTGACATAGAGGGTAGCGATGGATAAATACTGGAAAAGAAAAAAGATTCAATCCGAACTGGGTCCTGTAGAAAGTTCTCACCCAGATGAAGGTCCTTGTATGAGTAGTGGTCAGAAGAAAGCAAAAAAAAAGATGAGCTCAAGTCAGTACAATCAAAGTTCTCTTTCTTTTGGATTTACTTTTAGAGGAAGAACCAACCGAGCCGAGCTTGTTCTGCTTGGTGTGTGGAGAAAAGCTGAACCATGGTTCCAAGAAAACTTAAACGCCATCTCCAAACAAAACAAAGCCACAGAATACTTTGTTCAACTGCGTGAACAGACTGAGAAACATGCAGCTTTACTGAGGGAACCCGCATGAATGATGAACGAGAGAGCTCTCAAAGCTAGCTACCAAGTTGCTGAACTCAGCGTCAAATTAAAACAGACACACGCTGAAGCAGATACAATAATTCTACCTGCCTGGAAATAAGCTGGGATTTTTAAGTATGACTGCTGTAAGAACTAAAAAAAAAAAAAAGGCATTGAGGAAGATGATTGAGTAAATTGAGAGTAGATGATCATTATTACATTACTTATGCTTTTTGTGACATTTTTATTATTATTCGGTGGTGGTGGGAATTTTCTGTTATAGAAAATGTCGTTAATTTTAATTATATTTTATTCTGTGTGATGAAGCAACTGGACACTGAATTTCCCTAGGGAACAGACACACATAGAGACCCAGCCTCAGTCTGACCTCTGCTTCAGCTGCTACTGGATCTGTGGACTCCACGTACACGTTCCTGAGATGGGACAGCAGCGGGTCGTTCTTCTGCTTCACCAACTCCTCCACTGAAACACACAGCACAAGCTCGGTGACAGGATAACAGAACCTCTGGGCAGTTTGGGAGTCACTTTCTGAAGTGACCCCCATGATCGGCCGTTACACAAGTGAGTTAGCGGAGCTTTGAGATTCTCACCCTCGGAGGCGCTGACCGTCGGCGGCAGCTGGACCGCGTGGCGGGGAGCCACGTTGGGCTTCCCCTTGGAGATTTCTCGTTGCACCCTGTTTTCTAGATTAAAGTTTCGGAACACACGCGTAATCCGTGCACCCATGGCGAACAAGCTAGGATCACAGTTATCAATAAAGTTCCTTCAAACTGGCGACGGCGAGCGAGAAGCTTCTTTTCACGATAGGAAAAGAGCGAACAAATGACGTAGCGACACCGCGTGGTTGGAGGAATGTATTATTCATTTTTCTTAACTACGTCATTAACATATTACAATACAAACACAAATACAATGAACCCAAACACACCACTAATCTCTTTCTCACTCTTTCCGGTACATTGAAAAAGAAAAGTCAATAAATGAATAAACAATAAAGAGATAAAACACACAAAAAATAAGGCACATACATAAGCATTATACAATGGGAAGTTTACAACTCAAATGTCAGCAATAACTTATACAATCTTCAAGCATTGAAATTGAAAACATGAAAACATAGATTTCCTTTTGTTCAAAATGACTCTGTTGTTCCACAGCAGGCTGAAATTATGTTTGAAAGACCATTTCCAGAAACTGTTGGTGAAATCCTGAAAGTTTCATGGATAATTTAGATGTTTCAATGTATTACTCACTTTCATTATATTCAAAATACACAAACGCCAAATTAATGAAAAATTAAGAATAATAGAATAGAAACTAATGCAGAAATAAAAAAAAATACTGTAAGCAATCTCAAAAAATTAGAATATCATGAAAAAGTTCAATATTTTTTGTCACTCATTTCAGAATGTGAAACCCATATATTATATAGATTCATTACACATAGAGTGAAACATTTCAAACATTTATTCCTTGAAATTTTGATGATTGTAAAATAAGTACACACGCTGTGGTTATGAAAAGCAAAATAATTAAATAAGAATAGTTAAATGTTAAATGTAAATAATTAAAGTAGCGTTCTCAGAATTCTGTGAAAAGGGTCAGAGATCAGAAGTCAGAACTTAAAAAATAAATAATAATAATTTTTTTTTTTTTTAAATTGCTCTAACTACATTTTCTAATTATTTTTTCAGTGGCCCTAATCCTCTTCCGTAGTACGGAGCTGGGAGCCTGGAGTTACAAATGAAAACTTCCGCCATCAACAGGACTACAAATGTAGTCCAGGTTCCTTTAGACTGGCTGACAGCCTCTTTCAACTGCAACAGCGGAAAACTCGTCACAACAACCGCCGCGAGGACTCCCTGCGTGTTACTCTGAAAAGTTGAGTATAAACTTTACATAAAGCACTTTTGTGGAACAGTTCGGACTCAAATTGATTCCCACACTTGTATTTGAACCAGCCGTTCGTAAAACATTTCCACCTTTTGAAACGGAAAACCAGTTTGAAGTTCAAAGTGAAGGGAGTGTTGGCTGTGGTAACGTACACTAGCATGAAACAGATACGCAGTTTAAGTCGAAAACAAACGTCTTATATTTTATTCCACACGCGGGGAAGCTGTTATTCACGCCTGTGCTTCGCTAACATATTGTACGTGGAGACTTTGGTGTCGCGTTTGGCCGTGAACAACTGGGCGAGGCTCCGTCTAATCTGTGGAGAATCATGCTAAACTTAACTTTAGTTAACTCCAGGCTGTTCCTCTGGATGCGGGAACGTGGCTAAAAAGTGGACAAGCTTAAGTACGTGTAGATTGTGTTGTGGGATACAACTGCCTCTACTGTCCCACTTCACCTGGTCAGTAACAGTGTCAAGGGTTTCAGTAAAGGGTATAAATACATATTGCATATTCTTAAACTGTTATTTAACATCCATCTTGTTCATACTAGCTCCAAATAACTTCAAATAATGAAATTAATTATAAAAAATCATTTATCTCTGATTTCTAGTTATGTTTCCAAAACTATTTGCTGTTTCTCACTAACCTTTAGGCCCAAGAACTAAGGACCGGGAACTTTAAAAAATGAATAGGTCAATGGCTGTTTTAGGGCTGGCAACACCTTTGTAACGTATTTCACGTCTGTTTTCATGGAGAAAATGTACTTGCCTGGTAAAAACTGCTGTTTGGTCGTTGAAGCAGTTGCACCTTGTGTGTCTGCATCATCATATGCCGTATAGGGAAGCTGTGGCTCAGTAAGTACAGTGGGTTGTCCAAGAACCAGGGGCTTAGAGGTTGACGCAGAATCTACGGCGTCAGCGCAGGCACCTACACAGACCTAACTACGCCTAACTACCTGTCGTGTAATGCGAGATCTGTCATTGGTTTGCATTGTAGTAGTGTGTTTCTGCTTTAGTATTTCCAGCTGCTTCTCCATCTCCGCAGTTTTCAAATTTCATTTCATTTTTGTTTATACTTCCGCAGAGAAAGTTCCTGTAGCATAGGAATGTGAGCATTGTAACAGCCCGAGCACATTTGAACATTGGCTTTGTGAGAAATTCTTTGTAATGTTAGTCTTTTCACAAGAAGTCTTGCTTTACTTAGCCACTCCCACTGCGTCAAAATAAAAAAAAAAAAAGAAGCTCGTTTGTCAGTAACATGCCAACTTTTACCGGCTATAAGTTAACCAACGTGTTGTGTGTGTTTTCATGGCAGGATGAGTCTGCGAGAAATCAGTGAGAACGTGAAGCTGGCCCGTGAATACGCCTTGCTGGGAAACTACAGCTCAGCCAGTGTTCTCTATCATGGGTTGCTCGAACAAATCAAAAAGTATGTGTACACGGTGCGAGACAGCAGTTTTCAGCAGAGATGGCAGCAGGTAAATGTGACATTAATAACGTCATGTCAGATCATAAGTTTTGTGTTTGTTTATTTTTCTGATGCATGCGTCTATGATTATTTCACAGTTGTGGCAGGAAATAAATGAAGAGAATCAGCAGGTTCAGGACATTATGTCGACTCTGGAGAACTTCCAGCTGAACGCAACACCCGCTAAACCCAGCAACCACGACGACTGTGAGATTAGGCCTGTGCATGTGGAGCCGAGGTAACGCACTCAGTTATTCATAGCTCCTCTTTCATTGCTTACCTCATTTTCATCTTTCACTCTGATATAGGTTTTTAACAGCACACTGTAGGTCTAGTCGCCTGTGCTGCTCACAGGTTTGTGATTGGTGCTGTAGAAGCTTTTTGTCCTGATGTAGTCATATGATTGAGATTAGTAAACCCGAGCCCCTGGTAAGAGCTGGTTTTGTTCCTGCTGTACCCTCCACAGAGATGGCCTGTAAACTTCATACTGCCTCTTTGTTTTCATTTGTATTTCTCCATAACAAAACAACGTTTCATGCAGCCTGGGAATGCCTTAGAATATATGATTCATTTTACCATGCACCATCCATTTCAGCTTATCTATAGCTGTTTTAGATAAATGGTGATTTCTGGAAATTGTTGATTTATTCTTTCTGTGTTTTCTTATAGTCCGTAACTAATAGCATCACCTGCTAGTGCCCTGATTAGAGTAAAACTGTTATTCTGGGTAAAAATGTGTGTGTTTAAAAGTCCATGGTTGTTGTCCTTGACGCCATCTTGCACACCTCATTTCACAGACATTCTCCATTACCCGTTAGACGCTCTGCTAACCCCTATAAAGAGAGCAAACCTCCCAACAACCGGCTGAGTGTGGCTGTGAGGGCCCAGCAGAGGCACTCTCCTCGGGGAGGCAACGGGGAGAGGAGCAAACCTTCCAAAGGCAAAGAAAAGAAGGAGGCAAAAGAGGCAAAGGACACCTCTGGTAGAGCGAAGGACGAGAAGGTGAAAAACATGTTGGTGGTTACAGCTTGAAAGAGCATGCTATGAAGAACAGCTCTTTGCGTTGCAGGTTGAACAATATACACGCGCTCCTTGTTTACGCGCTACCAACCTGTTGATCCAGTTTTATCGTACAGGAGAAAGAAGACCACACGGCTTAACTTCATGGGACTGGGAAGAGGAATAATGTGCTGTGTTCTTTTTCTTTTTGTCGACGTTTCAGAACAAAGCCGGTGTCCAGGAGAAAGAACTGAAACGGTTTGATGGGACAGGCTATGATAAAGACCTCGTAGAAGCCCTGGAGAGGGATATTATCTCTCAGAATCCAAACGTTAAATGGTAGGTGTCCCCTAGTGGGTAATGTACTTGTGTTCTCTCCTTCCTCTACAACCAGGTTTGTTTTAAGACACGCTTTAAATTTCCACAGTGCTCAGAGATCAAACCATGGCAGATTAGGTTGTCTTCTTATTTAAAGAGTATTATGAGAAGCCAGAAAATGATCAAAGATGGTGGATTGTTTCTTTTTTAAACCGATCAGGCATAACATTATGACCACCTTGCTGATATTGTCTAGGTCTCCAAAACACTTGTGAGTCATCAGACAATGGACATGGGTCTTCTGAGGGTGTCCTGTTATGTCTGGAAACACAATGTTGTTAGTGGGAAGGGCCTCTGGGACCAGTTTGACATCTAACAAGCCAGTCCTATTGCAAATTGTGGTGTTACCAGACCAATGAATCCAGTGTAGCCTGTAGTCCGTCTGTTTGGCTTTTTTGATCGGCCTTTGAAGAGGCCACAGTGAAACTCATTGACTGCTCATGAGTGACTGTTGGATTGGAGCATCTGTGTCACCTACTGTGACAAGTCAAAACCTTTGCCTTTAAAAACCTTTTCATTTTTACATTTTTCTGTCATTATACAAGACCACATTACACTGAGACTAGAAGTCAAGACAGCCTTGACACCCCTGAAAACCTGTTAATGTGACATCTAACTGTTCCTTTTAGGGACGACATTGCTGACTTAGAAGATGCAAAAAAACTCTTGAAAGAAGCGGTGGTGTTGCCGATGTGGATGCCTGCATTTTTCAAAGGCATACGAAGACCATGGAAGGTACTTATTGAAGGGAAATGTGTATATTTGTGTGCTAATGGATAATTACATGGAAGACTTTTGCTACTTTAGGGAGTGCTTATGGTGGGACCTCCAGGTACGGGAAAAACACTTCTGGCTAAAGCAGTTGCTACTGAATGCAGAACCACATTCTTCAACGTCTCCTCGTCTACTCTCACCTCCAAGTACAGAGGAGAGTCTGAGAAACTCGTTCGCCTTCTCTTTGAAATGGTAAGATCAGCACATTGAAAAACACTTTTGTACTTTACATAATGTTCTCTTTAATTAATGAGTTACTGTTGAAGCTTGGCTGGCTTCACGCCATTTGGATTTCATCATGGGCCACGTTTCAGCAGATGCGTCGAAAAAATACAGCAGCATGTAACTGGATAGTCCTACAGCCAATCAGAACCACTTGGTTTTGAACAAATTCAACTGCATGTTGCTCAGATTGTCCCTTTCATCTTGGATTGTCAGTTTGAATCTAGATGGTTTTGGCAAGGCTGGAAACTTCCTTCTGTACGGTGGCAGTTTGAACAAAGTCCACTAAATTCAGTAATATTTATTTATATAAAATAAATCAACCTGTCATTTTGAAAGTGAATGTGTCAGTCAACATTGATATAATATCGGGGCTTTATCGGGGCTTAAATATTTATTTTTGTGGTCTCTCTCTTTGTGTGTGTCCTCTTCCAGGCTCGTTTTTACGCTCCCACGACAATCTTCATTGACGAAATTGACTCCATGTGCAGCCGCAGAGGGACGTCAGAGGAACATGAAGCCAGCAGGAGGGTCAAGGCAGAACTACTGGTGCAAATGGATGGTACAGTGCAACACTTTTCAGAGATCATCAGTTATCAGTTTTCTTTACCAAGACTTGCATTTGGTCCTAAATTGTAACTTTGCTGCTTTTATGGACCGAACAAGTAATATTATCTGACTGTGCACATTTCAGATGGATTGTACTGTTTGGATTGAATGTCAGTCATTGTGGCTCTTATGTAGGTGTCGGTGGTGCATCTGAGAATGATGACCCATCGAAGATGGTGATGGTGCTGGCTGCCACCAACTTCCCGTGGGACATTGATGAGGCTCTGAGGAGACGGCTGGAAAAAAGGATCTACATCCCTCTCCCTTCAAGTAAACTCATTTCTTACTGCAACAAACCTGGAAGGAAGTTGTTTCAGACTCTAATCTGAAGTGAGCAGTGATGTGAAAAGCCCACTTCATGATTTCTTATTTTTTGCATGTTTGTCACACTTAAATGTTTCAGATTGTGAAATGATTTTATTTTCCCTAACAATTGCATTTTGTGTTTACTTGTGTTGTCTTTGACTAATGTTTAAATTTGTTTGATGATCTGAAACATTTGTGACAAACGTACAAAGAAATCAGGAAGGGGGCCAACATTTTTTCACACCACTGTATTCAGCAACCAGAAAACCTGTTGTTGAGCACATTTCAAATCGAAACGCATTCATTGTGTGTTTATTGCAAAGCGCCGTTTCTAGCCCACTGTTGTGACTGTTGTAACCTCTACGTTTGCAGCTAAAGGACGAGTGGAGCTGCTCAGGATCAATCTAAAAGAGCTAGAGCTGGCCGGCGACGTGGACTTGGACAAGATAGCGGAACAGATGGAGGGTTACTCAGGAGCTGACATCACTAATGTCTGCAGGTCAGGCAGCTTTCCAGAATTTTCAAAACGAGTTCATTATCTACACAGTAGCTTTTCTAGGCGCACAGAATAGACACAGTTTAGTGGCATGTAGCTAATATGTGTTGAATGAACAGCCCTGGTGGTTGTATCAGCTAGTAGCTACTTCTCCTTGACAGGTCCACCACATTCAGTCTGCACTTCAACATGGGGCTTGATGATAGGGACAGTTGTATTGAAATCATATCTTAGTAATAATATTCAATCTCTGTATTTTCCTCAGTCCAATCTAAACACAAGCACTTTCATTAATAATCTGTTTATTTTTCATAAAGTCTGAAACTGCTTACTTTGCCATATTTGCAAAAGACATGAAGCTTAGACAGCAGCGTCAAAGTGGCCATTTATAGAAGAAGACTGGACTGGTTTAGTGCTGTACCATCTGGGTTTCTTTCACTAGTAATGTGTCTGTGCCTGGTCACTGGCCCAGATGTGCTGTTATTTTCAGAGTCAGAGTCTTACTGTAGGAACCTTAAGAAGTGAGAGTTCGGGCCTGTTTTGGAATCGCTGCTTCATTGTGTTTCATTGTTGTGTGGCGGTGCAGGGACGCCTCTCTGATGGCCATGAGGCGAAGAATCGAGGGCCTCACTCCAGAGGAGATCCGCAACATTTCCAGGGACGAGATGCACATGCCCACCACCATGGAGGACTTTGAGTCAGCCCTGAAGAAAGTGTCCAAATCCGTTTCTGCAGCTGACCTGGAGAAGTACGAAAAGTGGATTGAAGAGTTCGGGTCCTGCTGAAAGGAAAATGGCATGAGTGTGTGTGTGTGTGTGTGTGTGTGCTGCGTTTGAGTGACAGGGAGTATGACTGTCGGTTGGTGTGGCTGTATTCTTCTGAATCAGTCAGTGATTGTGATGAAGGCAGCTCTATTACAGTAGCTACATAAGTGCACTTGAAGATGTTCCGGTAATGTTATGCAAAAGTCTTAAAAAGAGAAAAGCTTGAAAAATGAAGGACCATGAACTCATCACGTGTTCATCATGAAAGACAAATCAGATGGAGCTGATAAAACGTTACATGGTCCCTGTAACACTGACAGGAGTTCATTTCCAGACCTTTTACTACTACTACTACTGCTAAGTGTCATAATATCTTTGCACCGTTGTATTTATTAGTGGGATTATTAAGAGACAATCAAACCTGACTTTTTTCTTCTCTTTTTGTTGCACTTTGATTTTATGTGGAACCATGTGGTTCTTTCACATTTTTTGGTGATGTACTATCTTAGGAACATAACACTTTTCTATAAATAAAGTTAATAATGGACACTAAGTCTTGCATGTCACTTTTACAAAATACATGCCTGCTGGAGTAAAAACACACTCGAGGACACAACTGAAGGATTTACTTTGACTGGAAATAATGATTCGACTCTTGTGTCCATTGGTCAGATTGTACTTCTTTAAAAGAAGCTTGTGTATTTGTCTATAGACAAACAAGAAAGCTTTGTTCATGCATGGTGGATGCAAGGTAAAGTATTTTAAAATGTGATTCTTCACTTAGAGCATGTTCTCTGATTGTGCAGCTAATTAAAACTGCAAAATAGTTCTTAACTTCTCTGATTACATATTCCCACCAACGTTGAACAATCCTGTTTCTCTATATACAGTATTTCATATTTAAACTACCAAAATGAACATAGTAAGACCCAAACCAATACTAATACTACTACAAAAGTACTACTACCATTTTAAAACCAAGCTGGAATAATTGTATAGATGCAGAATAATGTGTTCAGAATAATGTTAAAAGAAAAAAAACATTTACTTAACAAATTTATTATTACTTAACAGAAAGTGAAACAAAGTTAATATTAGGCTGTTAAGAAAAAGTGATGTCTGCATTTTTCTTTACAAACTCAAACATTTATTGAATAAGCTTTCCTGTGAATCACTGAGCTAGTATTTAGTCATGTCATCACAGTTCCTGAGAAACGCTTCACATCTGTGTTGCATGGAATCAAAATACTTCTGGCGCCTGTGAACTGGTTTTCCAACCCAGGACCATTGGACTGCATTCCACAATTCATCAGACTTTGTTGGTTTTGCATCAGAAGCAGCATTTCAGATGGCCTCTCTGTGACATTCACCCCTTACCAGGGCTTTTTTTGCAGAAAAAGACCTGTTGAGGACACACCCAAAGAAAATCGAATGGTGTTCATGAACAGTTTGGAGCTCTTGCATGGTCTTGGTCTCTTTTGAAAGCAAAGACTAAAGTTTCTATCACTGAATCACTCCAAGTGGTATTGTTCTTGAGGAATCAAAGTTGGCACACACTTAAAAATAAGAAGTTGTTGGGTTCACCTGAGTTTTCTTTTTGCTTTCTGGTGCCTTCAGAGGAAACTGAGGACAGATCTCATCTGGATAACACATGATTATCAGTTTCTTTTTCCTGTTTTTCTAAAGGGAAGTATTTCAATATATTGAAACTGACCCATGTTCTCTAGAATGGGTTAACTGGGCTCAATGACACAGTACAAGAAACATCCCCATATGATGATGCTGCCACCACCATGCTTCAGTGTCCTGTGGCTTGATTTCATTGTTTGGGGGGTCATCTGATAAACGGTCTGCAGCCCCTAGACCAAAACAGAACAATCTTGCTTTCATCAGTCCTCATAATGTTGCATCATTTCTCTTTAAGCCAATCACTGTACTCTTTGGTGAACTGCAACCTCTTCATCACAGCTGGTTTCTACAACGATGGGACTTTGCGGGCGCTCCTTGTCGATGTCTTGGCTTCACATAGGTGTCTTCTAATAGTTGCAGTTCTCACAGGAAACTTTAGGCCGTGTTTTATCTCCGCCAGAGAAGATCATCACTGTGTTCTCCCACATCTTCCTGGTTTCTGGTGCCATAATAAAGCACATCACATCACTTTCTTCACTTCTTTATACGTTTTCCCGTCTTTAATCAACTTATCCGCTTAACTCTGCACTGCCCTTAGTTTGCCCTCAATTAACGATTCAATTACATGAATCAGCAGAACGCACGTCATGACTGTTCATTTCTACTAGAAAACAGCCATTTATCTGGTTGGTGATGTTGGACTGTTATTATTCTGAACACATCTGTATATTAATTGTCAAAGGACTACAGTAGCTTTGTTACAATAGCACTATGATTGGAAGGCTAATACTAGCAGACAGGAGCTTCTACGTCCGTTTAAGTACCTTAAAATGTGTCCAAGTGGAAACCAGATTTGACCTCCGACATCTTTTTCCACTGTTAAAAGCTGTTCTTACCGAGACACACAAGCACAGTTAATCATCAGACAACATACGCTGTACCAGTGTGATGGTTGTAAAGAAAGCATTTAATGCAGCATGATTTTAGACCCAAATACACAGCCCAGCTGTAGTAGTCATACAATTTCTGCACACAGATGTCAAAAAGATATTCCATGGATCTCGACACCGTTTGAACAAAGCAAATTAAAACATAGTTTTTGTTTTTATTCCTCAGTAATGCGCGTGAATTCATGCCTAATGTATAGTTTGAGCTTAGAGATCCGCGTAGTGTCGTCTACAGCATCGAGTGGATCAATTTGGAATTTGAAACGGTTTCTAGTGCTGTTTTGAGTCTTCATGCAGTTTTCTAGTTTTAACCTACAACTTACTGACAGTCTGCATTCCACCTGCATTCACTAGCTAGACTACACATGCACCTTTTTGCTAACGCAGTACATCATGCATTCTGGTGTTTAAATGAGCCTCGGGGAGACATCTGCTCTGAGGTGCACAAGCGATGCTTTTAGGGTGTCATTTAACAAGCAGAACAGGTATGGAAATGACACAGACACACACAAAACAAGTAGATGCTGAATTTTGCATTAACCAAAGCTGTGTTTTTGACAGATAACCTGTCCGTGCGCTTGGAAATATCTTGAGTACTGGATACTCTGAGATTAACCACCTCTGTGCGACTTTCACTCTCAGATTCCAAACAAGTGCACAATGATCATCTTAGCAATAATTTACACATGTACTTCGTGGTCATTCTTCAGTCCAGTTATATCAGTAATTTGTCTGAAATGTTTCAGGTGCATAGACATCAACAATGTCACTTACATTCTCCAATATTAGTAACAGGAAGCCACACACAAAACGGACTCAGGTAAAATACATTCTAACCCTCTTTTAGTGATAGGATCCCCAAATGGTCACAGAGGCACCGTGAAGAAAGACAATCAACATATGAACCTCAGCAGTGGTGCTTCTTCACTGCTGAGGTTCAGACCAACGGCTTCTAAATTGTGACAGAAGACACGCTGATACAGTGATCTGCATAGCTTTGTCTCATTAAACTAACATCACGTTGTACATATCGGTGGCAGACGGCATCAGACGCTGCCTGCCAATACTGAATGCATCGCAGCACATTTAGAGTTTTTTTTTTTTTTAGTTGTGGGGTTTCACATTGCAGCGAAATCATAGTGCGAAAAACAGTGTCCTGTACAGAAGTGCTACATAAACAAAGAGTTTTAAGGGAATGGAAATACTCCGCTCATAAAACGCTCAGCTTCTTCAGGTTCATTGGTTAAACACAAAGTGCTGACTGTGCGTCAGTTACTTCCTTAAGATTGTGTCTATTCTTACCTGGGTTGTAATGTACTGGTAACAACAAACTGCCACAATAAGGATGGAGAAGAAAAGGAAAGCCTTGACAAAACCGTATCACATGAAGGTCCTTTTAGTTGCACTTCTGAAGTTTTAACGTTCACATTTTCATAGTGCGTCAAAGATACCCTGATAAATGTTGGGTTAAAGTTCAACATTTTACAAGAGGTAACAAACGAGAGGTAACATGCATAGCTAAATGTCACCTCCTAGTTTGTCATTCTTTATGCTGAACTGTCTACTGGACCAGAGTGGCTTTTCATCCCACTTTCAGCAGGAACATGCAGGATTTTGCTCTGACTGTTTTGATCACATCACAGCTAATGAAAGGACCTTGATGGGAGTTTGATTTTGTCGTTCCTATGCGCAAGTTGTCAAACAGTAGGTTAAATAACAAATGAGAACCAACTGAAAGGAGCTGGCCAAGTCTTCTCTTATCGGCTTAAGGCTTCTTCTCTTCCTCATCTGCTTCTATTTCTATGTCCTCCAGCAGATTGTGCTTCTCATCCTCTGGCATCAGAGTGACAGGGTTTAGGTGAAAGATGTGTCTGTAAGCACAAAATAAGAGGTAAGGTATTTTGGAGATAATTGGAGAAGATGAAGACTGTCCAGAATGTGGAAAATCGCCCTGAAGCCCAAAGCAATAAACTCACTTGTGTTCACAACTTGGGAAGAAAACGTCCAAGATCTTGACGATCACGGCCGATCCGGCGACGCCGATCACCACCACCCACATAACCAGGAAGAAGAGAGGCAGGGATTCGGAGCAGAAGCGACGCAGGCGCTCCCTCGCCTGTTCGACCCACTGACACATGGCCTGAGGAGAGGACGGGCGTGGAGACATTAGCACTTCCTGCTGCCCTGAGGCTCTACGAGTCCTCTAGATATTAACGAAAAGTTTCCAAGCAACGCAAGGGGATAAGTGTACACTTTGCTCGGAAACAAACCATTATGGGGAGAGCATGCGTCATTAACTGCAAACAGCATGGTTTAAAGTAACTGCCTTCCTATTCCTAACTTTGTCTCTACAAGCATTATTACCTCTAGCGACCACCATTTTGGATGAAGCTGACCAACATCCATGAATACACAGCTCACTTCTAAAACAGATCATTACTGCTGGACAAATTTCCGTTTTCTTTTTTTTTTTTTAAACAAGGTGTTTGGCACATCCTAGTAAAGGAGAGGAATCAATCCATGCAGACTACAGAGTCAACATTGCAACTCAGTATTGGAACAATTCCAGTTATTTTCTGATTTTGGTTTAGTTATTAATACGAGCCAAGACATTTGTCACTTCAAGTAAATCGTATATGTGACTGACAAGCACCAGCCTGACTTCTCTAGGATCCAAAAACTCTTCTCTTCCTCCTAAATAACAAAGCACATTTACAACTAGCCATTTTTCTGCTGGAAGGCAACAGCAGACACCAAAGAATCAGTGAGTACTGGCCCTAATAGCACTGGAGTTTTTCTTACAGAGTAGGATGATAGAATTTCCTTGGGTGGAGTTTCCATCTGATTGTTATCGGGCTGGCTCGAGTCTCTGTCGTCGAATTCATCATCGTATTTGACGTCGTACAGCAGGTCAGGGTCCATGCGCAGGGGAGTCTCTGGGAGCTTTCCCGGAGCTGCCGTCTCTTCCTGGGTGGTCTCCGTGTGCTTCAGGGGGTACTGGCTAGTGGTCTGGGAGATCAGCTGCTCTTCATCTGATTTCAAAAGCGCACAAGGAATAAGTTGGGAACACACACTAAACTGGACTGCTACAGCGTGTATGCCTCCTAACTGTTAGGATATTAAGAAAAAAAAACCTTTTCTAGAATTTGGTGGGTCTGTGACGACCACGTCGTTCTCCCTGGGAGCCCTGAAGATCTCACTGTGTCCAATGGGGTAGATGTTGGTAAACTGAGCCAGCTTCTGGAAGTCTGGGCTCAACAGTATTTTCACCTCACACATGTCAGGCTGCTGGACCTAAAGAATAACAACAACAAACAAGTCAATAAGTTATTAAACCACAATGACATAAAGGAGACGTAGCTTTTACCCATTTTTCAATACACTTAGTTCCCTTTGTCAGTCTATTTACAAATCAAAAAGTATGTGTACACGGTGCGAGACAGCAGTTTTCAGCAGAGATGGCAGCAGGTAAATGTGACATTAATAACGTCATGTCAGATCATAAGTTTTGTGTTTGTTTATTTTTCTGATGCATGCGTCTATGATTATTTCACAGTTGTGGCAGGAAATAAATGAAGAGAATCAGCAGGTTCAGGACATTATGTCGACTCTGGAGAACTTCCAGCTGAACGCAACACCCGCCAAACCCAGCAACCACGACGACTGTGAGATTAGGCCTGTGCATGTGGAGCCGAGGTAACGCACTCAGTTATTCATAGCTCCTCTTTCATTGCTTACCTCATTTTCATCTTTCGCTCTGATATAGGTTTTTAACAGCACACTGTAGGTCTAGTCGCCTGTGCTGCTCACAGGTTTGTGATTGGTGCTGTAGAAGCTTTTTGTCCTGATGTAGTCATATGATTGAGATTAGTAAACTTGAGCTCCTGGTAAGAGCTGGTTTTGTTCCTGCTGTACCCTCCACAGAGATGGCCTGTAAACTTCATACTGCCTCTTTGTTTTCATTTGTATTTCTCCATAACAAAACAGCGTTTCATGCAGCCTGGGAATGCCTCAGAATATATGATTCATTTTACCATGCACCATCCATTTCAGCTTATCTATAGCTGTTTTAGATAAATGGTGATTTCTGGAAATTGTTGATTTATTCCTTCTGTGTTTTCTTATAGCCCGTAACTAATAGCATCACCTGCTAGTGCCCTGATTAGAGTAAAACTGTTATTCTGGGTAAAAATGTGTGTGTTTAAAAGTCCATGGTTGTTGTCCTTGACGCCATCTTGCACACCTCATTTCACAGACATTCTCCATTACCTGTTAGACGCTCTGCTAACCCCTATAAAGAGAGCAAACCTCCCAACAACCGGCTGAGTGTGGCTGTGAGGGCCCAGCAGAGGCACTCTCCTCGGGGAGGCAACGGGGAGAGGAGCAAACCTTCCAAAGGCAAAGAAAAGAAGGAGGCAAAAGAGGCAAAGGACACCTCTGGTAGAGCGAAGGACGAGAAGGTGAAAAACATGTTGGTGGTTACAGCTTGAAAGAGCATGCTATGAAGAACAGCTCTTTGCGTTGCAGGTTGAACAATATACACGCGCTCCTTGTTTACGCGCTACCAACCTGTTGATCCAGTTTTATCGTACAGGAGAAAGAAGACCACACGGCTTAACTTCATGGGACTGGGAAGAGGAATAATGTGCTGTGTTCTTTTTCTTTTTGTCGACGTTTCAGAACAAAGCCGGTGTCCAGGAGAAAGAACTGAAACGGTTTGATGGGACAGGCTATGATAAAGACCTCGTAGAAGCCCTGGAGAGGGATATTATCTCTCAGAATCCAAACGTTAAATGGTAGGTGTCCCCTAGTGGGTAATGTACTTGTGTTCTCTCCTTCCTCTACAACCAGGTTTGTTTTAAGACACGCTTTAAATTTCCACAGTGCTCAGAGATCAAACCATGGCAGATTAGGTTGTCTTCTTATTTAAAGAGTATTATGAGAAGCCAGAAAATGATCAAAGATGGTGGATTGTTTCTTTTTTAAACCGATCAGGCATAACATTATGACCACCTTGCTGATATTGTCTAGGTCTCCAAAACACTTGTGAGTCATCAGACAATGGACATGGGTCTTCTGAGGGTGTCCTGTTATGTCTGGAAACACAATGTTGTTAGTGGGAAGGGCCTCTGGGACCAGTTTGACATCTAACAAGCCAGTCCTATTGCAAATTGTGGTGTTACCAGACCAATGAATCCAGTGTAGCCTGTAGTCCGTCTGTTTGGCTTTTTTGATCGGCCTTTGAAGAGGCCACAGTGAAACTCATTGACTGCTCATGAGTGACTGTTGGATTGGAGCATCTGTGTCACCTACTGTGACAAGTCAAAACCTTTCCCTTTAAAAACCTTTTCATTTTTACATTTTTCTGTCATTATACAAGACCACATTACACTGAGACTAGAAGTCAAGACAGCCTTGACACCCCTGAAAACCTGTTAATGTGACATCTAACTGTTCCTTTTAGGGACGACATTGCTGACTTAGAAGATGCAAAAAAACTCTTGAAAGAAGCGGTGGTGTTGCCGATGTGGATGCCTGCATTTTTCAAAGGCATACGAAGACCATGGAAGGTACTTATTGAAGGGAAATGTGTATATTTGTGTGCTAATGGATAATTACATGGAAGACTTTTGCTACTTTAGGGAGTGCTTATGGTGGGACCTCCAGGTACGGGAAAAACACTTCTGGCTAAAGCAGTTGCTACTGAATGCAGAACCACATTCTTCAACGTCTCCTCGTCTACTCTCACCTCCAAGTACAGAGGAGAGTCTGAGAAACTCGTTCGCCTTCTCTTTGAAATGGTAAGATCAGCACATTGAAAAACACTTTTGTACTTTACATAATGTTCTCTTTAATTAATGAGTTACTGTTGAAGCTTGGCTGGCTTCACGCCATTTGGATTTCATCATGGGCCACGTTTCAGCAGATGCGTCGAAAAAATACAGCAGCATGTAACTGGATAGTCCTACAGCCAATCAGAACCACTTGGTTTTGAACAAATTCAACTGCATGTTGCTCAGATTGTCCCTTTCATCTTGGATTGTCAGTTTGAATCTAGATGGTTTTGGCAAGGCTGGAAACTTCCTTCTGTACGGTGGCAGTTTGAACAAAGTCCACTAAATTCAGTAATATTTATTTATATAAAATAAATCAACCTGTCATTTTGAAAGTGAATGTGTCAGTCAACATTGATATAATATCGGGGCTTAAATATTTATTTTTGTGGTCTCTCTCTTTGTGTGTGTCCTCTTCCAGGCTCGTTTTTACGCTCCCACGACAATCTTCATTGACGAAATTGACTCCATGTGCAGCCGCAGAGGGACGTCAGAGGAACATGAAGCCAGCAGGAGGGTCAAGGCAGAACTACTGGTGCAAATGGATGGTGCAGTGCAACACTTTTCAGAGATCATCAGTTATCAGTTTTCTTTACCAAGACTTGCATTTGGTCCTAAATTGTAACTTTGCCGCTTTTATGGACCGAACAAGTAATATTATCTGACTGTGCACATTTCAGATGGATTGTACTGTTTGGATTGAATGTCAGTCATTGTGGCTCTTATGTAGGTGTCGGTGGTGCATCTGAGAATGATGACCCATCGAAGATGGTGATGGTGCTGGCTGCCACCAACTTCCCGTGGGACATTGATGAGGCTCTGAGGAGACGGCTGGAAAAAAGGATCTACATCCCTCTCCCTTCAAGTAAACTCATTTCTTACTGCAACAAACCTGGAAGCGAAAGTTGTTTCAGACTCTAATGTGAAGTGAGCAGTGATGTGAAAAGCCCACTTCATGATTTCTTATTTTTTTGCATGTTTGTCACACTTAAATGTTTCAGATCGTGAAATGATTTTATTTTCCCTAACAATTGCATTTTGTGTTTACTTGTGTTGTCTTTGACTAATGTTTAAATTTGTTTGATGATCTGAAACATTTGTGACAAACGTACAAAGAAATCAGGAAGGGGGCCAACATTTTTTCACACCACTGTATTCAGCAACCAGAAAACCTGTTGTTGAGCACATTTCAAATCGAAACGCATTCATTGTGTGTTTATTGCAAAGCGCCGTTTCTAGCCCACTGTTGTGACTGTTGTAACCTCTACGTTTGCAGCTAAAGGACGAGTGGAGCTGCTCAGGATCAATCTAAAAGAGCTAGAGCTGGCCGGCGACGTGGACTTGGACAAGATAGCGGAACAGATGGAGGGTTACTCAGGAGCTGACATCACTAATGTCTGCAGGTCAGGCAGCTTTCCAGAATTTTCAAAACGAGTTCATTATCTACACAGTAGATTTTCTAGGCGCACAGAATAGACACAGTTTAGTGGCATGTAGCTAATATGTGTTGAATGAACAGCCCTGGTGGTTGTATCAGCTAGTAGCTACTTCTCCTTGACAGGTCCACCACATTCAGTCTGCACTTCAACATGGGGCTTGATGATAGGGACAGTTGTATTGAAATCATATCTTAGTAATAATATTCAATCTCTGTATTTTCCTCAGTCCAATCTAAACACAAGCACTTTCATTAATAATCTGTTTATTTTCCATAAAGTCTGAAACTGCTTACTTTGCCATATTTGCAAAAGACATGAAGCTTAGACAGCAGCGTCAAAGTGGCCATTTATAGAAGAAGACTGGACTGGTTTAGTGCTGTACCATCTGGGTTTCTTTCACTAGTAATGTGTCTGTGCCTGGTCACTGGCCCAGATGTGCTGTTATTTTCAGAGTCAGAGTCTTACTGTAGGAACCTTAAGAAGTGAGAGTTCGGGCCTGTTTTGGAATCGCTGCTTCATTGTGTTTCATTGTTGTGTGGCGGTGCAGGGACGCCTCTCTGATGGCCATGAGGCGAAGAATCGAGGGCCTCACTCCAGAGGAGATCCGCAACATTTCCAGGGACGAGATGCACATGCCCACCACCATGGAGGACTTTGAGTCAGCCCTGAAGAAAGTGTCCAAATCCGTTTCTGCAGCTGACCTGGAGAAGTACGAAAAGTGGATTGAAGAGTTCGGGTCCTGCTGAAAGGAAAATGGCATGAGTGTGTGTGTGTGTGTGTGCTGCGTTTGAGTGACAGGGAGTATGGCTGTCGGTTGGTGTGGCTGTATTCTTCTGAATCAGTCAGTGATTGTGATGAAGGCAGCTCTATTACAGTAGCTACATAAGTGCACTTGAAGATGTTCCGTAATGTTATGCAAAAGTCTTAAAAAGAGAAAAGCTTGAAAAATGAAGGACCATGAACTCATCACGTGTTCATCATGAAAGACAAATCAGATGGAGCTGATAAAACGTTACATGGTCCCTGTAACACTGACAGGAGTTCATTTCCAGACCTTTTACTACTACTACTACTGCTAAGTGTCATAATATCTTTGCACCGTTGTATTTATTAGTGGGATTATTAAGAGACAATCAAACCTGACTTTTTTCTTCTCTTTTTGTTGCACTTTGATTTTATGTGGAACCATGTGGTTCTTTCACATTTTTTGGTGATGTACTATCTTAGGAACATAACACTTTTCTATAAATAAAGTTAATAATGGACACTAAGTCTTGCATGTCACTTTTACAAAATACATGCCTGCTGGAGTAAAAACACACTCGAGGACACAACTGAAGGATTTACTTTGACTGGAAATAATGATTCGACTCTTGTGTCCATTGGTCAGATTGTACTTCTTTAAAAGAAGCTTGTGTATTTGTCTATAGACAAACAAGAAAGCTTTGTTCATGCATGGTGGATGCAAGGTAAAGTATTTTAAAATGTGATTCTTCACTTAGAGCATGCTCTCTGATTGTGCAGCTAATTAAAACTGCAAAATAGTTCTTAACTTCTCTGATTACATATTCCCACCAACGTTGAACAATCCTGTTTCTCTATATACAGTATTTCATATTTAAACTACCAAAATGAACATAGTGAGACCCAAACCAATACTAATACTACTACAAAAGTACTACTACCATTTTAAAACCAAGCTGGAATAATTGTATAGATGCAGAATAATGTGTTCAGAATAATGTTAAAAGAAAAAAAACATTTACTTAACAAATTTATTTTTACTTAACAGAAAGTGAAACAAAGTTAATATTAGGCTGTTAAGAAAAAGTGATGTCTGCATTTTTCTTTACAAACTCAAACATTTATTGAATAAGCTTTCCTGTGAATCACTGAGCTAGTATTTAGTCATGTAATCACAGTTCCTGAGAAATGCTTCACATCTGTGTTGCATGGAATCAAAATACTTCTGGCGCTTGTGAACTGGTTTTCCAACCCAGGACCATTGGACTGCATTCCACAATTCCTCTGACTTTGTTGGTTTTGCATCAGAAGCAGCATTTCAGATGGCCTCTCTGTGACATTCACCCCTTACCAGGGCTTTTTTTTCAGGAAAAAGGCCTGTTGAGGACACACCCAAAGAAAATCGAATGGTGTTCATGAACAGTTTGGAGCTCTTGCATGGTCTTGGTCTCTTTTGAAAGCAAAGACTAAAGTTTCTATCACTGAATCACTCCAAGTGGTATTGTTCTTGAGGAATCAAAGTTGGCACACACTTAAAAATAAGAAGTTGTTGGGTTCACCTGAGTTTTCTTTTTGCTTTCTGGTGCCTTCAGAGGAAACTGAGGACAGATCTCATCTGGATAACACATGATTATCAGTTTCTTTTTCCTGTTTTTCTAAAGGGAAGTATTTCAATATATTGAAACTGACCCGTGTTCTCTAGAATGGGTTAACTGGGCTCAATGACACAGTACAAGAAACATCCCCATATGATGATGCTGCCACCACCATGCTTCAGTGTCCTGTGGCTTGATTTCATTGTTTGGGGGGTCATCTGATAAACGGTCTGCAGCCCCTAGACCAAAACGGAACAATCTTGCTTTCATCAGTCCTCATAATGTTGCATCATTTCTCTTTAAGCCAATCACTGTACTCTTTGGTGAACTGCAACCTCTTCATCACAGCTGGTTTCTACAACGATGGGACTTTGCGGGCGCTCCTTGCCGATGTCTTGGCTTCACATAGGTGTCTTCTAATAGTTGCAGTTCTCACAAGGGAAAATTTAGGCCGTGTTTTATCTCCGCCAGAGAAGATCATCACTGTGTTCTCCCACATCTTCCTGGTTTCTGGTGCCATAATAAAGCACATCACATCACTTTCTTCACTTCTTTATACGTTTTCCCGTCTTTAATCAACTTATCCCTTAACTCTGCACTGCCCTTAGTTTGCCCTCAATTAACGATTCAATTACATGAATCAGCAGAACGCACGTCATGACTGTTCATTTCTACTAGAAAACAGCCATTTATCTGGTTGGTGATGTTGGACTGTTATTATTCTGAACACATCTGTATATTAATTGTCAAAGGACTACAGTAGCTTTGTTACATAGCACTATGATTGGAAGGCTAATACTAGCAGACAGGAGCTTCTACGTCCGTTTAAGTACCTTAAAATGTGTCCAAGTGGAAACCAGATTTGACCTCCGACATCTTTTTCCACTGTTAAAAGCTGTTCTTACCGAGACACACAAGCACAGTTAATCATCAGACAACATACGCTGTACCAGTGTGATGGTTGTAAAGAAAGCATTTAATGCAGCATGATTTTAGACCCAAATACACAGCCCAGCTGTAGTAGTCATACAATTTCTGCACACAGATGTCAAAAAGATATTCCATGGATCTCGACACCGTTTGAACAAAGCAAATTAAAACATAGTTTTTGTTTTTATTCCTCAGTAATGCGCGTGAATTCATGCCTAATGTATAGTTTGAGCTTAGAGATCCGCGTAGTGTCGTCTACAGCATCGAGTGGATCAATTTGGAATTTGAAACGGTTTCTAGTGCTGTTTTGAGTCTTCATGCAGTTTTCTAGTTTTAACCTACAACTTACTGACAGTCTGCATTCCACCTGCATTCACTAGCTAGACTACACATGCACCTTTTTGCTAACGCAGTACATCATGCATTCTGGTGTTTAAATGAGCCTCGGGGAGACATCTGCTCTGAGGTGCACAAGCGATGCTTTTAGGGTGTCATTTAACAAGCAGAACAGGTATGGAAATGACACAGACACACACAAAACAAGTAGATGCTGAATTTTGCATTAACCAAAGCTGTGTTTTTGACAGATAACCTGTCCGTGCGCTTGGAAATATCTTGAGTACTGGATACTCTGAGATTAACCACCTCTGTGCGACTTTCACTCTCAGATTCCAAACAAGTGCACAATGATCATCTTAGCAATAATTTACACATGTACTTCGTGGTCATTCTTCAGTCCAGTTATATCAGTAATTTGTCTGAAATGTTTCAGGTGCATAGACATCAACAATGTCACTTACATTCTCCAATATTAGTAACAGGAAGCCACACACAAAACGGACTCAGGTAAAATACATTCTAACCCTCTTTTAGTGATAGGATCCCCAAATGGTCACAGAGGCACCGTGAAGAAAGACAATCAACATATGAACCTCAGCAGTGGTGCTTCTTCACTGCTGAGGTTCAGACCAACGGCTTCTAAATTGTGACAGAAGACACGCTGATACAGTGATCTGCATAGCTTTGTCTCATTAAACTAACATCACGTTGTATATATCGGTGGCAGACGGCATCAGACGCTGCCTGCCAATACTGAATGCATCGCAGCACATTTAGAGTTTTTTTTTTTTTTTAGTTGTGGGGTTTCACATTGCAGCAAAATCATAGTGCGAAAAACAGTGTCCTGTACAGAAGTGCTACATAAACAAAGAGTTTTAAGGGAATGGAAATACTCCGCTCATAAAACGCTCAGCTTCTTCAGGTTCATTGGTTAAACACAAAGTGCTGACTGTGCGTCAGTTACTTCCTTAAGACTGTGTCTATTCTTACCTGGGTTGTAATGTACTGGTAACAACAAACTGCCAAAATAAGGATGGAGAAGAAAAGGAAAGCCTTGACAAAACCGTATCACATGAAGGTCCTTTTAGTTGCACTTCTGAAGTTTTAACGTTCACATTTTCATAGTGCGTCAAAGATACCCTGATAAATGTTGGGTTAAAGTTCAACATTTTACAAGAGGTAATAAACGAGAGGTAACATGCATAGCTAAATGTCACCTCCTAGTTTGTCATTCTTTATGCTGAACTGTCTACTGGACCAGAGTGGCTTTTCATCCCACTTTCAGCAGGAACATGCAGGATTTTGCTCTGACTGTTTTGATCACATCACAGCTAATGAAAGGACCTTGATGGGAGTTTGATTTTGTCGTTCCTATGCGCAAGTTGTCAAACAGTAGGTTAAATAACAAATGAGAACCAACTGAAAGGAGCTGGCCAAGTCTTCTCTTATCGGCTTAAGGCTTCTTCTCTTCCTCATCTGCTTCTATTTCTATGTCCTCCAGCAGATTGTGCTTCTCATCCTCTGGCATCAGAGTGACAGGGTTTAGGTGAAAGATGTGTCTGTAAGCACAAAATAAGAGGTAAGGTATTTTGGAGATAATTGGAGAAGATGAAGACTGTCCAGAATGTGGAAAATCGCCCTGAAGCCCAAAGCAATAAACTCACTTGTGTTCACAACTTGGGAAGAAAACGTCCAAGATCTTGACGATCACGGCCGATCCGGCGACGCCGATCACCACCACCCACATAACCAGGAAGAAGAGAGGCAGGGATTCGGAGCAGAACCGACGCAGGCGCTCCCTCGCCTGTTCGACCCACTGACACATGGCCTGAGGAGAGGACGGGCGTGGAGACATTAGCACTTCCTGCTGCCCTGAGGCTCTACGAGTCCTCTAGATATTAACGAAAAGTTTCCAAGCAACGCAAGGGGATAAGTGTACACTTTGCTCGGAAACAAACCATTATGGGGAGAGCATGGGTCATTGACTGCAAACAGCATGGTTTGAAGTAACTGCCTTCCTATTCCTAACTTTGTCTCTACAAGCATTATTACCTCTAGCGACCACCATTTTGGATGAAGCTGACCAACATCCATGAATACACAGCTCACTTCTAAAACAGATCATTACTGCTGGACAAATTTCCGTTTTCTTTTTTTTTTTTTAAACAAGGTGTTTGGCACATCCTAGTAAAGGAGAGGAATCAATCCATGCAGACTACAGAGTCAACATTGCAACTCAGTATTGGAACAATTCCAGTTATTTTCTGATTTTGGTTTAGTTATTAATACGAGCCAAGACATTTGTCACTTCAAGTAAATCATATATGTGACTGACAAGCACCAGCCTGACTTCTCTAGGATCCACAAACTCTTCTCTTCCTCCTAAATAACAAAGCACATTTACAACTAGCCATTTTTCTGCTGGAAGGCAACAGCAGACACCAAAGAATCAGTGAGTACTGGCCCTAATAGCACTGGAGTTTTTCTTACAGAGTAGGATGATAGAATTTCCTTGGGTGGAGTTTCCATCTGATTGTTATCGGGCTGGCTCGAGTCTCTGTCGTCGAATTCATCATCGTATTTGACGTCGTACAGCAGGTCAGGGTCCATGCGCAGGGGAGTCTCTGGGAGCTTTCCCGGAGCTGCCGTCTCTTCCTGGGTGGTCTCCGTGTGCTTCAGGGGGTACTGGCTAGTGGTCTGGGAGATCAGCTGCTCTTCATCTGATTTCAAAAGCGCACAAGGAATAAGTTGGGAACACACACTAAACTGGACTGCTACAGCGTGTATGCCTCCTAACTGTTAGGATATT
This sequence comes from Mugil cephalus, assembly GCF_022458985.1. Taxonomy (NCBI): domain Eukaryota; kingdom Metazoa; phylum Chordata; class Actinopteri; order Mugiliformes; family Mugilidae; genus Mugil; species Mugil cephalus. Next base: position 18,735,182 of record NC_061790.1, on the reverse strand, counting down.
AAGAAAAAAAAAACCTTTTCTAGAATTTGGTGGGTCTGTGACGACCACGTCGTTCTCCCTGGGAGCCCTGAAGATCTCACTGTGTCCAATGGGGTAGATGTTGGTAAACTGAGCCAGCTTCTGGAAGTCTGGGCTCAACAGTATTTTCACCTCACACATGTCAGGCTGCTGGACCTAAAGAATAACAACAACAAACAAGTCAATAAGTTATTAAACCACAATGACATAAAGGAGACGTAGCTTTTACCCATTTTTCAATACACTTAGTTCCCTTTGTCAGTCTATTTACAGAGGAGCTTTCATGTTCAATGAACAAAGCTGTTCCTCTGAGTACATGTTTTTTAATCATGAAAATTCAACAACATACATCCTGAATAAGAAAACACAAGTGAAGTTAACCAAACATGTAATACCGTAATCTCAGAGAGCTGCATTAAACACGGTGCTCAGTACGGTTAATCATAATATTAGATTTACAAACACACGTGCATGACCCGAGGAGAAAAAAAAGTGACTACCTCTTTGCCCTCCATCTCTATTACTTCACTGAAGACTTGAAGAGCCACCACCTCCTCTGAGTCGCTGTAGAGCCTGTTCTGGCTCACCATCACCCTGGTGACGGTCGACACCAAGTCCCCAGATTCAAACTCGCTGCTTCCATTGTTGGTGTCCACTGCAAAAGAACATTATGTATAATGTATAGTTTGTGACAGCAGTTTACATTTAGAAATGACCTCAAACTATAAGTTGTTCGTCATAGACATCAATTAAACAGCAGCCTTTCTCGGTTAAGATTATGGATTCAGTGTCTCAAGAAACAATGAAAAATGAGGGACTAAAAAAACATACACACTCACTATTGCCATCAATGTACTAATAAAATCGATGTCAAAGCTCCAACACATGGAGAAAAAGGTTACCCCATTTGGTACGACTTTTAACACCGTAATGGTTTCACCTAGATGTTTTTTTTTTATGTATCATGGATCACAGACTGTATATACAAGCCTGTGATTTTGTACTTGGATTTATCTTCATGCAAAGTGTGAAGAAAACTCACGGAGAAGTGCTTGGCAGTTGAACCTGGTGACACCAAACAGCTCCACTGGGACGTCATTGACCAACACCTGCTCTTCGCCCACCGATATGTTTAAATTGATCTGAAAGAAAAGGTAACAGTTCAACTGGTAGTCTCATCTCATCTTCCATGCCGCTTAATCCTCACTAGGGTCGGGGGTTTCTGGAGTCTATCCCAGCTGGCATCGGGCGAGAGGTGGGGTACACCCTGGACACGTCGCCAGTCTATCTCAGGGCTAACACAGAGACACACAACCATTCGTACTCACACTTAGGGTCAATTCAGAGTCTAACTGACAGTCTTAATCCCTAATATCATAGAAATGGACCCGCTTTGGATCATTATTGGATCACATATTTTATTATTATACAGTTTGTTTACGCGGTATACCTGTAAATTGTTAGAATCTTGCAGTTGTGTATCGGCCAACGTCCCTGCTGTCACGTTGATCAGTAGGTTTTCCTATGGAGATCAACAATTACAAGTAAAACAAGAGAAATCACAAGTGCTTTACGACCACCATGTCTGCCACCGTCACTGTGCCCCTGTGAGCTGACGTTACGTTGATATACTCAAATTAGCTCCACTTATTGCCGTCGCTCGGGCTCTTACCGTATTCAGGAGCCTTGTCGACGACTGCGCGCAAGTTAGCGAGACGAAAAAAATAAACAAAACACAAACTCTTGGCCCCGTCGCTTCCATTTCCGCTCGCCTTAACTTACTAGCAGCAAGCTAAGCTTCAACAAAAACAATTGGCCAAAACGCGTGAACTGCGCAGGCGCGCGGGATTACTCACTGGTGCTCCTCTCGCGAGACACGGAACGTCAGCATCAGCATGGCGGTGCTCCTTGAAACGACGCTGGGTGATATTGTGATTGATTTGTTTACAGAAGAAAGACCCAAAAGTAAGAAAACGAAGCATCTTGCACATACCTGCGGCTAATTTCGTTAACTGGCTACTACCCGAGTAAGCCACAGGCAAGCTGAGTTATTGAATGAGTGGATGCTAGCCAATGCTATTAGCCACTTTCCCTCTATTCATTTGGTCGTTTTAATATAAATTTGCTAAATTTAGAGTTAATTTGCCACCAATGCTATACAAATGATAGACAAACGCATGCCCTAACTATTAATATACCCTTTTTGATATTAAAGATGTGGTAAATTCTTATGACCGCTCAACCAACTCTGCTTTTTTTGCAGCTTGCCTGAACTTCCTGAAACTATGCAAGATAAAATACTACAACTACTGCCTCGTCCACAATGTACAGGTAAATGAAACTGTCTCTTGTAAATCAAATCGGCTTCATGTTTTTTGAAACATGGCACAAAGTACGTAAACTTCAGTCGCCTGATGAGGGTGCTGTGGACAAAGTTTTTTTTACGTACAGAGTGACCACAGTAAGGTGACCAGACTTCCCCGATTTCTGAAGACAGTCCCCGTTTTGGATAACCTGTCCGCCGGTTCAAACTATTCCCAAAAATGTTCCCAATGTCAGCGTTTTGTGAATGAGAAATAAAAATGTTGCGTGTAGATAAGAACAACGGTTATTACGGTAGCCGGATAGGAAGCGCCAGTGAGCATGTTGCGTTGCAGACTACTACAACAGTTATTACGGTAGCCTGTCGCCTGCTATTGACATTGCAGAGATTAAATGTGTTTAAATATGAATAAATATTTAAAAACAAATGAAACCGTAATTGTTCCCATTTTTTTTCATTACATCTCGATAACATTTAATTCTTTTTTTTATGTCCGAGCTGTAAATATTCCCGGATTTGACTTCAGAATCTGGTCACCTTAGACCACACAGATATAAATGACATAAGAATGGTAATTGGTCTTATATAGCACTTTCTACCTACTCAAAGATACCCAAAGCGCTTTTACAGTCACATTCACCCACACAAGCACACACACACACACACACACACACACACACACACACACACACACACATTCACACATCACTGGCAGTTGCACTGGGAGCAACTGGATGTTCAGTGTCTTGCTCGTGGACACTTCGGCATATGGCACACTCCGGGGATTCAGCCGCTAACCCAGTTTGTGGACAACCCACTCTACCTACTGAGACACCTGTTTCAGACAGAGATGACACACATTTTGATAGAGAGCGTGCTGTAGGGATTCCCAGTAGAGTCACAGAGAAGGTAGTGCTGATAGCCGAGGACAGTAGAGTGATGCATCTCACAAGCTTCACAGAAAGCATGAAAAAAAATAAGATAACTCTATGGTGATGTTCAAAGTGCGATTTTTTTTTTCTGCTACATAATAGTTATTACAACTTGGAATGACAGATGGAACTTTTGCAATCTTCTCTTTTCATCTCTCCATATTGTAAGGCAAAACTGGATTTCTAGGATTCTCAGTTCCCATTCTCAGTTCAACTAGGTTTCATGGTAGGAGTTTACGCTGAACAAAGGTACGGAGTCACAACTGTGTCAACTGTTCCCTTCTTTTCAGAGAGATTTCATTGTTCAGACTGGAGACCCCACTGGGACAGGCCGAGGTGGAGAATCTGTGTACAGGTCAGTCATTTTCGTCACAGTTCAGTACTTGATAAAAAGAATTATAGCTGTATATCATATATCGTCATGATTAATCTGATTAAATCCATTCTGCGGTACGTCAACGTCTCTGGCAACTCATTTCAGGCAGGTTGTCCAAGTAGAGTTACTGTCAGGCATGCTCAAATGGGCAGTCGATCCTGTAGTGACGAGCAGCAGAACCACCCGATAAAGATGGAAGACACTAAACAGCACGTTGGCCCTCTGCATGGGGAATTTGAGGGGAAAACAGACGGATAGTCGACCCTCATAAAGTATTGTTTTCTTTTCACCAAAGCACTTCCAGCTTAAAATACCACATTAACGCCAAGCATACGTTAGTCTGGGACACTGCTAGCACTTCGACTGAGACGTTGCTCAGCTTGAGATAAACCAAGATAAAGACAACAGTGCTGACTTGCAAATATCTGGCCACTCTTGTAACTGTTCCCATTGGAGGCAACGTTGTAAATAAGGTGGTCAGCTCTCCTCGGACAATGTCAACAACTTTGTCTGTCTTAGGAGCTGCTGAAAGAGGAAGAACAGGGCCACATTACTGTGGATAAATGTTTTTAAAAAAGAGACAAAACGTTGTTTAGTAGGTTTTGTTGAAACTGTTGAAGGTGTTCAGTCAACACGTTAAGTGCGTATAGATTCCCTTCTTTCATGTTTGCTCATAAAAATTTTGAATAACGCGCACACACATATATATATATTTCATTTATTGAAACATTTTCCTCTCCTGTGTGTTTTTAGCAAACTCTACGGCGACCAGGCCCGCTTTTTTGATGCAGAGAAAGTGCCGCGAATCAAACACAGGAAGACTGGGACAGTGTCCATGGTGAACAATGGAAACGATCAGCATGGTTCTCAGGTGAATAAGACGGACTGAAACTGCGACTTCGTACAGTATTTTCAAATGTTTTCTGACTGATCTATTGGTGTCATTTTTCACAGTTCCTTATTACTGCCAGCGAGAACCTGGACTATCTGGACGGGGTTCATACTGTGTTTGGGGAAGTGACAGAAGGCTTGGAGGTCCTGAAGAAAATCAACGAGACATTTGTTGACAAAGATTTTGTCCCTTTTCAGGATATAAGGTGAGTCAGGATTAAGTCTATGTGGAAAGTACAGCTCTTAAGGTTTGACTCACTCCACATTCCACAGAACATTGGTTTGCTTTGGCAAAGATCTGCCAGGCCAGTCAAATCATTTGGGTGGACTTTATGTGGTGATGGACAGAAGAGTAACTGGTCATTCATCTGTCATCTGAGTGATGTGGAGTTGAATTTGTTCACAACAAAATGGCTCTGATTGGTTGTAGGACTATCCAGTTGTGTGTATAGGTATTGTATGTATTATGCTCTATAGGTCTATACCCCACAGTGGAATTTGAGTGTTACTATTCTATATAATTGTAATACAAATTGAGTCTTGTTTACCACAGGCCATATTCAATGGAAAAATGGGAAACGTTGGGAAAAAAAGCCACCAAAGCATAGTGTGTTTATTTGATGTTGCACTTTTAAGTAAAACCTCACATATAGTTTTACACTGATAAGAAGAGAATGCAATCTTTCTCAGGATAAATCACACAGTGATCCTGGATGACCCATTTGACGACCCTCCTAATCTGCCGGTGCCTGATCGATCTCCTGAGCCCACCAAAGAGCAGCTAGACGTGAGAATCGTACCACTGTTTCACAAGATATACCTTAGTGTGTCTACACAAATAAATATGGAAATTGTTTAAATGCAGTAAATATAACGGCAGATATTTCTGCCACGTGCGTACAGAGTGGGCGCATTGGAGCGGATGAGGTGATCGACGACACGGACGGGAAAGGAGCCGAGGAACTGGAGGAGAGGCTGAAGGAGAAAGAGGCCAAGACTCAGGCTATCCTGCTGGAGATGGTGCGCTCAAAGAAATCTGCTTCTGGTTATTTGTTGAAGACACCAAAGATAATGTAGCATAATGTGACATCTGTTCACTCTAATGTCGTCTCTTCCTCCAGGTGGGCGACCTCCCCGACGCAGACATGAAGCCTCCAGAGAACGTACTGTTTGTCTGCAAGCTAAACCCAGTGACCACAGATGAGGACCTGGAAATCATCTTTTCACGCTTTGGCTCCATTAAAAGGTGATGCTAACCTACAAGTCTTCAAAAGTGTTGGTAAATGCTCATAAATACTCTGTCCATGTGAAAAATCTACATGTGTTGTTTCAGCTCCACACTGTCCTTTGACCCGACCTGCTAATACATTTCTTGTGTTGGTATGTTTTCTACAGCTGTGAGATCATCAGAGACTGGAAGACTGGAGACTCCCTCTGTTACGCTTTCATTGAGTTTGAAAAGGTGAGCCTATTATGTGCAAACATGACAAATACATAAGTAGTTTGTACATGTGTGTTGTGTGCATTATATTGCTAGTGTATGGTTTAAGTGAATAGTTGAGCGTTATATTTACAAGAACATCAAGTTAAAGTAACTTGGGAGATAGGCCATCGCATTAAGTGGGTTTTCAAATATCTTTAGAGATCTACGTCAGTATCAGTCAGGACATGGTTATCATTGTGTGGGGTATTGCTCACCAATACCTCCACAGCTCACTGATTCAGTCTTTAAATGTCTTAAACGATGCCCAACTAATCACATCCAGTCTTCAAACACAAGTGATATTGTTCATTTTGTTACACACCTTGACAACGCAGAAATGATCTGTTTCTAAAACTGTTGAATAACTACTCAGTTCAATTAAATTTTATTTACGTAGCATCGATGACAATACAAATTGCTTAAAGAACTACTACGTAGCTGCTGCCTGTTTGCAGGGTAATGGGCGGTTTAGACTTCTGTGTCAATTTAACGCTAAATATGCAGACCCTGCACAGACCCAAGCGCCGTAGCTGATGGACACCTCCCAGCGGCGCAGACTGCAAGAGCTGTGATTGGTTCACTAGGTAGTCGCGCGTTTCAGCTTTAGTATTTCCGGGTGCTTCCCCAGCTCGACAATTTTGAAATCAATTGTTTCCGATCAATAAAAATGGAACTCACTGAGGAAAGATTTGACCTGACCTGCAACAAGTCATTTACATGACTTGTTAAAGTCATGTAAATGAAAAAGTCATGTAAAGACATGTAAAGACTTGTTAAAGTGAAGCAGGACGTGAAACAAGATTTAATCCAACTGGCAAAGAAGACACAGCACCAACTAGCATTTGGGTGGTGGTGTTACAGAGTGAGACAGACTGATGAGTGCAAAAGTATAAATGACTCGCACCGGCGTTGGCTACATGTGTGGGCTATGGCGTCTGCATCCCGCGGTATTATAACAGAGCCTTAAGATGCTTACGATGCAAAGCTTATCAACAGCAAAAACACAAATGAGGATATGTTGTCTTAGAGGTTGTGAGGAGATTGTTGGGTGAAAGGTCATTCAAGTTTGGTGTTCTGCTTTTGTTTTCATCAAGTTTGATGTTACATGATGTGTGGAAACGGAATGTATTTCCCAATTCAGGCCCCCGCCCCATACAGTCTGTAGTTCTAACCCTATATGGATCAACAAAGCCCTTCTCTGGCCTTCTCACAGCCAGTGTCTCTTTCCCAGCCTCTCACTATCTGCATGGTGCATCTAGCGCCCCTCATCTGAAATTACAAAGTACGATGACGCATTCATCAGGATTTTGCATTCAGGTGCTAACTGAACTTTAGCAAACACAGTGTATCAGGTGAATGTGACCGATGGAAAAACCCTTCTGGATGTGAGTGATGGAAGTGAGTCATACACCGGTACTCTTGTTATGACATATTGCTTCTCATCCCATGGGGAATTGCTGCCATTATAATAGAGAACTGAAAGGTAGATGAGTATTTTATTGTGGTGTGAATGCTGACCTCGCAGTGTAAGTGTCTGGCTAGTGAATGCCACACCTGAGGAGGCGAGAAAAAAGTCATGGGCGGAGATGCCGCTTTTTTAGTTGAGTGCAGAGGCTCACCTGTTTTTTTTTTTTTTTTTTTGTAACTTCCTCATCATGTCTTCCGCTTTATTCTACTGTCCTAGAGCCAGTTGGTAACAGAAATGGAAACTTGCCCGAGATTTGACCCCTGAATCTCCTAGCAGCAGCCCTAGCTAGAACCATGCCCCTAGCAAGAGGAACTGCATGGTGGGCACTCACAGACTAGTCTGCTCTGACAGTGGGAGAGTCATTCATTTAGGTGTGTTGATGGTGATGGTTGGTCATGGTGTCTTTGAATCTCTCAGCTTTTGGTCTGCCAAGGGTGGACTAATATTTGATGCAATCAGAGTTGCTCCATAAATTGAACCCTTACAAATGTTTAATTTCAGCAGCAAGGTTGTTTGCGTTGTTGGCTGTAGTTGTTTGTAAATCACTGTAGTGTAGCATGTGCTTGTATCTCTAGGGTTTCTTTAATGTTTAAGGAGGTTAAAGTTGGAATTTTCTGCCAGTTTACGACTGCTGCTATTTGTAGCTTTTCAAGTCCAACTTCCTTGTGGTACACTCATAAATTTGCACCTTTACGAGATAACGAGGCACACCATAAGTGTTTCCAGTGATGTTGATGGTTACACTGTATCTTTCTGTAGAACTCTAGGGAATTGTTTTTTCCATTTGCTTGTCCAGTACCTTTAGTGGACTGGGCTGAAACGGGCTAAAAAACATTTGACAAGCTGAAGTGCAGTTGATATTTACACCATTAGAGGGCACTGCTTAGTTTATGGATCAAACATACAGTATTTTCCATTACTATCTATTCTATAATGTAGTGTAGTCAAAAAAGCTGTGAATATGAACTGCAAGTGAGGAACAAATTCCAGTCAAAGCCACATATTTCCTGCAGACAGGGGTTTTTGTTTTAAAAAAAAAAAAAATTACAACTTTGATTCAGTTTTCGTTCTAGTTTCCTTAATGTTGAGTTTAGGAGAAGACTTCACAGTAAAAGTTGGTCTGTGACCTTCGTTTTTGCGTTGTGTCCCTTCTGTTGGCAGTACTCGGACCCCTGACTCTGAGCAAGTATGTGAAAAATGTCTGTGAACCAGAGCACGAGAAAGGAAACACAAGTGACAAAAGTAAACAAGTTCAGAGAGCATACAGAAGTCTTTCCTCTCTCATTTTATATTTCCATTCACAATGTTTCTTATTCAGTTTTTCCAAAGTCTTTTTTTACATATATTCTGGACACATGAGTCTGGACAGACAGAGGGGTTCTTCTACTTGCCTGGTTAGTGGAGGCTTACGGGACATACGTAAATTAGAGCTGCAGCTGTTGGTTGATTACCACCTCGACCTGTTATATTCCTTCTCCTACATAATCGGTAACTTTTCTTTTCTTCTTTTCTCGTCTCATGCCTTCTGTCTCCGCAGCAAGAGGACTGCGAGAAGGCTTACTTCAAAATGGACAACGTCCTCATTGATGATCGACGTATCCACGTGGACTTCAGCCAATCGGTTGCGAAGATCAAATGGAAAGGGAAAGGTATTACCGCGTTGTGGTTGGTGGTTTGTGCGTTTTGAATATTTTATGTTTGTTAAAGCAAGTAGAGTACAACAAGGTGCAACTAGTTCTACGTTCAGCGTTTTTGTCCTCCTCTCTTTCTTCGCCGTGTTGTTCGTGTGCCAGGAGGGAAGTACACTAAAGACGACTTCAAAGCCTATGAGAAGGACGTGGAGAGCCGATCCAAGCTGGCTCTCAAGGATCAAATGAAGCCCAAGCAAGAGTATCCTTCTGTGCTGATCCAGTTTTTCCACCGTCATGTCATAGCGTATAATTGGCAAGGATGCAACCGTGCATGCAGCAGCAATGACTTTCCCACAGTTTGTTTTGGCTGACCTTCCAGCATTGTCCTGGTCGTCTTCCTGGAGATTTCCTTAACTTTCCCAAAAGTTCCAAGTACGACCTGCTAATGGAAGAGGACGAGGAGGACGAGGCGACGAGCCATCGGCACTCTGAGAAGAAACACAAGGAGAAGAAGCACCATCATCATTCAGATGACGAGGACAGCAGGAAGTCCAAAAAACACAAGGTACAGTCTCTTTACAGCAGTAAATATTCAATAAATATTCTAGATCAGTTTCCTGTTTACACTATTAGTTTGGTTTAATTCCAAAAAAAAGGCATGACTGGGGATGTGCTACCTTTAATAAAGTATCGCTTCAAGAGCTTCCTGTTCCCCAATCACTCTACTGTCACAACCTACGAGTCTCAGCGTTTCGTTTCACATTAACATCCACGTTTTAGCGTCTTTGATCATGATTGGCAGAGTGCAGTGTACAGTCTTAGAAATATAGTGTCTGTCCATTCACGGCCCGTTAAGGGTATCCTCTCTACTTGGAGTTTTCATGTGGAAAATCTAACCATTAAAGTCGTGTGACACTTACTGGTTAATGTTGTACAGTTCCTGCTCCAAACGTCTGTTCTCTTTATTCCTCCACTAATCAGCTAATCTGTGTCAATAACACATCAAATGTGACGACATAAATCTTACAGTTCGGGACTTCGGGAAGAAAGCAATTACCGCCAAGGACTTGGTTACTGGAATCAACGTGTTTGTGTATGTGTGAGCAATGTGCCAGCTCTCTGTCAAACGCACCATAGCCTGCTTCCAAAAGATGATTTATATCTGGAGTAATTCCCAGAAAAAGGTGACAAAGCTGTACTAATAACTTGATAAACACACACCTTCCTTTGTCCCAGGTGGTTCTACCTACCAGAACCTGTTTACTCAGTTTATTAATACATTTGAATTAGTTTTTTGGTTTTGGGGTATTACTGTAAAGAGGCAGTAACCGTTGTTTAGTGGAAAATGGAATATTTTGTAATTTATAATTACTAGGCGTCCTCCAAGTGTTAAGCAGAGCATCAGCGAAATATGATGATGTTGATGATGACTGATGAAATGAATTCCCTGAGAGTGCTTTGGACAGTCATGTCCGTGCACCGTATTACACCGTCTGTGTTTACATGTGAGGAGTTACCTGGCTGGTGGCCTCATGCGGTTCAAGTGTTTGGCCCCTTTCATTAAGATCCCATCTGAGCGATCCAACCACAAGTGGCCAGATTTAGGTGCGTGTGTTTAACAGTGTGTAAGTGAATAAACCCTGACATCTGACATTGTCTGGATCGGTGGTTATTTATTTATTTTTTTCATTATTTATTGATCTCCACCCTGACATTGTTTTGATCTGCACTAAACACAGATTACAACTCCAACCCTGGAAGCTTGTATACACATTGTAATCTCTAGTAATAAAAGGAATCAAAGATGTTGGTGATTGAGGAAATACATAGCGTAACCACACGTGCTTCGTCATACATCAACATGACATCAATAATTAATACACTGCCACACCCGTGTTGTCATGTTATTCTTGGATTTAAAAGGCCTTCATTTCTAATAAGCAGACATCACTTACGCTGCTTTTCCCCTAATCATTTATAATAGCAGCTGTATGTTTTTTTTCGGAATGAATGAGGCAGAACTCACGTGACACATGTGACCTAGGCCACCTCTAAATGTGGTCGAAGATGGTATTTCTCCTGGGGTGTTCACGCCTGTCTTTTATTTGATCGGATCACCCAGATCACATTTTAATGTTAGGTCTGGACAGGCTCAAAGTCCAGTTTGTTTTGACTGACTTGATATTCAGAGTTTCCTTGCTGTTATAACAGCCGATCCGTCAGTCTGTTGTTTGCAGAAGGGAAAAAGTGCAAATAAATAAGTTATTTCTGGTGTGGTTCAGTGTGTAGACATGTAGGCTCCCGAGTTCTCCTGGCTTTGTCAGGAGAGGCTTGTCAGTAATAATAATACCAGAAAGAAAAATTGACATCAGGTGCTGGCTTCTCATTTAATATATCAATGTGTTCCTCTAGCTTCATTAATATTTACCTCTTCAATGCTTATGGTCTCTCTGATTTGGTTCTTTTTTTGAAGGGTCCCTCTTCCAAAATCCCAACACCCTCCAGTCATGTGATTCACCTTTTTTTTCTTTTTTTTTTCATTTAATGTTTATTTTTCCTGCTCATGTGTGCACAGTCCTTAAACTATATGCTGCTTTGGCTCTGGAAGTTTCTCCACTGTGGGATGAATTAAAGGATGATCTTATGTTACGTAGTTACACCATGTGAAATAGAACAGGCTGTTGTCTCGTATCTTGCTCGTCAGTCACAGATCAACCCTCAGGGAAGTTATCCTCTGTGGCTACAGTTAATTCTTAGCTGTTCAGTCATTACGAACAAATGAAGACACAAGCTTTCAGCAGCTTCCACAGGTGAAGCTGAAACACCCAAAGCGATGTAATCTGGCTGGTCTAGCAGCGTTACGGCTGCAGATCACACTTTGTGTAATTTTGCTGTAACCACTGCGGTCTCCTGAACGCACGACCGTCCTCAAATATGCGACAACCTCCACTTTTTGCAACATAAATTCTCGAAAATAGGTGTGTACACATCAGTCATCACTCCTCCAGTTGAATGAATTCAGCCTGTGTCTGCTTAGATTATTTTTTTTTTTTTAACGTAGTTAAGCTAAGACACAAATAATGGCGCTCGCCTGCTGAACTTTTCCGTCTCTTGTCTGTTGCGTTCCAGGACAGCGAGGAGAGCAGGCGGGACAGGAAGGCAGGCCGCCAGCGCTCCCGCTCTCCGTCCCGCTCAAGAGACAGAGACCACAAACACGGCAGGTCCCGGCCCAAGCACGGGAAGGAGGGACGGGACAAAGGCCACGGCCACAGGGACAGGAGCCGCAGCCGCAGCCGCTCCCCCAGGAGGACCAAGGACAAAGACAGGAGCAGATACAGATGAGGGAGGACGGTGAGGGACGGGACATGTTCCCTGATGTTTCATTTGGTGTCTTTTGTGAGACTTCTGAGCTGCATTCAGCATGACCCAGCATGTAAATGCTATCAGTCCAAACCACAGTCATCTCAACTATTAGAGAGAAAAAAAGATAGAAAAAAAAGAACTGAAATGGAAAAATGTTGTTTTTTATATGGATATTAAAAATTCACCACAGCGTGTTATTTTGTCTTATCAATTCTTCATTTCACTCAGTACCATGACAGACTTACCCGTCAGTACGTTGTCGACTTCCTCTCCTTCTTGCCCTTCCTCTTTCACACTGCCTGATTTAGAACAAAAGTGGTAGATGATTAATATTCCACCTTTAACTTTCTGACTGGTGGGTTTTTTTTGTTTTTTTTTCATAAAATGTCGAGATGGAAACTTAACTGGGTGGAGAGAGTCTCCTAGGGGCTGAGGGAATTCACTGGTGTCTCCCACCACCCACCTCATGAAGCCAGGGTGATTACTATCTCAGCTTCTCGTGACACAAACTCAAAAGATTTACTTTTAAGTTTTAGGCAACGCCAAGAGGAGCCTTTTAAATGTGACGTGATTAGAGAGGTTCACAAAACAGATTGTAGCTGAAACTTTTGAAATGGTTTGTAAAAATGAAATCACGTCTAGCTGTCGTGATATACAGATATATACATGATATATCAGAATACAGTTTGGGCCGACAGCTCCTTTAAGTCCCAGATCTGGATGTGGGTGAATTGTTAAAGTAGAATAAAGGTCGCTTTAAGTGTAAACAGGAAATACAGGAGCTATGAAAGAGGTGTGTCTAATGTATACAAGGATTGGGCGAGGTTTGAACCGTTAGGAAAAGTTGCAGAGCTGGGCACAATCTTCCAGTCTGACAACATGGATGGAAAGTAATAAAAGTTAAAATCAAATGTATCAAGAGACATAATATGTTAGATATCTAATTGAAAGGTATTTGAATAAATTTGATCTCTGTACATCGTGTGTGTTTTGTGACTTTTTAGCCTGTGTTCATGGTTGCTTGTTATTCTTGTTAAAAAACACCACATACACTAGTTTAACAATCGAATACCAATTCTTGTTTTTTTTAGACAAATTGTCCTCAGCAGACCTAACCCCAAACCACGGAACAAGTTTTTGTGACGTTTGCGGAGCATTTGCTGCAGCACCCTCTGTGGTCTTGAGGGGTTATCACTTCATTCTGCTGTGTGAAGTTCTGCTGGGCTCAAAGTTCAAATGGTGAGGGGCGCTGCATCACAACAGGCCAGTCGCCCTTACAAACAGACTCCAACTCGTCTTCTCACCACAAACCAGCAGTTTTGCCATCCACAACTCCATTATTTTAACATAAAACAGTGGCATAATGTTGCTATCAATTCATCACTCTTGAGGAAGTGTCACCACACGATGTTTTCAATTTCCCGAAAACACATTGTTGTTGTAGGTGTAATGGGGTTGAGAGTGTGTGTGTGGTGAGCACCAATGGAAACAAAAGTGAAGCTGAGTAAACTCTGCAGGGTTGAGCCCATGAAAACCAAAAGGTGACAGCACTGTGCAGAGTGGAAAAAAAGGGTTGCACCGCTTCACTCCCCCAGATGGAACCGCTGGAAGAGACTTCCCCAGCTGCCGCCTACGCTCGCGCTCATCTTTAACGTTCTGTAAACATCACAGCATGTACCAGAACCGGCTGCTGCTGAATAAAAAACGAACGGCTGTTGACACATGAGGTGTACGAGTGCGTTTTGAAGTGAAAGGAGCAGAGTTCACCTCGCAAACGGCATTGAACCAAGACTAAGGACATGCTGATGGCCCTGGTGTTTTTACACGGGTGAAGCAGGGATCAGTGAAGTTGAAGGGCTAGCCTGTCAAACCTTTCTGTCAGGCCAGATTCCTTTCATAAGGGGTCATTCCCACATACCTGTACCATTATTTCCTCATTGACTCATGCAAACATAGCACACCTTTCGTGAAGGCATTGTATAGGAGTCACAGATGAGTTGTATTTTTTTTTTCTTTTTTTCTTGCTGCAATGTAGCACCTGTTCTAATGTCCCATGAACAATGCCCAGTCAGGATTTGTTTCTGGTTTATCTTCAAAAAATAGGTTATAGGTAGTTAGTTTAGAGCAGGACGAAAATATGCATTTTATTCCATCCCACAACTTATGGCAACGCACTTGGGATTAATGAAGGACACTGGCAGTGTCCTTCCAATGTATCAACATTCTCTTTAGCGTTTGTGTCTAAGATATGCGTATGACCCGTTGAAGCACAAGTGTACTGTGAATGTTTTATTTAATTTACTTGTGTAGATTTTAAGTATAGCAGATTTTGAACTATTGCATCTTGATAGCTCATGTTATACCTTGCCGCGCTCGATCGCTCCGCCTCCACACCAGTCATGTGTCTGAAGCCATCACCTGAACAAACCCAGAATGTTGGAAAATCACACTCATTGGTTAGAGAAATAAAAACCATCCGTCCCTGTTATCTGCTTCACCTCTTCCTCATTTTGTGAAGTGTAAATATGCAGGGAAAGAACAGATGGCGTTTTAAGGAACCAAGAGCAGCATGTGTAACTCCAGAAAGCACACATTGCCTCTCCACGCTGTTTAATGGCTCATCGTGCTGACTTATTTGGTGTGGGGGGTTGGGTTGGGTTGGGTGGGAGATAACGCATGGCCAAGTGACCTTTGACATGACCTGGCCACTGTATCCAGGAGGTCAGTGGTGGTCAGCTTCAGTTGCATCATTTTGAGTAGACTTAGTGATTTTCCACATAAAAATAAATACTGTACTGCGCATGAACACAGTCTAAATATTGAACAAAGTGAAATTTGTCAAAATGCTGTATTTTTTTTGCTGTATGGCTCATACCTTCTACTCATACATTAATATGTTGGTGGCTTTTTATGCTGATCTGTTGGGGTTTTGTTAGTCAGTTTAATCTGTGTTCATATGCTTTTCTTAATTAGCTCTCGCATAAAATAGTAATAAATTTACAATATTTTCCATGTAAATATAGTAAATTTTTTAGTACAAATGACCCTAAATACAAAACAACAACAGAAAAGTAGTCAGTATTGACAAAGGCTCAGCTGTCCTGCTGGCTGCGCTTGAAAAATTCTTGTAGTGGAACGTGTGAGCGTATGAAGCAATGTCACAAACACTGAAGCAGCACAGCAAATTATTGGTTTTCCTGTTTAAACTGCGGTAGATGAATGAGTTGACTGTCAGTTGTTAGCCTGTGAAGCATTAACTAAGTCCTATTGTTCACTGGAAACAAATCTCCACAGAACACAGTGTCCTCAGTTCCTAATACTGAAACCTTTTTCATATGGTGCTCAAAACAGTTTGCTCAAGTTGGCTGACTCCAATGGCAGCTTTCCACTTCTACCATGATGACTACAGTCTCCAACCACACGAAACTGCTTAATGATCCTTTTAGATGATATAGATGAACTTACCCTCATTTCTTTTTGAAGCCTAGAGTCATTAACTCAAAAATAACCAAATAGGTCAAGTGGGAGAGGCTGAGGTGAGTGGCAAATTGCCACCTATTGTAACCTACCCGGCACTGGGCCGTACCATTAATCATATTCAATTATTTTTAACAGGTGAGTTGCCATGAATGGGGACATAAGCTGTAGACACCAGACTGGTAATATGTTTATTTGTTCTCTAACCATTTTAACATTTAACGTTTGAGTATTGACCCAGTTTCAGAGACAGCCTTGAGTGGCCATTTAGGGAACATTTTGGTCTGGTAATTAGCCCTAGATTGTCCACATGATGATAGGAAAGATGACAACCTAACATTGTTACCAGAATCAGAATGCTATTTTTTGTCATTGCGTGCCCGCAACCCAAAAAAACTGCGATGACTCTCAAACATTATCATAAATCACACCTCCACACACCCCTCCACCCCTTGCCTCATCCGTGCACACACCCACTCACTCATTGCAAATGTGAACCCTTAGTCTAAAGTGACATTAAAGTCGATGATGCAGATGGGGTAGAGGGGATATAGAGCTCAGTGCAATGATGGCTTCTAGATAGAAACTCTTCTTGAGTCTGGCTGTGCATGTCTTAAGTGACCTTGTTTGTTTTAATGTTCAGATAAAGGTTGTTATTATCACTGATAAAGCCCTTCTGAGATGAACTGGAACACTGTTGTGTTGTCTACGAATGTGATGATTATATATGTGGGTTGGAGAGGCATGCAGTCATGAGTGTACAGGGGAGAGGACCGAGCACACAACCCTGTGGTGCTCCCACACTGAGGTTCACGGTCATCGAGGTATGGGGATTCTTGATTTTTGTGGACGGGCACTAAGACCTCTGGCACAGGTCACTGCTAAGGCCCAGTCCTGGGAATGCTGGGTATTATGGTATTAAAATCTGAGCTTTAAGCCTGACATACGATGTATGGAAAAATAGGTTCTTCACAAGTGCTCTGGGCCACTTTTAGTGCTCTGGAGATCCTTTTGATGTTTAAGAACCTTTTCTTGCTCTATAAGGTCCTTGGGGAACTGAATTTCAAAAAAGAGTTCTATAAAGCCCTACCTTGCACTCTCAGTGCTTTGAAGAACCATAGATGTTTTAATGGCTTTATGTCTATTGATCTATTAGAATACTGACTACTTGTAGCTGTGTATGGAAAGATTGATTGTTATGGTAACTTTTTTTAAATTTATTTAAAGTGTGGTATTTTGAAACTACTTTTTATAGAATTATATAAAAATTATAATAAAATTCAGTTTTACCAAATGAAAAATAGACTAAAATGAGATTGAATCATAGGCCTTAAGCTTCATGTAGTGTCTGTGTGTAAATAATAAATAAGAATGAGTATTATCCTACAGCTCCCCTTTTTAACCCAACACACCTGAAAAACACTGCAAACACAATACAAGAGCTGGAGCAATTTACATAAAAATATGTAGCATAATTGGGTGTGACACACAGTCAAAAATAAAATCCTATCTGCGGTTTTGCACGAATGGAATAAACTCGTATGCCAAACGGAAAGAATGTTTTGACTACTGAAAGATATACTCTGTAGTCATACTGAATGATGCGGAACAGGCTACATTTTCTGCACATAAAACATGATGGCTGATGATTTTCCACCCGTTCCTTTTCTTTTTTTCCAAAACGGAACTTATCAAGATAACCTTATGCAAAGGTAGTTATGGTCTTTTCTTTTATTTCCTTTTCTTTTCTTTTAGATTTTTTTTTCTCTGAAAACATCTACAACAACATCAAAAATCAAACGCCGTCAGGGCGTGTCGTACGTGCTCATTTTCCTCGTAGCTGAGCAGATGCAAATTGTGACTCTCCCGCGAGCCCGTCCTCTCGCCCATTCCCTTATCTCTTCCTGGACCTGCAGTTCGACCGTTATGGTAAGTCCTGTTAAATAATGTGACCAAGGTATTTTCCTGTTGTGAGCTAAAACTTTTTTTTTTTTTTTTTTAAATTAATGACTTAATGACCAAGCTAAGGAAACCTAGCTAAAGCTGCGCGCGCACATCCGCCCATACGCTGCACTGAAACATCAGCAATTAGCGGGCAATTAACATGCCATTGTCTGAGGTTTGATATTTACCCCGGTAAGTTAAAATAGGGACACACGAAACTGACATCACAGAACCTCGCAATGCCTGTATCTGGGTCAAAAACTACAGTCAACGTTGGACTGTTGTACTGTTGTTGGCCTGGGGTGTCAAAGCCTTTAATTGAACATGTTAGCAAGCTAACACCAGCTAATTAGCACTGAACACCAAGTATAGCGGAGAATGGTTGTTTACTTACATAGCTCCATTCTCTGCTATACTTAAATGTGAGCTTTATGTTCAACTGGATAAATGAAAACTTTGACAAGTCGGGTCATTAACGACAAGTCAGAGGGTTCCCACTATGCCCCAATAACTCATCCAGTAATTTACAGGAAAAGTGGTGAATCGTTTGATTCTTTACACCACATTTTTTCATTATAACTTGGCCTTTTCACATTTAAACAACACAGTTGTATGCTCCATGTGGTCTGTACTTGGGTTAGGATGGATGTTTCTTCTTACAGGTTACAGTGCTGCATACCAAATTATTAAATGTTAACAGTCTGTTGTCAGTTGTCTGTTGTAATACCTTAAAACATTGAAAAGGGGTCGACTGATCCAGGTATTTGTCTTCTAGCATGTTGTCGTCGGTTTCCAGTGCTGTGATACTATACTGAACACCGCACCTTTTGTCTGTCTTATCAAACTTTCCCAAGACTTTCCCGCCCAAACACTCACTGTCATCTCCTAGCAGACATGTAAGATAAAGGAAGAAATTCCAGTCAGCAATTTCATCACAGATTCTCGCCCTGCCGTTCTCTTCACATAAACCTACCTCTCTCTTTCTCTTGCTCTATGTTCTTGTGTCATGACTAATTGGCCCATCAAGACCTAATGGAAAACAAGTGCACACACACACACACACACACACACACACAGCTTACTGGTTCATTTTTTCCTCGTCCAACATCCTGGTTAGATAGTGTCCAAACATAAAAAAAAATGAAGGCCTCCCTCAAAATGCTGTTTCATTGTGACTTGACTTTCCCTGTTCCTTCCTGTTCCTGTTGCTATTATTCATATTCTTCTCCGTTCACCTCCCGATTTCCTCATGCTGTCATTACTATGTCATTTTGAATATGTATCTGTTTCTGTAAAGACAAATGGCGGACAGACTAATGAGCGGCTGCATATGCAGAGCCCCAGGTGGTGTTGGAGAACAGACACCACTAGCGCAGTGTATGCACTGACTAGTGCACTTCTGAGAATTAGGGATGATTAGGGTAAACTGTGTTCAGTTAGGGCCATTTGTGGTGTAATTTTGCTTGTGGTGAAAATTGTCAGTGTGAATGTCAAAATGAAACTCTTTGAATGTGTGTGACAGCCCTATGGTCTATACAGTCAACTGCAGTTTAACAGTCGTCTGTGTTTGTTTGAAGGACTCCCCAGCGTCTGCTGTGTTTTGATTTCTGAACGAAAGTATTAAGATCCTGAGTCACCCTTGTTGTTTAGATGCTGTAAAGATTAACGCTTGGCTGTGATTAGGCCTCACCTTGTAGGGATTCTTTTACACGTCAGTGTCCTTACTCTTATTTTCTGTTGCAATAGGATTCTTGTAAACTGTATGTGTGACAAGTGGAGGAATGTATCTCCTTGTTTGTATCTCACGAGTATAAAATAGACTATATAATGGATAGATGATGGGCACCTGCATGTTATATACAACAAAAATAATAATAATAATCCACTCTGCTTCCTGACACATCCTACCTGATGACAATGCAGCTTTGCAAAACCTGGTAAGGTATGACTGGGCCGGGCAAGTTGGGGCATCCATTTATTATTCATTATAACTATAATTGCCTAATCCGACACAGTCGCCATATTGTTCATATTGCTCCATACTATGTATTTGAAAAATTATACACCCTAAAGTCAAATTTCTATGGCAACTTACAGATTTTAGAGACAAAATTCCCATTTGATTTTTAAACTTCAAATAAAATGTCTGAATGACTAATAACTATAACCTTAACAGCGCCATGTCTCAGTCTGAAACTTGGCAGGCTTCCTAGCAACATTCACTCAACATCGCACTACACACGGAAGAGCAAAGAAAAAAAAAAAAAAAAGGTAGGACAAATAAATCCCCGAGGCTTTCAGATCACCTGTTGCCCTGGACAAGGAAGTGGCTCTCACAAATTTACGGAGCGTTCTCTTCCTTGCGGGTCAAAGAGTTTTTTTCTCAACAGCCCTCACTTCCTTCTATGAGTGATAAGAGGAGGTACATTCAGATCAGAGCGCCCGTCACAGCAAAACAGTGACTGAACTGCTCTGTTCACACACACACAGCAAGTGAGAGAGAGAGCGAGACACAGCCGGCGAGAGGGACCTGCTGAATGTGTAAGTCCAGGCTAGTATAAAATACAGCTAGGATGTGACGACGGAGCTCAGCTGGCTGTTTGCGTTGGATGTCATTTCTCAGCTCGGAGACGCTGGCTGTCGTCTCGGCTTGCTGAAGCTTGTCAGGCGGCTTATCATGTTTCACACCGGGAGAGGTAGGTAGGTGTCAGGCTGAGAGCTGCAAAGTGCAGCAAAGTGTCAGGCATGTGAAGCAAACGAGGTTAAGGCTAATTTAAAGTGGAATTTGCGAGTTTGAAAAAGAGCACGAGAAAAGAAAAGAAGAGAAAAGGACTGACTGAATGTCTGCCGAAGAGCAAAGGATGTGGTTTGGTGCAGGTTCTAGCAAGCCCGTGCAAAGTCCCTTGCAGTAGGCTGGTGTAAAAACACATTTAAGTTTGTTCTTTTATTGGAATCTTCTTTATGGGTGAGATATCTATGGCTTTAGGAAGACAACGTAACCATGAGTGCGACTTTGTTTTTGTTTCCTCATACCTCCAATATCAAGTTGCCACGTTGACTACACTAAATCAAGGCATCTTTGCACGTCAAGGATCAAACGGACAGCGCAGCAAATAAAAGCTTCTCAGTGTGATGTTTTGTCTGGAGAAGGCGATAAAGTGAGACGTCAGTCAGGTTCTCTCAGTTTGTCACAGGACCTTTGTTTTGTCTTGTTTCAGGTACGAGAGGAGTGTAAAAGTTTTGTACTCAGAATAACTGCTCGTGGGAGGAAAAATTGAATAAGTGGGTTGAGTCATTCGGCAGTTGTCACCCTCAGTCATCAGAGTGATCTCTCTTTGGACATGAAGTTCAGGGGGGGTTTCCAGAAAGTACTATGACATGTGTTTGAATGGCGACAGGCGAGCAGCATTAATGCCCCAACTCAGCCACATCAGTTTTGTTCATTCATGTTTTTTGCAGACCTCAGTGACATTGGAGGTAAAATTAGACCAGGGTTCAATGCAGAACATTTGCTTCCTCCCTTGTGTATGTGTGAGAGAGTGAAAGAGAGAGAGATGGGGGCTTTCTTAACCAGCGTGACGTCAGCCAGTGTTTGCGTTTGCGTTGGCAGTCATGAGGTTGTGGTAACTAGAGCTGATTCTATCTGTGCACATGAAACCACAATCAATTTGTCTGAAAACCCCTGTGACACCACAGCTGTGCTTCCTGTGTTTACAGTGACAGAGGTTGACTCTGTCTCCTTTCTGACACCTGTCAACTGTTCCAAAACACAGGTTGTCGCCGTGGAGACGCTGCGGGGTCCCAATAAGGAGGCGAAGAGGAGGATTCTCCCGTCAGACCGTCCTGAGAAGACAGAGGAGAGGAAACAGCACAGATCGCCATTAGCCATGGACCACCACCAGCAGCAGCAGCAGCAGCAGCACGCCAAAGTGGAGCGATTTCTCAAGCTAGGATATTCTCTCAGTGACATCCTGAGGGTGCTGGAGAACCTGCACCATGACGCCCAGACCAATGACATTCTGGAGGAGCTGATAAAAACCTGCCACACTCGCACCTACACCAACAAGAGTGTCCCCAACAGTCCAAAGCTGGTACCCAGAGGCTGCAGCCCCAGTCCCAGCCAACCCAGGCCCGGACCAGACAGAGACCCAGTGGCCGGCTTCAGACCAGTGGTGATAGACGGCAGCAACGTGGCCATGAGGTGAGTCTGCTCAGGGAGGTCCACTGTTAAGATCGTGCGACTTCTATCTCTTTTTTTGTATGTTTGTGTGGTGCACTGAAGGAAGAAGTGCTCAAGTAGCAGTAATAATTACACAGAGGCTTCAAGTTACAGAAGCTGATCGTGTTTGGAATGAAACATCTTAATGCAACTATGGTGAAATGAGAATATTCAAAAGTAAGTCCATTTAGAAATTGTACTTATCCGGCATGGATTTCTCTGGCCAAGTCAAACAATGTAACTATCTTGTTTTGGCAGAAACAGAAAAGTAGCTCTTTACTTCCTGGAAAACCACTTACTTGAGGTATGATGAAATAAAAGAAGAAGGGCGCGTTAATCGCTCATGTGC
The DNA here is from genome assembly GCF_022458985.1 of Mugil cephalus. Lineage (NCBI taxonomy): Eukaryota > Metazoa > Chordata > Actinopteri > Mugiliformes > Mugilidae > Mugil > Mugil cephalus. The sequence continues at coordinate 18,712,708 of NC_061790.1, read as the reverse complement.
ATGATTGCCTGGTAGAATAAAAAAGGGCATTATAACGGCACTATTTGAGTTTTGAAATGAATTCCCGTGTGCACATCTGCTCCGTTTGTGTCAAACCTCGTTTCAGTTCACAGATTTGATCGCGTCACACTTCCCCTTTAAAGATGTGGGAAGTGAAAACACGATATGTGCCTGTTCTCTGTCAATTCTAGATGACATGATGCCTGGGGAGTAATATCACATGTCCACTGCGGCAACCACTCAGTTTTCACATGAGATTTGATTGATTCCGGTGATTTGTTATATGTGTAACACTGCGCTGAAATGTTCTACACCATATGACCTCATGCTTGGCAGCTTCACCTGTCCTAAACTGGGTAACAAGGAAGTCCTCAGTCAAAATTTGTTCAAACCAATAGCTGAGTGGGTGGAGAGCAGGATATGAAATATCAAAATGGAAAATAAATGTGTTTTCACAACACATTATTCCTGTAAGGACTTGAGTTGAGCTGGAAGCAGAAGAGGGCTGAGGTGTTTACTGTCACACCTTTATTCCTAGGAAGGCAGTGGAACTGCACTCCAGCTTTGGGGCGTGAAATCTCAGAGTCTGTGAGGGAGGCTGCCACCAGACTCTTCTTTCTGTTTCCTTAAACCGCACTCGTCTGAGTCACACACGCTGATCGTGGTCTTTCAAAACCACCTTCCTCGTCCATTTGTGAAGTTATTTAACCTGTATAAATAGTACCCTACATTCATTGTGTTTGACCGAAACAAATTCAGGAGCATTCAGCGCTTTGTTCCACTTGCTTGTTCAACTCGGCAAATACATGAAAGATGCAAATAAAGCAGCTGCCAGTGTTGCTCAATGTGTAGCTCTCTTTGAGAATTGGTTTGACTCAGGGCAGAGTTCTAGGTTACGCTTTGCTGTTTACACTAACAAGGAAGCATCTTTCACAATACCCTTTATGGCCCATCAGTTATGCAATCAGATAGATTTATTCCAAAACCTCCTCATGCCAAGCGTTATCTTTTGTACCTGTTGTATGCAAAATTCTTCCCCGCTTCCTGCTGTGAAGAAGGGGAACTCCCATAGGCGTGTACAGAAACACGCACACACATTTTCCTGCAGGCAAAACCATCCAGTTTACTTCTTCAGTAGCTCTTAAGTACATCCTGGTTAGTGTGAGTTTAACGGTAGGTGTAGATTTCATATTAGTGGAGTCTCTAGTCCCTAGTGATCGTGACAAAGTAAACATTTCAGACTTTCTGAGGCCACTTATTCTTGCACTTGACATGGCATTGTCTATTGGTGGAAACAAACTTTTTTTTCCCTGCACAACGAGCCACATTTTTATACATCTCTGTTTTTTCAAATGTCCAATTGCCTTCCATGACTCATATGTTACTTTTAGGCCAATTGGAGGCCTCATGTCAGGCCCCGTTCAGGGTTTACCATAGCCTGTATATAAATATGGAGGACGTGTCCCCACTTCCTTGCATTGACCAAACTGACGCTATTTTCCTGGGGATACGGGGCAGCGCCATCTTGCAACTTTGGAGCCAGAGTTTGGAGCCTTGATATCGGCCTCCAGACTCACACATGTTTTGTTTAACTAATGCTACGCTCTGCTCTACTCCTACCACTTACAAGGAAATGTTGCCTCATACACTGTACTTGTTTTAAGTATTTTGTTTATACAATGACACTAGAACATGTATCGTCATTATATTAACTAGCTAAAATGACTGGAATCCCTTGAAAAAATGTTTTTGACATGTGTTTTAATTTGGCCCAAGTCCCATCCACTAACAAGGAGGAGGTGGAGCTTAAGACCTATACTGCAGCCAGTCACCAGGGGGAGCTCTGCTTGCTTTGTTTTCACTTTAGAGGAGCTATTCCACTATTCATCTTCATTTACAGCCGATGCTGTTTACCAATAACATTCATGTCAGAAAATGCTGCTTTGGAAGAATATGAAAAGAAATAATTACTTACAAATTTTCATGAATTAAGTATTTTCTCAGTTAACCAATGTTACCACCATAGTGTTATGCACAAAAAAAACCTCTCTGATTTGCCAGTTTAAAAAATAAGTCCCCAAGTACACGAAATGCATGTGAAAAGTCTCATCAAATTACTCATCTCCATGCTTTTGAAACTCTGTTTTGGAGAACTCTGAGCACATTTCTTGCAACACCATCAGTTTCCTGAAAAAGAGAGAAGAGGCTGCCTGTGTGCACAACATGCACGGAAAGACAAAAGCAGAAGTAGTTTTTTTTCTCTGTTTGTTTTTTTTGACTGCTTCTTTTGACTGTTTTTGTTTCCATGTGTTTGTAGCCATGGCGACAAGAAGGGATTTTCGTGTCAGGGCCTTCAGCTGGCAGTTAACTGGTTCTGGGACAAAGGGATGCGCGACATCACGGTGTTCGTTCCCCTGTGGAGGAAGGAGCAGCCGAGGCCGGAGGCCCCTATCACAGGTACGGTCACTTCCACTTCGCGGACATGACGATGTCTGCTCATCCTGACCTGGTGTGGGGTCAGATGAATGACATGCTTCATTAAACTGGAGGAAGTCATTTAGGTTATGCATGTACCCCTGAGAAACTATGACTAAGAGCCACAGATCAGAATGTGATGACAATCATGGAATCTCATTTGCTTTAGTCTGTCAGTTTCAACCCATTATGTAATGCTTTTACATGTGCTGAAGTTCCAAGAAGAAGGTAAATGTCCCGGGGAGAGAAGACTGCTTACAGAAGCAAAACAGGGGAATCATGTGAATAACCTGAAGAAGAGAACACACTGAGCCTTATGCTGAGACTTTATTACATGAGCTGAGAATATGTAACCTGTCACTGTTGCTGCTGGATTCCTGTGTCTGTGTCCTGGCTTTGTGAACCATTAAACTATAAAGAAGCTTCATTTTTTTTTTTTATTACAAAGCGGTCTCAAGCAGTTCACAAGACATTCAGCATAATCAGTGCCAAATACGACTCCACCCTCTTAATTTCCTGATGCAAATCCAAATAAGGGACCGAGATAAGGACACAACAACAGCTCACGTAGACTTTGTGCAGTACACTCAACTTTTAAGAGAAGATATCACAGCTTGGGAGAGTTTTACAGTGTGTTTTTTAGCCCTGACTAAAGACCGTCTGACTAACACCACTGTCCTGCACGTGTCTTTCACAGATCAACATATTCTCCATGAGCTGGAGAGGAGGAAGATCCTGGTGTACACACCGTCCCGCTGCGTGAATGGCAAGAGGGTGGTGTGCTATGATGACCGGTACATCGTCAAGCTGGCCTTCGACTCGGACGGCATTATCGTGTCCAACGACAACTACCGTGACCTGCAGACGGAGAACCCCCAGTGGAAGAAGTTCATAGAGGAGAGGCTGCTGATGTACACCTTCGCCAACGACAAGTAAGTCCTCTCACGGACCAGGAAGTGCACAAACGCTGGGGTAAAATGGAAATTTGCATATCAACTTCATCTCTGTGCTCACTCAGGTTCATGCCTCCAGACGATCCTCTGGGTAGAAATGGTCCCACTATTGATGATTTCCTAAGGAAGAAGCCATGGACCCCGGACAACCGGCAGCAGCACTGTCCATACGGTGAGTTCACACTCTGGTTTTAACTAAGACTTCAGGTCACACGTCATCGTGCTCTTCAAAGGGACTAATGAAAGCACCGTGTACAATGAGAACCAGTCGGATCAGCATTGATTGTTGTTGGAAGATTTCTGAACGCTTATTAAAGCATGTCATGTGACAGCGGACACATCAAACAGCTGCACATTTTCAACAAGTAGCATTGTAGTTGCTGATGTTGCAGCAACACCAGATATAGACCTGCAATTCCAGTCCAGGGTGCAGCACAAATGTAACATGACACAAGATACGGAAGCAGCTATTTCAACTCCCACAACTGGGACGTATTGTGACATAAATTGAATGCATGTATCGTGGCAGTGTCTGTAAGAGCAAGTCTTTGTCTAAAACTAGTTCCCTAAAAACACAGAGTAGCCTCGTGGTTGAGCAAGAGGAAAGGTTAGGGAATAACCAAGGTAGTAAAACACTGTCAGCTGTGATGTTAGTCTAGACAACAGCATAGGACTAATCTGCTGACCTACGTTGCCATCGTGGCCAATGTTAACGACAGAACTTGTTCCATCTCCTAACATGTAAAAGCCAACAGCGTCCAGAGAAAAGCACAGCACTGCAGTACTGCCCACACTCACTGTGGTATATTTCTCAGATTATCCAACAGTTCTTGCTCAATATAAAGTATTTCATCAGAGCAAAATGTTTTTTCCTCCGTCCTTAGAGGAAGTATGAATTCCTGAAACGGCACCCAAGTTGGAGTTTCAAGATTTTGCGTTAGCTGAAAAACAGACGCTGCGGTCCAAACCGTGTGTTTCAACACAACATCATCCCTGTGGGTCTAAGGACAAGGTCACTGGATGTGCTCTCCTCAAAACTTCCTGCTACTGGGCCACTCTCTCAGGGTGAATTTACACAACCCCCAGCTGGACAATACAAAGGTGGTGGAAAGGCTGTCATTCATTGTCAGAAAGAGATTCAAAAGGGAGTGGGTTGTTCACCGGTTGAGTTGGATCCGCTCCAAGACGCCTTACTGCACATTTCTCAGTGTTAAAGGCACAAAGAAACGCTTTAGTGAGTCAGGAAGCCGCGCCTCACCACTTAGTCACACACCTCCACATCCTGCACTGACAGCAGCTTCTTGTAGAGATGCAGGGTGGCAGCTATGTGGTAATATAGATCCATTCTCATTTCTTCTTATTGTGTTTATATCTTTCAGGAAAGAAGTGCACATACGGAGTGAAATGTAAGTTCTACCATCCAGAGAGGGCCAACCAGTCGCAGCTGTCCGTGGCTGACGAGCTGAGGGCTCTGAGAGACAGAGCCAAGAGCGTCTCACCTGCCGCGTCTCACCTGGAGTCCCGACACGCCGCGTCCACTCCTCCGCCCCTCACCACAGATGACTCGGCACACAGGGCTTCGCCGTGCGACAAGTCCGTCTATCAGAGGGACACCAGCAGCCCGAGGAGCCAGTCCAACGCAAGTCTGCACCACTGTCCGAGCCCAGACGTAGACGAAGCCTTCAGCTCCATGGAGAGCTCCTTGTCCAGGCTCTACCTCCACGCTGCGTCCGACAGCATGGAGTACCCTCCGCGCAGCTACAGCAGCGGCGTGGCCAGCTACAACCTGAGCCACGACGAATACTCCTTCCCAGGCTCACATTACGGGAACTCTCAGGGCCGCTGCCTGAGCAGTGGAGGAGGCTACTACCCTCATCAGAACAACCCTCTGTCCTGTGAGCAGCCCATATGCAGCCAGTGCAGGTGTGGTCACCAGCAAACCGGGATGTCCCTCAAGCACCACCACCAGCACCAGCACCACCACCACCACCACCACCAGCAGCACCAGCACCAGGCATGGAGCTCCTGCCCGGTTCTACCTCCACATAACGTGGAGCACCCGGCTCATTTTTCGGAGCCGTACTTAAGACCGCCCTCCCACGGACACACCCGCAACTTACCCCGTGACCCATGGGTGCAGAGTAGTCCTTCTGACATCAAGCTGAGCAGCCAGTCAAAGAGCCCGTCCAGCGATCGGAGGAAAGGCCTGAGGAGCCAGCTGAGCACGCTCTTCCCCCAGAACATAGTGGAGCAAGTCATGAACGCTTACCCGCATGTTTCAGATGTGCCCAAACTAATTTCGCTCATTCAGAACTACAGGACGAGCCACATATCCTTCTAGGATAAAGACTCAGGATTTTCGTGTTATTCAAATGGAGATCACGTGGGAGTTCTCATCTCAGGAGCAAAGCGAATGCTGAAAAAAATGGCTGTGAATTTATATTATTAAAGAAAAAGACTGTGACAAAACTGGTTCTCTCGCTTCAACTTGTGGCAAACTTTGTTTTTAAGCATTAAAATGTGACTCAATCGGATGAAGCCTGGAAAATGTAGCAGACTGAACACCATTTTCTTAATGTTAGTGTAAAAGTGCAATGCACTACGCACCACACCAGCTACTTATTGTAGCGCCTGTACATGTTTTATCAAAGCAGCATGTGTTGTTTTCTCCATGTTGCCTCAAAGTGAGGAATGCTATATTCTGTGCATCTGCACAGAACGTCATTGACCTGTTTGTAAATTGAACGCTCAACTTTTTGGGACACCTGTGAAATAAAAGCACTTGAAAAGTATGCGTGTCTGTCTTTCTGCTGCTCTCTGGTGTTTAAAGCTGAGAAATGCTGCTGAACGAGAGGCAATGACATGGCAGGTGTTTTCCATCCTCTAAAGCCAACATACCTGCTGCGACTTGCTCGAGCCAGTTCAACCCCGCGCCGCTGATCTGAGAGGCCAAGACGCTGGCGGTTACTAGACAATGGTTCCTGAAACCCGGTGAACATGGATATCACTCACACACAACCAAAGAGTTGAAGGAAGTAGGAGCACATTTTCAAAAAAACAAAACACGTTTCTCCCATTTTCCCACAAAGAATGGTTTGATCAAACTAAGTTGTTTCCCAGTTTTCCAACAGTGTGAGGTTCCTCACAACTGTCAAAGTACACAGTAAACAAGTATTTCTTTCTTTGTATTATTCTCTTCTCCCAGTCCCAAGCAATATTTACATTTTAAGTTAATGTCAGTACAGCAGCGCCAGTGAAACAAGAGACTAACGTTTGTCATTTTGACTTTATGAATTTCATGCAGTACCACAGGAGACCTATATCTTGACCGGTTGTGTGGTGATATCCACGGTGTAGGTGCCAACACTCAACACTCAACCAAGGGAAATGCCAATTTCTCCATTTTGCACGTGGAACTGAAATCTGCTGTTGTCTGCTGCCATCTAGTGGACAACATCCTGCATGTGGGGTTACAAAGACACAAAAACACATTCAGAATAGATTTTTTTTTTTATTATTTTTACAAATAACTTATCTGTTACAAAGACAGTTTCCCAGCTAAGATCCAAAAACTTTAGATATCCAAATTATTTTTTTCCCATTTTAATATAACATGAATAAACTGCCTCTTCACACTGAGGTGCAGAAAAAGCTTTAAAAAAAAAAAAAAAAGGTTTTCTTTGGGCTGGAAAAGGAGAAAAGTATGACATAAGTGCTTAAGAGACATTAATTCATCTTCTACTTTTAAAAGGGTTTAAACAATACTAAGAATTTGGTTTTAAAAGGGCACTTGGATGTGACAGGATACATTATCGATACAAATTCAAAGGCACTAATGCAAGGCAACATTTCACAAATGTGGGAAAAAAACAAAGTAACTACTCCACAGTTAAGGTAACTTAATGACAAAAAGTAAACTTTAGAAACACCCTCATCAATAAAAGCTTAGGAGGATGAACCGAGCCAAATAAAAATAAGAGTATACAAAGTGGACAGTCGTGTTGTGCTTACGTTTTGAGGTTTTTCGCCTTGTCTGCTTCCAAGATGTGACAATTGTGACCTTTCCGGTACTTCTACATTATAGGAACAGAGACATAATTCAGGCGCGTGGCAACATGGAAACCTGGAACCCAACCAGCTGCTCCAGGAGCTTCGACATCGACGCTGATTGTACTGGAAAATGAGTGTCTCTTTGCACTGAGGTGTAGTTGTCCCCAAACATCAAACCTGTATTCCAGTTGTCAGAATAGATGGCAGTTTGTAATTTTGCATTTTTACCACCCCACCCCACCCCCAACAGTCTCGAACATATTTGGCGTCCTGGAAAACAAAGGAAACACACAAAAAAAAGACTCCTCCATCGCCTTCCACTTTGCTGCATCTGCAGATCGTACACAGGGAATACAGCAATAACACAAGCGATGAACAGACTAGGCAGATGTAGCTTCATGATGACTGCAAGGGCTTTTAATTGCTCTGCTCCTCTCCTTCTGCAAGGCTTCAACTCTCACAGAAATCGAGTAAAAAGCTTAAAAAGGGAGCACGGTGCTTATTTGTTTGGAAAAAGGGAAACAAAACAAGACAAAAAAAAAAAAAAAGTTAATAAAGTCTATAAAGCTATACTTACAGGAAATAAAAGTAATTCATAGTGTGAGGAAGAAGATTTTTAAGGCACATTCTAAAATTATGTACAGTAAAAAGCTCCAGGGGAGTTTCTGCCTCCGTGTACTGTACACAAAGCATGCAATGACGTTTCTTTTTTTTTTTCTTTTTTCCATTAACTCATGATTGAAGACACAGAACGGGGATGCTGCGGGGGGGGGGGGGGGGGACAAGAGGCACGTTTGAGTGGCAGCGACACTGGCTATTCCCCCTTTGGCATCCTTTAGAAACAGCAAACAAACTTTTCCACGAGTAGTCTGTTGGTTTTCCCTTCAGATGGTGTGCGGCGGCTGAACACAGTTCCCAATCCTCGGTCATGCCACCACAGAAAAAGAAAAAACTAAACCATGAACTCAGCAAAGGCACGTTGGCACCCGTGTGGTTGTGTGCACGTGTAAGTGTGTGTACGTCACACTGCAGGGCCACGCTCGTAATACTGTAAGTGGGAGCAGCAAGGTATCCCCGGGGGTAAAGTGTCACCCGTCGAGCAGAACAGGGGGAGAGGTGACCCCACGCAATCCGAGTCTCTAAGGTGAGGTATCGTCTGACGCTGCTGGCCTTTAGGAAGAAGCACAAGCTGTAAACACTATCCAGTCAAGCCTTCGGTGGACAGCATTCTACAAACCTTGGAGAAAGAAGAAAAACGGAGGAAAAAAAAAAAAAAAAAAAAAAAAACAGGCCGCGTGATGCACAATGACGGTCCGAGTTCTCATACATCTGTGATGAAAAAAAAAAAAAAAAAAAAAAAGAAGCAGAAAGGGCCCTTGTGTGTTCTAGTCTGGTAGAAGACAGGAGGGCAGAGGAAAGGGCGGCGCATCACAGCCTCGTTGGCTCAGAAGTTCCGCGGGAAATCGCACTGTTCACAGCGGTTGAGGGCAGGGTGGTTGAGGAAGGTGCAGGCCGTACAGCTCCACTGCTTCTCCTCGTCCTCGCCCGGGTCGTCGATGGGCTTCGCAACCTTACTGCCCGAGTCTTAGAGAGGGAGGAGAACCGAGAGGTCAGAGCGCGACACGCGGACAGCGTGGGTCTTTGATTGTGCGAATGCTTTCGCATCAGTGTGTCTACGTGCCCTGCGCTCATGTGACTGTCGCCTGCTTGGCAGTGATCAAACACAACGCGTCTGCTCAGAAATGGCTTTAAAAGTGCAGACATGCAGGAATGCACAATGTGTCATCATAACAGGTTTCTTCTGAACGGCCTTTTTACCACAGCACTGACTGTGACTCCTGTGATTATATAGTGCACCCATTTTCAGACACTGACTAATTTTTTGTTATTTTAGCCGTTGAATCAACAACATTCAGGTTTACAGTTCTATCATGAATGTGGGCATAAAGTGGAGACTGGCAGCTTTAATTTGAGAGGTTGAACAAAACTACATAGGATGTTTATTGAATGCAAACATGAGCTCAAACGTGATTGGACAAGTTAACTAGATCATAAATAAAATGTTCAATTTTATACTTTATTGTAGAATTCTTTAGGACAATGTCTGCCTGAAGTCTGGACCCAAACAACCAGACAGTGAATCCTCTAAAAGATGATATTGTACGGTTCAGGTCACATGTCCCTCCTTGTTTGTTGGTGTAGTTCTGGTACAGGTTGACCTGAGGTTTCTCTCTCTCCAAAGTACACTATTTAATAACTTCCTGGCTTTTTAAATGTTAAATGTCGTCTTTCTGTTCTTGATGCTTACGAACAGTCTGCGTATTTGCTCTCATGAATCATAGTCTTTACACTAAACTCAATTTGAACTGAGAGTTCCTTTGAATTCATGTTGTAGATTCAGTTTTCCAACTCTGAAATAACTTCAGGCCTTTTATCTGGTTACTGGATGAAGGAATACACTGTCTCATCCCTTCCTCACTTAGCACGACAATGTCCTCTCTTAAAACTGAGCTACCATTTAAGCCCACATTCATTCCTTTAACTGTAACTGATGGTCTTTCTTCTACTATAGCAGCAGTTGTGTCTGTTAGTCAGCTGACACAAGTGAACTCATAACAGAACGAAGGAAACAGTAAATCTGAGAGGATATAGAGGGTATGCAGCGATGTCACAAAAACATGGTGAAACGTGGCAGCAAATACAGCGAGACCTGGGAAAATGTGGATTATCAGATCAAATTAAGGACGACTGGACTCAACAATGATCCAAACTAACCAGTATGGATCTGGATGTGGATTATCCTGAGTTTCAGTTAGTTTTAGTTTAAGTTAGCTTTAGTTCATTTCAGTTATGATAAATGTAGCCAATTTAAAGATGCTAACGCTAAGAGCTTTACTGAGAAGTAATGTTAGCCATACAGTACTGTAGCGTCTGACTGGATGTTAGAAGGATGTTGTGTAGTGATCATAAAAATTTCCCTTTATTATTTTATTGTTATTTGTTGTAGGAACTGAAATAGTTACTGACGGCTGTAACTACGCCAAAACAACAACATCCACAAACTAATCTGACCCTCCAGAACGGAACTGAAGAAGCAACTTAAGGAATGACTTCATCAGAAAACACAGCATGAAGCCTATGGTTCAAACTACTGCTGCTAATCTCCACGATCAACTGTCACTTTTTACCACTCAGTGGCTGTAACCACAGAGACATCCGCTGGCTGTGACATCATGTGCACACCCCCTATTCTCAGGTACTGGCATCTTCTACAATGTCCAAATGTGTGTAGTTTTATCCATTCATTCCATACGAACTTGAGATAAGAAAACAATGTCTGGCAAAAAAGTTAACACACATTTAATTGACATGACTTAATATATATATATGAGCTTAAATATCTACAGAATTTCAAAGAATAAATGCAGCATTAAAAGTAAGGGTGTGTAATTTGAATGTGCATCACGTAGGCTCAAGCAGAAGCTGTGCAAAAATCTGTGGAACATGCAAAACATGAGGTACGTGATTGAAGGACACGAGGGGAAGACGGAGAGGAGAGGGACAGACGTAACGTGACACGGCAGGGGAAGGACCAGAGGTCAGAGCGGTCATAAAGAGGTCACATCAATGCCTGTGAAATGTTTTCAGTTCGTCCCACTCATTAAATGTATTGAGTTCTATTGAGCTGCTACTCACTCAAGAAATTCACTTTAATTTCCTCATCTACTGATTCAGCACCTTGGTGGTGTCACTCTTCTCACTCTTTTGTTGCCATTGTGCGAGGTGAAAACATTAACGTGTGAACTTTAACTGAATCATTGTGGCACTGGCTTCAACGACACGTTCTCATACAACGCACATGAATCAAACAGTGACAGACGGTAAAGTTAGCAATGGCAGGTTTTAAGCTTGTGTCAGTAAATGCAGTCTGCAAACACGGCAAGACAAAATGCAAAAACAAACAAACAGAGTGAACTGAATGCTGACCACATGCCTGACTTGGCCTTGGGGCATAAGGAGCTGACGTGATATAGTAAATTGAACACAAGACGTCCAATAAAATGAAAGGATTGCGTCCTATGAAACGAGAAATGTCAGACATGACCATGCAACCTTTTCTAAACTTACCAACAGATAAAGTACCTTTGGGTTTGGGTGGGACAGGACCAAGGAATCCAATGTTGTCATAAAAATTATGGATTACACTGGGATTAAAGTGTGGTCCTGTACACAGATGGAAACAGAATGAAACTATAGGTTTACATTTAACAGACTGAATACATGTGAAGGCATACCATTGCAAAGGTATGACCAGAAATGTGCAGTAATCATTTATGTGAAGCCTTTTACATCAGAGTGGCAGTAAGTTTTCATGTGCGTAAATAACTCAAACAATGAAGATAAATATGTGCTACACACCATTTACAATGATGATAGTACTACAATGTTCATAACAGCTTCAATTAATGAGCAGCAGGATGGACTTTTTAAAACCAAAGGTTTATGCACATAACAGAAGAAGCTATGAAGATATATTTTTCCCTGCGTAGACATACTTTGGTCTGTAAAATGTTGAAAGGTGGACCTCCTCTGATCTTGGATCAGTTCTTGCGAAAGCCATTTCCCCAGTTGTTTGCCTGTTCAACACAGCTTACAGTTTTCTCATGGAAAATTATACAATGTGACTGATGCAGCCAATCACTTATTACCTCTTGTTTGTTTTTTTGGTTTAAATCATAGCCTGGGTCTCGTTTGCGTGCAGCGAGTTGTAAGGCGATCACCAGATCTGTAGCTGCAGTGAGTGAGAGGCGCTATTCACTGGCGTGAGCAGTTGCTTTCCTGCCTTCACCTGTGTAAACCAGTTGGCTGGTGGCTCCATCTCTGTCAGCAGTGGACTGCTGCCAGGGGGCCCATAAATCCCTTGTTACCAACCAGCAACAGGATGCAATTCAGGAAGAACTGGTAGTTAACAGTACAATGGCTACACCTTGACTGCGTGTGCCGGGAGGATATGAGGTGGCCTGACTGACCTGCTACAGCTGCAGGGCCTTGATCAGATCTGGCCTCCCTCATTTAATGACATACTGTTCACTTCATCATTGCAAATTATATACGTAATATAAACTGGACATTTAATACCACCCGAGTACCAGATATTTGATATCTGAGAACGACAGGAATGCAGAAACCTTACCTCTTGCTTGAAGATCGATTTCTTTGCTGAGGCAGTCAATGTCGATCTGCAGTGACCTGTTTTTGCAGCGCAACTGCTTCATTTCCTCGATCTGAAAGAGAGTGAGAGAGAAAAGGCTCGGCCGTTTAGTCTCCTGACACACAACACTGTAAGGAGGACAAGACAGGACATCCTGCAGCCAAGTCCGACGAGCAGATCTGTGTCAGAAGGAGAGCCATTCCAATCTCCAGAACTGGCTCCACTCAGTAAACAACACTGAAGCAAGGAGCTACTGAGCTCAGCAACAGCAGCCAATTAACCCTCCAAGCCGCCTTCTGTTGACTCAAACTGTAATAGCTGACAGAAACAGCTGACTCAACACAAAAAGCTAAGAACGGCCCTTTATCTGAACCCACAGGGTTTCAACAAAGACCCTGCTGTTAATGTAACACACGCATTAAGTTATGTGGAAAATAAATATGGTGACTTTATATTTTGCTTTTAAATGCTATTTTTCTCTGTAAGTAGCTGCAAAAGTTGCTGCTCCAAAATGAACTGAGCAACTCAGACAGTCTGAAAATATGGAACAATATCAGCCAGATCAAAAACAGACCCTGTAATCAACATAGTTTCATGGTGTAGGAGCACTGATGTGCTGTGAGCAGGAACCAAGTCTGGCAATCTGACCCTGATCATTTAGTTTTGTCTGTTCAGCCTTTTATCTGTCAATAAAAACAAGAAATGCATTTGTTGGCAGTTATGAGAAACATCTATGACGACTCTTAATAACATACATTTCTAGTCGAAAGATTGATCGGTCCGTCAGTAACAGATGTTGGCTAAGAGTCTCTTTTCCTTTTCAAACATCCTTAATAAATGTTTGAATTTGCTGTTAGCTGGGAAACATCGAAACCAAATTTGGACATTACCACACATTTCGTATAGAGATTAATGTTCAACAAGTAGCACCACAGTACGAGGGTGAGAAAGATACCTACCATATAAATGAAGGCTGTCTGGTTTGATTGAGTCTGGGGATCTTTGTAGCTGGACATGCTCACTTAAATCTTACTGCATTACAATGGCTTCAACAAAAGCGCAGGGGGCACATTCACATACAATGGAATAAATCTTACAGAAGGAATTTGAGAGGCTGAGTTGGATCTCTCCAGTCGTCTCCTGGTCAGGTCATTCTCCATCTCGTTGACCTCCTCTTTTAGTTTCTCCAGCTTCTTCTTCTTCATTTCCAACTCGTGCCACAGTCTCTCCATCCGAGCCTTCTGATGCACCAACAATGCTGAAAGATGAGAGGGGAAAAGCAAACAGTGTTGTCAGCGAAAGAGCTGCGGTCACAGATCTGGTAAACGGTTCCCAAAAATGCAAACACGATTTAACCTCAAATTTGAATTTAAGGGATAGTTTCAGATTACCATTACTGGTTGTTGTTTTTATTGTTATCATATTTAGAAACTGAAGATCAAAACACCAGAATAAAACAAGTTGCGCTGACGTCAATCTTATCTTATCTTTCTTTGCACACAATGATGAATTGAGGTTTGAGTATACCCGGCTGTGTGTAATGAGTGACACAGAACTACATTAGATTCTTTACTGTTACCTATCAGTGAGTGTGCTTCAGTGTGTAAAACAGAACCATAACCAAGCACATAATCTACTCAAGTCACATACTGCATTTCCCCCACAATTCATTATGATGTGTACTCATTAAATAAATGTGCTGACAGGCTGTTATCCCTCCTACGCAGGCTTTCAATGATAAACAGCTCTCTCCTGCTGTACACAAACACATGCCACTGCACGCTGACGACTGACATGATGTCCTACCTGTTTGTCTTGTGAAGGAAAGATCCACATGAACTCAATCTCCCGACCTCGGCCTAAACTGCTACCTGCTTCTTCACACATCAGAGTCCGTGTCACGTAAAGCTAGCGGCACCAGCGCTTTCATTGACCACAGACATAATGGTGCTACGCTGGCAACTTCTTCAGCAGATTCACCGCGACTTGTATTTTACACCGACTTAACGAAAGTGAGCTGTTAGACCTTTGATGTTTCTGTGTCACTCAGCCACCCTTTCTCGGAAGTGTGCAACTTGTCCAAAAAGTCACCTCAAAAAAAAAAAAAGAAAGAAAAAAAAGGTGTTGTCTGAAAACACTGTTTGATCTCTTTTCAGCTAGTCACAAAATTATGTTTCAGAGACAAATATATCACGGAGATGCAGGATGAAACTTATTGGCAACGCCTTGTTTTAATTGTTGTTTTGGAGATGCAGGAATTCAGGGTGGCGGTTAGTCTCATTATTATCCCCGGTTTACTGGAATGCAGCTGATGAATTTGATTCTGTTTCACAAAGTTCTATCTTGTCGTGTAGAGTCTGACTGTGTTACTAACCCACACAATAACAAACACCTCAAAACAAATAGACGTATTAAAAAAAGATAGCGTCCCTCAGGACTGGTTGCCGAATCAAATGAATAGTGTTTACTGCCAAACAGTATCCAGCCAAAGACTGAAGGATGTGAGTGCATTTGAAACTGGTTTTCCCTCAGATACATGTGGCCAGTGTTACGTAATAACAAGGATCGTATTCTACTCAAAGACAATAAAAGATACAGTCCTGGTGACGGTTATCGTTAATGTGTCAATAACTCTTTTGTGGTCACAGGTGTGTCTGTACCAGGTATAGCGTCAAATGTGACTCAGTCAAGCACATCAGTGAGTGTCTATGCACATTTCCGCAAGCCACAGCAGATCAAGTGGAGGGAACTGAGCTGATGAGGGTCAGCAGCAGAGGCAGCATCTCTGCCGAGCCCCTCTTGGTGGTAGTCACCACACTGCGAGAGTCACAGCCAGTGACTCACACATAATCAGAGTCAAAAGCCCAAAAAAGGAAACAAGCAGTCAGCTCTGACATGTTTGACTCACACAGCAGAATCTGCAAGTCTCAGGGAAGGATGGGGCATTCAGCGTGGAGGACTCACACAGGAGTCATCGCACGAGCCCCGCTAAGCAAGTCGCCTTTCCTTTTAACTGTCTTGTGGGAATGAACATGCAGAGCAGCGTTTCCACCAGGGCTGAACAATAGTGACAGCGAGTACACACAGTTTGGCTCAGAAATACATTACAGTGGATGTTACGCAAAGCGACTTTTAAAATAACAGTATACTTCATAGTAAAATTGGTTTCTTGGCAGAATGGAGTGGAAAAAGCATTTAGGTTCTACTGCAAGTAAAAAATAACTGTATACTATTATTTATTATTAAAAGTAGACTTTTTGCTTCATCACTGTGCACAAGATAGTTGCAGAGGAAGTGCTCTCTTTACCCACTTAACCTTTGATAAACAACCATAAACGACGAAACAAACAGTCGTAACAAGACTTTAGAGGGCTATGCGGCAAAGGAATAACAGTGTCAACAATGTCTGTAAATATTTGAGTATTTGGGCCCAAGCTATAGGCATTAACTCTTAACCTAAAGTATTTGCAAACTTGAACGTATAAGAACTGAAAGGTGTTGATACAGAACATCAAAAGCGAAGTCAACATTGTACTAAAAGTGTTGTAATTACTGTAAAGCATGAAACTGGTAATGAACATAAATACTGGTGAATTGTCTTTTCCAGAGGAACACTAGATTACCCTCCCAGTGACACTCAGTGTTGCTCACCTTGTGTGTACGCTGCATCATCAGAGCCCATGCTGAGCCTCCGAGGCTCACTCGGCCTTTCCCTGTGTGGCGACAGCGGGTCTGAGAGATGCAGGGGGTCTGGCTCCACAAAGTGGTGGTCTGAGGGTAGGCTGAGGAGGTTGTTGGGCTCAAAAGTCGGGGACACGACTCCAGGGGACACAGCTGGGGGCTTATTGGGAGACACAGTGATTTTAAAAGTGTATTTGGTGTTAGGCTGAGTCACCACCACACGAGGGGAAGAAGCTGTGCCTCCCCCGCCGACAGAGGCACGGGATTTAGGTGGATGGTGGTGAATGTATGCTGGGCCCATGCTCACTTGGCTCCTGGCCCCTGAGGTCCCTGGCAAGGGAGGATTTGCTGAGATGTAGACTGTGGGAGGGTTCCTTCCCCCACCGTCGTCACTGGACGCATTGGCAGAAATATAAAACTTGGGTTGAGAGCGGGAGCCGGCTGAGGCCACGATGGCCTCCTCAGAAGGAGTGGTAGCAGCAGTAGGCGGGCTGGCAGAGATGTAAACAGTGGGTTGGCTGCGACTCAGACCAGGGCCTCCAATGGACAGAGGGGTGCTGGGAACAGTAGCCACCCCAGCTGAAGAGGAGGAAGATGAGGGACAAGAAGAGGAGGTGGAGGATGAACGGTGTCCACCGCTTGCCCGCAGCACTGCTGTTGTGGAATTGCTCCTTTGAGGAGATTCAAGTTTGATCTCTATTTGATTTTTCCGTGGACCAGAGATGTTCTGGATGTTGTACTGGCTGATGGTAGACAGGGAGCCGGGCATGACAGAGGAGGAGGAGGAGGAGGAGGACGAAGAGCACGAAGGAGCGCCAGAGGAAGAGGCCTGGCTTCCACTGGGAAGAATGGATGGCGGCTGGGGATTTGTGGGAGAACTGATTGGCATGTAGACATGAGAGGTCTGGTGGCCCTGGGTCTGGTGCTGTGAGGTATGTGAGGAGGAGGAGTGCTGCGGGCCGGACCAGGAGCACAAAGAGGAGGGGTGTGAGATCTGGTAGATTTGCTGCTGGGGCTGGGAAGTGGGGCTGTACTGGGCCCTGCCTCCCTGCTGCTGGTTTTGCCGGGTCGTACCAGGCTGGCTAACATAAGGTCGGATGTAGATGGAGTTACCCTGTGGACTGCCGAGGCCCGACTGTGTCCCGCCGTGTATGTGCAAAGAAGTAGGGGTGTTGCGTCCTGTCTGGATGTGAGGAGCTAGTGTCACGGTAATGGGGTTGAAGCGCTGAGTCTGCTGAGCACCCATAGTTGCTCCTTTGCCACCTAGAGGGTAGAGTCCAAGGTGCTGTGGTGGCTGTGGTTTTCGTGTGGGTTCCATCACACCAAACACATTAAGAGTAGAGGGCACCTGTACTGGGGCTGATTGGGGCTCCTGCTGAAAGAAGTCACTGTTGGGGGCCGTGCCTGTCTGGAGGGGCCCGTCACTCAGGCTGTGGGCCAGAGTCCGGCTGCCGTTCATTCTCAGGCCGTCCCGAACTGGGGCCACATGCACATTTTGAGACTGCAAACCTAGGTTCAGCTGGGTCATGTGATTACGCAACCTGTTGAAGCCGGGGTCGTCAGAAAAGCCAAGGCTCCCTTCTTCACTGTACAGGTAGCTCGGACTGACCTGGGACAAGTATTCACAGCAAGCGTCTAAATTGTTGTTGTTCTGCGTGAAAGAAAGAGAGGAATTAAACAGTGTGTCAAGTTCAGGTTTCACACAAGAACTCTCAAAGATGAAGAAACAAAGAAGCTAATGTTTTATTCTTATTTTACAATGCTCAGTGAAGCCAATATATTTTGTCTCAATGACACAGCAACCTGCTACATTTATGGAATTAACCTTTACAGTTCATTACACTCCAAGACAATAATACACTAAAGCACTGACAGTTAACAGAAACCACACCCAACAAAATGCTGCTTAATTCTGAATTCTTACTTTCACTGATCTGGGCGTCTTCAAATCTAAACTTTCCAAGTTCTTCTTTCTCACGACTGTATATTGGCTGTAAGTCTGTGTAGACCGCAGGTACTAACATCAGTGAACTCATTTACTGCTTAATAGAAGGAAGCCAACGCTAGATTTTTGACAAGGATAACAACGTCTATATTTGAACATTTAGATTATCTCTTATTTCGGATCCACTAAATTGCTGTTGGAATGAATTATGAGAACAGTTGAAATTATTTAAATTAAATATTTAACTCCACATTACCACAAACAGTTTTGACATTTCTGCAATTTCTTATTATCATCTTTTGGAACTCGTACCTGTAGAACACACTGGGAAACAACACACTCTGGGACTTCAGGGAACTTTTGACGCAGGTCATGCAAAACCTGAATGTTAATCTGGTGGCTTCCCTGGGCCATTCGTCTGTTGCCAGGTCAGGAGTGCTTGTTCCGTTCAGTGCACCGGGGCGTCAGTTGTGGCAGCAAACAGCTTTCATTTTGAACATCTTCTGAATAAGAACAAAGAAAGAAAACATTTGGTGAAAACTATGTTCTCTCAATCGTATTTTATAACAATAACGGTACACAGGAAAAAGTCTCTCTTTAGTTTATTCTCTGAATGGAATATTCCTCTCCACCTCGTCATATGAACTAGATAAGGCTGTGTTCAGTTAAGAAATAAGCATTCGTGAAGTAGTGAAGGCATCAATGTGCAGCTCTGGTATACAAGACATCCATCAGACATGTGAGGATGTCTGTTTCATTATCACAGAATATTAGAGATGAAAACAGAAAGCAATAATTTCAGAAGTTTCCCCCACCAAGTTCCTAAAATTAAAAAAAAAAAAAAAAAAAGAAGAAGAAGAAGGAAATCATAACTACTAGAGAAAAAAGTTTTTCAACTGAACAGTAGTGTGGTCTGGGAGCTCTCACCACCTACACATCTTTTACACTCCACTAGTAACGTGGCTAATAACGTGCAGTTGCAGAGCGAAGCCAGCGAGCAGCAGGGCTACACAGTGTGTTTGTTATTGACTATGTAATTGTGGGGGACTCTTTTTTTGTTGCATAACCCTTAATAAACCACTGGAAAACCTTTTCCAAATGGCAGCAAAGCACGCTTGTATGCTGCATTTTCTTTTGTGCTGCTAGTGTCAGCAAAGATGCTGGTGATTTATTTTCTGCATAGCTTCTGACAGGACGACCGTTAACGTTCTCAAACAACCAAAAGTTTCTGTTGAAACCAGTTCTGTTGCGCTGCCTCTCCTCACAGCTAGTTCATATTAATCGTGCCTATGAAAAGGTGAATTAAAACTAAATTATTTTCTGCCAGTTACACGTTTCTTTGCGGGTTATCCAGTAGGTACCCGACCTGGTGCAGGACTCTGGACTTTAAAAGTGTTGGCTGGTGGAGTTTTAACCTCAAGTGCTGTTTTATGTCCTCATTCAATGCATGAAATAAATGAATACCAGAGAGCTGGTCAAGACAAACACTGACCATTTTGCAACTTCACTACAGTAGTCAAGACACTGGTTCTATATCCCATTGATTCATTGGTCCACATTACAAACATCTAGTCCAGGCACTGATGTGGAGCTCCCTCAGGTATAAAGCATCTTCTCTGACCATTGACCTCTTGCATGTGGAGACACTACAACACTGACAAAGTGACATGGAACATGGAACAGAACAGTCATGAAAACTTGGAAGTGTAAGTGCATGACAGGCATGTTTTTTTGTTATCCCACATGTTTCTTCTAACCACACTCTTTCGAAATATCTTCCTGTGGGATATTCAAATATGCCAATCAAAACATTGTGACAAATTAAGCACACCCCACACCCCATCAAGTTCTGAGCAGCTCAGTCCTGTATGATGCAGAGTGCAAAAACAAGTCAGAATTCTTTTGCAAGTAAATGTAGAGTAAGTGACATGATTCAGAACAAAAGATACATTTAAACACACACTCACTTAATGATGAGGAAAATAAAACATGTGGCACTGTGTCTGCCTTGTTTGAGTTTATAAGAATGGGCCAGGATGTAACTGAAAATCTGTAAGTGGCCATTGCAAAATGCCTATAGTTGATAGAAGGAAGAGGAGCTATTTGAATATGATCTATAAGGAGCCTGAACAAAATCTGAGTTGTCAATATGCAGATAAAGATATTCTTTCATCAGAGAGGGAACTGTAAAGATAAAGAAGAAGAAGAAAGTTTAAAATAAATATACCTTTTTTCATTAAACAGATGGTGGAGTTCATTTGGAGTTTGTCAAAAAAAGAACCACAAAACGCAGCTAGAAGAGCCTCTAAATGCAAACCAGAGGGAAAAGGGTGCCACATCTCAGATTACACGGTTAGAACAAAGCCCACTCCTTGCAGTAAAGCAGAAAGCAAATAAAGCCAAAAGAAAATGAGGCCTTTAAAGTATCTAACTTCACACAGTACTTTTGACATGAACCTGTTTGATTCACAGGCCAAAAGGAAACATCAGTGCAAAGGGGCAACACAGCACAATCCAGGCTCTGCTCAGAAGGCTGGGCAGATCAACTCATAGGGGGAAAAAAATCCAACAACTGCTTGGCAGCTGACCCAGTTACAGGTCAACAATGTGGTTAGATTGTTTCCTGCCTTGAAAAACAAAAAGATCCACACCTCTTCACTGTAGGTAATTATAGGGCTGAAGTCAGTCCATGTGTGGGGGAGGTTCTGAAAGAGGTGGATTAGTCCTTGTTTTCCCGTAGGGCAGTGGGGAAACAGGGCCTTAAGCAGCACTGCACTACCAGCAGAGATGGGACAAAGCTTCCATTGCTGAAGCCGCTACTCACTTTGCCAAAGCATTGACCCAGAGCCCCACACTCATTTCTGGAGGTAGCAGGCCTGCCATGTTCCATCAATGGACTCATTCACTCTTCTAGACTGAACGCACCTAAAAATGTCCAAATCAATTAAAGCCTAAATAAAACGTGAAAAAAATAATCGGCAGGAGACTTTGGCGGAAATTTAAACCCAGCACCTGACGCTGTAGCTGGTGTGAAACGAAACTAGTTGATGCAAACAAAGAGGTCATACATGACAGGGAACAAAAACACAAAACGCCATGTCAATTTGTGAAGTGTCATGTTTGTTCGGGGCAGCGCTGATTCATTAAAGCAAATCCACAAATGATGTGTCTTCTGATGGCATTTAAAATACCTACTACAGTGGATAAAGTAATGATCCTGTCTCAGTTCAATCAGAAGCGTCTTCTGCAGCTTTAAGGAGCAGCCCACAGGATTAAATGGAATGTCTAACGGCTGTGACTTGGTCCAGCAAAATTTAAACAAATAAAGGAACTAATTGGCAGTGGATGTTGTTGGGGCTGCTGGCCAGTCTTCCACAGAATCAACAGACGTGCACGTGCGTGTCCAGCGCACACACCAACCTCTGTGTACATGCACAATGACAAAAATGCAACACCCAGCTACTGCTAAAAGAACTCAAAGGACCAATATCCAGGTCAAGTGAGTTGAGATCATTGCGCTATTTTCATGAGGGGAAATAAAGCTGCTTACTAGAGATGTATCGATCTGTATCAAGGCTGATCCAAGCATTTTTACAGTGACTAGATTAGCCAAGGCCAAACTTTGGTATGTTATGGTTTAGGCAGGTTACAGAGTTTACTGCGTAGGATGGCCAGCTCATTTCTGAAGTACGGAGCACAGGTTTTTTGCCGTCTGCTGGACCTTCTGGAGCAAAGTTACGAGGTACCCTCTCAGTACCACAGCTCTACCAGAACTTCGGGTGTTAATGCACTGTTATAGGAAGAAGTTTCACAACACTACATATAGGGCTTAATACAGTCACACTATGGACACATGATCTAGAAGAATACAAATAAGATCGGCCAATATTGAATATTTACAGATTCGTGCTAAGTGACAGATTTGCCAGACAGCAAAGAATGCACTTAAAGAGAGTAAAGAGCAGTTTACAAAGGATTATATTACGAAGGATTGTTGATGTTCTACCGGTTTTGAAAAGGCCATTCAAAATAATCTTCATTTGGAGGATTCAATATCAATCAAGATTTCCTGTTGAAGCACTCATTGCAGCACACACTCACCAAAGAAAGGACATATTGGCCTTGCTGGTAACATTAAATAATTAGTACATTAATGTGACAACTTTGGGATAAATACCGAATTAGTACGTTTGCATCAGATTTCAAAGTACCTTATTTACAGCATTAGTCTTCAGAGAATCTACAGCCTAGCTTGTAGCTGAAGGTTGGTCTGGAGTTACCCTGTTGGGAACTGAATATTCCCTGGCCAAGACCTGCCATCACGTTGTGTGTGGAATATGTGGTGATGGAAAAGTAACAGCGCCGTTGTCATCACGGCATCATCATGGCCTGGAGTTCATTTTGTTTACAACAAAATGGTTCAGATTGCTTGTTCGACTATCATGTTGCTCGTAGAGGTTTTCTCTGTTGAAAATCAGTTAAAAAAAAGCTCTATGATGAAAACCTAATAGTGAGTTACCAGGGTCATACCGATATAGATGAGAATTGAGGCTGGCTTTGACAGGCTAAAGAATCTCTACACATGATAATAATATTTGGTGAAACAGTGGCCTTACCCAATCCTAGTTTTAAGAGTCATATTTTCTAAGCAGTAATGCTCAGCTGTGGCAGCATAGTTTAGCTCAGATTACATTCCTGATAGAAACAAACGAACAGCAGTTCCATATTTTTCTCCCATGCCATCCTTCAGTTTTCTGTGAATTACTCACAAACTACTCGTTCTTGAAGAATGCAACTGGACTCATACTCTCTTTTTTTGTACATTTAATTCTGATTCAATGACTCTAAGGAACCACAGGCATCACCTTGCCTCCCACACAGCTTAAGCACACATGGACATTTTATAGAGGACCAGTCTTAACAAAAGAACTTGGAGTCATCACAAAAGCTGTTACCCACCGAAATAAAGCGATTTCTCACTATGTTAATGTCACAAGTCTGAATAAAATAAACACTTTAAACTCCCACTAAAATGAACTTCAATGAGTTGTGCATATTCAACAAGACTATTTTAAAACATCCTGAAACTTGAATGGTTTGTCCAAAAGAAGAGTGTCAATGTTGAATCTTATTATGAGATTATAGTTCAGAATGAAAGATTCAGCATATAAATATTAGTTTCAGACAATAATATTTTCCACTCATTCATTTAAATTATTCCTACTAACGATAACACTGTTCGACAACACAGTTACTCCAAGTATGCTAGGCTTAAACATGAGAACCCATACAGCGTGAGGCAGTTCTTTTATTCCAGGCAATGTCTCCA
The DNA here is from genome assembly GCF_022458985.1 of Mugil cephalus. NCBI lineage: Eukaryota > Metazoa > Chordata > Actinopteri > Mugiliformes > Mugilidae > Mugil > Mugil cephalus. The sequence continues at coordinate 18,689,063 of NC_061790.1, read as the reverse complement.
AAACGGAAACAAACCACACATTATGTGCAGAATCCAAACTGCACTCAACTGTGCCATGAAGCCTGGGCCCCACAGAGCACACAGCGCGGGGATCAACTCAGTGAGAAGGCCTGCTCGGCTTTTAGTTGCCTACTTTTGAAAACAGGGTTATGAGAGTGTTTGTGTGCATGTGTGTGGTGGGGGACTGTGTGTGCAGGAAATCAAAAATTCTTCAGCACCACAGCCTGCAGATGGTGGCTGATTGGAAGCAGGCAAGGGCACCAGCTCCCCAGGTTGACCAACCCCTCCCACTGTGGGAAAATGTGAGGTCTTAGAAACACAGGGAAGAGCCTCTCTATGTAATCAATGGACTATCAGCCTTTAACTTGAAACACTTTAAATGTTTGAAAAGGCTGCAGAGTTGCATCTCTGTGGGCTGGAGAAAGGAGGAAAGGGAAAAGAGGAGATTGTTTGGACGAGGTAAGAAGAAGCTGGAAGGTACAGTGGTGGAAAAAAGATTTAGGACACCTTTAAAATTTCATACAATCTCAAATATTATCACGAAATATTTGTGGAAAAAATCTTTTTTGTGTTTCAGAAGGTGTGGCTGCATTAGACAGACACAAACAAATACAAATTATATTTATTTTTTGTTTATTATTTACAAGAAAAACTAACAAAACTAAATTCTTGAGAGTTTCAATATGTCCGTTCTCAACATTGTTGTGATCAAAGTCAACAAATAACAGAATGTGTTCAAAACTGAACAAATAAATAAATCATCACATCAAATTAATATTTAGTAGTCCTGCTATTAGCGCACAGTGGAGCTCTAATCCTGGCTGCCATGTTCCCCATGAGCCTCTCACACTGTTGAGGGTAATCTTGTCCCATTTTTCATGAATTACTACTAATTACTACTTTTAATTCCTCTAAATTCTTTGGTTTGTGCTTTGAAACAGACCTTTTGATAATTCACCACAGGTTTCAATGGGTCTCATGTCCAGGGATTGAGCTGGCCACTCTAAGACCTGGATACTGTGCTCCTGCAGCCAAGTTCTACTGGCCCTGGATGTGTGGCAAAGGGCATTATCTTGTTGAAACATCCAGTTTTGTGAAGGAACAGTGCACATGCACAAGGGAGCATGTGGGTTTGGAGAATGGCACAATATTTGACAGAGTTCAATGTGCCATCACAGACAGTGAGATGACCAACACCAGCATCACTCATTCATCCAAACCATGACACTGCCTCCACCATGTTTGACAGTAGGTACTGTACATGCTGGAGATCATGCTTCACCTGGTCTTCTGTGTACCCACACATTAGCAGGAGGAAGATAAAGCTGGAAACTGGACTCATCCGACCACAGAATCTTCTTCTAATTCCTTGTCCAGTTCTTGTGTGCTTGGGCCCAACAACGTCGGGCTAACCTCTGTCTCTCATTGATCCGGGGCTTCTTGACAGCCTTGTAGGACCTTAAGCCTTAAGTCGACCACGTGCAGTGCAGGTGGAACATTGGACACCAGTTTGGTTTGATTGCTGCTGTTGGAGCTCCTGTGATGTCAATCGGTGGTTTTCCCTGAACATACGGATCAGGACGCGATCATTTCTTGCTGAAGAAGCCGTTTTTGCACTGGCAAGGGCTGGCAGGTTCTCGGACCCACTTCTCCTGGATGTCAAGCTGTGTGGTGCGGTCATCCTTTCACCTTCATGTTGGTTCCTCCGATTTGTGTTGGTTGTTTTGTTGCGTTTGTAAAAACAAAAACTTCTGTTTCTGGCCTTACCCTTTATATGTTGTGTGGTATGGACTGTTTCCACAAACTTGGAACCTTCCTCCAGAATGTCCTCAGGTAGCTGTGATGTCAGTGCATTGAAACACTGTTTGGTTTCAGATTTGAGTGAGTCAAAGGTGAAGTGAACCTGCTTCACTCTCCAGTTGAGTAGCTGGGGTTGAGCTTTCTGCAGAATCTGTTCTGCTTTGTGGCCCTTCACTGTGGAGCCTAGGTGTTGGCAGGTTAATCTTATGTTGCCTGCATCTCAGGTTGAAACAGATGTGGTTGAAGTTGGCAAGTTTCCTCAAGGTCCTCTCATAGGCCCGCTCTAGTTGAAGGGTGCTGGTCCCAAAGTGCGTAGCAATACGTCTGTGAAGGGTTTCAGTCATGCAGGTCATGGTATCTCCAAAAAGCATTAAAAAGGGCAAGTGGACATGAAGAGTTTTGAGGAGACGCTTCGCTACTCATCAAGTAGCTTCTTCAGTTTTTAGAACTGAAGTTCTAAACAGTATTATCTGGTTTAAAACTGGAAAGGCTAGGGCTTACTAGGCTTCTTTTCTCATCAAAGAAATAAAAGGGTGCCAATACAGCTACAAAACTGACAGAGAGAGAGCGAGTCGGCAGATGTCAAAGGGAGAAAAATGTTTTTTTTTTTTTTTTTTACAGTAAATCAACAGCAGGCTGGATTTGCATGATTATAAAAACCACTGTACTTGTTGAATTTCTTTCTGGAAAAGAGATTTATGAAATACATATATCTATTTTTCTATCTACTGCTTTTGGAAACAAGAACAGAAAAAATATAATTCAGTCACTTTCCAACATGCTTTCAGAATTCTGCAGAAGAGTAGCCTCAAAAGAGATAATACATTCTCTGGAAGCTCATTTGTTTGTAAATACCCAGCTTCCATATAACAACTTCTGAAAAGACAGACCATCTTTTTCTTTGGTTAAGAAAACCATTTACAAGGCCTACTACTCCAAACGTGCCCAAATCACCTTAATCGCGGCTCAAAATAAATGCACATTTACACGTCACACCGAGTTTGGATACCATGTGCTGGTTGACAATGTCTGACTAATCCTTGTTTTTTCCAATACTCTCAAAAACAAAGTATGATACTTTGAACAGCTGCTTCTGCGTACCCTCCTTTCCTTAGGCATGATACAGTATGTCAGGATCAGGATCACAGCCAAAGCTTGAAATAGTAACCTCAAAAACATGAAAAGTCTTATCCTAAACCACTAATGTTTCTGTTTGGTTTCCTTCAAGAAAATCAGAATTGAAAAGAGGGTGTGAACAATCTACAAAGCAAAAATTAAGAAGTGAGAAGAAGATGTGTGTAGCCCTGACAGTCTCAGGGTAATGCTCACGTTTTTTCCTTACATTCTGGAAACATTAACTGCCAGCTGACAAGCCCCAACAGAGACTCTCCTTGAGCAGGTATGGTAGAATCTATAAGCTAAGCTTTCCAATCCTAGTCTCAGGAATGATGGGTTACATGACAGTGGTCATTTTTCCATCCATAAACCAGACAACAAACACTGCTGTCCAAACTATATGAACATGTGTATGTTATTTTTACGCTTTATTACACACGCTTTATATTACACCTTATTTTCAGTATTCACAAGCTTACTCATTTGAAGTTGTACAGATTTCCACTGTATGCAACCAAACACAAAGAACAGCTACACAGAACTTTAAAATGGGTTTTTAAAGCAGTTGGATGCATTAAACAACTGCAGAGATCTGGCCAAATGAATAGCTATTGTTACTGTATTTCTTAAAGTAAATGGTCTTACATTTTTATAGCACTTTTCTACCTACTGGTGCTGAGTCATAGTCACATCTACCCATTTGTTCACACAAGCACAAAGCGGTACCATGCCTAGGAGCAACCAGGCTCAAAGACACTTTGGGTCCATACTGAGGAGCGAACCGCTAACCATCTGGTTCATGGACAGCCTGGTATAACTACACAGCTGATGCTAGCTAAAAAACAGCAACCTAAGGCTCACTTTATACAAGAAGTCAGGGCACCACTCAACAGAATTTACAGAAGCCTATACGTTGGGAAAGTTGTGGTATCAATGTGCACGAGGGGTGGAAGAGCTTGGATGTGAAAGTTTGTTGAAAATAATTAGGTACAAACTCAAGAGCCACTCATTTAGAGCATGCCTGTGCCTGTGCCGGTGCCTGTGCCTGTGTCTGTGTAGTCTGTGAAAATGCAAGAAGCGTTGTTTATTTCTTCAACAACAGGTGTATGAGCCAACAGAACAATGCAGCCTTGAATAAACATAGCATGTACGTAATTTAAAATCATTTTAATAAAAACATATTATTTTACATGTTCAGATGGAGATCGTTTTTATTTTAAAATGTGGTTTTACAATATAGAAATGTGGATGCAGCTTTAGTTCCCTGAAACCAGCGGACAGATAGAATAATTTTCTGCGCCAAGTGAATGCACAGATGAAATGTGTTTTCACCGTTCACAGAAAAGCTCTAAAGTATATCCACAACAAGTCAAGGTGAACGTGCTGGCTGCACCTAAAACTACCTAAATATTAGCCACGGATTAACTACATTTGCCAGGTTCAAAACATTGAGAACCATTTAAAGATTGCTGAACTGAAACTCTGGCTACTGTTCTGCTCAGAATGACATGGCCTAATTTTTGTCTCACCACACACAGATAGCAAAAACATGAGGAGTTATGTGAAAACTGATCTAATACCAACAATGATTTGGAGTACATGGACTGGGGTGTGGTGTGGGTTTAAAGCTAAAAAAAAGAGGGTTCAGAAACAGTTCTCATAATGCCCATGTGATATTACAAGCCAGCTGTGAGCCTTTGCTACATTATGTACAGATTATTTGTCAGTTTAAGAGCAACTGTAGCAACTTCTCGTGCTGTCCCCTGCCTCATTGTGGACAGCTTAGTATATATATGGACAACTGAGTACAAATAAATTCTCATGCCAATTAATTAGATATTGAGTTCTGTACAGTATCTGGCGGGTTCAGAGGGAAAAGCGTTGAATAGAAAGAGCTAAGACAGTTCCGAAAGAAATGAAAATCACGATTAACATCTTCAATAGTCTTGACATCTCTGACTAATATCTGGTTTGTAGTCTGGTGCCTTAAAAATGCCCTGTCTTTGGGATAACAAAGCTACATACAAAAACACATAAATACCAGACATAACTTCCATGCCAATCCCATTCCACAGCCACACCTTTAAGAGGAAGTCTTACACATACACACATTTTTGTGTGGTGCAACAATAAAGACATGAAAACACAGCCTGCAATCTCCCACTAACATCATAACAATTTCTTCCTGCAAAATAATACAGGTCTTTATGAAACTGTATTGTATATGTGTATATTCATTTATTGTATATCATCTGCAAAATATTGACTTTAATTTCTCTCTTTGAGCAATGCCCTGCACGATGCACATTTAAACCCAAGCCCTGCTGAGTAAGAGTGAATGGCTGCATAGTCTTGAGTCCTCTTTATCATGAAGATGCTCACCAAACATGAATTACAAATGTGAAAGCCATTATCTGCTCAAACTAGATTTCATAGTGTAAACTGTATTTAAAGATTTGCGTGTCAAATGTGATCATTTAAACTGCTCTCTGAGACACTGTCAAATGTCTATAGAGTGACATTTACATTTGATTTTTCAACCGTCCATTATATATCCGACATTTGGAACTGCTCACTTGATTTAGTTCCATGTACAATAACAGCTAAGGGGAAAGCATTTCTGACTTGGTGCATCTCCGTATGAAGCTCAGCAGGCCTGGGATTGACCCTCCAGCACACTACAGCTAGAGCTAGAGGCAGCGCTCTCTCAACACTCGCCGTGAGCCAATTGGACACAATGAAACTGCTTGCACTCAGGCGCTTAGTGATGACATGCCAAGTATGCACCAGCCAAATCTTCACCCTTTATTACTTATGAAACGCACTTACTGTATGTCATCATGCTCTTTGAAGCAAACAGACAGCAGGACATTAGCAGCGCTTGTGTCTTAGGTCAGCTCATTCAAGCCTTTCACTTCCCCACTAGTGGCGTTATCTGCTCCTTGCACACAGGAAAAAAAAGGTTCAGATGCTGTTTCATCAGAATGATGACAAATATAAATGGGGCAATACACTTCACTCTAATAAAGCATGTGCTATAATGGAGCATATAAGAGGAAAGAGGCCTTCATTAATATATGGAAATCTATATTTAACCGTGTGATTGGAGTGCCACCAATAATGTGGAGAAATAATTATTGATGCCTCCCTGCTGCAGTGTTCTGTAGGACCTCCGTCTGCTTGGCTGAGGAGAGAACCCTCCACCGGAAATGCTTCCCGCAGCTGTTAGGAGTATCAGTCCCCACCTTGAGGCCAACCAAAAGACAAATAGCAGCCAAGTCACGTGACTCCTCTGCTGCTGAGATGCCATTCCGTCTTAATCCAGCACTCTTAAAACATTCAAGTCATACTTGTCTTCCTCAGTGAGAGGGCCATCATCATAACTATCACCAATTAAGTAGCATAAGACGTCTGCTACTGAGGGACATTTACATGATATCTTCTTGCTCTATGTTTTAATCACATGATAGAACTAATTGAGACAAAGGTGTTGGTCTGTGAAGAGTAGCTTGTGTTCACCCTGCATTTCAGGAAATGCAAACGTTGCCCTGTTTCATACATCACAAACTGATTAGTTTCATCTCTAGCCCTCCAAGTCATTGTCCTAATAATAAGAGTAAGAGTTGAAGATAGAAGAAGAAGAAGATAGAAGAAGATAATCCATGATCTTTGACTTCCTTTTTTAATAATAAACAATGTCTGGTTTTCCTCTGGAGTGTCTTAGAAAAACTTAAATGTCTAAAAGTAAACGGCATGGTAGATGTTCTTGTATCTAATAAACTTAGACTTTAATGATCGACGAGGGAAATTACTTTGTCACCGTAGCTTCGTTGCATACAAAAGTAAACACACTTCACAGTCACGAAGACACATTTACCCACTCGTGCAAACACACACAGACAGCAGTGCCATATACTGGGAGAAACACGGGGTTCAGTATGTTGCTCAAGGACCATCCAGCATGTGGTGGATGTACTGGGGATCAGACTGCTAACCCTCTGGTTTGTGGGCAACCCACTCCACCAAGTGAGCCACAGATGGCTCTGGAGGAACAATATTGCTTTGTCTCCTTTGTTTTCAACAAACATTTAACAATTTAAATGGTACAAGTTGATATTGACAAATGTGCATCTATGATGAGTGTTATGCTGCACAATGAGCAGGTTTGTGTATACATGGTGCTCTTTTCCCACACACCCCACACTCTGGCTTTGCTAGAGTCTACAGAGAACAGGAGTAATGCCACAGTGCTGGTTCTTACCAGACTGGCACCAACAGGTGTGCCTAGGAGGATGCCAGCACTGGCGAGGTCTGATCCGCCCCCCCTCGACACACACACACACAGAACACACGCACACAGAACCCAAAGAGGCGCATTCCACTAAGGAATACCACAGCAGAGTGGCTCTGTTATGACATCTCTAACCAGGAGCAGAAGCAGGCCAGTAGGTTTGCGGGGCGAAAGGGCACCATGGAGGAGAGGGAAGAAAAGGATATGGGGGTTAAGAATGAGTGTGAAGGGAGAAGGGGGCAGATAAGGGGGTGGACTTAACTAACCCAGGGATATCCCTGGACTGAGTTCTCCACTTCCCTTCTATACACTAAAGAGGAGTTTCCGCACGAGTCTTTCACTTTTATACGCTTTTACCTATGTTCCTCTCTTTGCAAAGGCTCGATAGATTGCTGTTGAAAGCTGTGTCTGCATTTATGAAACAACAATTAAAGCAACACAGGACACCCCAATAGCTGACCTGATTTAGTAGGTGCACCATGAACTAAGTCCTCACTCAGTACGTTTACATGCATGTGAAGAACTGAATTATTTCCTTAAACTGACTTTAACTGGACAACTTAGGTGCACATAAACACGTTATTCCCCCTCTGGAGCTCTACTTGTCTGATTAAAACACCCACATATTGTGATTGGCAATCCATTCGCACATTACTTACGAGATTACAAAAGCTGTACTATTATCCATCTTATTGTGGCTTGAAATGCCGGTCTGCCGAATGAACAATTTTTGTTTTTTTATATGATGCAATAGTTCAACCAGAAAGGGGGAGTTATTAGGCCGCCGACAAGACACAGATCGCCACCTAGTGTGGAGGACATGTTCGCCATTTCATGTAAACTGGGACAAGGGCCGCATTCAGAAAGTCGAACTCGCGCACAGCTTGATTAAGCTGTGCATGTAAACACATTGACTGCAAAGGTGTAGGTAGGATCCCAGGATATACTTTCTCTCTGGACACATTTCCTATTTTCACTGCTCCTATCGAATCAAGGCCATAAGATAACTAGCAGATTGACAAGCTTAACTAGTTTATACTATATACTTGCAGCTCTGGTGGTTTTATCTAATTTGTAGTAGGCTGCAAAACAGGCAAATGCAGGGTCTAACCTACTAGAGTATAAAACTACTCAAAGAATTTCATAGGAGACCCACACGGAACCACAACTAACAAAGGTTTTTCAGCTGGGTGGTTGTCCACCACACCCTGACAATATGTTTTCGGAGTGAGACAACAAGGGAGTATTGGAGACTGAGGCCCACGCCATTACTGATAGGGCGCTAGATCAAAGCCCTTTCCCAAAGTTTGTCAGTACAAAAACCTGACAGAGATGAAAGACCATTGGCAGACTGGGGAAACCGATGAAGGACAGAGCAGTCCCTGTATGGCATTTACAAACAGCACAAAAAACGTTTCTGCACTGCATCTGAGAGTAAAGGTTGGAGGAAGTCAGAGGGGATGGGGGCCAGAACCTGCCCACATGATAAGCAGGGGAGTGATAAGACAGCTGCCTGCAATATTCATCCAAAAGAACACGAGCAACTGAGAGCCTAACGTACAGAAATTCATGGATGCACTAAAAATTATTCTTGGAAATTCTCAAGAGAGTACAGATGCGAATTCACTTAAAGCTATTATAATCTAGTACCATGCATCAAACAGCGACATAAATGTTTGTTTACTTTGAATAAACAAAACAAATTCAGTTCAGTAAAGATATTAAAATTAAACTACTGTGATGTTTATTTAGCCACAGTCTACAATAGATCGACTTGTAAGTGCCACAGAAATCTATTGCTGTGCAAAAAATAAATAAAATAACAAAAAAACATGACAATCACTGAACTAGAAGTTGCATTCATACCTCTATATCTTATTAGATCAGTGTGTCTGGTCCCTTTTGTTCCATGGGGTTATGTAAACCTATTTTTACACAGTTGCTAATGTTGACTAAGCCTGCCAAAAGCTGTTCATTTGTGGAAAATGTGAACTAAACTTGGGAAGTGTCGTGTTTAATTCAGCTGCACTTGTGTTTGTGGAGACAAAAGTAAAAAAAAAAAAAAAAAAAAAAAAGTAGGGAGTCTGCTACCTGAAATGTTGCTTGACAGTCGAACAATGCAGCTGGGAACTGTTAGCTCATATGTGAAAAACAAAGAGCTCGACTTAGCATATGTATTACATTACAACAGTAGTGCTACTTCACCCCGGGTACCTTTTCCCTTCATTCGAGTGAACACACCAAAAGCAGTCACGTTGTCTAAGGATGTGGTCAGCTGATGTGTATCAGTTGGTTGCTCTACTATCATCCAAGCAAATACTCAATGCTCTGACAATTCTACGTCCAATGTAACTGGAGGATGCCTTCAAAACCATTTGTAAGTCACTCTAATTCTGGTCAGCTAGAATGTGCATCATCATCACTGTAGAAAATATGGCACCCTGACTGTCCTCAAAGCCCTCAGTGATGTCAGGTAACGTAGGCCTGGAAATGCTCTGGTAGAGATCAGTGCCGAGTGTTAATAGTTTAATTTAATCTTAATCTTAATCTGAAACAAGGATGTAACAGTGCGAAACCAACACTTAGCCCACAGTCTTGCAATGACAGCTTAAGTCCTTAAAACATTATTACAAGCCTTGAAAAGAAGACTATTTACTCATGTATCATAAGATAATCCTTCAATTTAAAGGATGTAAAGCTAAATCTAGGGAGACACGACTGCAGTTTTGAGCTGATTCATCCCCAATACACCCCTCTTGACAATCAGAGGAGAAATCTAGTCTAATCTACAGGATCTTACAAACCTAGATCTAAACCCTCAAAATAATATCAAATATGTTTGATGTTAAGGATTTTAAATCTGGATGATTACCTCATTATTATCCCAACAGACAATGAGAAGGACAGATCCACAAAGAAAAAGAGCAGCTAACAGTAGCATCAAGCAAACGTGGCCCTCGTGGTCGATGCTAGCTAGAATACTGTGGCTGGCACACATAAAATCTGGCAAAATCTGAATAACTGGCAACCCAAGTCTTCACCATTTCAACCATTTTCTCATCCACACTCGTTGTGCCTTCTGCTTTTGTTTTTCCACAAGCATAAAAGCTCGTTGGTGCAAACCTGTATCTGTGTTTTGTTTACATCTGCTTCTCTGCGAGATCACAAGCTGGTGCATTACTCCCTCTGGCACTATAATCTAAATAATGCAGAGTGTGTTGCACAGATTTTCATACCTTGCAGCAGCTGGAAGTTTCAGATCAGGAAAAAAAAAAAAAGGGATAGCTAAAGTTTCTCCTTAAGTGGGCGATGAGAACTAATTTCAGAGTCGGTTAAGAATTTACAACTCTTATATCAGGTGCACAACTGATTGTGAAAATGCAAACTGAGGTGTTTCTCGAACCAACATACACAGGGAGGAAGTGTTTGTGTCAAACACACATCCTGCTGCAGAGACGCTGGTCTGCGCAACTCTGAGGAGCATAGAGGCCAAAGATAACCACTGAACCATCTTCCTGCATGCTGTCACACTGGGGGTTACTAACAAAATGAGAAGTGCCTGAATGGTGTGTAGTAAGTGTAGTAAAGCGTAACATTCGAAATGTCGCCAAATTTGTGTATGACACAAATAGAAAAGAGAAGGATAAATATGATATTTCTAATTATCCTTGATATTCCCTTTAATATTTTTTAAGAAGGTTTGTCATTTAATGAAGAATAAATGAATTACTAAAGAATATTTAAATTTTAATTAAATTTAAGACAACACACACACACACACAGATATATTGTTTTAAAGGCCAAAATCACTAGATTTTACAAACAATTTGTTTTCAAATTAAATCCTACAACCTGTTGGTTCTTGCACCTGATTTTACATGAAAGCAAATCACACCAAAGACTCCAACAACAGGAAGTAAACAAGTTTTCTGCAGGCTCAACAGATTGCATGCCAATATGGTGCTGTTGTCATGGCACATTTTCTCATTGGAAATAAAAGGCAACCTAATCCTCCTAGTCTGCTGCTTCTATTGACCAATAAATCATAAAAAGAGAAGCGAGGGTGGAAATGAATCTTTCAAGCACAACACTGATCCCACTAACAATGCCAAAGTGTCTCAAGAGCTTCACTGCTGTCTTTCCAAACATGCCTGTTTAACACACCCGCTCTGGTTCCAATTAGCTTAAACGTTGCATCCAAAGGCAGCCGGTGGAGGAGCTCCACTATATTCCTTTAATTGATGGTTGTGCTACTATCCAATTTCATAGCAGAGTTTCTGCAAAGGAAAACTTGAAAAACACTTCATTAGCATGAAAAGCTGCTCTTTAATTATTCCACCGCGCTCAAGTCTGATTTACAAGTCCCATTACACGGGATGTCTATTTTGAGTTAATTTATTTAGCTGAACAATTCATCAGTCTGTAAACTTTGGTAATACTGGAGTTAATTTACTCTTGTCCCCAAATTTTAGTCAATATTTCCTAGTTTGTTCACAGCACTGACACGATGCATTGATCACTTAAAGGACTATTGTTAACAACATTAAATCAAATAAACAATACTTCTAATTATAATTATCAAATGTCAAGAATAATAATTCATTGGTTTTCCAGTAACAATATCCATCCTGCTAGAGTAAGTAAAGCCCCTTGTACTCTACTTCAAAGAGAATGTAATGCGCCGTTGCTTGGCTTGGATTACATCTATTCAAATAATGACACCGGTAAAGTATATTTATATATGGTTTATTTGATTGAGACACAGATAAACTGAAAATAACTATCCAGTCTAAGTAGCATAGTGTTTGCAGCAAATGCTAATTTGCAATACCCATTTGCTTTTATGAGACTATGAGGAGAAAACACTGCGGTGAATAAACTGAGTACGGCAAGATACTATAAAACTGTAGAAAACTGAGTAACACAGAATACACACTTAAATATTTAATAACTAGATTTTAGATTAGATCTAGATCTAGATTAAGACTGGTATACATGTCATGTTTAGGCCTATCTAAATGCAATAATAACATTTTGAACCAATTTCATTTATAAGGAGTGCAAAACAATTAGCGCTGACGCAAGTTGTGTCTTTTGTTACCACAACTTTCAACACCATCACTACAGTATGTGCCCAGAAGTTAAAGTCCAGCCTTCTGGTCTGCTTTAAAAGTTTTCATTAAACTCTGAATAAAAATGAGGTTAATATGTGATCAATTGTGATACATTACTCAAATGTACCATGCGCCTTTCGAGGATAACAGGATAAACTACCAAGAGTGGACCAAGATAATGGAGATAATGCAGCCTATTTGACATGCTAACTTGGTCTGGGCATCTTTTTTAGAATAGGCTAAAATAAAGTTGCAGACTTTGAGATTTTGAGGAATTAGGCCACCTGTCAGACTTGTGACAGAGGATGAGTCAGTTTAGGGAAGTTGAGGTGATTGGAGAGTAACGGGGCGCCAAGATGGGGAAAGGACAGCGAAATCAGCGTATCAGGCTGCGTCCATACTAATAACTTTTCATCTCAAAACACGTTGAAGACTTGTTTATATAGTTATGCCTGCTGTCCACTGCTCCGACAATCAAGGACCTCTTAAACTTAGAAAAACACTACCCACATTTAAAGTGAAAAACTCAAAACAAAAAGTGAATTTGCATGTTATCAGTCAAAGACAAAGGCATCATGCTAGGCTACCACTGGTTCATTTAATTCAAATAGGAAACTCAAGGCATTTTATCATGTCACTAGTGCAAACATGTGCAGGAGGCAAGCTTATTATTATTATTATTATTATTATTTTACCAATGTGTGCTAAGTGCCATGTATAAAGGCGTTATGAGCCCTAAATATTGTCCCTGTTTCACAAGTTTTTCTGTGGATTGAGATTATTTCTGGATGCTGAAACAGAGGCGATTATTATTTTTAAATGCTGTTTTGAAACAAAAGCTATGAGTGTGGATGTAGCTGCTGTTAATGCAATTCACTCTTCTATTTAATAATGCAACAACAGAAACAATGAAGAGGCATACTACAACAGCACAGTGTTCATTAGACACCATAAAGTGGAACTGAATCTTACTGTATGTGTTTCCTTATCTAAATGAGGGTTGCAACATCTACGCAGTTAGGCGGTTTGACATCCCGTCTACTAAACAAATGTCTGACGCAGATGGGTGCACAACCTCAATAGTTTTGAACTGAAACTGTTGCTCACAGCAGTCTGTCTGAAGATAAAATAGCCAATGAACCCTCGCTTGACTAGAAATGTCTTGCCTGATTTAGGTCATCCTTTATTCATTGATAAAGGATTGTATTTAAGCACCATTTAAAGTCAGCACAAAGCATAAACACAGATGACTTTTAAGTTTGCTTAAAAAAATAAGCACATTCTTTGGTTTGCTGTACTCCATCAACAGTAACATCCAAAAGCAAACTAACACACTAATGTGGATACTACTCCACTAATCAAAAAGAGGTCGCTCTTAGTGTATTATCAGCAAACTCAACAGGCATATGGAGATTTTAAAACTCATTTAATGTAGCATTTCAGTTTCAAAACCACATATTGTCTTAAGTATTGTATTTTTCTAATGTTCTAATTTAAGTCTACAAGAAATGTACATAGCATTTTTCTACCTATTAATACTCAAAAGTACTTGACGGACACACAGTGACACAGCTACCCATTCAACAAGCACACACACATTCACACACCAGGGATCAGTCTCTTGCTCAACGACACTGTAGCATGTTCCAGCGATCGAACATTAACTGTCTGGTTTGTTGACAACCCGTTCTAACTACATTTTTCTAATAAGCCTTTAGTCTCAATCACTGTTTATCCATGATCGTGAACTAGTTTTGGGGGTTGTCTGCAGCATTTCCTCCAGCACTGCCTCTGAGTAGCCCCTCCACAAACGAGGAGCAGAGAAGAGGAGAGGCAGGTGAAGTTAAAATAACTCAAGCAGATCACTACTTGTTGCGTTAAAAGCTTCCCAACCTCAAAGTTCTGACCCATGCAAAACCAAAGATAAAGAACAGATTGACCCCAAATGTCTGTAAACCAGGCCAACATATCAGCGTTCTGTTGAATCTGGGAAAAGTGGAGCGTACGCTTGCAGCTCTGCTGCAGATGGTAGGGAAGATCGTCCTAGCTAGACCACAAGCAGGTCTTCAGATCAAGTTACAGCTGGACCCCCAAAAAGCACCTCAAATTAGGCAAAAAATATGACTTCCAATTTAAATGGAGAAGAGGAAGAACAATAATTATTAACAAACTGTCTAATAATAAAAAGCTGTCATGGCCGTCTTGGCCAATTCTTCTTAGAACTTTAACCCTTGTCCTTTCACAAACATATTTAATTGTAATATTTTAATAACCTAAATGTCTTGTTAATTTATAAATCACTGAACAAGAGACTATTATTTTATTTCCAATAAGGCAGTTTTGTTATATACCCATTTTCTGCCAGCCCTAACTAGCATAGCGGTTGCACAGTCTTCTCAAAAGTCAGGATGTCCTGCCGTCCTATGTCAGATTGCCATCCCCTAATGTTGGGATCACTGAGGTGGCAAAACTCAGCTTATGTTCTTGTAGTAATATCAGTTTAATTGACACACGTTTTTTTTTTTTTTTTTTTTAATTTCATTTAATAGATTGTATTTGTCATGATACGCTCCCCCTCGGCTCCACTATCTTATCTCAGAAAACCAAGATGGAGACAAAATACCAAAGTTTATGCATCCAAACCATAATGTCACAGGAACTTTGGGCTTTTTACAGTCTATACTCACAGTTCTACACTGTTTCTTGCAAAGACAAACTCAGATAGGCAGAGCATGTTTGTTACCAGCTGGTCCGGAAAGTCAAGAACGTAGCAACTTAAGGCCTTGATGTTCACAGTAGAAGGAGACCAACCCAGAGATGGACTTGCATATATCAGGTGACCATCGGGTGCTGTACATTTTGAAAAGCTGTGTAAAAAAAACCTATTAATGCAGATTTATCATGTCAAAACAAAGCGTAATCACGCCCCATACACAAAAATCCTCAAATCCTACTGTGCCATCTTAAAAGATGTCACAGTTAATTCTAAGCTGCTGCAACATGCAAAGTAAACAAGTGCTGAGCAGTCGACAGTAAGAGGTATAGTTGACTGTGCAGTGTCAGCCTGAATGCATGCAATTTAACCCTTGAACTAGAGAGGACCAGGAACAGCCTGTGTAATGGAGGACTCCATTTAAAGCGGAGAAGTCAGGAGAACTAAACAGGGGGAGGGGGCTTCAGTAAAAGCCTCGCTTCCTGACAGCCACACACAGGAGAGGGGGAGGGTTAGAGGCACCGAGCCTTCTTCCTGACTTGCAGCAATGGGCTTAATGTGATGGACCCTTCCCATCCACCTACTTGATTCCCATTTTGCATAACAGGTCTATCAGTGACACTCTTCTAACAACGGAGGAAACACACTGTACACGACAAGTCTCTGAAACAAAGAGCTGCTGGATCAAGTTGTAGCTCCACAGTAGGCCAGTGTTTATAGCCTCTTAAACACAATCTCTTCTGACATTCAGAAAAATATTTTCCCGGGTTGAACTGACACTACCATGTCAATCCAAACAACAATCGTTTGCACTCTATTTGAGCACTCACATGCAGTAATTATCTTTTTCCTTGTGAAAGGGGGAAAAATGCCCCCACCCTTTGCTCTGTGGTGATAACTTGTTGTGCAAACTGCAAATGACAAATCAGGAAACAGGTTTTTCAGGACAGAAGATTTAAGTATTGGCACGACAACATGCCGCAAACTCAGCAGTAAAAGATCTTAAACACAAGTGTTAGTTCTGCTTGTTTATCACACAGATGCAAACACAAAAAGTGGTCTTAGGACCCCTGTCAGGTAGCATCAGGAAAACATAGGTAATACACACAAAGTTTACAGCCCAATCTGTGTATTCACTTATGATTACTTTTCCCAGTTACATTAGCTTTATATTATCCATATAAAGCGATTAGGAGTTGCCCATTCTGTACGAGTGTATTAGCTGCACCAAAATCCAGATTTAGCACTTATCATATAGGCTCTGAGTATTCATTGCAGAGTCTCCAAAGAGTGGCAAATCAGCAAGGTTTCCTAGCAACATATTTGCCCAGCTCCAGGCACACATGGTTTCAGTTAGGGGTCTGCACCTATAAACAGTTGGCCATGGCAGCTTGTTGGTCAGGAAGTGCAATGTTGACTGCAAGTCAAGACAGGCACAAGCTGCTAATGAATGATATACACTCTTGCAGTCTAGCTATGACTACAGTTGGTTGGAGGTGAGGCTGACACAGCAGTGGAATAGTCGTGAATAAAATCAACCATTTAAAAGCAGTCCAGCAAAAGGCCTAGTCTCTTCAGAGGAGAAAGACTGGGAAGCCTGGATTATAAAAACTACAGTCAGGTAGGTAGGCAGTCATTTCACTGCGTAATAGCAGTCTGAAGATCAAACCTTTACACCACAAAGTCAATTACCATTTTCAAAGGGTAAGTCCTTTTTTTTTTTTGATAAAAAGACTAATTGGACACAGATTGATTACCTTTCAAACTGGCTGGCAGAGCCAACAGACTTTCCACCCACAACCAACATTTTGTATCATTTGACTGGCTCATGTTAATATGAAGACCAGCCTAAGTAACACAACATGGAGAAACGTAGTCAGTCTGAACACACCCAGAGGGGGGTTCACAGTGCCAAGTAGACCACCAAAAATGTCTGAATGCTACCATGCACCGAAGCAAGGGAGAAACAGTGAAATGGCGATGACCCAAATAGCAGTGTTTTTGTTTATCTGGGATGCAATCACGATGAAAACCACTGAAAACCTTTAAAACTATTTGGGATATAGATTGGATGCAGTGTGACATGGTTTTGTTTTCGTTCGCCATTAACTTTATGTTGAATACCGAGTAATTATGACCACAATAAACGCACATACATATTTACATATTCAGCTGTCATATCTACACAACATACAATTAACTTCATAGTAATGACACACATTGGCAGTAATGACCCAATTCCTGTTTTATATGTGAAATCCCCAAATAATCAATAAAAATTGCACTTGTACTTTGCATTCATGGCACGCCTTTGTGACTACCTGTGAGTACCTGTGTACTTGTGATGCCTAACTGGCAATAACTGCCACTGACACAGACTGACACTCTGTCTGTAGTGGACAAGCAGAGTGGGGACGAAGTTGGTCAGGCTTGTAATGGTTCTTGTGTGTTAAAACGTGGCACAGTGTGACGCCTCCATAACAGTCAGGTTGTGCACTTTCACTCGGCTCTTTGCCGTTTGCTCAAATCCTTATTTGTTTCATTTTTTCAATCACATACTGACTTTCTAAAGTTTTGTAAAACTGATCTAAAAGGTCTTCACTGTGTTGTGTAAAAAAATCTGCAGGCCTTGATACACTGAACAAAATCTTTAGAAAAATTACAAGAATTTGCATTTTGCATTGTTGGATCGTAACCAGATTGTAAACAGAGCTTCAAAGCACAAAAAGACAAAACTGGATCAAGAGTCAAAAAACAGATAGTACACAATTGATGAAAAGTGTACTTAAGCTCGAACAGGCTGTTGATTCGCTGATCAAAAGTTTAAGACCATAGCTGAACAAAAAACTAACTTAAAGGTCAAAAAAGGATTCCCTGGTGAGTAGCTCCAGCTTTTCTTGTTGATCACATCAAATATTAATTTACGCTTCTGTGATGTAAGTGTTTCCAGAACGTTGGTCCACACGGAGAAGACACCTTCACGAAGGTTTTGGGACTGAGTTATCAAGTTAAAAATTATTGTTTATGTTATCAAATATTAAGTAGGTCAATTGTAGAAGAAATGGTAATTTTATTCATTCAACGTAGTGTGTTGGTTCAATACAATTGGATAAAAATAATTTAATCAAAAGTTGTTGGAAATAACTAATGCAATCTGTTGTACGCTTCTGCTTTATTTTAATGACCAATGTGTTGTTATGTGAAAAACGCCTGAGTAGACCAACAACCTTAAAGTTTGTATGAACAACATATAAATAGTAAAATCTGAAAGCTGTTTTCTACACAAAAAGTTAACAATAATTCTTAAAACGTTCTTATGGTACTAATGTAGAATGTTGTTGTTCTTTACTTCCTGAGGTGAAAGTCTGAAAGTACGGGCTGAAGGGAATGGGGAAGGTGGTTTGCCTGGTGACCTCAGTTTGGGGGTGGGAGGAGGATCCACCTCCAAACACACAAACATGGCCAGTTTCAAGATTCCCTAAAAACTCCGGGTCAAAATTGACCCAGACCATGTGAAATTTATTGCATTGATAAGTACACCACCAATTCACCTGTCTATGTTACATACTAACAGCACAACTTAAGGCAAGGCAACTTTAATATTCTTCACAATAAAGTTGTGAGGAAAAAATTCTGATGATATGCAGTCTTCCTTCATCTCATCTCATCTTCCATACCACTTAATCCTCACTAGGGTTGCGGGGGGGTCGCTGGAGCCTATCCCAGCTCCCTGCAGTATTCCCACAATGGTATATTTTTCAAGGGATTTGCACTTTTATCACAACGACAGTGAAGATATGACCGTTTAATATATCAAAAATAAATACAAGAATACACTTATGGTGAATGTTACTCTGTATCAAATATAAAGTTGTTTGCAAAGCAAAGGCCCATAAAATGGTGTCGCGTCCATCTTTCACTTCCTAATTGCAGCTTAAATCTTCCTTCATTTTTTTAAATACTATTTCAAAAACAACTCAGTGAATAAAGATACGCTTGATGAACTTCGTCAACTGAGGAGAGAGTGGCAGTCATTGCCAGTAAAGCCTAATTTATGGTACTGCGCTGACCTACACACAGACCCTCCGCCAGAGTGAGACATTTATACTTGTGCGCTCGTCAGACTGGCTTACTCTGTGAAAACCCACCCAAACGCTAGTCAGCGCCGTGCCTTCTTTGCCGGTCAGTCTGCTACACTTTCAACGATGGCACCTGAAAATCTCACTAAACACGAGTCGTACAAATGTTTGTATCGTCAGACCTCCTCATTTAACTTTACTGATTCTTTATTGATCCGCAACAATCATTTCAAAAATCGCAGAGATGGAGAAGCAGCCAGAAATACTAAACCAGAAATAGTGGACGAATCACAGCTCTTACGGTCTGCAGCGCCACAGCGCGTCGTTACATTTCTGGGGAGGTGCACGCTAGCTACAGCGCTAGGGTCGTACTTCTCAACCCTCTAGGGTCTGAGTAGGTGTCTGCGTTAATGCGGGAGCCTCTGTGTCTAAACCGCAGGTAAGGCGTCACAGGGTGTCAGTACCACTGGGAGGATCCAGCCCTCAAGTGGTCACAGGGCGCCACAGAGTGGCATGGAGGCATCAGTATGTGCCGCATCGAGAGCCAGAAGTAGTCGCAGAGGAGTCACAGGGCGCCAGCGGCACTGGGAGGATCCAGCTCTTAACGCTCCCTTGAGTCCCAAAAACAGTTGTGACTCATCAGACAATGGACCTTCTGATGGTGTGCTCTGCGATTTAGTGAATTTGGAGGCCAGGTCATCACCTTGTGCTGTTCTTCATGCTCTTTTTTAGTTGTTCCTAAATTGTTTTTGTGTGTGTGTATGTGTGTGTCAGTATCAGGCTGATGGCTGCCATTAAGGAGTGTTATTGTTATGGGGTGGGGGTACCTGATCTGGTCTAGGTGGGTGCTACATGTCTAAGAAACATCCACATGAATGCCAGGTCCAAAAGTTTCCAAGCACTGTATTGTCACAAGATGGTCGACGTTATTCACCTCACCTGTCAGTGGTCATAATGTTATGCCTGTAGTGTGTGTGTGTGTGTTTATATCATGTTAATATTGTTAATTAATTAACTAAGATACTATAAATCATTCAGTCTCCACTTGTGCATCATTCAAGTAACCAAGCAGAAAGAAAGCTAGGACGCCATCTCAAATATCTGCTGTGAAAACACAGGTTTTTAGTTGGACTTGGACACAATCCATCAAAACCCTGAAACACCTTAAACGAATCCAACAACTTTCATCCATCCTGCCACCATTAGTGGCCACGCAGTTGTAAACAATACATGGCTGAAAAGTCAACATCCTCACAAGTTAAGTTTTCTCAGGGTAAACACACCTCGTCTTAACCATACCAGGAACAAGGGAACGCAACAGTCGTTTGAGCCAGAGGAGTGGAAGACCTACTCTCCTTATATCAGCTTCAATCACAACAGACTCAGATGAGTAATATCTGACCCACTGACGGGAAAGTCCAAAACATGTAGTGTCTATAATGACCTCAATTTTTTAAACAACCAAAAGAGTGTAACCCTTTTCTGTTAACCTGGGCCACAGTTGTGCAACACTAAAACCAGTCAATTTTAAACCTCAGAACCATTCTCTTTGCGTTTCTTAAGAATGCGGTGTGTGTGTGTGTGTGTGTGTGTGTGTGTGTGTGTGTGTGTGTGTGGTAGAGCTTACGAGGCATTAACGTGCATGTATGCTAAATTGGTGCAGACACACACCTTTACTCTAACTATACAACAACAAAGTTCCCATTTTATACAAAAAATCGTTTTGGTGTGGTATCGAAGAGTATTAATTGGGGCGTAACGGCTTCCTTGTGAGAAGTGTTGGAGATAAAACCCTCCGGGTAGGAGGTGAAGTCGAGCTTCATTTTTATGATTTAACGTTTCCATCCACCACGGAGAGCTCAATGGAAAAAGGAGCACGGGCTAACATTTGCTACAAAACATGTAGCGCCAGGCAGCCTGATGCTAAAATACAAAGGAGACATAAGAATAATACCCATAGCTGTTAATATTAAAGAACCCTTAGAGTGGAAGTTAAAACAAAAAAGTTTTTAGGCTACAGACAATGATTTGCTAACTCGTCACAGCCTCCAAACACTTCCAGTTCGCTATCACAGCTAGCTGCCTGCTGTAGACAAAAACTTTTTTCCACATCTGAAAAGTTTTTCTCTCCATTTTCTTTCAAAAGGGAACGGGACCGTATCTGGAAGGACTTGCCACATGAGACGCCGAACTGCTCGTTAATTTCACAGTAACGCCATTAAAACAGTATTCTTCCGGCTGTTGCTAGCTGGCAAAAGCCTCGTTAATTTAATGTAACTTACGCTACAGTCTCGCCGCCGCCGCCGCCGCTCCCCGGGCCGCCTTCAACACCCGAGACCGCCACCGGACCTCCGGAGGGCCGCGGAGCTGGGGGATGAGAAGCCGAGGAGGGTCCAGTTACTGGCAGGGAAACGAAGAGCCAACTGCACCGAGGCCCCGGGCCTTCTGTGTCCTCGAAATAGCGTTGGGGGGGGGGATACCGAGCCTCGGCCCTCCGCCGTTTGACAGAGACTCGGGAATACCTTTTTGACAGCTCCTCTTCTTCAGCCCCCCCTCCCCTCGACAGCCCTTCACTTTTCTCTTTTTCCTCACTTCCAGCAGATACGAATCAAAATACTGTCACACAATATGGCGGCCGCTCCAGCCAGTTACTATCGCGAGAAGAAGAGTTGTTTTCTTTTTTTTTCTTTTTTTTTTTTTTAGTTTCCCAAAGTTGTGGCGAGGGAGGAAGGAGGAAAAAGTTGTGATTGCAAAATCGGTTAAGCCTCTCGCTGCTGTCTGCTAGTAGGAAAAGAAGAACAACAAGAACTTTAATGGTCATTGCACACAAGTTACAACGAAATTTTGTTTGACAGCCATCTCTAGTAGGAGCTTGATGTCAAGTGCTTAAAACTACATTCAGATGTGTGTGTGTGTGTGTGTGTGTGTGTGTGTGTACAGCCATGGGGACAAAGCTGTGCTTGAGTCTATTGGTACGGTTCATATAGTGATGCATGGAGTAGTGGAAGATGAACGGAGTAAATGTGGATGGATGCTATGAAATGAGACAGTACCACTAATATCAGCGGTGTATTGGTGAGTTGATCCCATCTTGCCTGACCTGAAGCCGACGGCCCATTCAAAGAACTGATCTAAAACACTGATCTTTCCGATCATAAAGAGGCAGTGTGCAGATATTCAGTATTTAAAGGCAATTGTCTTCGTGCAGGAGCTCCTAAGACATGCAGTCTCCCTAAAAATAAATCAGAGAAAACTTGATATATTATATGTGTTTTACATTTCTTTATTTGGTCCTCAGCATCACGGGCCAGTTATGTCTTATCGGCATGAACCACAAAGTGGGGCTGAGCAGAAAACCACTTCCTCACTCACTGACAGCTTGTAAGTGAACACTCCCCCCCCCAATGGAACCAACACTTTTCAAACTTGAGCGTGAAATACTGTAGAGAGCCTCAGTGCCAGTCTTGCACATGTGACATTAAAGATTTTAAACCTCTGGGGTAAGAAAGTGTCACTAGAGCAACAGTTCTGACCCGGGAACACAAACAGACTAAGATGGTGACCCACAGATCTATCTGCACACTTCGCCTGACAACCTAAGCAGGTGAATGCTGCCAGGCAGCGAATGAAACTGCACAAATGGGAAGGGTGTGTGTGTGTGTTTTTAACAGTATCCTCTTTCAGTTTTTAGTATAACTTGTACCGAGCTTGTATATTAAACCACACTCTCAACAACTACTCTGAGGCTCAGCTTGTCAACAGACAAGGAGGGCAACCTGGCACGACACCGCACACTGCTTCAAGAGGAAGAGGAGGAAACAAAAACAAGACAGTTGTAAGTGAAGCAGATAATGCAAATTAACAATAATAATAATAAACTGGTACTTCTGAAAAGTGCCGGTGCTTAAAAGGTGCCCGAACTGGTGCTTAGAGGATGGAAAATGTACAAACGTTGTCCAAAAACGGTGCCTTTTATGCATGCATTATGTGACATGCAAGTCGAACAGAATATTAGTTTGAATGATATAAATACAACTAAGACAACTAAGAGATTTTACAGTACTTTTAATCAGCTGTGTTTCAAAAACACTTAGCAACTTTGAACTTTCAACAGTTTTTCTGCAGAAAGACTGAGACTCATGGCCTCAAGTCTGGGACTCTCCTCTCTGGGGATGCTACTAGCTTAGCATGCGGTCTGGCAGGCTATCAGAGACGGCACATTTCTTGGCGTTCAAAAGAATTCTATGTGTCCAAAAGAATTCTATGCATATTCAGATGTTTAATCAAATTCCAGGCATTAGCTGCCTTGGAGCACTGCTTCCAGGTTGGCGAGTCTGCATCTTTTGAGGTGAAGTACATTCAAAACATTTGACTGTTTTTAAGCATTTTGAAGGTGCCTTTCCATCCATGCCAGTGAAAAACTGATGTGACATCACATGTAGCATCGGCTCAGCAATAGAGTTAAAGGGTTGCTACTTAAAAATTCAGTGGCACCGACATGAAGCAACAACATCTGTGTTGCTTTTTGTTCTGGTTAATACCGTCAGTACTGGTGCCAATATTGAGTATCAGTACCCATCCTTAAACATTAGTTGCTCAGGAGGTAGAATGGTTCAATTCCACCCTGTCCCTAGTCTGTCCGTTGTGTCATTGGGCAAGACACTTAACCCAGCTCCCAGTGTGAAATGTATAATTGCGAGTGAGTGATGTTTGATGAGATAGCTTACCACCACCAGGGTGTGACTGTGTGAGTGGATGAATAATGTACTAAATGGGAAGTGTCTTTGGGTATTCAGAAAAAGTGCTAAATAAAACCGATGCGTTATCAGTCGAGCTACAGAGCAGTGTGTCTGTCTCTACTGTGCGCACAGTCAGGTGACCTGTTAGCTTAGCTAAGACGCTACAAGAGGAAGCAACTGGAAGTTTTAGCTCAGAGCCCCAACAGATTCTAGACTGGCCTCTGCAGCGTTACGAACTTTCAGGGACGTGTCTCAGAAGATATGTAAATGATATGTTTGATATGCGTCAGGTCACTGTGAACAAGGCGGCATTCTGACACTCACAGCTCAACAGCCAACCGTCAAAATCAGCACAGCTAATACAGTACAAAGTCATCCAGAGAACTCACCTCACCTTACATAAAATACAGTGAACCCTCGCTATAACGCGGTTCACCTTTCATGGCTTCGCTGTTTCGCGGATGTTTTTAGTGCAGTTTTATGCTTTTTTTTTTTTTTTTTTACAGTGCATTCTGTTAAAACGCAGATTAATACACCAATACACAAGGCTCGTGTGTACATTTTAAAGTTTAAAAAAAGTTTTCGGAAAGAAAAGTAATAGCATACCGATCCCGATTCCGCACGTTTTGATATGTAACTCGTCAGTTAAGGGGCGAAAAAAGGGAGGAAGGTGAAAAATAAAAATAATAAAAAATAAGAAGAAGAAACAAGTGGGATAACAACAGAAAAAAAGCTGAATACTTCACGGATTTCGCTTATCGCGGGTTCTTTTTGGAACGCGATGAACGAGGGTTCACTGTAAATAAAATGGGATTCACAGACACAGACACTTGCTCCTCATGTACATTAAACACTGTAGACAACTACTATCATGCCTTATGGCTCTGCCTTCTGAGAGGGGGTCATTGAAAAAATATCAGATGTCTTGGAATGCAGCCTTTCATTATCCCCCATCCTCTGTCTACTTGGAGACTTCACAGTAATCAACCCAGCACCCAATAATAATACCAATACTAATAGTCCAAACCACTGATAAAAAAGACCATACTCAGGAAAAAACAAGAAAAACAAGACACAAACTCAGCACATCACACTGGTTAAACATGCTCACAGAAAACTCTCAGCTGCTCCACAACACCTGCTATTTGTAACTACTATGAAGCAACCTGGACCCCTCTTCTTCTCAGAGCTTTACCCTCAAACTTACTATAAAAACATTAACGTTCTTATTGTCATTTCTTTATTTTTCTACTTTCCCTTTTTAGTTGTATATTATTTTTCCCCCCTATTCTACATGAGGTTTAGACCATAATCCACACACACACTTCACTCACCCACACACTCAAGCGACAGTATTGCTTCTATCACATGAACACTTGTGACTAATACCCTCTACTCCTTTCTCATTTGTGTGTTATTACTGGTTGTTTTTGGTTGTATTGCTATCACTGTCTTGTTTTATTTATTTATTTGTTTATTTTTTTTGTTTTCTCCTGTCCCCTGTTGTTGTCTTCTGTTGTTTTAAAAGGTAAGAAAAGGAAAGGCAGACGGAACACATATTCAACATAAAATATTGGATGTTGACCAAAAAAAAACGTCTACCATGAGTTCAGGGTGTAACTTTGTATTAGTTGGAAACCCATTTCCTTCATACTGCATAAGCAGGTGTCTCGTTTACATTTCCTTTCCAACGTAACTGGTAAACATGAACCATGTATCCCGCTCGCCGCATCAACCCACACAACGGGATGAGTGAGAAAACAGACGCTTGTGGGCACTCTCTCGAAAGGGGACGGCGCATTTGTTCTTCGGTGAGCTGTGTGGAAACACATGGCGTCTCGTGTGTCAGCGCAACGCAGTGACTCACGCACACAAACCCCCACCGTCCCCTCTCCCCCATCCGACGCACACACAAGCTGCGGCCCCTGCTATCTCGCACAGACCGTGACCCTTTGACTCCGGGTTTGAAGACCGCGGAGCTGAAATCCCCCTCAGTGCGAGCAGCTCACTGACAGCACAGTGCAGCCTCTTATCCTCCGTGGCTCTCAATAGCTTTGCACAATGCCTTCCACACTTTTGCGATGAGCTGGTGGGGTGGGTTGCTTTGTGTCAGGTCAAAGAATCAGAAAAAAAGAAAAGAAAGAAATAAAAGGAAAACAAATTCTAAATTCTCTGGGAATTTCCAGCGACTTAACTTGTGACCGTGGCCGCCGTTTAATTCTCCTCCCGTTTTGGACTCACTTCACAAGCTGCCTAACAAGTGGAAGTGAAAGGCACACGCACGGTGCCAGTTCCATTTCCTTGTGTGCGTACATACCGTACCTAGGCATAGATTTCAAGAACTTTTTGTAAAAGGAAATTTAAAAAAAAAAAAACAAAAACAAAAAAACAAAAGGAGGCAACGTGTGCATGTAACAACAGCAGCCTGAGAGATATCTGCTGCTGCAACTGGCCACACTCCTCAGATAGGCCTTCTGGTGCAAGAGGGCCGGCCACCCACATTCTTGGCATGGAAAGAGGCCCGTTTCTCACGGTCTGAGGACAGCTTGCCGTGGGTCAGCAGTTTAGATTTAGCTCCGCAGTGGGTCTCAAGTCATTATTCCCCCTCTTAAGCAAACTTCTGTGCTTGTCCACTGGCCATTTGGAGAGGGTTGTGCAGCCGCTCCTGCACTAACAAGCTCAGCAGTGTCACTGAGGACAGGGGAAACCAACGCAGCAGGAAGTTGTTCTATTCTCAAACATACAAAAGTGATAGACGGAAGTCTAGGTTTGAGCATTAACATACTGTAAGCGCAATAACACACTTTTTATCACTGGGAAACACAGTAAATAATGAAAGGAAGTGTCTGCACACTGTCTCCTAAGCACACATTTAGTTAGAGGGGTTCAGTCCCAGTTTGATCTCGTTCAGTCAAAATGTTAAACACCCAGTTAAACACCCAGTCCGTCACAGTTTTTTCATTTTCACGTAACTTACATACGTAATCAGCATGACTAGTGTATATTATATGACTACTGTAAATACATTTGTAGTCCTCTGTCTGCACGTAGGCCTTGAAATTTGGGCATCTCACACGTAGTAAACATGAATGGAACTTTTCTTTCATTTTATTTCAAATTAAAGCATAGGGCTGGAAGAACAAAAAATGTCTGAATGCCATTATTCTTCATAATACATACATAATGTATATTTACTCAGATTCCTGTCTGTTGTCAATTTGAGAACATCTACAAAGTGTAAATGTTCTCATGAACCCAAAGATTTGTGACCACTTGATGAGAGGCAGAGTTAATGTCAAATCATTGCAAAATCTGCCCATACGTGCACATCTAGTCTGACTCACTGGATTCAGACATTTGGGATTATGTCTTCTTATTGACATATCCCTCCCAGTCCAAAGCCCCTGCAATGGAAACCCTCTTTCTTCATTGTCTAACTCATTGTTTCTAAACCACTGTGAATGCCTTCGTGCTTATCAACTCCTCACCTATCATGTTTTAAAACATTTTATCAATCGATTTGAAACTACGATTTGTTGGAACAGCATCTGCAAGTTCCCTTCGCAGTAGAAGGAATGCAGCCGCGGTCCCAGCTAGCATTCATGACAAAACAGTTTACTCTTGACGTATTTCTACAGTGACAAATAGAGTTTTTTATTTGTTACATTTGTTGGCGGTGTGGCTCTGAGCCGTGTCGTGCTTCAGGGAAAGAGAGAAACAGGCTAAATTCTATTAACAAGTGTTGGTTTTGTTATTTTTAAGCGGCCGCCAGTGGAGGTTAACCCAGTTCAGTTATAATGAGTTTACACGGCTACGGTCTTAAAGTAGAACCCGGTGTCCTCAGTGTAAGGAAGGTATTGTACTCAGATGGGGAACATATTGACCAAACAGTATTACACCAAGTCTGGGCACATTTGCATCTGTCAACTTCCCCTGACATAATGTTTTTAGGAAACACACAAAAAAAAAGTTCCCTTGGCTTACGATGCAAACCGATTACTGATCCAGAGTCCCACAAATACTTTGGGTGGATCAAATGCTGCTGGAAAATGAGAAGTATTTATGGGTAAACTGCACAGAGTGACTTTTGCTTCATTTTAATGAGAATGTGGAAGAACATAAAGTATCAAATTGCATAGGAAGACAGGCATTCAGTCAAGTTTGCAAGCAGTGTTTAAACAAAACACGCTTTCGAATGCATTAGAACGACTGCCATGGAATTAAAGGTAAGAGATAAAGACACAAACACTGGGCCCGCGTTGAGCAGAGTGGAGGGTTTATTACCAGAAGGCAATTGAAATGTCAAGGTCTGCAGAGTGTAAGCATCAAGTCGTGGTTGGAGGGTGCTCTGAACGCGGGCTGGGAGTGAGTGGTGTGATGGCGGGGATCCAGACACCAATCTCCTACCCTTAAGGTCAAACTGACACTCTGGATGGGCCCAGCACTTTCTAACCAGAGCTGCATTGGATAGAAAGGACATGGAGCTCAGTCGTTGTGAAGAGATAAAAATGGCTGCTGTGGCCATTTACATTAGAAATATCCCTGTAATTTCTCGGCAGTATAAACAGCAGTGTCCCTCCATGGAGCGCTTGGTTGGTCTACTATTCAGTAGATGGTCGTGACATTCATGGTTTCCCAGGCTGATTTTGGTGATAAACTTGTCCCCTGCACTGCCGTGTACGCTTTAGCGCGAGCTAAGTCTGAGCTAATCGAAACAGCGGATGGATCTTTATACAATGTGGCAGACACCGTTGTACCTTTACGATGAAAACAGTAGAACTTTGGTGACCCTTTCCTTTCACTCTTCATTCTAATATTACTTTCCCACTGCTAAGTAGCTAATGAGCAGAGTGGCTAATTAGCTGATTAGCTAATCCTTGCGTGCAAACATGCCAACGTGAACATTTCTGCGTGCATATGCGGACAGCTGTGTCAGTCTACAAGCTGGGCTCCTCCAAAAAATGGACAGCCTGGCATTTATTAGTTTAGCACATTTCTTTCTTTTTTCTTTTTTTTTGTCAATAATAAAAAAAAAATTGAATCCTCACAGTTTGAACTGAACTGAATCTGATTCGAGGACGTCACATTTCATTCCAGGTGCTCCAAGCCCGTCAATAGATAAGGTACAGTGAATTAAAAGTTATTATACAGCGCCATCCCATAACTGGCTACTTAAATGACATCACAAATTAAATGGCATTGCTTACATAATGCGTTTTTGCTGGACTTTCTTTCAAAGCAGCAAAATGGTCAAATACCGTTTCTGTGACATGAGGGGCGTTCAGGAGCAGGAACTAGTTCCCTCTTAATGGAAAGCATGGCCTGAGAATTATCCGGACATTCTTGACCCATTGAAAAAAGTCTGAATATGAATCTGTGAGACATTAGTTCAGGGATTTGTTATCCGTCGCAATAGTAGAATACTCCATGGAACGTGGACTTTATTCAAAACGCCTATGACAGTGATAAGTAGAACACAGTGCTTCCATGTGGTAGAACAACTCCCCCCCTTTTTCCACTTGTGGCAGCACGTAGCCTTACAGCCCTGAGGAGTAAACAACCCATACATTTGTCCACTCGCCACCAAACCATTTAAACCTTTGTTTTCAACAGTGTAGTGAACACACAGCATTATCTTGCTATGGTCACTACTTTGAGTAAAAAACAGAAATCTCTCGGTGACTATGCAAAATAAAGTAAGAAGACAGCGGTTGAATGTTGATTTGAAACCTCTGCTTGGGATAGATCCTTC
This sequence comes from Mugil cephalus, assembly GCF_022458985.1. Taxonomy (NCBI): domain Eukaryota; kingdom Metazoa; phylum Chordata; class Actinopteri; order Mugiliformes; family Mugilidae; genus Mugil; species Mugil cephalus. The sequence goes on along the minus strand of NC_061790.1, from coordinate 18,659,459 downwards.
TATTTGTTGTGTTTCTACAGTTGCTCCTCCTTCTGTGAAAGCACAAATACTGTCTCCACCACACAACTTTGTCTGAGGAGGAGGCGTACACCAAGACATCAGTCTAACATCCCACGCAAGGCAGCGAGCTGGTCAACACACACAGCCACAACTGGTAACTGGTACTGTGTAACCACAAACCCACACTGAGCAAAGAAAGAAGCAGACCATTAGAGAGGTGGAAGTCTAACTCAACATTACTCAACAGCATCATAAACCAACTCAGCTTAGTTTATGTCTGACTCTGCGTTTCAATCCAAAAAAACTCAGTTCCACTTTCAAACATACTGTGTATTTACAGTAAAACCTACATACTATCCTGTGTGTTTGAAATGTAAAGATGGACTGTGTTTGAAAACTTACCCAAGTGAGTGGACTAATTGTATCTAAAATTCATGAATGAAATTCACAATTGATATTAATGACGTGTAAGAAGAAAAGCAAAAAGTAAGCAAAAAGTAAGGTAATGGTAGCTGACAAATAGTTAAAAAATAACTCTAAAAGTTATAAATAGATAGTTAATAACTAAATAGGAATACCACAAAAAAGAGCCTAAATACAGACAACTGTTGAATGATGTATAAAGGAAAATGATGATTTTTAAAGGTTATGGACAATGGAAAACAGTGGAAATTCACAGCTTAAACAATAGCCGTTTAATGTGGAAGCTTTAGGGAGAAGGAGAAGATGAATGGCTAAAAAGTTCTAAGTGAAGATGGAAAAACCTTACATCTGTAGACGAAAGAATGAAATAGAAAGATAAAATGTGTGGATAAAATTGTTAAAAGTAGCATACGTGGTTTAAGGGTTCAAACCAAATGGATAAACTTAGTCAGTAGCTAATGTGGTTAGATCTGTATCTGGGTCGAACTGACCTAAACACTGACTTCTATTTCATTTTTTTTTTCTTAAAAAAAGGAAAAAAGTGATTAATATCATCTAGTTGCAGATTTGTTGTTAAACTTGAAAGGCGGTGCTGATAAAGAGGGCAAGTTCATCTCACACGGTAGTGGGAGTGAGTCAGACACAAAAAGGGTCAATTGTAATTTTGTGGTAACCACTGCTTCTTCTTCTTTTTTTTTTTGTTGAAGACAAATGGCAAAAACACTTACAGGACAGGACAGGAATGAGACAAGTGGTACACAACATGGAACAACATATATGGTTGTGTTTTGTGTTGTGTGGGTAAAGTCTGGAAGTATATGTATGTAAAGGAAAGATAATTTAAAGAAAAGAAAATACAATAACATAAATAAAAATTAAAAAAAACAATTAAAAATGAAGGTGAGATACACTTTTAGAACTCAAATCATAGGAGCTTTGAAAGGAAATACTAAAATCCACTGATGGATTTCCCACACTAACAGATATAGTACTGTTTGTGTGTGTTGTGACGTGTTCCTTCATGGCCATCAACACATTGTTTATTTTGTCTGAACCCTGAACTTCCCTTAGTCATGTTGCTATGCTGTAGGTTCAGGCTGCCGATCTCGAGGTGCACTGAGCACCCTTCCTCCACTCTCTTCTCTTCTCTAATTTCTTCTCTGTTGCCATCCATGCATTTGTGTCGCACTACTGTATAGCATGGTATTAGCCGTGTGTCCCTCTCTCCATGTTTCCTCCAATATTTTGTTTGCAAGCTCTATCCGTTCTTTTTTTTATCCATCATCAGTCTCTCAGGTAACATGCGTCAACTATGTCTTGTGCTGTCGTTAATGCCATGTTTATACGTTACCGTATGTTTTAATCAGTTGTATGTTTATCTTGTTCCTCCTGCTGCTCTCTTCTCTCTCTTTTTCTGTCTCTGCTTGGCTGGTGTCAAGCAGATGGGCCCCTCCATATATGCTGAATTCTGCTCAAGGTTCCGTCCTGTTAAAGGGGAGTTTTTCTTATACTTGCTCGATTTAGTCGCTTTTAGGCTTTTGGATTTTGTTTTTTTTTCAGACTTGAACTGAATTGAACTGAACTGAATCATGTAGAAATGTCTCGCATCGCACAGTATTGCATCATATCCAATTGCATCATATCGTTTCTTATCCTATCGCATAGTAACCATAGTATCATATCATGTTGAACTGAATTTGAACTGAGTACACCAGTTCAGAAAATAATTCTCACCAAATGCATCAAGTCGAATTGTATCGAAATGCATCCCATCACACTGCACAGTATCATATCATATCGTATTGTAATGTATCGTATCGTATCGTATCGTGTCATATCGTTTCGTATCGAACTGAATTTTAATTGAATCAAACTGAACTGAGTACACCATCCCGTCCCCAGAAAAAGTTACAAATAATATATTTAAACTGTAACCCTGCTGAAAATAGTTCTCACCAAATGCATCAAGCCGAATTGGATCGAATTGAATCGCATCCCAGTGCACCGCACTGTATCCTATCGTATCGTATCACTTCATAACGTTTCCTATCCTATCGCATCACATCGCATTGTTTCCTACCTTGTATTGTATCGTAGTGTGTCATATCGTATCGTATTGTATCATTTTGGATAATATCACATTATATTGAACTGAATTTGAATTGATTCAAACTGAACTGAGTACACCAGTTCAGAAAATAGTTCTCACTGCATGCATCAGGTCTAATTGTATCAAAACGAATCTTATCCCACATCACATTGTATTCTACCCTGTATTGTATCGTATCGTGTCATATTGTATCATATTGTTTCATATTGCATCGTGTCATATCACATTGAACTGAATTTGAATTGATTCAAACTGAACTGAGTACACCAGTTCAGAAAAAAGTTCTCACTGCATGCATCAGGTCTAATTGTATCAAAACGAATCTTATCCCACATCACATTGTATTCTACCCTGTATTGTATCGTATCGTGTCATATTGTATCATATTGTTTCATATTGCATCGTGTCATATCACATTGAACTGAATTTGAATTGAATCGAACGGAACTGAGTACACCATCCAGTCACCAGAAAGAAAGTTACAAATAAAATGTGGACTTTAACCGTAACCCTGGTGAAAATAGTCCTCACCAAATGCATCAATTTGAATTGTATCAAAACAAATCTCATCTCATCGCACCGCATCGTTTCCTATCCTATCGCATCGTATCGTATCCTACCGCATCACATCCTATCCTCTTGCATCACACTCTATCCTGCCTCATGTTGTAACGTTTAGTATTGTGTATTATCATATTTTACCGTTTCGTATCGTATCGCATCATATTGAACTGAATTTGTATTGAATCAAACTGAGCTGAGTACACCATTTGGTCACCAGAAAAAAGTTACAAATAAAATGTGGATTTAAACTGCAACTCTGCTGAAAATAGTCCTCGCCCAAATGCATCATTGCCTCCTGTTTGAGCAATATGTGAAGGACACTTTACCAAGCAGGTAAGGATTTGAATGTTTTTTCTTTTTTTCCATTGATTGAGATTGTAGGACAGTGATGACCTCTTACTGTGCAAGCAGTTTGTTTAACTGTTGACTGATATCCACAATTTAAATGGTCTGCCAGTTTCAGTTTAAGTGTGTTTTGTTGTTTATAATGATATTATTTCATGCTTACTTAATGTCTGGACACTTTGTATGTCGCTGATGTTTACATCATGCCTTGTTACAGTCTGTCACGGTATCTTATGCAATGCAATGTGTTTTGTCATGCCCCGACTGTTGCACGTACCTGCATGTAGATAATGGTGGTACTGAGTTGAGTTATGTCCAAAAGCAACCAAACTAGTTGATGCTATTCATTCTTAATGGAGCTGCTCTAAACCAAGCACACCTTCTGCTGGGACCGTACAACAGATGGCAGTTGCAAATTCTAACATGTTAACGACCATGTTAGGATTCAAGTTAGAGTCCATACGTGTGGGTGAGCTCTTCAGCAGCGACAGCAGCACCTTGAGTAGGAAATGGGATCATCTGTGGTAACGCATTCTGCTGAGCTCTCTGCAAGTAGTCGTAAATTTCCCTCAAGTGGCAGCAGTAACACTTCAGGCTGATCCATTCACCCAGCACTTCTGCCAGAACTCACGAGGTTGATGCCAAGTCTCAGCTTGCCTGCACTGGTTGTACTTGTTGCAGCAGCAGCAGCCTAAGAGAACTGAATGTAGTGCTTATGTGCATGTCTTTGCGGTTAATAGAGCGGCTCAAATGATCCAGAGGTATTCACTCTAGAGTAATCAGTGGGAAACAGTCTGTTTTATACTGTATAACGCTGACACGTTTGTGCACACACTAGTGTCAAGCACTGGGGGAAACTTAAGGTCCAGTGTCTTGCTCAAGGACGCTGGATCGGCAAACCAGGGACTGAACCGCTAACCCTCTGGTTGTGGTTTGTGGAATGTTTGTGTCAGCATGTAACACCAGTTGGGCCAGTAACAGGCATAGCTTTGTTTCCTGTGGAGCATACAGTCTCTACATGTACGACTAAGTTTTAGTATCTTCTCAATGAAGCTTATGCAGCTTCCACTTTGACAAATAGAATGTGCAGCCTGTGGATTTTACACCTAATGTCATGCTTGAAGCCAATAAATGTCTGGAAAGCATATTCTTTGGTAAGCATATGTTTTGGGATCTAGTGAATTTGGCCATAATTTGTAGGCCAGGTCAACACCTTGTTGTTCCCAAAGCGTTTCTGTGTGTGTGTCTGTGTCAGGCTGCATCCTGTTGGGGATGACTACTGCCATCATGGAATGTCTATTACTTGCTGTTTTTTGGACAAGAAGTCTACAAAAACACTCTACAGCATGTCATTCTCCCTCTATTGCACTGTCAATAATCAGCTGGCTTCCAGCTCATATGGGTTCCTCCACCCATAACAGCTGGATTCTGTTCAACTTTGCTTTCTGCTCCTGGAAGTTTTCCTCGCCTGAGAGAAATTTTCCTCTTTAACCCCTTTCACATCGAACAAAAAACCAACCAAAGGGTCAAATGACCTGTCAATCAACCCAGGATTATATCGGCTTGGCTTCGATGTGAACAGGAATGCTGCGTTGACCCGCTAATTTACACAATGACGTTGATGTACCTGCGTGTCACATTCCGATTTTGTCATTGGATGGCCAGTCAGACTGTGTCATTGTAGAAGCTCCAGGGCTGCGACAACACTTCATGGCAGCGCACTGGCAAGACCGTGAGATCTGAGAGCTGCTCTGCATCTGAGGAGAAGAGGAGATTCGGCACAGCTCTTACAGTGGGAGGTCAGACCTGGGACTGCTGGCAATGTGAAAGCACACCAAAGGCGGGTCAAAATCCTGTGTCAACCCAGTATTTTCAATGTGAAAGGGGTATGAGTCCTGGCCCAGAGGGCTTCAGGCTGTGGGTTTGGTAAAGCTTCTTTAGAGAATCTGAATTGTTTGACATCAAATTCATATCAGTTGAACTACAATGCCTTTCCTAATTGGTGCTAACTTCATGAATTCAGTGGTAAATAGTGCTGTGTCATAAACGTATGAAATGGTTTCTTAAAATATGTCATTAGACCACGTTTTTGGGGTCTTCAGACATAGACCTGCTGTCTATCCCCCGCACCAGGCTTTGCTTGGGGACAGAGCCTTCAGTATGGCTTCACTGATCATCCGCAATACCCCAACCATGCACACTTTGAAATCATCTCTAAAGACCCACCTTTTCACCATGGCCATCATTCCTGACTTGACGTCCCTCTGTCTGTCTTCACCGCTCCTACCCCTAACCGTTCCCCATGCTTATGTAAAGCACCTTGAGTACATTAAAAGGATAGAAATTCAAGTTATTATTATATCATTAAAAAAAAGAGAGAGAAATGACAGAAGTTATGTTTTTAATTTAGTGCCAAACTGACATCTTGATTGTTGAAGCCCTAGCTTGGAAACACAGTCTCTTTTAGTTGTTGAGGGTTAGGAAACACATTTTTATCTTGGGCTCAGAAACCGCTGCACTTTAAGTGGTTCTTGGGCCCTTTGTTTCATTTCCTGGATGTTGGTGTTGAAACACTGGTGACACCAGGGTGGCTAACATTCACTCTTGGGTGCCACCAAGTGGTGAAAGGTAAACATCGGTGTCCCAACCACTCCCATGCGGATGAAAATGATTTGAGACAAAAGAGGCTTTTATTATAATAGAGGATATAAAATAAATATACATGACTTTTTTCTCATTTAACAGTCATTTGTACAGAGAAATTTGGACAAGTTTACTAAAAGCAGCGAAATAAACAATTTCTTTTTTTTCTGATTTTCCTGCGCCGAGCTATCGCTGTCTTATCTATAAATGCTATGAATAGACAATACATTGAGGCCGTATGTATATTTCAAACTCATGTGCAATCACGCTCGCACACACACTCTCTCTCATACACACACACACACACACACACACACACACACACACACACACACACACACACATATAATACAGATAGAATGTAGAAGAGTGGACAGACACCCAACCTGCAAAGCATTCTGCTACTCACCGAGAGCTGGAGGGAGCTACAGCAAACGCATGCAGATCAATTATAAAAATGAATTCCCTCTCATAGACCACGGTGCAAAAAATTTCTTCCCCCAACCGCCAATTAAGAGACGCTCCGATGTGACGGATGGCTCCTGGTGCCACGTTTGGTGGCTTCAAACCAAACAAGGCTCGTTATTCGAGTGCCGTGACGGACACTGAATTCAGAAACTCAGCTTTGCAGATGGAGCGCCTGTCCGTCCATCCGTCTGTACAAACTGTAAGGAGGGCGACACTAAGTGCTCATGTTCTCCATTGGAAAAAGACAGGCACATGCAATACTATCAAAAAAGGAGGAAATGTAGGAGGAGAGAGCGGCCTAGAGGTGCGCTAGATTTCATAAAGGCGTGTACTAACGCATGTCCGTTCATATCTACACACAAAGAGGAGCATCATCTGCCTTCTAACGTTCATAGCTTTGCCAGAGGTTTAGTGTCTAAAGCAACACATTAAAAAAAAACAAAAACATTAAATACTTTTTTTTTTATTTACCACTAAATATCTGAGCAACGACAGTGCATTAAAAGACAGTTATTGTATCAATATCTCAATGTGAAATTCTTAAAGTGTGTTTTTATGTACAGCGTGGCAACGCAAACTTCTAACTGCGCTTCAGTAACGCGTGAGGACAACATGTGAATCGAATTAGCTGCGCGAAACAACAGCTAATCCTCTGCCAGGGTTCTCTGTGGCCTTTAGAGGAGTGACACAACGAAGCCAAGTCAACGTTAGCCGCTTGCTTCCACGTTGCGTGAATAGCAACGTGCTACATAATAACAAGGAAAAGGTTGTGAGGAAGAAGACAGAAGCTGCGTTTCCATTACCGTTTTTGCACAATAAACACAATATTTCTGACATTTTGATTACACTTTGTTCGTGTTTCTATTGAAAGGTGTTTTGCGAATGAGCACCAACTCTCGTAGAGTCTCATCTCAGGATATCCCATAATTCTCATAAATTCTCATCAGGTGAGACTTCACTTTGAGGGAATGAACTTCAAATGAACTGGCCCCCCTGTGCTGTCTCATGAAAATGTTTTAGCGATATTTGAGGGGGTTTTCGAAATGTAGCTGTTTTCATTACCATTTGTTTTATTGCGATATTGACGTGTTGCACATTTCTAGGGGTAATGGAAACGCAACAAGTGAGAGGGTTAACATACATAGATAAAAATAAAAGCCGGAAAACAAATTGCCACGACATCTTTAGATGAAGGAAAATAAAGGCACCGTCCACACAAATCAAAACGTGGATCGTCATCATTCCTGTAACAACTGTGACACTGTGGAATAGCTGCATGGCAAAGTTGAAACACAGCCAGCCAGTGAAGGAGTGACCCCCAACGGCGTTGACACCTTCACTCTACTGTACGCCGAGGCGGCATTAACACATTCAGTAACTAGGCGTCATTTCACGTGAGTGTAGGGAGGAGAAATGACTCTACAATGAAGAGAAATACGGTCAAGTGGGTCGTGGTTCGTCTGACAGAGGTCCCTTTCTATAGCTACAATAGTTAAGGCAGAGGAAAGTTAAGAAGAAAATGGGTATTATTCATAGATGCATGGAAATAATAAATATGATTGTATGCTATCCATATATATGCATTTCTTTACAATAGTTCATTTAGAGTACATTTTTAAAAAGCTGTGAAAAAAGGACGCGTGAGTGAGTGCCGTCTCAGATCAATGTACTCGGTATCACACGAGGAATGGACACAACCCATCAAAACAGAACTGAGCAGAACTGTCAGCTGCAAAAGCCTAAGCATGCGTCAAAGCTTTAGTCTGGGATTCTTTGCATAGGAGTTGTTTGACAGAAATTTGTCTCTCGACGGAGCCTCGTGCTCGGTTAATACTTAGTGACACCTCGTTTTGTGTGGAGAGAGAAATTTACGACAGAGCGTCTTGTTGAATCTTCGACCTCGAAACAGGGAGGAGAAAGACTTTGAATAGCTGCTGGTTTGGACCCCCATTGTATATGAGTGCACCCCCCACACACCTGATGTGTCTGCCAGACTGTCACGGCGCAAGAGCCAAAAACAAAAAAAAAAGATTACGTGCTGTGTAAAGAAAAGCATAAAGATTCTTTTTTTTTATATACATCCTATCCGTAGTCTTTCGTCAATAAGCACTGAATGTACCTGCTCTCATTTTACATGTTTTTTCCTTTCACAAAAGGGGTGTTTTATATTTAAAGAACTGAAACTTTCTTTTTGCAGAACTGACACAGTCCGAATGAAAGTAACCCTGAACCTGAAACTGTATCAAATCCTCCTGGCTCCTGCTAGTATCACTGCATAACACACAACAAAGCCTCATGGAAATACCTCATAGTGGCGACTACTTTCAGCCTCGGTGAAACACGACTGGAAATCTGGACATGACTGTATCAACATCTTTATGTGAAACCACTAATGTCTGGTACGAAAATAAAATAAAATAAAAATGCCTGAACCTGGCAACAACGTCTATATTTGTACAATAACAACTTCCCAAAGGTCAGAAAGTCCAGTTGTGTTTCAGCCACAAGGTGTCAGTGTTTCCTCATCCCACTGTGGCCACGTTTCTGAGAGGCAAACATTTATTAAAGCTCCAGTCAAGTCACTGGGTGTGTTCTGTAATACGACCTGCGTGATGGGTTGTTTTTAAGATTTGATCTGTATCGTTACCTTCAGTGATGGAGGTGTGTGAGAGCTGAGAGTGCTGAGAGCATTAAAATAACCCTACAACAAAACAACAAAAATACTCAAGTAAAAATCCTACATTAAAATACACACTTTCTAAAATGCAGAAGCTCCGGGTTCGAGTCCAGCTCGGGCCTTTCTGGGTGGAGTTTGCATGTTCTCCTTGTGTCTGTGTGGGTTTTCACCGGGTACTCCGGTTTCCTCCCACCTCCAAAGACATGCTCGTTAGGCTAATTGGTGACTCTAAACTGACCCCGGGTTGTACCCCGCCTCTTGCCCGATGCCAGCTGGGATAGGCTCCAGCAGCCCCTGCGACCCTAGTAAAGATAACCAGTATGGAAGATGAGATGAGACTTTCTAACATGCAGTCGCCGTACAATGACCAGACATGTGGTCTTTCATATATGCAGACGATATTATAAGAATAGAAATGTGTAAAAAACATTTTAAAGACTTAATATATTGATAAATTCAACTGAACGATATTTCTGCATGTACCAGGATAATGAAAATTACACGACAAGTGTAAAGTAGCATCAAATGCAAATACTCAATATAAGCACAGAAGAGCAAATACACAGGAAATGTATTTGCTTTTTAGCCATAAGTTGAATGGAAAGACACACTCACGACAACATGTGGATAAGGTAATGCAGCTTAACTCCAAACAGGGCTAACCAGCTAGTCTCACTCTGTCCAAAGCTAACCTGCACATCACTGATTAGCTTATTTATATATATATATGTAGAGAGAGACAGAGAGAGCGATTCAGGATTCTGAGACCAAAACAAAGCTAAAACGAGATTGAACACAAGTCCACAAGGATATTCATGTTTCTCTCATGAGAAAGTGACTTTCCAGTTTCTAGTTATCAAGACTGAAGTAGAGTTTTAAATAACGAGTGAATATTGCTGGCTCAAGTACGTGTGTTAAGCTTAGCTCGTCAGTGTTTTATCCGGCTGTCCGAAAAAAAATTAAATGTTTTACGGAGCCGGGCTGTGAAATCTTAAGTCAATAAGCACTGAAGGTAGCTGCTCTGGTTGACAAATTAACAATCATACTGAAAGCTCCAGGCTAGCTGTTACAAGTCTATATGCTGAGCAAAATGACAAACTGGATACTCATGATGGCTTATTGTGAGTAAGAAAGTGAGTAATGGTATTTTCTACATGTCTGTTATAAACCATAAATAAACCAAACATACGGGAGGTTAATCTTTTTTTGTTTTTTTTAACTGTAACTTGTGTCTTTGTGGCATGTATTAAAGAACACAACCATTGACTCTAAATGTGCCAAAGTCTTTAACAAATGTCTTCTCAGTGACCAGGGGGGTGGGCCGGGGGGACAGAGAAAGTGGGAGTGTTTGTGCGACAAAACTCACCCCACGTTTGTTCCAGCTCTTTGCAGATCGGTTCAGTGCGGTTCTAGTAAGTCAAAGGATAAACAACATGCAAAAAAAAACATACTGTACATACACACGCGCTCACACACACACACACTCTAAGGGCAACAGCGATAACAATTGACAACACTTAAAAAAAAAACTATCTGACATCAGGCAGTAACAGTCTGGAGAAGCATATGTTGGGAGGGGCGTCCTGTTAGCTGCCCTTTGCGGTTGCACGCACGTTCGTGTTCAGAAACCTCGAAAGTTTGGAGGGTCCACAAGAAGACGGGTGTCTGAGTCAAGTGTCCACCAGCGGCTCCTGGACGATTAAACTCTCTGGAGCTGCCGGCCACAAACGAGACGTGAAAACGACGCCGAAACAAAGCTCACTTGTCAAAATGTTTCTCACGAATAAAAGTGGTAAGAGTGATCAGAATATACAGAAGGTAGCCGTAAAAAGACGACTGCTTTTCTTCATTTTCAAATCCAAATCCAGACAGACGGGTCGACTGTAAATGTAGAAACCTCAGAAGTTTACTTTGAATATTTCCCTGCAATTTAGTCAGCTAAAGAGCTGGCGGATTTTTTTTTTTTGTGTAGAAACATGTGACTGTTAAATTTTTTCTTGTTTTTAAAAGGATGGGGTCAGCTCAGACGTTTGCTCATTTTCTTTTGATTATCCGAGACGACAGAAACAAGCATGTCCTCCTGTGTTTCCTCTCATCCGACCGTTTCCACATATAACAATATTTATAATGACATCAACTATCAAGGTAAACTTGAAAAGTCTAGCGAACAAGCAAGAGAAAAAAAAATCAAATAGAAAAAGGTGCTATATAATATACATATATGAACACAGCTGCGATTTTCCCTCTTGAGGAAGGTTGTGTTTGTAAGTGCCATGGTTGTGAGTCTGAGTGTTGACGCCTTCACATCTACCTCACGTCGTTGTCTTTCAAAAAGTTTCTCCAGCCCAATGAGGCAGAACTTGTTTTCTTGGTGGATTATATATATATATATATATATGTATTTATATATATTTATATATTTTTTGGTTCCTATGTTTGTTTGCCTTCATAATACAATGCAGAAGGCTGTCATGTAAAAAGATGAAAGGTGAAGACAGGTTGAAGAGGCTGAATTGGAATGACGTGCTGTAAAGGCGGGGATCCGAACAGGAAGAGGGAGTCGAGGGAGTACGGTGACGTCGGTTGAGGCCAGCCAGGGTCAGGTGAAGACGAGGAGGAGGAGGAGGAGGAGGAGGAGGAGGAGGAGGAGGAGGACTTGACTCCTCTGCTGGTTCAGGAGTGACTGGGAGCCTCAGTAACGGTGGGTCTGGTGGGAGTACTGGGAGCTCTGCTGGGATGACGACGAGTATCCCATGGTGCTCTGGGGCTGAGTGGAACCTTGGACGTTGCTTTGGTAACCAAGGCGAGAGCCTGTGTGCTGTGGATGGATAGAGGGAGAGGGAAAGAGAGAGAGAGAGATCACTTGTTTTCAGAAGGAGTTCAACCAGTTTATGTGCAGCAGCTTCATTTCCATGGGTAGTGCTAATAAGCCTGTAAAAGTATTTCAGTCCTAATATTCTGCATATGTTCCCCATTTGATACTACTTTGGTAATTAAGAAAACAGAGACAGTGCCATCTGTGTGTTTCATTCTGGCTTTAAGGAGAAAAGTAAAGATTAGACCCCAAGCACACACACAAAAAAAACCTTAAAGAAGAACAAAATGAATGTTGTGGAAGGACCTGAAGCTAGCAGTTCATGCAAAGTTACCAGAAACTTTCCGTTGGTGCAAAACGGGGTCACGTCAGATACTGAAAACAAGGCTTCTCATACTTTTGCAACTCAAAGATATGTACAAATAATTTACTTCCTTGAATAAAAAGGAATATATGTGCAATATTCGTGTTTCCTGCATTCTCTTTGTTAACTTTCAGGACTTACTCAACAAAGTACTATGAAAAAACTTGCTGCATATCGGGCTAAATGTGCTAAATACTAAAATAGATTAAATTAAAACATTATTCCTTTCTGTGAATGATGTGGTGAAATAATATAAATGTTGCAAATAGTTATTTTAGAGTGAACAACAGACAGATGGTATATTGTAAAACACGGTGGCCCTACATGAATACAGTGTTGAATGACTCCCATGGTACACATGACAGGGTGATGAGAGTTGTGATCGATGACCTGCACTGTTCAAAACAACCACTAGGAGCTCATTTGTGTGGTTTTTGTGAAGTGGTATCATTTTTTTTATATTTATACCACTGGTGTGATGAAAGAGGGTACTATGAGAGAGGTACTATGGTAATAAGTCAGACCAGTGTTTACCCCGTGTTTCTGTCCACAGCTGCTTTAAAATAATGTAAATTCATGTTTATACAAGCTACCCCCTCTGTTAAGTTTACATCTCAAGTTTACTGTTTATATTTCAGTTAATTTCATTTTATTTTATGTCATTTTTTTCTCATCCTCTACTGTAGTACAATACATTTCCCTGTGACAAATTAAATCTTGTTAAAATCTCTCGTCTTATTTATTCTTATAGTTTTTGTCTCTCCTACAGATGCTCTTGCACAGTGAGAGAATTTTATCTTCTTTGATTTGTTGTTACTGAACAACTGAAGGTACTGAAAACTTCCACCGTTTCCAAAGTATTAATCAAATTGCTCGTGTGAAGTTAAGCTCAGGGAAACGTGGAACAGAGACACTGCATACCAGTGGTCAAGAAGACTAACAGGACCTGCATGCCTAGCTTTAAAAGACACAACTTAGACGGAGCTAAACCGGTTTCATGTCATACCAAGCTGGGCAAACCCACTTCTGGAATTGAAAGTACAGTAACTTGGCACACCGCATACGTCCCACTACCTCCATGTCCTCAGCGCATCTGTGGGTCATGTGAAAAGCTTTAAAACGACTCTGATTTCAACTTTGTGATGACACAGTTATCAGATAATACAATACACTGCACAGTACAGGCTAACAGGCTTGAAATTGGTTCGGGAAGATGATAAGAAGCCTGTTACCTTAAGTGAACTCATTTCATGTTTACAACACACAGTACGGGTCACGTGTGCTACCCCGCTGCTGTCTGTGTAGGAGAATGACTGGAGAGCGGTGCAGGCTGGGATATGTATTGATGAGGGGAAAAGTGGGAGGCTGGCAGTGACAGCAGTGTTGGATAGCTAGCCTCTCTCCTGGTATGTCACTCCACTCCACTGGTTTATTTTTACATCTGCTGAGGCCTGACAGCTACCAGCTGTCTCCCCTGCAGCCTCCGTCCCGGCTATATATGTCTGTAGGTGGTGTACTTACACAATAGTGTCACCTCCATGTGGCCTTGCTGATACGGAGGCAGGAGAGGTCAAAGCAGTCACTCGGATGGCACTGTTCTCTGTGCAGTAATTACACAGGATCTTCCTGCCCTTGCAGCTGAACATTTTGGACAACCCTGAACAAATGACTGGACATGTGTCGCTGAGTTTATGTAAATGGCGTGAATAATGCGTTGTTGTCTTTTACTGCTGTGTTTTCTTCTCTTCATTTCAAAGGTCAACTTAATATGTCAGGAGCCCAAACTTCTGCACACAGATCCTTTTCTTCAGACCCTCAGGAATCTCTGTTCTCTCTTTGGCCCTGTGATAACAATAAAACAGGCGCCCAAGCAATAAAAAAACAAACACAAAAAAAAAAAAAAAAAAAAAAACAACAGCTCACAGGCACTGCAGCACTGCAATGATTTGATAGCAGCTCTGTCAGCAGGCAGGGCTTTGTGGAATGTACAATCCTTATCAGTTAGACAACAGGCTGTTGTTGTCTGGTGACTACGGGGATTGTGCACATATACGTCCTTCACTGTGTTGTGAAGGTTTTTAAAGAGCTAATGATAGCACCAGCAGGGCAGGGACGTCAACTGATCTCACTCAATAGCTGGATTAATGAGATTACAGACAGGAAATGTGACGTATCATACTTTATCATAAACACACAGCAAATGACTAATTATTAATTACTACTATATTCTAAATTATTTGTTTTCCTTTCTTTCTACTCAAAAAACGTTGATGCAGATTATTACGTTTTTTAGTACATAATTTATAATTTATCTAAATCTTAAATTGTGTTAACTGAAAATTCATGTGTTATTGAGTTTGTTTATTTTCATTTAGACCAATATGTTAAATAAAATTAAGTCATCAACTCATTATAATGTATACACAATTTTTTTCTTGATTTTGAGCTATACTCACTAACCTCATGAATCATTTTTTAGAGTATTTACGTATTTATTGAGACATTTAAGGCTTTTACGCGGGGAGAGAAGTGGGATAACACGTGACATATGCTAACAGCCAGACTCAAATAGGGATGCTGTTAGAAAGCTGGATATGGATTAAAGACATAGCTGGTCCTGCACGTGTTCATAACCGTCTCTGAATCCCACGCCGTGATATGGGGGTGTGAAAAGGTCACTTCCACACCACTGCACACTTGATGGATTGTCAGTTTCAGAAGTAAGTGACCAACTTCTATTCTCATACAATACATGTGTCCTATCTAAGTAGGACGCTTTGATCTTCCACTGTTGTGCATGTTAAATGTCAAACAGACTTCACAAACTGGCGGCTACAGTTCACTGGTCCACTGGTTACATTTGTTTTTTTGTTGTTGTTTTGGAGCTTAGCCAGATTCAATTCTTTCAAGAATATGAATGTGAACATGAATATGAACACGCCATTAGGATCCAGCAACTGATAGAGAGAAATACAAAATATAATAGAGGGGCACAACTGGACTGTCCCACAACCTCAACTCCATGGTGCTCTTCTGTTCACCACCATAAATCCTGACCAGATTGTTCCTGGAGCATAATCCGTTTCCCAATGGAGCGAACTTTCCCACACAAAACCTTTGAGGGCAAGAAGACAGGCTGACCTCCAGGCTAGCGTGCTCACGCTTAACTGCTGCTTCCTGCTGGACTACAGGATATGACTGGAATGACCTATTCATTTTATTTGAAGTGAGTGAATTAGTCTTGATACCTTTAGACAGCCCTAACCTGCAACCTTGGGGCACAGACGTATATGTTTACAAGTACTTTTAATTAGAAGCTGCTTAGACTTAGATGTTAGTGGTTATGTATTGTCTAGGACTATTTTTAGCTGTGAATTAAACCACATTTTCCAGTTCGGTGACTGTAGCAGCAGCAGGATGGTGTACGTTGGATCAACTCAAAATAAAGTACACACAGCACGTTAGGTAATGGTAACAAAGGAATAAAGTTACCACTCTGTGTTTGTGTGCTTCAGCAAAAGAGTCAAGCAGCAGACTAAGTCTGTCCAGACTCATATAATACAGTGTAAGCAGTGAAGACCTTGAAGCCTCTTTCAAGTAGAACACGTGTTCAAGTGTTATCGCAGATCAGTATCACTGTAAAGTTGACCTTTTGGATAGAAAGTGGTATCATGTCATTTTATTCTGTTCTGCATTTCTAGGAAATCGTTGGCAAACATTGCGTATTGTGTCGTCTCAGTGACCTTTGCTTTGATTACCTCCTCCCTGAGTTCACTTGGTTCTCTTTAGCCGCGGTAAACTCCTACTGACCTGGTACTCTGACTGCAGCACCCCAGTGCCTGAGGAGGCCCCGGAGGGCCCGATCCGAGGCTTCTTGTTAGGGGGTCCCTGGTCCTGACCGTGCTGCAAACCCCCGCCGCCAGTGGCCCCTGTGGCTCCAGCAGTGCCGTTGGTTTGAGCTGAGCTCTGTTGGGAGGGGGCCTGCTGGGCTGCTGTCTGCTGCTGGTTCTGGGCCTGAGTCTGGCCTGTCGTCTGCTGGTGCTGCTGGGTCTGGTTCTGCAGAAAGACACGCAACACAACCCACAATAAGCCTGGGCTTCTCCATATGACTGAAGCAAAGGAGCCCAAAAGATTCTCATGATTTCTGGGTTAAACTCAATAAAACTGATTTGCTTTATATAGTAAAAAATGAATGAATAGCAGTGATAGAGTAAAAGTAGCAGTGCCCAGACTTTATTGACGGTAGCTGCAGTAGAGTCAGCATGAAAGGCCACATTGGTTATGTAATGTCTTTAGTACAGGTGAGTTACTTTAATTGGTTTTACACACGCGCAGAATTAAAGCACCCATATAAAATGGTGGATGTAAATGGGATTCCTCAGGGTATTTACCTGCAACTTGTGTGCATAACAGCCACACAGCAGAGGAGGAGCTTGGGATTGCATAGGCACAGCAAATAAAGATACTCAGTATGAGTGGACTGTGTGTAATTCCACCCCGGTCGCATGTTAAAACCTGCAGCAACAGGGCGTACATCTTACCTCATTTAAAAAAAAAAAAAAAAAATTATATCATGTGTCATGGTCGAGTTTTGTAAAGATATTTTCTTTTCCTGCTTTTGTATGGTTGTTTGTAACGGCATAAAACCAAACTACACAAAACCAGCACCCTGACACGGCTCAGTCACCGGTCTGAAGCACCACATGCAGATCATTTATTGCTTTCTAGGCAGCAGCTGCTTGTCTGATTTGTGGCTGCAGATTCTCAGAAGCGGCGTGAAGACATCTATCCGTGTCTCGGTGCTCGCTTTCCCCTTGGATTGCACAAGAGCGACCTGTCTTTTTAAACCATGGCTATGCTTTGGCAGAGGCTGCGCTTTTTCAGCTGCTTGTAAAGCACAGGGAGATACGACGAGACATACACAAAAGTCAGCCTCTTGCTACACTTCGTTACTCCATGCACTGTGTCCCTGCCTCTGGCAAAGTCACAGCTGAATTCCAGTAGTGATTTATTGCCCTGTAAAAATAACGGGGATGGGGGGAAATACTGCTGATTCCGATGGGCTGCAGATTTCTAAGAACCAGTCCTACTGTGACATCACACTGATAAGGACATAACTGAATATGCTCTTTTATGGTTCCAATGTAAAAGTGTCCACAGACTTCTGGTACACTGAGATGATCAAACCATCATCTAAAAACAGAGTTTTATGGAAATGATAGTCTGAATGTAAGATCAGGGGACAATTAGCACACACTTACACTTATAATAATAAACTGTAATAAACTGTGATACCACCATTTTATGGCATTTATGCCAAGAACTTATGTTTATGTTTTGATCTAGAGATCGACCGATATGGATTTCTTAGGGCCGATACAATGTCAGTTTATTTACATCAGCCTTGGCCAATACATGCTGCCGATGTTTCTGAACTGATACTTAGAGCCGATACAGCTTTTTCTCCCTTCATTTACGCGATAAAAATTAACATTAATAACAAACTTTACAAGTCTCAATTTAAGCAAGAACATTTATTGTACTAAAAGAATATTTAAAAAGAGGTGGAGCACAAGCATTTTCCAGCTTCCAGCTGCACACACTCTGCTAGTGAGGAGGGCCAATGTATGGGCTGCACAGGCCCATAGCAACACCAGCCCCACAGGGCTGCCCGTGGATGCGTCTGTCTGTAAATCTTGCCGGACCGCCAGTAAAACCAGTAAATAAAAAGATTTAAAAAAGGCGAGCAGAACTGGACCCTCATGTTCTCCTAGCCTGTGTTTTTCTTCTCACTGTGACTTGATCACCACACAACGGTACTTCATTCTTAAGTTATTTATGTAAGCATGTCACTACCTGACAGTGGACATTTAAGCACTTTGATGGATGCTTTCAGGAAATGTGTGATGATGATCTCTTGATACACGAGAGCTCTAGAATGCAGCCTTGAGATTCAGACTTCCATTCCCTGCCTTCATTTTCATGTCACCTTCACGCGGGTAAAGGTTTGAGTCTTGTATGGGAATCACGTTACTGTGTTGACAAAATCTGCAGGACTATTTGAAATGAGGACATGATAAAATGAATAACTATATGATTGCATGAATGCCAGGGTAGGTGTTCTGTATGACTGCTGTCACGAAAGGTGGAAACTTTGGACTAAGTAGGCAAAGAGAACCTACGTAAACAAATGAAACAGATGTATCACGGTGGTGCATTTAGCTAGTCAAGAAAGTATTAACAGTAACTTAACATTTCTGGTAACTGCTCATCTGTTCCATAGAAAATGTGGCACTGAATAAACCTGTAAACCTGGAAGTGCACTTGTTTTTGCTACTCAGGGCTATGATATATTGCCAGCTTTTCCTGAATAAAAATATACACGACCTTTGAGACTTGTATGAAAATCCACTGAGTAATACTTACACCGAAACATAAAAAATTCTGAAAGGCGCAAAACCTTTTCAGCATATTATTGTTATTATTATAGTTATTGAAAAATAGTTCATTGTATTATCCTGTTCAGGCCAATTACTAGTGGTCAAAGTGCTGCTCTTTAAATGTTCATTTTGGGTTTTTCTGCAGGTGCCATCAGCTGAAAATCAAAAATGTGATGACGCAGTGTGGTTATCTCAAAATAAATCACACTCTCCAGTCAGTCACAATCAAGTCCAGTTTTCTGAAAGCTGCTAAGAAGGAGGCGCTAAATGGAGCATCTGAGTGTGATTCTGAATTGTATTCCCAACCTGTGACTTCTGTCTGTGAGTAATACAGGACAATTACCTTTTCAGTCTTCTCCTCCGGCTCATCTTCATTGAGAAACTCTCGCTTTGGGTAGGGGATCTGACATCCAGCAAACACACTAGAGAAAACCAGATCAAATCAGAGGTTAAACAGTTTCTGCATCGATGCCCCTGTGGCTCCACTCCTATTTAAGAACAGAAATCACTGGAAGCCAATGTTTGTTCGGCTGGACGGAGAGAAGAGAAATCCTCTTGCAAAAGTTTACTGAGGCTCACTCTGTGGTTGGTAAAGGATCCTCAAGGAAGTACGGGTCCTGCAGCGCCTGCTCTGATGTGATTCTTTTGGTGGGGTCCATCGTGAGGAGTTTCTGGAGCTGAAAGCAGAAAACACACAGTGCTGCATGATTAGCTGCAGTCAGAAACTCTAGAGCTCTTTATTAAGATGACCAATTCACACAAATAATTAAATTATTCCAGTGTCCCCTTGAAATGTTGCGCCACATCCACCCTCTGAGCTTGGGGGTGGGAAGGCAACAATCAATGCGCCCCGAGGCATCGCACACCTCAAGCCCATTTCATCCGTTTTCAAACCGACGGGAGCTTTTTCACAAATTTCTCGATTTGTCTTCCAGCCCTGATGGGAAACATGTGTCTCGTTTAAAGCTGCGGTGTAAACAAGTTCACCAAGTTAATCTTAGAGCTGGGCAAGAGAGATCTGTATTTAAACGCGCCACCACTAACTCATCCATCTTTACATGGATCACATTAGATCACATATCCACAGGCTGCATATCTATGAAACTATGCTAGTTCCCTGGTGACCACATGTTTACTCTGTCAAGTCTCACATACTTCAGGGTTGAGTCATAAAGCAACACAACAGGAGTCTTGTTGCTTTGTCAAATGTACCTTAGGACCCAACAACCTTTTAAAAAGTCTTCCGTAAAATCTGAAAACAAACATTGGTGTCAGATTTCTGCAGATAATCTTTCAGTGTTTAGTGTCATTTATCGCCATTTATCGCGTCACTACGTAGACTGTTACGCCCTCTGCGATGACATCACTAACACTAGTTGGCAACTGGCCAGCTGTGTTGAGTTTCACTCCACCCCTCTCACAATGGTGAATGAAAGTGAGCGGCTCATGTTGGAGTTGAGATGATTAAAAGCTCAGGTTTTTTCCTTAATACGGAACATCGAAAACTTGTCCGGACACTTTTTTTTAGGCCAGTCACAGCTGCTGCGGTCTGTGACACCGCGTTGGTGCACGCCAAACCGTCCCCATCAATGTGCCGCGGTTATAAAAATGATGGCCGTGTTTTTGTATTACTGATCGTGTTATGGGATGTCAGTCACATGACTTAAAGCGAAACTCACGGAGTCAATAATTCAATTTAGGCTGGAGGAAGTTTAGGGAAAAGGACAGATCCTAATGTTATGATTATAGTGAGGCCCTCGAAATGCAATTATCGCTGCCGTATCTACTGATGTGATGAGACTTACCAACAGGAAAACCTTGCTGTCCGGTTTGACTTTATGCTTCTCCATGTATTTGATTAAGCTGCTGTTTGCATACCTGTTAGGTGAAAAAAAAAACACAACACCACCACGTTTAATAATCTGTTTACGCGTCTCTGTCTCTCGGTCGTCTCATCACAGCGTGCACTCACGTTGTCCTTCTGAAGTCTTTCTGCAACGTGGGGTACTCTGGCATCTTCCTAATGTCTTCCCAGTCTTTATCTGCGCAATACAAACACACACACACCCAAGTCCACAAACTGACGAGAAGAAATAAGCCATCACATCTGTGTCCAACTCTTAGCTATCAGTGAGCTTGTTGAATCTTCATTGGAGTAAGGGTCGCCTGAAATGTATTCAGAAACCTGGAGGCAAATGCAGCTGTGGCTTTGCCTGTGTGTATTTGCAGTGTTTGCGTATTGTGTGCAGACCTGCAGGGAAACCCATGACGCTGAATATCCTGTCCAGCTGGTCGTGGTGGAAGGGGTTACTGGTCTTGATGTCTTCCTGGCGACAGTGAAAGATGGGCTCCGACGTTAGCAGCTCCGCGAAGATGCAGCCAATTGCCCAAATATCTGATGCACACACACAGACACACACACAGAACTTGGTCCGAGTGTTCTTGAGTTACATTTTGCTATGTTGCATTAGTCCTCCTGAATGTCTAAAGCTTTTTTTTCCCAACAATATCTTTATTGAACTTTTATAATTTAGAAAACACAACAAAAGGCCAACAAAGTGTCGTAATGAGACAGTGTGTTAACATAAAGTGTAGATCCTTAAAGGATTTGGACGTCTGGCTTCTTGGCTAATTTAGGGAATTAGCCAAGAAGCTCATTCCCTAAAACACGTAATACCTGGCGTACTCGCACTTTTCCACATTAAAGCTATTGTCCTCTTTGCTTCCCTTAGGAATATGTTTAAATATTATTTCATGACATTTTAGATTATACACATGTGGGTAGAGTCTGGGTTATGTCTAAAGCTTTTTACTGTATCATTACCAACACACACAAAAGGAAGAACCAATTCAAAACTAGTGGCCTCTATTGTTAAATGTTATCTTTACTGTTGCTATTTTCTTGATGCTACTTTACAAAGTGATATGAATTTACAGGCAGCACACAGTTTAGCTTAGCACAATTTAGCAAAAAGTCTAACTGCTAGTGAACGGATAGTCCTGCACATACAGTAAATATCATGAAACTGTGAATTTATCCAGATTAAAGGCTTATACGTATAACCAGCCGATCTTAGGTTTAGTGGACAGATATGACGATGGCATATGTTATTATGTTAATGACCACAGTGCGTCTGTGCCGGCCTCTAAGGGGACTCTAAGGGCGGATGGAGACGCACTCCTGGGTGTTGGAGTTTCCATCCGTCCCTCAGCGGACAAGACAACAGCCTGCGACATGATCCATGCCACTGTTGCTATGCAACTGACAAACAACTGGATCACCTTGGACTGTTTTGCCAACTTCTTCTGTACATTTGTTCATAATTCTAATTAAGTACATATTTTGATTACACTGTTTTCTGTTTTATCTTACTAGATACTACTTACTTTTTATTATTTTATTTTAACCTAATCTTATTTTATTTACTTTACTTTACTGTTACTTTTTTAGTTGATGAACATTTTCCCCTCTGCCAGAAAAACAGGTCTAACCTCTTCGCATGTGACCCAGACTTACCAATAGCTTTGGTGTAGTGCCGGGCCCCCAGCAGCAGCTCAGGGGCCCTGTACCAGAAGGTCACCACCACAGGGTCAAGGTCCGCCAGCGGCTTGAGGGGAGAGTTGAAAAGTCTGGCAAAACCCATGTCGGCTACAGAGGGTGTGTAGAGAAGAGAACTGCAGTTAGTAAATGGATATTTAAGGAATGAAAGTGGGCCCTGGTCCAAAGTCTCAGTTAGCACCTCAAAACATCTAGTTAGAAAGATCTAATTTGTAATATGAAGATATATTAGTAAAGGACTTAGTTTCTTGTGGAGTAGCAAATCTGCAAGAGTTTTCCATTCAATTACACAGTGTAAAAATACCAGGATCATTTGTACTATTATTTCACAAGTGCAAGACTGTTTAAGTGTAAATAATTTAAGTTAAAGCAAACACAGAGCTTAGTTTTCTAGACTAAACTACACTAAAGGACATGGACAGTTTGGTTGCTTTATGGAGTGTAGATTGGAAAATACAAATTTGAAATCGCTCTGGGGAGTTAGGGTTATTCAGTCCAGTGAATCCTCACCGGCACCAGTTGTAAAGAGTCTGGACAATAACTGGGTACTATAACTGGGAGCACAGGGTTTAAAAATAGACTCCAGCTCTGCAGCGTTACCCTTCAACAGTCCTCTGGCCAGCTGGCTTATGTAACACCACTGATCTGAGCTCCCCGTCAACCTCTCAGAGAGCAGGTTAAACGCTGCAGCTACTCAACACTCAGACAAGCCAATAGTCTCATTGATCCGTTACTATGTAGATAAAAAGGGCCTGCTGGTCGTATGCATTAACAATTTGCATGAGCCACGCAGTTTACAGCAGGTTTTTATAGTCTACTTACCAATTTTAACTCTTCCTCGTTCAGGACCTTCCCCCATCACCAGGATGTTAGCTGGTTTCTGTGGGACACAGAGGGAGAAATATTAGACGTAGTATCATTTGGCAGTAATAGTGTATAGACGTCTACGACAGGAGCAAAATGGGACAACACATACGTCTGTCTGTCAAGACATTATGTGAGGACACGTAAAACTCATCACACCACACGCGAGAATAGGCTCGACACTCGAGCACCTGGCTGCGTTCATCTGGTTTTGCGTGTGAAACTGGTGCCACACTAAAATTAGCCTGCGTCAGGAAACATTGTGTTCGTCCACCAACCTAAAAGACAATCACGCAGTAGCTTTGAAAAGGGGTCTGATCTCATACACCAATCAGCCACAACATCATGACCAACTGGTCATAATCACTGATGAAGAGAATAACTAATTTTATTTGGTTTTCTTGAGCTTGTCAGTGGGTGAGACATGTGAGGCAGCAGGTGAATGTTAGATGAATGATGTTAGAAACAGGAAAAACAGGCCAGAGGAAGGATTTGAGCAACTTTGACAAGAGCTGACATGAAGAGAAATGCGATGGCCTGACAACTGCAGTGGTCTTGTGGGCTTTCTCTGGTCTGCAGCTATCAGAACTTATCAAAAGACGCCCAAAGAAGGCAAAGTGGTGAACAACGTATCTTGTTTCAGTTCGGGTTCACAGTGCAAACGAGACAATGACCTGACATGCCCTCAACACTACGTTCTTGTAAATACTTTAGTGTTTGGTCATATCTTTGCGTGAGAAAATGGATTTCAGGGAATGAGGAAATAACCAAATCCAAAGCACCGTCAGCATGTGGTTATTTGCATTTAAGCATGTATGCTGTGTAAAAGACTACTTTTGTGTATTTATTATGTGAACATGATAGCAATAGGAGGGGATATTTTACAGATTCTGTTCTATATCTATGCTTCCAATTACTTTGGTACTATAGGTATGGGCCTCTGGCTACTTGAATAGTTGATTATATTTCAATATTTACTCTTTTTTAAGCTCAAGTTTGTCCTCCACTGACTTGTAAATGCTATCTGGTTCATTTGCATCGAAAATGCTCGACCAGCTCGCCTTTAATGTTGTTGCAAATTGGGTTAATCAGATTGTGTTAGCGGAAAACAACTGTCTCCAAACGGTCAGAGTAGAGTCAAACTTTCGTTTTAAACACAGGTGTATGATGCATTATTGCAAGTATGAAACTGTGGTTTGTGTTTTTCCGTAGTGGAAAAGAAAAGTGTAGCATGAGACTGTCACACAGGGGTCACACATTAGAAAGGACATGTTTTCAAGTTAAACCTTTTCAAAATAATCAATAATGACACCACCTACAATTACATGTGAAGCTGTATGAAACCTACAGACACACATTTGATTAGTTGGAAAATGTGACTAGATGCACGTTTCTGAAGCTTAAAGCTGCCGCCTCATGCGATAGAATGCAGCATCTGCTTGTTGTCAAACAGTCGCTCCAATCTGCCTGGGTGTCTGTGTGGATGTGAACTCTCTAGCTTGGTGGACTCAGATCTGCCTGGGAAACCTGTCTTGTTGCTATAGAAACAGTACTAATAATGAGGTCTATTGTTCAAGCTCACAAAACAACACGCCACGATCGGCAACCACAAAGAAAAGCGTCTCTCAAAAGGCGCGAGCTGTTCAGACCCACCAGCTCTTCTTTCAAATTCGGTAGAGGCCTGATTAAATTAATATACCCGGCCTGAGCATATTCATTTTGGCTGTTTGAAAGACAGTCATTACCCCTTGAATGTTCTGTAAATGACCTGATTGAGAGTCAGTGCATCTTTAAAATTCAACATGACCAACACAACAGAAGACCAAAGAAGACCAAATTAAAGATAAGGTGCAGAGTATGTGTTTAATATATGTAGTGCACACCCAAACATTGACACTTCCTCATGTATTCATCCAGGGAAATTAATCATTTACAGTTGGTCTGTGCCATAAATGGATCAAGAGCCTGGGGAAAATAAACACTGTCCCACTGACGACCCGTAAAGCTAATCCTTGGGGACATGGCCCTCTTTTGCAAACCCATCTACATCTTTGTCTCAAAAACTGGGCCAGTTTAGGAAACCGAGACACACCAACACAACAGAACACTGACAGAAAGGCAGTCCTACAGAAGGTTGCAGATAGTATCAAGGCAACAATCTTTACCTATGTATATCAATACATATCACCTGTACACCTGTATTTCCTCAAGAGACTTTCATTATTACACAGGATAAGATGTTACAATATTGTGCCAAGATCCCAGGCAAAACACATTTAGAAGCCCAGTCCATCTGAAACCCGACCAGCAGGCTAGCAGTCTGTATATATCTTGATACATGCTACCTCACTATACATTATTTGTTGCCTGCCTGCCACTATGGAATAGTATGCAAGTTTAACTGCAGTACATGTAGTTTGGGTGAAACTCACAGACTGGGTTTTGGTTTATTTTGCTGCCGTTTGCTGGTGGCGTGAAAGCAAAATAGAGCAATCACAAGACTGTGTGACATTTAAGCATGAATTCAGAGGCTAAATATTAAGGGGTTGACTTGTGTAAGCCTGCAAACATCTAGAATTATGGCTGCTGTGTTTCTCAGAGTACAAAACGTCTAGTTCTGCTGTCGCGCTGATAACCACAAGCAGCTCTTTGCTGAATAGTGATTCACTGGTTTGTAGGAAGTCCCGACCTAATCACTGTGGTTACACTGGTCAACATTTATTAAAAGCTTAAGAACACACAATGGAAAACAACACTTGCTATACACAAAAGAAGCAAAACAGAAATAAGGCATCAAATGTTATGGGAAACTGCCCACTGAATGATTGAATCGGCTCACACGATCTCAAGTTTAATCCTTTCGCTTTGTTTGTCGTAAGTGAGCGTGAAGGTGAACCAGAACTGAAATCAAATGAAACAACGCACAGTGTGGGACTGTTTTCCTCAGTTGCACTAAGTCCCTACCTAAAACTAAAAGTGCCACCAGTTAGTTTCAGTTTGTCACCACACAAAGTAGCAGCTAAATGCCTGTTTACCATAAACACCATTTTAACAAAAAGGTGACAGCCTCAATGACCTCAGTCATAGCTGTGATAAATATGCTCATTACTGTCAAGATAAAAAAAAAGGTGAAGACAGCACAATGTAAAACCTGTGCACAAATTATATTATTAATTAACGGAAAATGTATTTTCAAACAGCCAGGCGTGCAGTAGTATTCAAAGGTAGTATAGAGCATAGTGTAAGGTGAGAGGTGCTAAGTCAGCATTTTGTCTCAGCCAGCCATGCGGGGTAGTGGGCTTGGCATATAGAAGCTGTTACATAACCCTTGAGGGAGAGGGTGGGGGAGGCAGGCCAAGTGCCTCTGGTGTGGGGGTGGGTGGGGGCGGGGGAGTGGCAGGACATGTAAATGGGGGGGATGGGGAACGATGCAGTGGTGCAATGCAAAGCACATGCCTGATTCCAAGGAGACCATGCAAAAACACACGGTTACGTAACAGCAGAAATACTGCAGTCATGAACGCTTTCTTGCAGCTAAAGGAAATAACAGAAAATTCCACGTCCGCTTCGCTCATTCTCCTCAGACGTATTTGCAACATAAATCATAGCAAGGGTTTTTCAGATTTCATAGGAGCATTAAATTCAGCAAGAGGCCCTGGGGGCAGTTTCCATAAAGCAGCTCCATGTTTGCTACGCAGAGCCCCTCCTTTTACATTTGTTATTACTCACACACACAGATGCTGACAAAGAGCCAAGCCCCTGCGCACAATAATCTGATCAACAACACCAGAACCAAAAAGGATGGATTGTACAAGAGAGCCTCAGTCATATGGCCACAATGGCAGGAAACCCTGGCAGTGAGACAGCAGAATAACACACCAGCAGCACTGGCTGCAATACATCAGCACAGAGTCACACACAGAGCTTGACAATGCAGGGTTTCATCCGGCAGCAGTGAGAATAGCTGTGTGGGGCCGGAAGTGTTGGTGCACAGATAAGGATGGTGTGACCTTCAGGGAGCAAAACAACCAAACGGCTACTGTGGGAGACTTTATATTATGACGGCAAGCAGGTTTCCTCTTGTATGGCTGCCCCACTTTCACGTTATTACTGCGGTTATAAGGATTCAGCCAACTACTACAGTACGCATCTACAATGTAATATCCCGGCATACTGGAAAGTGTATTATTTGATAGATCTTTTTTTACACAAGAGATTCAGTATCAGTGAGAGCTGTGGTTCTTCTAATGCCTGCTGTAGTGGCGGTTCTCCTCTGTCCACATTGCAGTGTTCTTCATCATCTGCTAAAGATTCAAGTGAAAAGGACTGTTGAACGGACTGGTCAAAACAACAAATCTGTTCTTCTCAGGGTTCCAATATTAAGAAACATTTCATTTACAACAATTCAGATAAAAATGAAATCAGAGGTAGGGCTTTTGTAAAGGATCAGGCTGAAAGTGAAACTAAACCTCAAACCTAATTGTTTTAGAACCATTCACCAGCTGCTGAGGAGATAATGTCACAGGTTGGGTGCTCTCTACCCATTAACTGTATATATATATATATATAGATATTGAGACCCGCCCACCCAACTCTCCACTACCTGTTAGCTAAGGACTACCACCTGTCACTCAGAGAGGAAAAGCCTGGAATTATACAGAATTTTAAACCCTAATTAAAAAAAAAAAAAATAAACGATTGAGTTAGAAAAAATTCACCACCTGTACAGTTGTCATGAAGAGTGACATAAACTATTGAGACCAGGCTGTAAACATGTTAAATAATGCTGTAA
This sequence comes from Mugil cephalus, assembly GCF_022458985.1. Classification (NCBI taxonomy): domain Eukaryota; kingdom Metazoa; phylum Chordata; class Actinopteri; order Mugiliformes; family Mugilidae; genus Mugil; species Mugil cephalus. Next base: position 18,631,395 of record NC_061790.1, on the reverse strand, counting down.
AGTTGGCTTTTTTCACGGCCACATGCAGGCCCTAACCAAAGCAGAGCTGCAGCCGCCACAGGTGCTACACAATTCCAGTCACCTGAATGTCGATCCGGTCTTTAACAGACGCTATTTAATTGTTTTGGGTTCTCCTGAAGTGCAGGTATGTAATAACACACAGCACCACACATCAAAACAGTGGCAGGAATCATAAGGTGATTGTCTGAAAGCTTTTCAAATGCGGTTTACACACAGGTTTTCACATTTTCAAAGGAACAGAGACAGTTGAAGTAGTAGTAGTAGTAGTAGTAGTGGTATATTGAGGAATATTTTAATCTTCTTAAAAGTTTTTCTCCATGACCCAATGGAAAAGAAGTACATGATGTGATGAAGTGAGAGTATTGCACACATAAAGTCCCTGTGCCACAGCCAGCTTCTTAACAACCCACTTTCATGCTGTAACTGGGAATAATCTGGACATTAGATTGGGGGCATGAAACAGTACAAGATCAATTTGTACAGAACGACTGCCAAAGGATCTGACCCTGAGCATTCGCTGAACTCGCTGTCGTTTCACCTCAACACCACTTACACACTGCACACATCACCACAACTGCGAATGGAAATAACAAAAAAAAATAAAGTTGATACACTACTTCTGAACCAAATAATTCCCAGAGAAAGCCCACAACAAGATCCCACAGGTTTTTCCAAATCACCACACAGACAGTGTGAATGATTGAGCACGCTCCCTAATCCATGCAGGTTTACATAACACAGTGTCCAGCTGCCACATGGCCATTAAGGCTCGCTGGGATTACATAAGAGTGGGCTACTGGATTCAAAGAAGACGACAGACAGACCGAGGCCTGAACTGTGACAGCTCTGACCTCTGACCTTTAGTTAACTTCAACAAACAGCTCGGATAACTTGCACTCAGACTGTATGTTCCCAGTCATCCGTTCTCTCCTGAGTATCATCTGGGAACAGGCTGCCTCCGACGAGCTGACGTCAAAACAGGGACGGAATCAAATCAAACCTTTACCACATAATCTGCTGTCTTTAGATAATTATACTTTTTCCTTCCAGCCAGATATGAGAGGGAGAAAGTAAATTATTGCTGTTTTAAAGCCGGGAGTCATATTGAATTGTCACAATTATTAGCCATGAAAAAAGGTGGGCCGCCTTGCTATTTATATAATTATATATTATCAATTAAATACACCTGAATAAAAGGAAACCAACATTCCAGGCTACGTCAGGACTAGCCTAACACCTCAATGTGTTCTCTGTTAAGCTGCCTTGTGGGTAATGTATGCAGAGTTTTGACAGGAGCAGACAAATTAACAACCTATTCAAACGTTAAAAAAAAGCATTACAGCCATTAACCGCAAGTGTGAGTCACACAGGTGACTGTGGGTTGTTTTGCTCAACCCAAGGGTGTGTCACAGTCTCAGGATGCTTGCCATTACAGAACATAGTGTTCAGGTAACCTTCTGAAGAACCGATGTTCACCCACGTTTTCATCAGAAAAACCATAGTCAAAATCAAGCTCTCTGGGCGGGGCTTTAAGCAAGTGCAACTGCCGAAGGTCTTTTAGAATTTTCCGAATTGTTACAAACCTGTAACTGCAAACCGATTTATTTCATTTAGTTTGCTTTGACGGAACAGGTTGGAACTGCAGAACTAGTCTGATGGACTGATGGAGGAGAAATACTAGGTATTGTTAAGCATTTACAGAAGATAGACAAATACAGCCAGCAAGAGTTCAAGATTGTGGTGCACACAGCCTTGTCAAGGTTATGGTTTTTTATTGTTGCATCTAAAATCTGCTCTCAGGTCGTGAAACAGTGAAGGAATCTTGAGATCATTGGAAAGTACCTGGACTAGTCCCTGGAAGAACAGGTTCCAAATTTGTTCTTTAATGTGGTGAATAAAACCAAAAAAGAATTCACCTCCGCGCACCAACAGTTAGAATTTCTTTATACGAACCAGCTGAACACAAACAAACAAAATAATCCAGAAAAGCAGGTGTATTACTGGTATTATCCAAAAAAAATCAAAGAAACTTCAACAAGTACTGCAAGCATTGGTCAACAAAACCTTGTTTAGTGGCAGAACCGACTCAGCTTAAGCACAAACGTCTGACTCTTTGCTGCAGAGAATGAAACCTCTGTTGGACCAAAGCACTGTGGGAAAAGTGAGGTGGAGATAATCACACAGGAATTACCCTTGTGCTGAGGCTGGGTTAAAGGGTATACACAAGTCAGACAGACGGCATTCAGAGTTCAGGATGTTCTGCTCCTGGGTCATGACAATCACAACACCGTAATTCTACTGAGACATAACAACACCTGCACTGAAAGAAACATTGCTCTGCTACTTGGATTGCGCCAGTGTGACAATTGTGTTACACATGTGTAATGGGCTTAAAGCACGGGTGTCAAACTCGTTTTAGTTCAGGGGCCACATAGCCCGGTGTGATCTCAAGGGGTTATGGTTAGTCACACAATAGCATATTAAACTATAAATAACACAAATCCCAAATGCTTCACTTTGATTTAGTGCAAAGAAGAACAAATACGTTATGGAAATGTTTAACTGCACAACTACAAAACATGTAATGAGCAACCTTTCCTTACTGCAACTCTTCTTCACAAGCACACCTTATAAACCTTGTTACGAGCAGAAGTTCACTGGAGGTTAATTATTTTTTACATTCCTTAATCACCAATTCAATTCTACATCTGAATATATTATTAATTGCCTTGATATATTATTACACAAATGACTGCCAAAAGATTTTTTTGGACTAACTAGCTGACTCTGACGTTAACTGCGTTGCTGTTGGAAACGGCTCAGAGGGGAAGTGTGTGCTGACGGTAGCTTGTGTCTGTAAAGGGAAATGGGAGCAGTGAAGCTAATATAGCTGCTCACCAGATCTCTGTGGAGCACCCAGTTGGCGTGGAGGTAATGGATCCCATCCAGGATCTGATACAGGAGAGACTTCACCATCCCCCGGGGCAGCTGCATGGGTTTCTTGTTGGCCTTCGAGGCCCGGTGGAACTTGATGATGTGCTAGGAAGGAAAGAAAGGTTTTACCTCAGATGTGCCGGTCTTGTCAGTTTAACACAGATCAGGCATAACATTATGACCACCTTCCTAATATTGTGTAGGTCTCCCTTGTGCCTACAAAACAGTTGTGACTCATCAGAGAATGGACATGGGCCTAATGTTTAGTTAATGTTGTTAGTGGGGGTCTTTGAAGGGAGGGACCTTTGATCGGTTTGGGATCTAGTAACATAAATGCCAGGTACAAAAGTTTACCAGCAGAACATTGTATTGTCACAAGATGATCAATGTTCATCACTTCACTTGTCAGTGGTCATAATGTTATGCCTGATCGGTGTACAGTATTGTAATTTCATTGCGTAACATTACCAACAGCTGGGAAAAGGTTTTCCTGAGTTTACACTGAGCCAGGTTGGAAAACCAACAACAGCAAATTAATTCATGTTTAATTTACTAGACAAACACTTGGAAGACGGCCAATCAGGAAGAAATCGGGAATTCCAAAGGCATTCTGGCAATATATTTGGGAATAGCAGGTAAAGATATATTTAGAAGGAATGGGTAATAAAAATTAGTATATGCACCATACAGTAAATGCAAATAAAGGGTAAAGGTGACACATGAACTGGAGTTTCATTTCACATTACACAATTTAATAAATAGTTTTTCTGAAAATCATCGACTAATCGTTTCTATACAACTACCAACCTGTTTGCTGTCAGTTCTGTTGCCTGTGGCAATGGCACAGAGAAACTCACCCAGAGATCATGCTCGGCATAGTCGAACAGAAGCCACACCTTTCTGTCACTGTGGGACAGGAACACTTTCTGGAGGGCGATCACATTTGGGTGTTTCAGCTCCCGTAAAAGCTGGAAGACACGTAGCAGACATGAATGAGTAATTCAAGAGAGTCGTGTTAAAACAAGTCAGGATTTTCTTTAATGCCAGTATTGTGTTGTAGGCATGGTGAATACGTCATGTGACAGTGAACAAAAACGAACAGATGACAGTTCTCTGACTAAAGTGGCAATATTGACAAAATTCATCCTCAAGCTTTGGAATAAAAAAATATTCATTCATAAATTATGTGCAACAATGTGAGGAAAATAAGTCTGTAAACAAGCACAAACAAGCATATACACTCTGCTCAAAGTTAAGAACGTTTCCTTCCAACAAACCTGCACTGAAGGCAAAAATGGCAAGGAGCAATAAGATTGGTAATTAAATTCACTGCACTGCACTTACTAAAGCCCTTTGACAGTGATGTGAATTAATTCAGTCACATTATACTAAACTGAGTAATTAATACCCGAAATGAGGCTTCCAATTTGTCAGTAGTGCAAGGATTAAAGCAAGTTAAAGATGTCTGCATTGTTGACCACTGGGCTTTCTACTGTAGAGGCAAAATATTCCTTTTACACGAGACAAGCGCCCACGTTTCTCTGAAAGTAATTTTCAGATATGAGTCATATGAACTCAGATACCTTAAATGCTAGGCAGCTGCACATAATCCTCTTAACAGCATGGCTGACTAATTTTATTAATCCAGTCTCAGTATATAAAAAGAAACTCAAACATGATTGTTACTACACCCTTAATGGAGACATGGAAACAATGACCCTGAAATGATGAGCACAGAGAATTAATCTTGAAAGGAATAGAGGTGTTTTGGTCCAGCACCCGAGTCAAATATCATGAGACATGTTTTGTGCATGCATCGTTATCTCTTTAGTATAATGGTTTCAAAATGTATAGGATCCATTGTCGTGGATTCATGCATTTATTTTGCACTTACTTCACTTAAGATACTAAAACATTACTGGAGATAACTGACTTAGTAATTTGTGAAAGGATTTCTTGGATTGTTAAGGCCATTGATTAGCTTTCATGATCCTTACACCATTTCTTCACTTTACATCACTGCCAGTGTACCACCGTTTGGACTAATCTTCACAAACTGAATTAAAAAATGTCCATTCTAGTGAAATGCCTCAAAAAGCATGGCACATATCCCAGGAGCTCCCAGATAAAATGTATGTCATCATAAAGTAAGCAATATACACCTACAACAAAGTAGACCTTCAAGCATGGATTTAAAATTGTAATAGTTATTAGTTATATCTCATCTCATTGTCTACTACCGCTTATCCTCACTAGGGTCGTGAGGGTTGCTGGAGTCTATCCCAGCTGTTATTAGTAATATATTTATTAATAACTATATTATAAGATCAATGAACACCAAATTTACTGCATGAGTGTATTGTGATCCAAATGGGATCACGTCTTAGTCATCTTAATGCAGTGATTAGCTGTCCTAAATTAAATTATAACCAGCTTCAAAGGAACGGCGTGGAATGTTTAGCCCTGTCTTTCCATTCACCAGAGAGACCCAGGTCGTAACAGCAGCTGAAGGCCTCTTAGAGGTTAGCAGCAAGGCAGCTCCCTAATGGAAGACTCTCATCCTGGTTGAAGCTGCACACTCTGCTGTAGCTTTCAAGGAGCACCTCTTTCTGTATCTTTGTAACTGGTTCACTGATTTCACCAACAGCCATTTGCACTGCGCCATTTGCTGGCCCATGACTGACAATCCATAATCAATCATGCCCTTTAGACAGGCTTCCAGTCCAGAGGAAGACAGAACTGAAACGGCTCACAGTATATCCCACCTACCGGGTGAATTATTCATGAGCACATGGTGCCTTGACTCCTAAGCTCCTTTCACACTGCATGAAAACCCTGCGTTGACCCAGGTCGTCCAGAGATTTTGGGCAGAGTGAAAGGGTTGCTGCAGCATTTCTACCAGGGTCGAATGACCCGGCAATCGGCTCAGCTCGCCTGCAGTGTGAAAGGCATTCTGCGTCATCCCGCTAAATTACCCAATGACGTTGATGTACCTGCCTGTCCTGTTCTGATTTTGTCACTGGGCACCCTGTCAGGCTGTCAAGCTCCAGGGCTGTGAGAGCTGCACACAAAAATCTTTTTGGTCCACTACCATAAGATCACTGTTAATCTCCCCGAAACAAATGGTGTAGCTAAACAATCTTTAATGGAAGCGCCAGGAATGTGTGAATTAGCCCCACGAATTAGCTTGGGAAATCCTATAGACATATATACGTTTACACATACTGTGTATATACATACTGTATATATGTCTAGAGGGAAATCCCACTGATCAGGGAATGCTGGTGTGAACTGTGCATACATGACTGTGTTTGTTGCGGTGCATGGCACAACAACGATAACATTCGATTCACTGATGTTTTGGTATTGTTTTATATAGCACCTTTCTACCTATTGGTAGTCAAAGTGTTTTACAGTCACAGCTCATGTCATTGCTTACCTACTCTGACAGTTGAGTTAAAAAGTAAAAACGAAAGAAAAAAAAGAAATCCTCATATACTATGAATGGTGACTGATTTGTGTAAAAAAGAAAAAAAAGATACATTAAAGAAAATGACCCTACTTGGCCCAACATACAGTACATTAACACAGGTGGAGAAGTGGATGTAAGATACGAACAAATGCGCCAGAATGAACCTGCAGATCAAGGATTCTTCTACACTACAGTTCACACTCCTAGAGTAACTAAAGCTGTGTAAATACCTCGTGGCTTTGAAACCAGGTCAGCACTTCACAAGGAAAGGCTCCAATTTCAGAGAATCCACTGACCCAAATCCTGAGTTACCTGTAGAGCTTCTTTCTTAACAGACTTTACTGCTATTACCAATCAGTTAGTCATTATGGAAAGAATCACTGAATGTCTAGAAAATTACTCTATAAAACGTTTAAATGATTAATACTTAAGACTTGTAAACATGTGTTGTTTGCCTTACAGTTCAAAAAAGTGACAGGAGAACATTTGTAGATAAGTATTAAAACTGAAATGTTGATGGGAATCTTGGCTGGGGCCTGCTGTGGTTGGTCTTCATCTTACTTTGGTCACAACTGGAACTGTCTGTATATAAATATGTAATTCATGCATGAATAGGGGCTGTTTGGTGGAGTTGGTTGGATCCTATCAAGTCCCAGCTGAGTCATCATGCGAAACCACTGGCAGAAGAAGTTGGTAGTGAAACAAAACTATAAAGTGAACAAAGCTACAAAGCTTAAAGGGCACACCAAAGGCTCTTCTCATTAATAATTTCTACTATCTGGCCATTGGCTTCAATCCTTGTCATCTTTACAAGTGCAGCTTTTAGATGCTATGCTAACAGTTTAGCATTTGAGCTCAATCTCCAGTTCGACAATACAAAGATGCTGTTGTTTTGCATGCACAGTGTTTACTGAATTCATCCCATAACCAGAACTAAACACAAAACACAAGGCACTAAACCTGAACAAAATTGTAAGACACACATAAACCCTTAACTTAGAAGATTACATAATCCTAATTACTACAAATCACCCTTGACATCATGAAAGTCTGTATCGGATTCTGTGGGAGCAATACTTTCATATGTTATTTCAGTCTGGACCAAAGCAGCATGTTGACAGACTGGCCAATGATGCCATTGATACACACATAAAAACAAGCAAAGGTAACCACCATGTCATGCTCTGTAAATGAAGCGTGCACAGTAAAGGTGTAGGAGGCAGGAGTTTTAGACACCGTTTGATGAAAATATACAGTTTAATTGCAATTAGCCTACTGGTTATTAAATTTTTAATTAATAGATAAATGGTTTGATCATCAATGTGACAGAAAGCAACTTACGAATAGAGGCAAATTGACAGACCTTTAGACTAGATTGATGACTGACATTAGAATGAACCAAATATAAAATACATTGTGGCGTGATTCTTTCCAAAATGGAATTATACATGTTTTTTGTAAAACAAGTAATCAATCAACAAGTGTTTCAACAATCAAATGTTTAAACCAAAGTAAAGGCATTGTTCTTGAGATACTTTGTTTCAAGGCACATGTGACTTACATCAGTTGTTCTGAAACACTAAAAACACGAGATGGAAACTTTTGCCAAAAATGAAATAAGGACAGACTGTTGTTATTTTATTTAGAAAGCTCTAATTGTTGTTGTTGTATTACTGAGTTTGATCAGTAGGCAGAGGAAAGCATATGCCTTGACAGTTATTGTATGCACATTTCTAGACAATAGATGCTGCTTCTGATTGTGAACAGATCCTTTGGATTGAAGCACAGAAAATGGACCACCCCACATACCGAGTTCTCCTGATCTAAAACAGACACATAAAAAACATACACATCAGATCAAGTGTGCAGAAAAAATACTATATTTTCATTTTGTTGTACATTCAAGGCAGTCCAGTCCAGCCTCAGCATGGAAAATGGCACTGAGTGGAATAATACTGGAATTGTACTGGGCTGTTTGATTTGGCCTCTGGATGGGGAAATGAGGTTTGTGTTTAATCACAGCCTTAATCCGCAGGCTGTAATGGGTCATTGTGGTAATGAGCCCTGGGCTTAGGGCCGTTATGCCTGCAGCCCCGTCGCACCACTTTTAGGAGTGAGGGCCACACAGGGTGAGACAAGCTTACTGCAACTTGTCATGATCACTGACTTAATATGACATCGAAGCCACTTTCACACACAAAGTCCAGGTTTGAGGTGGGATATTGGACACAAGCTCAACCCATTTACTCTGTACTTGACTAATGTTGCAGTCTAATTCACAATACAATACACAAATGACGCATGGGCTAGTGCATTCACCAAAGCATTATGCCTGACTTAAAAAAATGGCCTGACAGACTGTATCATTGTAGACGGTTCAGCTCAATAACAAGTTTTGGTCTACTCCCATAAAGACCGATTTTTTGTTATTTTTTTTTTTTTTAAATCAAACAAATCAAATGTGTTGTTACACCATTGTTAATGGAAGCACATAGGTGAATTAGCCCTACGTCATGTTTGGGAAACTGGACCAATCGGGGAATGCATGTGCGACTGTGTTTAGAGCACATAGAGCTTGTATAGCAATATCCCACTTACTTTCCCACACATATTTTCAGTGATCATGGAAACTGGTAATCCAAAGGCGCGGGGGTTTGACCGGTCCATTCTTCAGGTATCAACAACCTGAACCTGAAATACACCATGCTGTCCACGGTTTACCTGCAATGTACGTGATGACATATTAGAGGGAGAAAAAAAAAAAAGCATGCTGCTCTCACAGCGGGAGGTCTGACCCGTGACTTCTGATGATGTGAAAGTCGACCCGGGTCTGAAAATGTGGGTTGACTCAGGAGTTTCAATGTGAAAGGGGTATTACTGGAGCAAACTATTATTAGCATAGCAGGGGTCCCCCTCTAGTAGACATTATAAACTTGTAGTAGAGTAAGAGTCTATTGTTCCAGGCCACATCCACACATACCAAAATTATCTCTTTTTCTCCGGGTTTCTTTGGCGTAGTTTCTCTCTAATTGTAGAAGTACTATAGTACATAACCCAGACCTATGCGTGACGCTGTTTCTGCTAGAGGCAGAGCATGCCCATCAACCCTGCGTGCCATATACAAACATACAGTCCAGATTACAGTCCGTAATACTTTTTAGCTCATTGTAGTGGCAAAGCAACAGCATATATTGCCCTAAACTAACCACTCAACAAGGGTAAATGCATTCAGAGGTGTGGTTACAGTCACTGAAAAATTTGGATCCGTCATGACAGTCAGCCTAAACAGGAGACATAAGAAAACTTTCACACAAAAATCCTATTGGTGTGAACGTGGCCCAAGTATGGATGGACAGACGGACGGATGGACAGACAGACAGACAGTTTGTTAAGTGTCCTCCTCTCCACCACAACCTCAAAAGTTTCCTGAGTGCAGCCAATGATAGAGCCAGCCTTCCTAATCAGTTTATTCAGTCTGTTGGCATCACTGGCTGCAATGCTGTTCCCCCAGCAGACCACAGCAGAGAAAAGGGTGCTGGCCACAACAGACTGGTAGAAGATCTCCAGCATCTTACTGCACAAATTGAAGGATCTCAGCTTCCTCAGGAAGTAGAGTCTGCTTGCAGCCCTTCTTGTACACAGCTGTACTGTCGGTCCTCCAGTTCAGTCTGTTGTCGATAGTCACTCCCAAGTATTTGTACTCCTCCACCACCTCCACATCCCTATCCAGGATGCTGGATCTGTCGCCTTCCTCCTGAATTCATTCAACATTTCTTTGGTCATGTCCACGTTAAGCAGCAGGTGATTCTTTCCAGCCCACCCCACAAATCTGTCCACCAGTCCTTGATACTCCTCATCGTCCAGTCCACCGCTTATACACACCACAACTGCAGAGTCATCAGAAAATTTCTGGATGTGACATGACTCTGAGTTGTGCTGAAAGTCAGTGGTATATAAGGTGAACAGGACTTTACACAGCACTTCAAACAATGGTGACTGGAACTGTGTGGTTTCTGTTGGAGCTAATACATTTTGAGTATTAGTCCCAAGATGTCCCAAGTAGATGTAGGCTGCTATACAGGGTAGATGCATAAATCTAACTTTACTAAAGTTTTTCAGCTACCTAAAAGGTAATAGGGGAACATAAGAAACCATTGCAATATGGCAACACTATTGTAACTCTTTTGTAAAGTGGAAGGAAGATGCAGCTCATTGTTCTACTCTATATACACTCTATGGTTAATACAGATCAGTGAGCCGCGGTTTGTTTCATCTTTCTGAAACTACAGTACATGTCTGTGGCACATTTTTAAACTTTTATGTCTTCAATTGGTAAGAAGGGGTAAGAAAAGAAAGCAACAGGAATATTTGGGCAAATTTAAATGTTATGTATCTTAAGGTTTCAAGAACATAAACATCATAGAATGGGTAAAGGGTTGGGTAGCTCCTCAGGCACACATGACAATATGTCTTATGACTGAGAGCAAAGACTCCCAGACCAGATATGGAACAATGTGCTGTGTATATTAATGTGTGTGAACAAAGTAGTTACCTATGACTTTGCTCTTTAGCAAATTCACATTAAGATGCATATCTTAATGTGAATTTGCTAAAGAGCAAGATATAGAAGAAAACCAATTAGATCTCACAGACATGTACTCTGTTTACATACAACATGAGACCTTATTGTCTGCCTGGGAAAGTTCCAACATTGCTCTGGTTGGTGTGTTGAGATAGTGGCAACAAAACCACAATTGTTTTGCTGAATTACTCCAGGTATGTTTGTGTATTAGTTGTAAGGGCAAAGAAGTAGATGGGCGTAAACAGTAGAAGTCCAACCACCATGGCAGTGATTCACTGACCTATTACCAAAGGCAATATGAAGTTACAGAAATGTTTAATGTACTGTATGTTGACACAGACCCCACATTTCACATGATGACAAAGCAGAACAGAGAAGCTGGGCTCTAAACCTATATCAGTGCATAACTCTACATGAAACACGGTCTGATCTTAGTGGTAAATAAACATGTTTCCGCAAGGACTTACACTGAGATTTAGCATTTGCAAGCTGTTGATACAAGAATAGAAAATAATAATAAAAAAAAAGTCCTGGGAAATGACTTTGAAAAAAGCCAGGTATCCTGCAAGAAAAAATTTCTATGACCAAAACATCCTGTGAGTCACTTTTATGCACTACTAGGCATGTGAAGGGATGGAGGACTGTAGGCATGCTGTGGGCATACTGTTTGAATATTGTCTGCTGTAAAAAGGCGTGAATCATTCATTTGTCTAGAGATACTAAATAACACAGGAACACATATGACCAGATTTGCTTGATTCAACAGAATCTTTTAAAATATAAAGATAATTTAAAATGCACTGTATATAATCTATTATAAGAGCACAAAGCCTAATGAGAGAATTAGTATCAACACGGCAATAAAAGACACAGCTCTTTTCCAACCCTCTGAATGAAATAGGTCATGTTTTTGTAAAGACCTCAGATAGAGAGCACAGCTGGAAGGGCTCCACATATTTGCTGCTATGTCCCATCCTGACCAGGACTGCCCAGTCTACTTTGAATGAAGCTGCTTACGACCCATATGTGCTCACATGTTACCTGCATCTGGGGCAAAAAGAAGACGTCTAGGGTTAGACTGAAACCATCTTATCTTACCTTGGTGTAAACCAATCTTACAGAAATCAATGTGGCATGTCACGCTGCTCTCTGTACAACATACCCGCTGTTCCCACAACTTCCTCGCCATCTCACCTGGATATCCATTCAAATACGTTTCAGGTAGGCTTCAGTCCTTCTCCTACATTTAATGCTAACTTCCTCATCTCACTGCCATGTTGAGGCCAAGACGGACGATGTTGGCACTGCCATTTCTTCCTGGGCCCCCAGCAGAAAGAGGAATGGGGAGGGTGACCCCATTGTCTCTCCATGTGCCAGTGTCCCCACTCTCCCACTGCTCTCACTGACACATTGCTAACCAGACCTGCGTCTCTGTGGCCCTCTACTTTCTAGACTACACAGGGTACTGACTGAGTGTTTCATTATACTTTTGGCATTTGACTCAATGTTTTAAATTGTATTGTAATTAGTGCATTTTATCCCATCTGTGAAGCAGTGAAGTACAATATTTACTTGGATCACCAGGGAACATTGCACAGCCTCTTACACGTGTACTGCTGCTACATCCCTAATGTAGATTTGAACTGAATGAAAAGATGCATGACGTGCTGACTAAAAACAGCATTTTGCATTTTCGTTCTTTCTGTTGTTTCTTGTTATTTACAAAACTGCCAAAAGCAAGACTAAAACTTAGAGTTAATAACATATGACTATGACTAATACAACTCTACAGTCAACATGGTCCAGAATAGTGTTGCGTCTCACAGTTCGTCAAACTGGCAGAAAGTTTCGTGAGCAAGAAAAGCCCACAAGAAAAACATCACTGCCCTGGATCATTCTGCTCCTGAGCCCTGATTAATGACTTTTCTCATGCGGCTGGCGAGCAGTGGGTCGATAAATCCACTGCAGGCTGCTCTGTGCCTGCCACTGGTTAGAGACAAACACTGCAGCTCTGTGTGCAGGGAGACGAGCACGCCAAAGCCTTCTCCCTCTAGAATGAACAAAGTGGTGGCCACCGGCTCAGCAAGGCACCACAGCAGCAGCAGCTGGAGTTAGTGTGTGTATAAATACTGCTGAGTGGACTGCGGTCTGCAGCCCAACTATGATGATTCTACATCGAGCACAATTTATTTTATATCTCACATCTCAAGAGGACTCGGCAAATAGACTGTGTGCATATGTACGTCTCAGCGTTGTAGTTTACTGCATGTTGTTTGTCTTAATCATGGCTAAAAGCTCTTCCATTTAACTGACAGCTAGACACCAGTGGTCATTTTACTCCTGGCAACCGCGTATTGGAGCTTTTCAACCTCCACCCTCTACAAATACAACTAAAATATGTTCCTGTTTGTACAGTGATCAGCATGCTGGGGAAGAATGGCCAATGCGGGCCAGAAAACACACACACTGCCCCTCACATGAAGACTGCAGTAGAAAAAAAACGAAGCCTCGTCATTTTATGTTTCTACCTTTTCGCCAGTTTATAACTGTGAAGTAATTTCCTTGGAGTAGACCATTATTACTGCACTACTAACTGCGCACTTATCTTCCCATTGAAGAAGGCTAACAAACAACAAAACTCTCCTCCAGCTTTGAGCCAGTGTTCATGTTGTATCTGCCCACATGTGCTGCTATGGCAGAGAGGAAAAAGGGAACATTTATGAGGGCAGGATATTTAGCTAAACAAAAGCTCTTGTGACCCAGCAGGGAAAACAAGACCCGTTTTGTAAGAATAATGAAATTCATGAACAATGTCGCAATTCTTGAAGGTCAAACCAAACGGCGTGAGCAGATGTGAAACCGGAGCAGGTGGGTGAAGGGATTTCTCACAATACTAATCAATCAAGAGTTTTTGTTTGGGTGCTTTGATTTTAAATGGAGATCCCGGAAATGAAGCAACCGTTACATGACTTGAAACTATCCACATAACTGAAGTTAGTTACGGTTTGCCATCATTGTTGCTGGTAATAAAATCTAAGAATAGTCAAATATACCACATTTAATGTCAATGATTCATCAATGGAAGCATCTGGAGCTCATTGTTCAGTGAAGAAAATAGTTGAGTTCCTGTTTTTAATTATACCTTGACTGTGCCATCTTTAATCTGTTAATTAACTCCACCTAAGCTGGCCAGATCACCTCCTACAACCGGCTAGCAGACGATTTACCCGGGTTGGTCAAGCATTATCTAAACACAGGCTGTTTCTGTCACAGGGGTTCAAAGGCTGTGAACTCTCAGTGGGTGTTATGCAACTTGCTGTCCATGTAAGGCTGAGTGAAGGATTGCCAGAGGTCCGTGGTCCTGTTCCTGGTATTAACATGCCGAATGAGTGATCCAGACACAAGTGGGAAGCTCTAACTACAGAAGCATTGAAATCGGATCACTCAGACCACATCTGAAGGTGTTCTGAAGGGGTCTGGGCCACATGGGACCACATTTGATCAGTAGTGTAAGCACACAATATCCTAACCACATGGACAGATGGTGGCCTCTTAAGAAAGCAGAACTGTGCCTCATTTATTCAGAAAAAAAAACATACAACTGCTACTTTATATGATAGCCAGAAAAGTAAGAAGCCCTTAACATTGTCCACATGTTGTCAAAATGCCCATCTACTGTATTGAGTATTTACATTAACATGTACTTTCCATAAACTTGTATAATATTGTGCAGGAGTTTGTCCGTTAGGACCCTGTGTTTCTGAGTTTAAAGACAAATTCAATATGGTGTACACTGATCAGATTATTTATTATCACCACTGACAGGTGAGATGAATATCATTGACCATCTTGTGACAAGCAGTGGGAAAGCTGGGAAACTTTTGGACGTTACTTAGATATGTATCACCCACTTACACCAGACCAGGCACCCTCACCTCATAACAATGACACTCCTTGATGGCAGCAGCCACCCCCAGCAGGATGCAGCCTGACACAGACACACACACAAAAACGCTTTAGGATCAACTTAAAAAACATGAGGAACAGCACAAGGTGTTGACCTGGCCTCCAAATTCACTAGATCGAAAACTGATCAAGTATCTGTGAGATGATCCCCAAAGGACCCTCCCCTCAACCCATAGGACCCAAAAGCCCCCACTAACAACATTCTGTTTCTAGACACCACAGGACACCCTCAGAAGACCCCGGTCCATTCTGTGATGAGTCACAACTGGAGGCTTGAGGGAGACCTACACAATATTAGGAAGGTGGTCATAATGTTATGCCTGAAAATCATGAAATATTACTGGTACAGTATTGGTCCTACTACTAAATTTCTACATCTGTAGAGGAGCACCGTTGAAAAACATGAGCTGTGGGTGATGGCTTTATTAGACAAGAATGGTTTGAGGCAACCAAGTAGTCTAATAATTATGGTGCATAGTTCATGGCCCAGAGCAGCCATGCTCTACTCTGTGATTAAGAGAGTAGACTTTGCCAGCAATACGCACAAAATCATTTCAAAATGTTTTAAATTAAACTACTATCTATAATTCTTACTTGTATGTCATGTCTCATGCGTCATATTCTCAACGTGCATATCAACATGTAAAAATAAATAAAAAACCCCGACCATTTATGCTGCAAAACCAAAAATCACTTTGCAGCCAAACCAGCCTCTCCACCCTTCCCGCCTCAATGCATGCTGCATGCCAGTTGCTGAACTGCACAGTTTTGCTAAACGAAGAGACATGGTTTGCAAGGCACAAAGACTCCTTTGTTCTGCCAGGCAAGTCTCAAAGATTTCTCAAGCAAGACCAAGTTTTAGTGACGTGAGGTGAGACTCGCTCGGCTGGGAAGTAGGGGTGGGAGGGACTCGCTTCCACCTGCATTCCATACATTTGAAAAGGGTAGTTCTGCAAAGCCGAATGGCCTACATAACATGAAGGTATTCATGTGGTGTCCACGAGTACACCAACATTTAGACACGTCTACTTTGGAACTAAAACGATCTAGATCAAACATCTGTAGTCACTTTCCTTCTATGACAAGAAAGTCATCTTTAAAACTACAGGAGCTAGAAATATGTTTTCCCAATCTCAAAAAATCTGTGAAATATTAGCATATGAATTTGCACTGGTTTGCATTGAAATGTCACTTTCATAGTTCAAGTTATGGCCACGAACCTATTTTGTGATCACCAAATTATATCAGTCCAAGTAAATAAGGCGGATTTGAAGAAGTTAGCTCAGGATGTTCCTGAGAGAGGACGGTACGAACAAACGGGCTAATCAAAAACGTAAAGCCTCCAGTCATGGCAATTGCTGGTGTGGAGAGATAAAAAAGATATCATATCATAGGGAGACTATAAACTCAGGCTACACATAACTGAGGAGGTACTTCAAACAACTTCAGTAGTCAATGTTTGATCAAATTTGTGAATAATTGTGAGAAATTGATTCAAAGATTCAAGATCAAGATTGAAGATGCAAGATCACTTCATTGATTCCCACAGGGAAATTGTTTTGTCCAAGAGTTCCAAGATAAGACAGAACACATATGAACCAGATATAGACATACGAATAAGAGTCAAAAAATAAAATACAATAATCTTAAGAATAGAATAAGAATGAGGTAGTAAAGAATTACAAAAAACAATGTACAGTCCAATTTACATGGGATATACAATACAGTCATTTTAAAGTCCCAAAGTGTCTCAATGTGGATCCAAGTGTCTCAGTGGGAGGTTATATAGTCTTTATAAAATGCAGCAAAGACAGTGCTTAAAAGCTGCTCTACTTTTATAATGATAGATATTTTTAGTTGAGGTGTATCACACTGAGTGATCATTTTTGTGTTGTTTGGTCATCTTAATGCGTAATAAGCTATTAGTTTTAAAAAGACATGCTGCCATAAACATCTTGAGGGTCATAGAATTAGTTCCTTAGTCCTTGAATATGCTGGTTTTGTTGCTGTCTGTGTAAATGTATGTATGTCTAAAAGCACAATAATGCAATTCATACGGATAATTGACCAAACAATTATCCGTACAACCAATTACAGAGCAACAAATCATGTGACAGAAGCCTTGATCACTTTTCATTTGTCATGCTTTTAAGTTACGTTTTAACAAAGTTGTTTATTCAAACTTATGCACGGTGCACAGCACTCACCAAGGAGAGCTTTTTACAATGTGACAAGCATACAAAAGAAACAATAATGATAATAACTATCCATCCTATACATCCACCTAGAGAGGAATAACCCCGGAAGATTAAAATAAACAGATATATCCAAAGAAAAAAACAAACATAAAATAAAATCGTGTAGATTTAAAGTGTGGACTTTAGCCAGTTTCACACTGGAATCAATCCTGAACTATCTCACACAGGTATTAATATGCAATTATT
The DNA here is from genome assembly GCF_022458985.1 of Mugil cephalus. Classification (NCBI taxonomy): domain Eukaryota; kingdom Metazoa; phylum Chordata; class Actinopteri; order Mugiliformes; family Mugilidae; genus Mugil; species Mugil cephalus. Next base: position 18,613,976 of record NC_061790.1, on the reverse strand, counting down.
TCAAGCTTTTACGTTATTTCGCTCTCACTCTCTTTTATTTAACATGTAGCAGAGGAACCTAAATACCTTGCTTCTCCAAAAGAAGCCATTTTGTTGTCAGCAAAGTCAACTCAACACTCAGCACTCAGATGACATGTACAACTATGTCATTGGTACTCCTCTGCCCACCTTAACAATGTGATTGGCACAATCTTTGGAACGCATAGTGAATTCCGAGCGGAGTGACTCCAGATCAAACTTCCCCCACAAATATTTTGTAGGTGGGTGAACTACAGCTTAGAGAGGATATGCAAAAAAGCCTGATTTTTTAACAGCTGAGGCTTTCTAAAAATACTTCTTTAAAAGCAAGGAAGACAAAGCAAATCAACCATCTCGCTTTAACCACAGAGCTTCTCCATGTGTGTCTCCAAGTAACATGACAATGACAGAGAGAGACGAGGTCTGTAATGCTGTCTGACGAGGTGAAACAATGTCAAAATCAAACGCAACACAGCACTATATGAGAGCGTCCTGGGCCAGTGGTGTGACCCGTCATGTGTCAACTAATGACTCGGTGTTCAATAACATGATGCTGTCGCAACAACTTGAGTCTCCAAAGATGTGACTCATTCCCTCCACCCTGTTTGGCTGTGAAGCTACTATGAGGACCAGAGGGAGAGATGGCTGAGCAGGCATGCAACCTGACACCCACTTAGAGGCAGATGCCGACCAAATGAAAGAGAAGAAACGAACAGGCTTGTTCTGTTCCAAACGGTCTGAAGAAAATAAGAAAATAAATCTGGTATTAAACAGAGGCACTTGAATCTAAAGCAATATGGGACTAAAACATTATAAGTTTAAATTTTAACGCAAGAAAATGACTTTTTGGGAGCGCTGCTTCTCTGAGAATTTCAGGACACTGTTCAAACATGTTGTAAATCAGTGTTATGAACTTGGCGAACATCTCTTGTTTGGAAGGGCAGGTTAATGAAAAGTTTTTTTTATAATAAACTGCACCACAGCCTTTCTATACGAGGTTAGCAGTCATTGGGAGGAATGAGATGTCAGACGCAAAAAATGTTTTCCTAAGGCAAACCACCCCAGTTAATGATAAATGGTCAAACAGGATGAACAAATATATATAAGTCTGTCATGGACATGGTGCCCTTAGTCTTTCCTCTCAACTTGTCCGTTTTTATTATAAAGGTTTCATATGTTTAGTATTTTGTTTTTTTGGTTCTCCCTCTGTCTCTGTATCAGTTATCACTTTTTCATTTGTCACTTCTACTTTATTTGCTGACATCTGGTTTTCTCTTCCATACCTGCTTAAATAAAAGGTAGAATCGGCAAAGCAACATCAGCCATGACCAGACTTGCCAGTACCCGCTTCTCTGTGAAGGTCTTTCTCAACAAGTCTCTAGTACTCTCCACCCCTCCACCACACTCTATGGTTGTGAAAGCTGGACACTCACGACAGACACCGAGTGAAAGATGCATCCTTTGATCCTTTGAAAGCGAATGCTACAGAGGATACTTCAGATATACATACAGAGAACACCAGACCAATGAATATGTTAGACATCAAGTGACCACCCGCGCTGGAGAACAAGACCCTGTACTCTGAACAGCCAAATGCCGTAAGCTGACCTGGTATGGTCACATTACCAGACACACCTCCCTGGCTAAGGTGATCCTACAGCAGACAGTAGAAGGCAAGCGAAGAGGCAAACAGAGGAAGTCCTGGAAGGACAACATCTTGGGATGGACTGACTGAAATGACTATCCTTCATACTGCCAAAGATGGAGAGAACTGGAGATCCCTGACTGCCCAAGCTTCCTCCATGACATCCCTATGACCCATAAGCCATGGGATGAGTTGAGTTGACACGCTTAAAATCAGCAGAAGTAGTAGTTTACTGCTACATCATTATCATCTTTACAGAAGCTACTGAAACAGAAAAATTCAAGCTGAAGACAGAGGAACCAGAAGAACCAGCAGCCACTACTACATGCGCCGTACTTCTGAGCCCCCACCAAGATCACACCAGGACATTCTTGAAATATTAAATATGATCTCTCTTTCACTTGTTGTCCCTTTTGTTGTGTCCTTTCTACACCACTCTTTCTTTTTCTATATGTTTCAGTGCATGTCCATCTCTGGGTGGGGCTTCACACCTTCTCACTGAAACGCACTGTCACCCGTCCACACTTTTCACCGCTTGGCTTCCTGTCTGCCTTCAGTCACCTGCTTTCATCTGTCTCCAAACATCTTTACAATTACCACAACCTTACAATGGATCTGTTAAAACGTATTTCCTGATTGAGTCTGTTTTTGTTTTAAAAATATGCCTGATAAAAATGCTAACAGAAAGCAAAGCGACATAAGCCAAGACTGTAAGGAGCTGGATGCTTCATTATCAGATTGATAAATAATAAGAGCCCAAATAGATTTTCAGATTTTGCAACTCTGTGTGCTCCAGTTAAAGTTACAGACCTGTAGAAAGTATTCCTTCATTTTAGCTCTCAGCAACTGGAGCTGAATGACAACTAAAACTGTTGACACAGCTGGTTGCCCAACAGCAGTATCATTATAGTGGCATACTCCATGGCTTTGTTACTCTGTGAAAGCACAAAGGGATATTAAGAAAGCTGTGTCTGATACTCAGCAGGACTGACCTTGGACTCTTTCACCATGTGCAATTGTGAATGAAAGTATTTTTACTAGCTGCAAATGATCCCGTATGCCATAACAAAGAATTGTAACAACACAGCTGCAGGCAGAAACGTTGCAGATTAATTAGAGAACAAAACGAAATCCTGATTTAAAATGACAAGATTTCTTTTTTTTTTTAAAAAAATGGTTTGGATGAAACACGTCCAAGCCTGGCAGAGTTGGGAAAAGTTGATGTGTTGATAAAAACAAACTGCGTTATAAAAGCAGTCAAAACGGATGGGCAGATGTTCACCCCTCAAAACTCTCAAAATTGTATGTCTGCATTCAGATATACTGATGCTTAACTTAGCCCCTCTTCATAAAATCTGAAAAAAATAAGTTAGAAAAAAAGTAGTTTTGTACTAGACAAACTTGCCTTGTATGTGGACTTCTTATCATATCACCAGACGAACAAGACAATTACCTTTGGAAGACTGGATGTCAAAATGAACTGCTCCAACTTTAGGAGTTTTTATCTGGTCAGCTATACGTTAAAGGTTGCCTAAGCAGTCCAACCCACCATGGCTCACCAGACAGCGTTTAAGCATTCATTCGCCTGCTGACACAGTCAGTGAAAAATGTCTGAATCATAGCATTTACAAGAAATGTTGTGTTAGCGTTAAAACCGCTTAAACAAGCGGTCATTAAACTTGGCAGAGGCATATCTGAGAAACAAAGTGGTGCACAAATACACTTGAAAAAGTGACAAAGTCTTGTTTTTAACGTTACCGTTTCTAAGTTACCATCATGTTAAATAAGCATTCATTCCTGCTGGCTCATCAAGGGCCACACTTTATTAAATGAAGGCACTCGCTTGACAAGCTGGCATCTGTAAACCCATCTGATTTCTGAGAACTCTTGTACTTGTACACTGTGTAAGTACTCTCAACCTACTTTTTTAACCCCACAAAAAAAAAAAAAAAAAAGCAAGAAATGAGACGTGTCCTAGATTATCTGCTGTCGCTGATCTGAAGCCTGGTTTGTGTGTTCAGTTAGCTGTCTCTGACACCTGTCCTCTTGCCCGGCAGTTGCTTCAATGCTGGTTGTGCTGCCCCCTTTGATCTTTTATCCATTTTCAAGGAAACCAAAATCACCACCCACAACGTTCGCTAAAACAGTGGTTAAAGCACGGTTAACCTTTCTGCCAAAAGTTTCAGGTTACTGCTGCCGAAAAGAGGAACTGTGAGCATCTTTATCTTGTTGAGCGGGTTTAAAAGCCGCTATGCAGGTAAGGGAGTAACAGCACATACTAGCAGTGTTTGCACTATACGGCGCGTAGCTTCCCTCCATATTAAACTGGATGCCAGAGGCCCTTACATAACAGCCCATCCGCCTATCAAAGGGGCCACATTCTTTCTGTATCTGCAGGACTGGCTGAGTGACTTACTGATTTGCCCTCTGGCAAGATACAAACAGCCAACCTTGAATGCAAGATAGAATCTATGTGAAAGGGTAAATCCAGCCAACAAGTAATCATAACAAAAAACAAACATTGCCCTTGGATGATTGTGTGGCCCAGTGCTGTATTTTTTAAACTCCTGTTTCAACATAGACGGTGAGATGTTTGATATAAGGAAAAGTTGACGCAACAACTAAAGCGATGCAAGGTTTAGGTGTGTCAAAAAGACACACCTCTATGACGTGATGGACAGCCCTGATCATTATGCCTTATTCCAAAGATAACATGAGGTAAAGGGAGAGCAGTGATGACCTAAATGGCATATTATTCAAAAGAAAGACTCACATTCAAAGTTCTGATATGAAGATAACAGAATGTCTATGAAGATTCTCAGTCTTCTAGGTCATAGTATGTTCAAAAAATAACCTGAAACAAGGACAATTGGACTTTTAGAGTCTCCTGAAGACAATGACAACCGTTTCCTCCCAGTTACATGTAAGCATCTAGACACTATGAGACAGATTATTATTATAACTTAATACCCAACTCCCCACCAGTCAGTTAGATCTGGATTAGTTACTCAGACGACTGGAGAAAAATCTTCAAGGAACCCAACAAATCTGGTTGCCCTGGGTTCAATTTGGGAAAAAATGGCTTTCTGAGCAACACAAAGTTTAACCACAGGAGTTTTAAACAATTATGTTTATAAGTTGGATGAATGTTTGTCCTCTTCTTGCATTAAAACTCCTCATGGAGGAGAATGTAGAGGGAGGAGAAAAGGAACAAACACTGCCTGTGATGAAAAGAACAGGTGTGTGCCGGCGCTCCAAAGCAACAGGAAGTAGAATGGCCTGTTTACTTGTCCATTCACCAGTCAACAGTAGCAACGGCAATGGCTGTGACACACAATTCTGCATCTATTCTTTGGAGACTGACAGCAGAATGAAAAGAGGTGAAAAATGCTCGGTGATGGCAAAGTTCCAGTTGGAGTGTTGACTTGTTTGTGTTCCTTGTATCCTTGAGGTCCTGACACATGTCCTTTGTTTGTTTAAGCTGCCGAGGCCTTTGTGACAATCTCACAGCATTCATGTTGGAAGTGTCAAGCTCTTTTGTATATGATCAATGGTCAGATATAGTGAGCACCCAAAGTAACTACGAACACACATACTCCAGACCTGAAACCAATATGTCCAACTATGTCTTTTTCTTGACATAAATATGTCTTATTTTACAAAAATGTTTAAAAAAAAGAAAACACAAACATTTCCAAACATATGTGTATTCCCATGTATGCTGGAGATACTCATGATACAACAATCTACAGAAATGTATGCAGGGGACAGCAAAAGGGGCAATAATAATAGGCAAAATGACTGAAGGGAACCATGTAATCAGGATGTTAAAATAAAAAAAATTAAAATCTGCTTTACGTTTTAATTCCATAAGCAGTTAAACTAATACCAAACCAACAATAAAGACTAACTAACACAGCAGCAGCATGGGTGAAACATAAACCAATCAAAGAAATGTCCCGAGATTAAATTAAGAGCTAAAAGACATCAACAAAAGTATTCATTTAATGCTTTTCTCATGAATTAACAAATCAATCTCATTAACAGATGATCGTCAGTAGTTTTGTGCAAGTTGCTAAATTCCTCTTCATCATCAAACAGTTGCATATATAATATTGTGTCCAGTGCACCATGTGAAACATTTAGTAGGACAGCGTCTTTTTATTCATGTCTGCACTGACCCATCATATAGGGCAGAAACCTCAAACCTTAGAGCAAATGGTCATGTAAGGCATTAGTTAGTAATGGAAGTTGTAACTCACAGCAATTTCCCTGCAGGCGGACATTGATATTCCAGTGCCTTCTATTTGTTTCAGTGCATACTCCTTCTCATCTTTCCTGTGGAAAATAAAAAGTGAAAAGCAATGTTACTAGACGGTGCATATTTCCTCTTCCAGCGTGCAGCAAACATAATTCAACAAGTCTTGAATATAAGGTTTATTAAAACAAGGACGTGTTTTGTGAAGAGGAGAAACACTGTAGAGGGCATGAAAAAGGCTTGAGGTTTTCAACTTCCACTCAGGGATCCCTGCCACGAGAGACAGCTTTTTGCCATTGATTGCTCTGATGTCGCCAACCTTCTCCACCACTGGATCATTGCCCTGCATCACCCTTGATGCACAGAGACTGAAACTACACAATGACCTGGCTGCAATTCGACATTGCCATGCAGGGTTGCCATTTGCCCTTGTTTGTCACATTTGCGCATGAAAACCCGTTTCTAAGTGAAATGTGATGCCTGCAGAGCGGAGCACATTCAGCAGACTAACATTGATTTCTTGAGATAAGCAAGCAATCCAGTGTAGGAAACCCAGGCTGAGCAGAGAGCAGTGCAGAAAATAAGGGCTAAAAGGAAACGTGCTCTATTTAAAAGCATGATTGAAATGTAAACACAGGCCATGGACGGTGTGCAATAACAGCTTCATTCAGTGAGCAGCCCGCACATATCAAACAGGTCACAGTGCGGCTAAGATCAAACCCTCTTCAACCTAATTTGCATCTTGTTAGTATGTCTTGTTAGTAATCCAGCTGTACAGTTTAAAACAATGTTTAACATTAACAGTGTTAATTACAGTGTACTTCCATATAGTTTCTCCACTATTTTGAAATAAAAAGTAAGGCAGCAGAAAAGCTTAGTCCTTGTAGTTTAGACTACTCCTTTGTATAATTCTTCCGTTTGCAAACTTGGAACAAGTTAACCCACGAACAGATTATCAAAAAAGCCAACTGTTATTCTTCTGACAGCGGACAATCCACTAAATTGTCGAGATGGTTTATTTTTTTGAGCTGGCCAAAGGTTCAGTTTTTGTCTGCAATTCCTGAACTGAGGATACAAATTCACCCCACAAGCCAGAGATGGACTTTAAGTACATTTATTTTTAATGCACAACATTTTAAGGTTTTTAAGGCTCCAAAAACATTATGGAACCGGTGAAAATGTAAGAGCACACTTTGCGTGCTTGTGCTGTTGCTGGCCTTTTAGCGTTACTCCCGCCACAGACGAGAAAAGAAGTTCTTGGTTGGTGGAGCATCATGGTGGAAATAGTTTTAACGTGTTAATATCAGAATCAGAATCAGTTTTATTGGCTAAGTATACGTTCCACATACAAGAAATTTGACTCCGGGAAAATATGTATATATATATATATATACACACACACACACACACACACACACACACACACACACACATATATATATATATGCTTAACTTAATATATATACATATATAAAATATTCATATTGGGGAAATTTTTAGTAAATTACTGCAAATATTACTGTTAATAGAAGGAATCATTATCATGTCAGATCCAATTTGCATGTCATATGCTTGTTGTATTGTGCCATCAGTAAAGTGCACTGAACTATCTATATCTTCTCACTGTATGACTGTTTAGTACCTGGAACTCAGAATATAAACTAACAAAGCACAAGTCCAATACCTGCAGTCAGAGCACACCAACAGAATACCTGACAACGCCCACCGGGCAAGTGTTGGCTTGTCTGTTCAGGTCTCTACGGGTTGCGCCGTAGCTTTCACGCCAGCGCTTTTGGTGGGAGCCTCTGCAATTATGTCGCGGTGCTTTCTGAGCGCAGTGTCTACATGTCTGCTTCAAAACTTGGAACTGTGTGGTTTGCGGATGCACTGGTGACTGGATCTTGGTGTGTACTTTGCAATGCCAGTACCATAATCCCCATGTTTAAAAAAGCCACCAGAGACAAGCAGCACTGGAAATGTCTGAACAGAGTTTACTTTGGACCTGAGTTCTTGTAGAAAACCGGTAACATTGTTATTGTACGCCCACAGCTGATCTCGCCAACAAGTCCACCAACCGAAATGAACATATAGGAGGTTCGTTCCTCCGCTGTGGCATGAAACATAGAAGTGTACCTGTGTTAAGAGAGTGACTACTACAAGTCAACTGATCTTGTGAAGTGTTGATATGTATGCACATCATTTTCTTCTGATGTTACTACACTTTGCCGCCAAACCAGCATCAATCCTTGACGGTACACTTGAAGGGATTTTGTAGGATGGTAGATGCAGTGGTCGGCCAAGGAAACTTAGTTCAACAGATGAAAAACACATCAAGCTTATTTCTCTTTGAAATTAGAAGATGTCCAGCAGTGTCATCAGATCAGAACTGTCAGAAACCAGGGGGACTTATGTCCACCCATCTACTGTCTGGAGTAGTCTGGCCAGAAGTGGTCTTCATGGAAGCGTTACAGCCAATAATCCATCCCTCTGACATGGAAACAAGGCCAAGAAACTCAACTATGCACAAAAACATGGGGACTGGGTGCAGAAAAATGGAGGCCGGTGCTCTGGACTGAAATTTGAAATATTTGGCTGCAGCAGAAGGCAGTTTGTTCACCAAAGGGCTGGAGAGAGGAACAATAATGAGTGTCTGCAGAAAAACAGTGAAGCATAGAGGAGGTTCCTTGAAAGTTTGGAGCTGTAAATGGAGTTAGATATTTGGTCAGGATTAATGGTGTCCTCAATGCTGAGAAACACATGCAATACCATCAGAGAGGCATATGACTGGCCCCAAATTTATTCTATGGAATGACAAAGACCCCAAACAGACAGCCAATGTCATTAAGAACTATCTTCAGCATAAAGAAGGAGAGGTCCTGGAAGTGATGGATGGCTCACACAAACTAAACATCATGGAGTGTGTCTGGGATTACATGTAGAGACAGAAAGATTTGAGGAAGCGATATGTGGTTAGTTCTCCAAGATGTTCGGAACAACCTACCAGCTAAGTTCCTTCAAAAACTGTGTTCAAGTACCTAGAAGAATTGATGCCGTTTTGAAGGGAAGGAGGCAAAGGGTGGTCACACCAAATATTGATTTGATTTAGATTTCTCTTCTGTTCATTCACTGCACTGAAAACTAAGAATGCTTTCAAAAATGGAAGTGTTCATAGAATGCTTCATATCTACTATATATACACACACACGTACATTGAGCTTGAGGTGCGAAGCCAGCAAACATTAGAGAACATGTGGCATGTGGGAATATGCAATGCCCTCCTTCCTAAGGGCCTTGCCTTTGAGAATCCCATCCAGACTATAGTGCTGGCTGACAGCAGCATCGCTCCACATTCCACTTCTCATTGTATACTTTAGTTTGCCAAAAACAAACTAAAATCACAATACTGCATATTACAAGCTGTTGTACGGCAACAGCTTGGCTAGCTAGGTCATAGCAAGGGTGTCAAACTCATTTTAGTACGGGGGCCACATACAGTCCAATTTCAAGTGAGTCAGACCAGATCTTTCCCATTTGTTTTACTGCAGAAAAGAACAAGTAAAGTAGGAGAATATTTACTTTTAATAAACATCATTTTAAAAAAAATTGACAAAAATAAGTGCAATTCAGCCACATTTTTGTCTACTAGCCCTGTGTCTCAGTGTTGTGTTCTGTCCACTTCTCTTATTAAAACAGTAGATAAACTTAAATCAGTTACTTAAAAAAATTCAGGCTTCTTATATAAGTTTCACACTTCAACCCACTGGTGGGCCGCTTTTGACATCTGTGCTTTAAATCCTGTGATCTCTTTCACACTTTTCTTTCTTTGAAAAGTGTTAAATCAGTTGAGTTCTTGATATATAGTGGAGATTAAATGAAACCCCTTTTGGTAAAGCTATACTGCTCGGCTTATTTGGCGTTTTCCACCAAAGAACCTTTGACTTATTGTGGCGGGGAACGCTCAGGTGCAATGAATAACATTAATGACAGCTGTACCACAACTCCTAATGAGGTACTGTTCAATGCCACTAGGTGCACCTTTATAATGCATGTTCCTGTGACTACACCATTCCAAGGAGCAAAGCACCAATACATCCATTAGCTACATCACTGAGGGTCTTAAGATGAATTTAAAAAGAGCCAGCATTTGCACAATGACAACCTGAAAAAACACTGAATGTTTTAGCCATGCCACTGTATTGCTACCTGTTGCTACATGTTTATTATTTTTAGAAAGTTCTTAGATAAACGGCACACGTGGTATCTCCTGCGCAATCTATGAAACCACTGAGGATTTTATCTTAGAGCCTGAAACAAGAGCTCAGGTGTTACCGCTGTAGAAAGGACCGCCTGTGACATAACTGTGTTCACCTTTTACCCTCGCATCACATCTCTATTATCCCAGGGTCATCGAGGTGGACCAGATAAGACAGTCCCTGCAGCCTTGACTCAGCTTTTACAACTCAGTGAGTCAATGATGAACCGAAATGATTTCATTAGGCACTTCTGGCGTAAGCATTCTGGAGACTCCCTAAGGGTGAAAACCTAGAGCTCCCCAAGAACTACTACAATCAAGAGCTTTTTTTCTGTAAGCTTTCCCAATAGGAATCCTCAACTGAGGTGTCACTTGACTGGAAATGGGTGCAACAATATCTCGGAATCCTGAACAGGGATTTCTTTAAAAGAACCAGTTCCAACTGGTTCAATTCAAAGATATCATTAGCCTTCGTGCTTATCGATTCCCCTTATCTAGTGTTTTCGCACCGAATCTTCAAACTGAACGTCATTCACATCACATCTCTGCGATGGCGGAGAGACAGAAACAGTCGAAGATGTGGCTTCACTTCACCAGAAGAGACTGTAACAGCGCAATGTACAATTTATGCAACATCGTATTTTCAAGCAAGAACAGCAACACCACCAACAAGCTGAAGGATTTGGCATTAAACACAGATAGTGCCATGTGTTCGACAATCTCTGGTCAACAAGTGCAGCTAAGTCTCAGCCGAGGAGTGCTAGTGAGGATCCAGTGACTAATTTCCTATTTGTGTACTCATACAAGCTCTTAACTGCTGTGTAGAAACTCATAAAATTTCTGTTGTTTACACAAAACCACGAACGCCTGCTTTTCCTAAACCAAAAACTAACAGGATGAATTGATAACGGAATCGATAAAGAATCAGATCGATAAGAGGTATCGCTAATAGCATCAATATCAGTACATATATTGTCGACAAACATTGTACAGTGATAGCCGATGCTGGACTGGTGTGTTCGACCAGTCAAGCAGATGAAGAACACACCTGACTGATACCTGATCCTTGTCCTAGGCTTCTACGCAACAATAACAGCAGTAACTAATAACATGTATTGGAGACCAATCACATCTGTATGTTACCATCCTGGAGCAGTCTATTATCCCAACAGTTACTAGTTCATTGCATATGAGGGTTGATACAAAAGGCAACCTTAATATTAGACTTCCCTTAACCTGGGTGCATAGAATTATGGCTTGACTAAATTTTAATGATACTGTACTGGAATGATAATAAGATGACATTACTGCCATCATAGCAACACTGGCTTTTTGAGGATAACCAACAATACTGTAAAGTGTTTCAGGCATTTTAGCAACGCTCCTTTCAAAGGATAATAAGCAAAATGATATGACTGAAAGTTGAACACAACATTGACAAATTGTGTTGTAAAACAAACAAAACAACCTCGACTAAGACAAGAGTATTCTGTGAATCTGAACCGTGGACTACAGTCAAAAATCCATCAAGGATTAAAAAAAGATGTTTTTCACATGAGGACATAATGCTCACAATGGAGAGAAAAGGGCTGCTCACGTGCATTTCTTTCATTTAACTGTGCCCACATTATGTCAGAGTGAGTCAACTTAATCTGAAAACTCCAGACTTGAACTATTCAAATAAAACTGCACTGGCAAGTACAATTGTGGGTTGGGAATTTGCCAGTTTGAGTAACGAATAAGTGACATTGTTGGCACAGTGCAGTAGAAATGTGAGACCATATCTGTCCATCTTCTTGTGGCGGTTATATACATTTCATTCACACACTGGAGGCATTGGACTGTCGTATGCTTGACAGTGACTGTCAAGAGCAAATGGGGAAAGACTAACAATCAACCTAAAGTCCAAAAAAAAAGTTTGGCATTGCACGGAGCTGAAACTGGGCCTATGAAAACACGCTGAAATGTCACTATCGCGATACCAGTGTCCCCCAGTGCGTTTAAAAACATTAAGGGCAAACTACCTTAGCTGCCACCGCGAAGAAGAGACTTGTCAAATTATAAACAGCACCGCGGCTTTGGTGTGTTGTTTGGGGGTGTTGGGGAAGAGAAGGAGGGGGAGGAGGAAAGGGAGGAGGTGTGTGTGTGTGTGTATGTGTGTGGGTAGGGGGGGACCGTCGGTGAGTGACTGAGTGCGTTACATGAAAACAAAAACACAGAGACACGGGTTATCGCTTCGGGGAGGCTCAAATCTAACGCCCCGTTCTACACAAAACCGAGCGGTGTGTTCAGAAAATGCATCCTGCAGTCAGTTTTATGTCAGTACAAACAATAACGTTCACGGTTATCTTACCCGTCTTTGCGCTTAGCTTTATAAACGTGCCCGTAGGTGCCTCGACCCACTTTGCAACCTTCATATTCGAAAAGATCTTCTACTCTCTCTCTCTCGGCCGCCAGCTTTGTTTTGAAGTCGTAATCCATTTTAACCCATAAATACGTCTTAATTTACAATAAAATAAAATATTAATTATTACATGCATTAATTAAATAATCTGGTCGTTTTATTCCCCCACCATTTCCTTGTTTGGGATTTTGGTCTGCTCCGCTTAATGTTCACTGGCTCGTTGACGTTTCTAATTGGCGCGCAAGGCTCGCTGGGTAAGGTAGTTCTTTGGAGCAGACGCCGCGGTTCGCCAGCTACTAGGCGCAGACGTAAGAAACTACAACCCGCGTTTCTCTCTGCGGTTTGTTGCACTTTGCGTACTCATGAACGCTCTTCAAAAATGCAGCCGTCGGTTTGAGATTACTGTTAACTGTTTTATATTTTTCATAAGTGTTTCATTTAAATGTTTGCGTTATTTATATGTGTGGATTTTAAGCCGGGTGTCGCTGCAATTTCGTTATGACATAATGACAATAAAGACTCTTGATTTGATTCTTAATTTTTAATTTGTAGAATAAGATGTAAATTAACAAAGTCAAACTGCCGCTGCCCTTTTACCGGATTATTGTTATTATCATTATTATTAGTAGTAGTACTTGTAGTAATTTGCAGAGGAGTATAATAATAGTATAAGGAATTGATGTATTCGTTTTATTAGAAGTTTTATTTAGTACAGTCTATCTAATGCAATCCGTTTATCAATAGTTCTTTAGACAACCGCGTGGTTTGTGCTGGAGAGGTGGGCAAAATGTTAAGGACACGTCCTTGTTTTCTCATTAATAAACACAATTACAAAATATGTATAAACATCACAAAAAGCAGGATTTCAGAGTTGGGTTGCACCAGATTATAAATACTAATCTGTGTGTTTTCTGTTCCCTTAAAGACGTCAGTGTTTAAACTACATAGTATGACAGAAACTTTATAATTCAGATTTAAAATTGTATATGTGGAGTGCTATAGTAAATTAATAAATGAAGAACGTGCAGTAGCGATAAATATACCAGCCCACACGAGATACCTTACACATTTGTTTAAAGCCTTAATAAAATATACAGATACACTATATTGTATATTGTAGAAGTAATTTACGTAAAATAGTCCAACTTAAAACCAACCCTTACGGTTATATTATTATATCAATCTTATAAACGGTTGTATGGGCTACAATATAGTGGATTTTACCTTTTACCTCGATCTAGATAAAACTAAGTACAGGCAGTAAAATGTGTAGCTATGTCTAACATCACGTGAAGAACCCTTCTTTCTGTTATGATTGATAGCTTTTTGGACCAATCACAAATCGCAAAGTGGGATGCTGGGATTGTGATTGGCTTAACCTGATAGTGACGTAATATTTCGCCAAATAAAACCACCGCGCACCCCTCCATTCAGCGCTTTACACAGTATGGCCGGCGATATTAGCTAGCACTCGCTAACGGTATTCTCTGCAAAAGGGAAGACGGTAACTCAAGAAAATCAACACCTGGACTGCTTAAAGGACTGTACCTCAATAAATTATAACGGACCGAGGAAGGATTAATTAAGCTATAAACGTTATAACCGACGTTTATTTTATTTTTTATTTTTTTTGTTGGGTGTCTGTTGTCTCATGATGGAAGATAACGGTGCACATTTCTTCGAGGGGACTGAGAAGCTGTTGGAAGTGTGGTTCTCTCGGCAGGACGAGGCCAAAGGAACCGGAGACCTCCGTACCATCCCGAGGTTTGTGTCATTTTAGTGACTCAGGTGCAGTGTGAGCCCTCGGTGGCGTGTGTAAACGTCGGCGGAAACGCCAGCCACATGCTTGGCCGCATGCCCTCACTTCACGTAAAAAAAAAGGCCATAAAACCGTGCTTCATGTGGCGGTTTAGTCCCCGTGCGCATTGGTACATATTTAGTTAGCAAGCCAGGAAAGAAACCAAAATTGTGCTCCCGGAGCCCACCACCAGTACGCTCGCTAACGTCGTCATTGGAAAATGGCCACCTCCCCCTTGAACGGTGCTACTTCTGAGCTGAGTCATTCATTCTTCACCCCGAGACATTTTTGACTATTAACATGTTTCTGACGCGACCCCTTCCTCACTTGTTACAGTGAACCACGGATAACTTGTAAAACGTTTGATAAACGGTTTGACAGTAGGTTTTGACGACCCGTTTGTTTGGCCAGCTAACGTAACTCCAAGCTAGTTCCCGGTAGAAATAGATGTTGAAATATTCACCTGCCTCCCCCTGATTTCTCACTTGTAGTGAAACTTTAAATACCTACCATGTCGTTTTAAATAAGTGACGTCCTTTGTCGTCGTTATATGCCAAGTTTATTTACTGTTGTCTGCGTTAGGCGGGCTTGAACCTGTTTTTTTTCCTTTTTTTTTTTTTTTTTTTTCTCTTAAAATCTCATATTGGTGCGCACGCGTTTTATTACTCCACGGACGTGTACCACTCCATTAGTTTCAGACATTTAATAGGAGGTAATGGAATTTGTTTTGCACTAGAATGAGCTTATTTCTTTCTGCGTCATTCACCGACGGGGGGGAGGGGGGGCTCCTGAAGATGTCAAGCATGTGGTCGCCGGTCGTTACCTCGTGTCGTCTGGGTGGCACAGACGCACAAGTCCCGATTCGTAGATCGTCTTCAAGTCCGGTTTCTCAACACCTGCGGTGGCTTTGTTTTGCCATCAGCCTATTAGAAGTGGATAAAAACATTTGCCTGAAACGGCAGAGACACTAAGTCATCCACGAGTCATTTCGGGATGAGATCCCATGACCCCCCCCCTCCCCATGCCCTGCACTCCAAACCCTGCAGCATGGCAGTCCCACGATGTGCTGCGTAAGTTTTACTAAAATTACTCGTAGTCCTTGTTCCGGTCACGTTTGCATCCATGCGGGAACTCCCCTCCCAGTTTCCCTGATTGGTTAGAAGGTCTCCCTGCTGCCATTTGCTTGGAGGCACTTGGCTGCATTTAAAAAAAAAAAAAAAAAAAAAAAAAAAAAAAATTAAAGCGATGTGACATTCCAGGGAAATCCACGTGAATTGCTTGAAAGCCTTCTGACCTTTGCCCTTCAAGCACCACAAACTTCACTTGTTCCTTGAGATTTAAGCTTGTGCCCAGTAAAACAAGTTACATAGTGAGATTAGGGCACTGAGATAAAGACATGTACCTTTTAATGAAAACATTTTTCCAAATTCGTACATGTGTTGCAGGTTGCACACAACTGCCAACCTTTTTCTTTTCTTTCTGTCTCTGTTGTGTGCGTTTGTGTTATGAGCATGTGGTGGTGTGCGAGCTGCCAAATGGAATTGTCCTTTAAGGAGTTAATAAAGTTTTGAATTGAGCGGAGTAACTAGAGGTGTCATAGTATCCACAGAATTGCAATCACTGATCAGAAATGGTTAGAAATGATCCTGCAGCCCTCTCCACCTATGTTTGAGGAAACATTTCCCGTTCCCATCTAGGGTTTATCATTTATAGAACCCAGCACCTCATTCACTCGCCTCAGTCTGCTGCCACTATCAGTGACTTCTCTGACCATTAACGGGATCACAAAGGTCGGTTTAAGGAAAATGCGTGGCCAGTAGGGTGAATGGGGACTGGCATTAATTTATAGCCAGCGGGCAGATTAAAGGCTCAGAGGGACACTGTCAGTGGATCAGGCTTTGCTGGGCGTCAGCCAATGTCCAAATAAGTCCACAAGGGCATCTGATTCACAAATGCCGAGCTCGCTCACATTACCTCGGCTGCCATTCCTCAAGGTTCGGTGGCAGCTTATGGCTGCCTCTAGTGAATGTCAGGTAACTAGTCGCGAATCACCATTGAAACACTCAGCCATCCATGCAGGCAGACTTCTGCATTTGCAATTGTCCGTTTTTGTGTCTTCTTGCTATGGATGGTCCAAGTTGGTCCTTTCCCAGAGATCACTTTTTCTTTGAGGAAAATCCGATCCTGCTGAGCGACCAGAAATAGCCACTGGTGTACATTTCACACTGAAACGGGAGCTGACCCAGGTCTTCAGTAACGTTGTCCCTCTGGTATGAAGCACACATTTTGCACTGGCTCTGATGTCATCATGTGTAAAATAGTGAACCATAAAACTCTGACATAGCCTTGCCACAGCCATGAATCTGGATCACATCATGCCTGACAAGCTTACACCAAACACCAATGCTATTGGGTTTGTTTCTTAGTAAATGCTTTATGCAAGCGCACGTGGGACCATGTAAACATTTTCCACCTGTAGAGTCAAATTCTTGCCATCTGTAAATCTCATCCACCCCTCTGCTAACAGTGCTTAATAAACAGACCACACTGAGCGTGTCAAACTCACTTTCTTGAGACTCAGTTTGGCAACCATGATCAAGATAACTACAAACCTGGCTCGGCAAAACCTGAGTCGCCAGTGTTGTGTTGCGTCATTCTGTCTGGAGTTGTCGAACAGAAAAGGCCGGGATGAAACAACTCAAGCATGGCTCAGTTCCTGTAAGTGTCCCAGTAAACTGTGATGGTGAGCTGGCATGCGTGATACTAGGGTTCTTGACCTTTTCGCTAAGGGGAGCCAAGCCTTTTCTCATTGTTGGTGTTTGTTCTGTCACAGGCCAAAAAGATTTACTGTGAAATACTGCTCAATTACTGCTTCCTGTCTTTAAATAAGGTATTTGCATGGTAATTTGCCTTGTGATTTTTTTTTTTTTTTTTTTTTTTTTTTTCATATGGGGATCACTCAGGTGTGAAACAGTGGGACATTTTAATTGCATAGCAGAGTCAAGACTGTAGACCACTTGCCTGAAGAGTCTGGCACACAATATTTGCTTTAGTAGTGGTTTTATCTAATTGTATGCAGCTTGCATAAAATAAAATTGCGGTAAGTCTTTTTCAGTTGTTTTTGTCGCATGTAATTGAACTAGTTGACAAAAACATTTACAGTTCACGCCTGCTTGCCAGTTAGAAGAACACTGCTTACAGTCTGGTTAGCCACTCGGGCACATTTCTTTCTTCCAGGGGCTAATACAGTCCTGTCTCTCTCTGTGCCGGGGGGAGAGGGGGGGGGGCAACACTGGCTGCTGGCTGCTGGCAAATTCTCCTTTGAGGTTCACACTTCTCGCGAGCTTTCTCCAGTGGCCGAGCACGAGAATGTGAATGGGCCCAGGCCGCTCTTGCAAGGTTGCAGCGAGAACGTGACGCAGCTGAATTTTCACTGCAGTTGCCTTTTGAGAGGAGAAGGGGGCGGGGGGGCTAAGTGAGGCAGCAAGGAGCAGTCTATGTGTTGTGCAGGAGAGACAGCCTAAGCTGGTCATTTTTCAGTTTTGTTTGACTGCACACATCCTCATTGTTCTGCAGTCGTGTATTTTTGCTAATAACCTCGTCTGGTCACTTACAATGTTGTGTTGTTGTTGTCCCCCCCTCTCCCCCCCGTCAGATGAATGCGTGATTTGTCTGTGTCTTCAAGGCAACAGCACAACAAGGTCCATTTGGGATTATTGCTCTTTTGTTTACAGATATCTCCACTGGCACCATGGATTCAAGGAGCCAAATGTCTCCCTGCAGGGTATTACTGGAGAAGGCTGTGTGTGCTTTTCCTATTAAGACATTGTCCAAACAACTTAACATGCTCTCTAGAGTGTGTGTTTCACATACATATAACTAGCAAAATATGTTCTCTTCCTTCGAGCAGAGCTTTAAACAAGTAGGTAACAATTGTTAAATGGCAAAATACTAAATGTTGCTTTCCCTCTCTTTTCTTTTAGGTTTGAGTGGGACAAACTTCTGGAGAATGTGCATTGTTTGATCATAAGTGTGACAAAGACTGACAAGCAGGAAGCTTATATACTCAGGTGAGTGCTGGGTCTGTACTTGCAGCACATCTCCCCCGGTTTTCCCGATTAGAAGGCAGGCAGGATTAGACAGCGGTCACCTGTAAGCCGCTTGCCACCGATGGCAACGGTGCACGTCAGGTCAGATGATGACACATTGTAGAGTTAACTCTAACATCTACCATGCAGACAGGTATGGACGAAGTGGCCACACAAACAAGTCAGGCAGGTTTATGTAAATCTTATCCTGGCAACCAGGAAATGGGTTTGCATTCAGTTATGTAACAGGGTTTATTTCATGTCTTTTGGCCACGTCCCAATATATATATAAAAACACTCAAATGATTCACTCATGAATCATTTGTTGTATTGGTTGTAGTTTAAAGTGTTATCAGTAAACGTTTTATTTTATGGCTTTAAACCTGCTTTAGTATTGAATGGATTTTGTACATTGACTTAAACCAACTATTGTACCTTCCCTGTAATTACTGCTCTTCCACTTGGCATAAAACACAAGGAACTTAAAACAGTTTAAACAATATTCTGGTATAACTTTTCTCACCCAAAGCCGCATGAAAGGTGTGCGTTCCTCCGGCTCAGTGTCACTCAGCGCTCCTAAGCTGATCAAAGCTGTCTGGCTTCCTTAAAGATGGTTGTTTTTTTTTTAAACAGTGCTACAGAATTATGCTTGCTGTTAACATGTTTAACACATTATGTTTTTCTCCATTCACAGTGAGAGTAGCATGTTTGTCTCCAAGAGACGTTTCATTTTGAAGACATGCGGAACCACCCTCTTACTGCAAGCACTGGTGCCTCTGCTGGAACTTGCCAGGGAGTACTGCGGCTTCGATTCCATCGAGGTTAGTCACATTCATATTTGTGACAACATCATGTAGGACATTTTAATTGATGCAGCTTTAATCCTAATGGGCAAGGCTTTCATCTCATCTGTGTCATTTTGTAGAATTTCTTCTACTCCCGCAAGAATTTTATGAAGCCTACCCATCAAGAGTTCCCTCATCGAAACTTCCAGGAGGAAGTGGACTTCCTCAGCCAGATTTTCCCAAGTATGTAACCCAGCACTGCATTCCTGTTTCTCCTTCTTGCAAATAAGTCGTTTTTAAATTGCATTTTTAAATGGTCTGCTTCTGATTCAGGCTCAGTGTGTGTATGTGTAATTTATAATGAATATATTTGATTAAAATTTTTTCTTGTGAGAAGGGCTGAAAAATATGGAAAGTTTTTTTTTTTTTTTTCAAACCCTCCAGCTTGACTGTGAAGGGACTATTTTGACATGCACTGCTTTGACATGTCTCGTTAGATTAGTATTCATACTTGTCTGTTTATTTGACAGGGAACAAGTGACCTTAGGCTCTAGAAATTCAATAGACAATACAGGCAATGCCATGATATAATATTTCTGTACTCCCCTTTTTATTTATTTATTTTGTAAATTATTTTATTTTCTCAGATGGTGCAGCCTACTGCATGGGACGTTTGAACTCTGACTGCTGGTAAGCACCATGTAATCCACACTGTCTGTATCTTAAATGAATTTTCCGTAGCGAGCGTTGGTGTACAAAGCAGAAATTTTAACAAAGCAACATTTGGTTACTGAAGTGGTTTCAGTCACAGCATGATGTTGCTGCGTGACATTTTGATTCATATACTTAAAAACACCTAACAAGGTGGCGGTGAAAAGCTTCTCATCAGGGCGTCATCTGAACAAAGCCTCCATGCCTGTCCCCCACAGGTACCTGTTTACTCTAGACCTACCAGAGTACTGGGAGAACAAACATGCGGATCAGACGCTGGAAGTTCTGATGAGCGACCTCGATCCAGCCATCATGGACCAGTTCTACATGAAAGATGGTGTTTCTGCAAGTGATGTCACTCGTGTAAGTGGATGTCGAGTTCTTTCATTTTCTCCCAGAATCCACCTGGGCGTGTGGTTGGATGTGAACGGTTGTGGAACCGAGGGTTTTTGACATCCTCATTTGCTGCTTTTTTTCAGATGAGTGGAATTCGTGACCTGATACCAGGTTCTGTGATAGACGCCACAATGTTCAACCCTTGTGGATACTCAATGAATGGAATGAAGACTGACGTGAGTGAGGCCCATCCCTCCTGCATCCATGTCACGTTTTGACACTTCATTAATGTTGCTCTGCCTTTTTGTGTTGCTTCTCCAGGGAACCTACTGGACCATCCACATCACCCCGGAGCCAGAGTTCTCCTACGTCAGCTTCGAAACCAACCTCTCCCAGACGTCTTACGATGATCTCATCAGGAAGGTTGTGGAGGTGTTCAAGCCAGGAAAATTTGTGACTACGCTTTTTGTCAATCAGGTGCGATTAAAATGCAAACTTGTGTGTAGTGTTGTGATTTTATTTGTTTTTTTATGCATCTTGAAGTAATTCTTTTTTTTTTTTTTCCCCTGTGTTTGCTCCTGCAGAGCTCCAAATGTCGCAGTGTCTTTTCTTCTCCCCAGAAGCTCGAGGGCTACAAGCGCCTCGACCGCCAGTTGGCCCAGTTTAACGATTACAATTTTGTCTTCACAAGCTACACCAAGAACCGCCAGCAGAACCAGCAGAGCTGAGGGTTGAGGATGAAGAAGAGGCGCAAAAAGAAAGGTGGGCCCTCTGGGCTCCACCCTTGCGGCCGGCTTCACCCACCAGTGGAGAGCTTTTCGTCTTCCCCCTCCTCCCTCCCCCTCTGCTGCTGGCGTCGTTCATGGTGTCCTGGTGGCACCGCCGCCTCTAGTTTAACCTCCAGTTTGAGTTGTTTGCATTGTTGTACCTGTGACCTAGATCTCTTGCATGAAAGCTCTTTTCTCTGTTTTGATATTCTAGCTCACTCTTGCTGTGATCTTGAAGTGCATGTAGAGGAATTAAACACGCTCTGTTTGAGAATGTCCACCTGTTCCCAGTACAATGGTTCCTTCCTGCAGGTCTCCCCCCTCATCCCCAACAGACAAGGCTTCCGCCCACACTAGGCCAGGGCCCTGACATGCTCAGATCAGTCTGCCTCTTGTAAACTCCACATAGCCCCTTGTTAAAAATTTTAATTTGATCAAAGCGGCCCCAAACAATTAGCTTTCCATTGTGACTGCTGTCTACGAGTCACTACCAGTTATTGAGTGCACTTTATTTAAAAGAAAAAAAAAACCTTGTGGTACGAAAAGGAGGCCAACCTTCTTGTCTCAAGTCGGATTGAATGTATAAGTGTAAGATTTTGGCATTGTTGGGACACATTTGAGTTTCTTTCACATGCCGTACTTGCTGTGTAACGTTGCACTGTTGGAACAAAGATTTGCATCTTATTGGTCAGTACGCAGGCTTTGGTCGCTGTGAGCTGCACTAAAGTAGAAGATTTCTGCTTTGCTGGGCTTTTGAAGCTCTTATTTCTTCCCAGCACCTCTTGTCATGCCTCTCCTTCACCTCGACAATCACGTAGTCCGTGTGTTTCCCCGAGTAGACAGCCTTTTATTGTTGCTTGCATATGAATCATTGAAGACATTCAACGTGCGCACTTTGTTGGACCCATTCTGCTTCCTTTCTCCCCCGCCCCCCCCCCCAACGTCATGCTGTGTCTATGGGAAGCTTCTGGGTCCTGTACCCCCACCCCACCTCTCAGTCGTACTCAGCACTCGGTTTCCACATTCACGTGAATTTGTTAAATGGAGGACTGAATGTAGCCATGCAAAGTGGCCTGTCCACGCGTCTTTTCGAATGTACACGTCTCTAGAGAAAAGCCTAGACCAGGTTTGAGCTGAATGTATGACTTCAGGAGAGCACGCCCCCCTCCTCTTCCCTCCCACATGGGCACCACTCACAATGCTCTCTGCTGACAAGCCATTGTCCCCCCCCCCCCTCACCAGAGTCAGACCGGCCCCAGAATCATGACAGTGTCGAGAGCCAGCCCACCTGGCTGCGCCAGCGTCCCACTCTGAATGGGAAATAATGAATCGGACACTTTTTGCTTAGTTGCCCAGCAAAGCATTTTTCTTTTTCCCACATAATATCCATCCTCTCTCTGTCTCTTTCCGCCCCATACAGAAATCTGTAAGCGCACAATAAAGGCCCACCAGTCTGAGCATGCCAGGGTGATCCCGGATCATTCCACATGTACCTGCTGCATTAACTGCCATTTTATTAGATTTATTGTGCCCAGAATGTAGTGAGTCGGTCAAAAATGTGCACCAACCAGCATTCTTCTTCTTCTTTTTTTTTTTTCCTTTTTATTATTTTTTTAATTTTTATTTTACTTTTTTGAATAAACAAAACAAACTGTGACACTATGTGACTACTAGTGCCGTGTTGCTTGACAGTCTAGCGTAGCGCCGTCTTCTCCTCCTTTCTTGTCTTCGTGCTTCGCCGATAACGTAGTTGGAACTGCCCCATCCCGATGGGTTTTGGGCAGGTGGTGATTCTTGGTAACTCATTCAAGTTGCAGACAAGTGCTGAAAGCAAGTGAGGTTTTCTCATTGCCCCGAAGCGTCCATGGCTCGTCTTCTCCACTGTCGTTAGCTCAGTGGCATTCGCTGCACTTCTCCTGCCAGAGAATGCAGTTTGAGATGCGACAAAGCCTTGCTTTTAGAGTACTACAATGCAGTACATCTTACCGAAATGTGTGCAGATGACGCTACCAGAGGCATTTGGCTACTCAGACCTGTCATGCAAGAGCTGGAACTTGGAATAGTTTGACTCTAGTTCGTCTACCATGGCTTTTTGGAGTGACTTCATTCTTTTCTTGAGGACCAATCTCTGCTCTTACATGAACTACACTCAACCTGCTGTCACACGACTTGACTGTAATCTGCCGCGACTGTTAACCTCTTTTTTTTTTTCTTTTCTTTTTTTTTTTCCTTCATCTTTATTGAAGAAGTTAAACTAGCACTGTCCAAAACTACTCTAAGCAGTTCGAGGAACTTTAATTTCTGCCTTGTTAGTGTGGATCGTTGCGATTTTTGTTTTTATTTTTATACAGCGAACTCGAGATGCATTTTTGCAGTTGAACGGTTGTAGAATTTTATACAAAAGATATTTTGTATTTCTGCTGCGGACCAATCTTTTTCTTATTTTATTTTTATTTTTGTTTTCATTCTGCCCTTTGTGTCCCAAATTTGTATTCTGATGTGTCTTTCTTTACCAGTGTTCCAAACAGTTTTGTTGTGAAGTTACGGGAAGCTGGTTAGGTCATCTTCTGAATATGTTCTTTTATTGCCCCCCCCCTCCTTCACACACACACACACACATGAACACACACACCCCCGGGTGAGAGAGAGAGGGTGCAGTTGCAGGATGTACTGGAGGAGAAACTTTGCTGTTCTAATTCTTTCTTTTGCCATTCTTTGGATGGTCAAGATGTGCTAAATATATCTGTGCTACGAGCTTGATGCTTCAATAAAAAAAGTTACTTACCTGTTCAGTCACTGTCTTCTTGGAGTGTTTTTTGTCTGGAGAATTTGGGAACAAAGCAGTTCCGCATTCTGCTGTCATGGTCTAGCAACATTAACAGTCACTCCCAAACCAGTAAACAAACCTCATAAACAAACATAATTCTGTTTCTCAGACCAAAGGCCTCAAATTATCTTCAAGTTCCCTTTGGTACAATTCTGAATTTTAAATTGAATCCATTACTGCAAGCTGCCTGTGAGTGCAGCAGCCCCAAACCCGTGCATCACACTACACCAAACCTAAGTCACACTACCGAAACCATCCTACATGCTTGCCGGATCAGTAGATTAAGTTGTTCTGGTATGAAAGCTGAAACTCAGAATAGTTTCGCTCTAGGCTCTCCGTAATTATCTGGTTTTGTGCACCTCCCCAATGCAGAATCTCTGACATCGTTCTGTACGGCAACAAGATAAGAAAAGATGTGAATAACCCACCACAAGTGAAGTTGTGCTTTTAAAGTCTAGTAAAAGTGGAATAATACATCACAAATCAGACAGAAATTTGTATACTTGTGTATGCTGGGTAGTTTAAAGATAGTAAGTTAATTATCTGTAATTGTATTTTCCAAACTGGCCGTGGTGTAAATTTACTAATGTACTGCACATAGATGCAAATCTAAGGTACAGCATTCCATGACTGGTGTGGCCTCTTCCAGCTGGATAGTACTCTCTGCCACAAAGCAAAAACAGTTCAGGAATGCTTTGAGGAGCCTGTGTTGACTTGGTCTTCAAATTCCCCAGATGTCACTCCAATTGAGCATCTCTAGGATGAGCTAGAGAAACAAGTCCGATCTATATGCCAACACCTTGCACCTTACAGGACTTAAAGGAGCCAGTCAATGGGTCAGTAATAATAACAATGACCCAAGTCATATATATTCTGCTGGGAAACCTAGGGTCCTGCCATTCATGTGCAAGTACTGGCAGCCCATTTGTAATGAATACTTCCACTTCAAGTAGATTTTGCCGATAATACTTGGGTTACTTGGGCCCACAGGTTACTCTGTGGGGTTCTGCAGGGGTCCATTCTTGGCCCATCATTATTTCCCATTCATATTAAGGATTTGTCAGATGTCTCAAATACTCTCAGTCTACTAATGTTTACAGATGACACAGATGTCACTGATTAAGGATGCTAATCCTGGTTTAACTATACACAATTAAAAAATCTTTTTTTTTTTTTAGTGGCAAAAAATTCTGTTGAGATCCTTTAGGTGTCATCTAAAAGACTACTGGGAGTTATAGCTAATGAAAATTAAATTAGAAAGATAAGAAAGAACAAAAATAAAGAAGTAAATGAGTTTAACCTGCAGAGGTCTAATTTCATAACAATTTAATGGTAGTAAATTATGGAATAACTTCTCCTGTTTGGCAAAAAATGTCTTTGAAATGTTTCAAAACATGCTTTTTAACATTTAAATGCTTACAACTAATTTGATATATGAACCAACTAATTTGATATATGTCCATTTTCTTTGCTTCATTGACAGTGACATGTTTTATTGCTTTTGCTTACATTCAGGCATATAGACTGCCAAGATGCACACTTTGGAGTAGTTGTATGAATTACCATGAACGGCACAGGAACAGAAACAGAGAACATGCACTTAAGGACTCCTCACCAAATGATACTGGTACACAACACAAGCTTATGATCCATTCCAACACACTGACGCTGGTGTACACTGTGCCTTCCTCTATGGTTCAAGAGTATAGTGGATTTTTAGTTGACTTTTTCAGAATAAAACTCCCAGCGGTTCCAGAACGTCTTTTGGTGTGGACATTGTCGTTCCCCAAAATTACATGAAAACCCCTGTCTTCGCAGATGTGTGTTTTGCCGTTTTGTAGGATTATGTTCATACAATTATACAGCAGTCCTGTCAGAACAGCAGAAGAAAAGAAAAATATTAATAGAGTGAAACTATGTATTTTATTCAGCTCTGTAGCTCCTCTGGTGGACAGGTGGAGCTGCGGGCTGCTGTTCCGACACTAGATGGCGGCCACGTGTTTGTGACCGGATATCAACCGCGTTCGAGGACCAACGAAGAAAAAGAAACCACTGTTGTCTTCCGTCGCAGTGTTTCACGTGGACTGTACGGCAGCGTGAGAGTCACTGTGTCTGCCAGGAACACCATTAAAGACAGAATGACGCAATTAGGCGGAGTATTGTAAGTTTTATACCTCGTTCGCCTTCTGTTAAGGTGTTTACATGTTTGTATTTGTCTTGTCCAGAATGAGCTTGTTCGGTGCTCGGGAAAAGATCAGATTGCTAACGTTAGCTCAGCCTGTCGTCTGGCTACTCATTTCCAGTTAAAGTTCTGTAAAACACTAAGAGGCCTAGTTACCTCCCCTTTAGATAAGCTGGTTTTATGCCGTGGGACCGAGACACGAGGGAAATGCAGTTATGATGAACTGCATTTCCCTCGTGTGTAAACTGCTCTTTGCTTTACAATAGTCAATGGTGAATCCTGTTGTCAGCCCTCTACTGGTCTGTATTATCATATCATTAAAGCACTGGAGGAACAACTTTTTTTGACATTATTTGCTTTGTAAATCACATGTTAGTGTATCAACAGGTGGTGATTTAAAAAAAAAAAAAAAAAAAAAAAGTCTTAAAAAAAGTGTTAAAGTCTTGAAATGGATGTCTCATAATAGTGACCTTCAATTTATACTGTAGATTGACTGAGAATACTGGGAAAATATCTGCCAAGTTCATCAGTGCTACAAGAACAATACAGTATAACCTTTAACTACTGTTATTTCTGGCAACTGACAGCCCTGTGATCGGGACAGTTTTCTTTCTGTAGAGTTGAATGGCTCTGTCAGTTTGTCGTCACCGTTCCTTGTGTTCGTGTTCCATCACCAGAAAACCCAAGACAAAGCGCTCAAAGCGCTTCTTGGAGAGCCGTTCGCCCAAACTGACGGAGGATGTAAAGAGTGCCATGATCATGAAAGGCGGCAACACCAGTCAGACCATCACCCAGGCCCTCAAAGACATAGTATGTAACCCACTGACGCAGATTTTACGCATCACACTGTCTTAACTTGTTTTAGGACTTCTGATCTGCTGGTTTGCTTGATAGTAAGATGTGAGCTGTAACTTACATACTTTGTCTCCCACAGTATTCCTTGAAAAAACCCAATGCTGTGCTTTACAAGAAGTAAGTCTGATCAGGAGATTATGTATGTGATGTATGTTTTTTAAAAAATATATTTTATCAGTAGTATTGGCAATTACAGACTCATCAGTTTTAACTCTGTATTTGGTTGTTCTAGATCATGTCTGTAAAGCTCGTCCATGTAGAGACAGAAAGTACATGTTTTATTCTATAGGAAAATTAACCATAAATGACTTGTGTTGTGATTTGGTGCTATATAGAAGATAAAATTAAATGAAGTTAACCTTTTAATGGTAGGATAAACACTGCTGTGTGGAAAGATGCAGACATCTGCCAAAGATATATAGACTTTCATGTGTAGTGAAAACCAGGAAGTGCTCATAATTCCAAATGGGTCCGTTTCATCACATCAGTGAAACATGGAGGAGGTCAAACCCAGCATATGAATTAAGTAGGGTTCAGACACATTTTTGTCAGGCAGTGTGCAGGACAATTCCTCCACTCTCATTGGATGCGCCTTTAACCTGCAACAGGACCACAAGCCCAGACCCACGACAGAAACATGGTCCTCCACACTGAAGATAAACATTTCCAAAGAACATACTAAATCTTTACTTGTGTCACTGACTTGTATACCCGATCCCACAACTAAATATTTGACTCTTAAAGTTTTATCTTATTTCTTTTTTCAGATGTGTAAATGCCAGGAGTCAAAATGGCTTTTTTCTTCTTACTTTTTTCTTTCTTTTTTTTTGGAGTAAAGGCAACATGTAGTAATGTAAAAGCATGATTCAGTTGATTGTTTTGGCTTGAATTTGACACAGCAAAAACAACAACTTTGTCTCTACTGCTGACGTTATGTGATTCGGGTAGTCAGGGTTATAACTCATTGTCACTGAGTGTACGTGATGTCCAGTTTGCGCCTTGATAAAGTTTGTATGTGCATTTCAGGAAGAACATAACTCGACCGTTTGAGGACTCCACGTCGCTGGTGAGTTCATAAGATCCCAGACCCACAACATTTCCTTACTGTTGCACCAGTTTCTCACTAATCTTTTCTTTATTAGGAGTTTTTCTCCAAGAAGACTGACTGCTCTCTGTTTCTGTTTGGCTCACACAACAAGAAACGGCCCAATAATCTCATATTTGGTAAAGTCTACCTCACACTCACTCGCTCACTCAGCTGTTTAATAATATCCATATTACATCAGCAGGATTAAGTGATGAAACAAGAAATGAAACAAAAGTACGTCATATCAAAACTGTTCTAACATTATTTTAAAAGATTTCTATGTGGCACAACTCAGAGAAAAAAAAATTAAATAAAAACCTTAACTACACAGGTGACGGTTGTACTTTCTAAAAGGGACAAAAGTCTATTACATCAGCTTATAGACTTTTCATAGCCAGTGTATCTATGTTTTGGCATATGTGCCCCCAGATATACTGAACAATACCCACCACAGATTTCCACACTGATCAAATAAATCATCTTTTTATGTGTGACCAATGTTTGCACCATTCTGCTTTCTGTCAACTATCCATGTTCAGTATTCTTCTGGCATTGGTCAAACTGGCTCTATTTTCCCAGGGATATGAGCAGCGTAGTAGTAGCAGTAATTTTTGAGAGTGAAGTTATGCCAACCTGTGTTATCAATGACATTTTCATTTAATTAATACTTAAAGGAAACTTAAGAAAATTGATACTTGAACATGCATCAGCATTATATTAATTACCTGAAATGAGACAAACTAAATGATTTACTCCAAATCCCATCAACTACCATGAAGGACCTGGAGCTTATGATCTATACTGCGTCCATTCACCAGAGGGAGCTCTACTTGCTTTGGCTCTACTTTTGAGGATCTGTTCTTTATTTACAGGCTATGTTGGAACCACGCATGTAAATGAGTTAAATGAAGTATTCTAAGAAGCAGTTTCAAACAGACTGCGTGGTCGAACTGCAGAAAAGTTGATTGGAGCGCCCTACTGTTATTGTTCATCAGACTGATGGCCTGTGGGAACAGGCTCTTCCTGTGTCTGATTGTTTTGGCGTACAGTGATCTGTAGCGCCTACCAGAGGGGTGGAGTTTGGTCAGGTTATGTCCGGCCTCATGATAATAAACACACTGAGTAGAATGCCAGCCTGTACGGAAGTTTGGACGTAGAGGCAGAATTCTGGTTTTGATTTTGAAGCTGGACAGACCAGATGATATGTGCGTAACAGTTTCCCTTTGCTCTAATCGCAGGTCGTCTGTTTGACTTCCACGTGCTGGATATGATTGAACTTGGAATTGAGAAGTACGTCTCCCTGAGTGAGATTAAGGTAAGAAACACTGTTACTCTATGTGTCATCTGTTAGGGGAAGTTTGATGAGCCATCTTATACAGGGGTTAGTGAGATTACAAAATCTTTACAGGTCCAGGATGAAATCACAGTCTGGTCAGTAAATGATGTTTAGTTAAAACACACCAACACCTCTAGCCCTAGCTACGTCAGTTATTTAGTCCACAAGCGGCAATGTAAAAATTATTCTTTAGCCATTCTTCATCTTGTGAGTTTAGGTCCTTGAGCTATTGCATCCGTCTGACCAGAATCCTGTGCAGTACCTCGCTAGTTTCCAGTTGAGAGTTGATTTCAGAGCAGTTCACTCCTTTCTTGAAGCTCCTAAAACCTAGTTTTTGTTTTCTGTTCCAGGCCAGTAAATGTCCTGAAGGGACCAAACCGATGCTGGTGTTTGCAGGAGAGGCTTTTGATACAGAGAACGACCACAAACGTCTCAAGAGTCTGCTCATAGGTATGCAGCCATCATCCTCATTAAAGATGTCACTACAATATGTGAATATGATCATTACATGGAATCAGTGATCCATTGTGTCCTGGTCCTTTTCTCTGCCTCTGTGTCTCAGACTTCTTCCGAGGTCCCACTGTGCCTGCAGTGCGCCTGGCGGGTTTAGAACATGTTCTACACTTCACTGCCCTGGATGGGAAAATTTATTTGCGCAGCTACAGGTACTGAAATGAAATCTGCATCATCACGCTTGCATCTCGTTTAGAGAAATTAAGGCTGTGATTGAATTTTGTTGTGCACCAGCCACTCGTATATTTTGGCCACTTACATCCAGACAAACAAACGTTTAATGTCACTGCAG
Source organism: Mugil cephalus (assembly GCF_022458985.1). Lineage (NCBI taxonomy): Eukaryota > Metazoa > Chordata > Actinopteri > Mugiliformes > Mugilidae > Mugil > Mugil cephalus. Next base: position 18,583,822 of record NC_061790.1, on the reverse strand, counting down.
GTGTCTGTTGAAGAAGTCTGGGTGTCGGACGCCGCGGATCGAGCTGGAGGAGATCGGGCCTTCGTTTGACTTCGTCTTGAGAAGAACGCATCTGGCTTCTGATGACTTGTACAAGCTGGCTCATAGACAGCCCAAAGCCTTGAAGGTAAGTGTCATGCACAACAGAATTCCTGGACGTCTAGAGTGACTCCCTCAGCCTTCCTTTGATGGGATATTTCAGTTGCTGCGTTTCCATTTCACCTAGAAATGCCAAAACCTAAATATCGTGATAAAAACTGGTAAAAGAAATGCCAACATTTGGAGAAACCTCTTAAATATCACTAAAACATTTTTATGCTCTCATTAGGTGTTTTTCAGACGCATCGATATAAAAGTTTATCACACAATGGAAACACTTTTCCCGCATTTCCCCGTCACTGGTGTCACCAGAGATGACACTGGTTTCGCGCGACCAGAATTTAAGAGATATCATGAGACAACACTTTACGAGAGTTGCAGCTCATTCAAAAAACACCTTTCAATTGAAACACAGCACTTTGATGAAATTTCAGAAATATTGCTTTTTTTTGCAAAAAAATGTAATTGAAACGCAGCCAGTGAAAGGGACAGTTCACAGTTAAACTCTAGGGGGGCTTAGTTCAGACATTTTGCAGTCGTTGGCCAATTGCAGGATGCTCTATTGGCCGATTTGTCTGTCAGAAGCCGAAAAATATTCATTTTGACTCAGCGTGGTTCCAATAAGGTGTATAGTGTGATTTTTGTAGTATTATATGCGGAGAATAGGAATACTGAACTGGATAGTTGATAAAAAGTACCCATTGTTACACACAAAATCAAAACAAATGCTTTCCTATGGAATAACTTTTTTAGTATGTATTTACTGATTACCAGTTCTGCTGCTCCCATCTAGAGGACAGGACATTACATAGAGTGCCTCCTTGAGGCCACTCGGTGTACACCATAATGCCAAATAGTAGAATGTTGAATTCCACGTTTCTCTTAACTGGATGATAGGAAAATACAATGTTTGTCCTGAAGGTGGTGCCAGAGGATGAAAAATGCCTGCCTACAGTTGCAGCGAATACACTGATAATGTTCCCCAGTCTGAACTAAGTGCTGAAATCATTAATTAGTCAGTGTTATAGTGTGGACTGGCATGTTCAAAGACTACTAATATAAATGTCAGAATTCTAAAAAGGGAAGAGTAAAGATGATGTGGGTAGGTGTTTTAGGGAGAGGTGTCAGTAGTGGGAAAGTAAGGCTGGTGCTACAAATAGTGTGTGTCAGTTTTACTAATTATGTTGTCATTAGTTAATATAGACATACTGCTGAGGGACTCATTCAGAAGACAACAAAATAACTGCAAAAATAAAAACCTTTGAGTAAACGTCTATTTATCAAACCAAAACATCTGCTTATTTTCCTCTCTGCTACAGCCCAAGAAGAAGAAGAACATTTCCACTGATGCCTTTGGTACCAAATTTGGTCGGGTGCACATGCAGAAGCAGGATCTTTCCAAGCTACAGACACGGAAGATGAAGGGCCTGAGAAAGAGGAAGGGGCAGGGACAGGAAGTGGCTGAAGAACAAGACACGCAGGCCCCTAAAGTGGCCAAAGTGGAGAGCTGAAGCTGCTTCTAGTACTTTTCCTTGTCCATCACTTTAAAAGACTGTTAGCTGGTCATTGACGGGTGTAACTGTCAAGGACTTGACATGTGAGCCGGCACAGCCCAACAAAATGCACGTCTATTCTTCATTTCCCTGTTGTAATATCCAGGTGTTTTTGTCCTGACTGTCATGAATGTGTAAGCATGATTAATCACAGGAACGATAACTAGCTCATTTATTTAGTCAGATTTCATTCATATATTTCTACAGTAATGTGTGTTATAAAGCCTCACTTACATTCACAGAAATAAAGGTGTCTTTTACATTCTAAGTTGGTTTAGAGGTGTCATTTAGTAGATGAAATGATCGTGTTATGACTTTCTGTTTTTCTCATTGGTTCTTATTGTCAGCATTTCCATGCTTATATTCTGTTATGTGCCTAAGGGCCAGCCATACACATTTCTAGTCAATCAGTCTTCAACACTACGGACATTGAAAAAAACAAGATGAAAAAGAGCCACATACACACTCGCATGCAGCACATTGTTTACTCCAAATGGGTAATCAGCGGCCTTCAGGTCTGTTCACATTCCACCAGTTGGTCATTAAGGATGTAGCAGATCCTCACCTGTGTACCTGACTGCCTCCTACCTATCAGAACATTGTACAACCTTAATTCCTTGGTCGACAGAGTAAAGGACAGGTTTGCAGAGATTGGCACTGTAAAGAATTCTCAGTTTAAGTGTTTTAACTGTCTGCCTCCAAGTCTGAACAGTAGCATGAATAACTGGGCTGTAATTATAGCAAGCTTTTTTGAGGTGCATGGACAACATTACAATGCCTCCATGTGAGTATGGTAAGCTATCTTCTCTTTCCATTTCCTGACAACTGTCGTCCAGCCAGTAGGCCATAGTTTGTTACTACTTTGGTTAAGTAGTAACTTAAGAAATCTGGCAGAGCCATGCCTCCACCCTGTGTTTACATCAGTAGCGGGCATTAAGGCCTGCAAGACCTTCACTGCGGGCCTAAAAAATATATAATATAAAAGATTATATTTTCCATGAATACCTATTAAATAATTCCTAGAGGTCTATTCGCTTTCTTCCATTTCTTTTCCCTTGGCTACGCTGCTTCTAAACATGTATTTTCATATAAAAGCTCTTATCCAGTCACATTTCAGTTATGATTGTTGCTAGGGTCAAAGAAACCTGCCTGGAGGCCTTCAAAATCAGTTCTGCAGGCCCTGCAGCATAAAATAAGTTGATTGCCATTAAATGGTGATAGCTGGTTAGATGTGGTGATCTACAAAGAGTCAACCAAGGGCCATTTAAAGAAGCTGCAAGAAAAAGTATGTCAAGCCTTTGGGATTACTAGGATTTCTTTATAAATTGGCCATAAAATGTGTTCTGATCTTCACCTAAGTCACAACAATAGACAAACACAGTCTACTTAATTTGATTACTTCAAACAATCAGACCAACCAGGGCCTGCTAGCAAGAAAACGTTGCTGTCACCGTTAGCCACAGCTAGCAAACTGCATCTGTTGCTAGCTTTGCAAAAATATAGTTGTGTGATTTAATGGAGGTTTTGTCACTGTACTGACTGAAGGAGGAGAAGAAATAGATTTGGTTGAGGATTTTCTGCCCAAGCCTTCAGAAGAAAACTCTAAATAGTTTCTTATGTTCTGGTGAGTAAAATGCATTACATTTGCATCTTTTATAAAAAACAAAACAAAACAAATAAAAATGTTGCTGGACATTTGAAGTTTGCAAAAGAGCATTTGGAAGCTCCACAGAAATTCTGGCAAAATATTCTGTGGAGAGATGAAACCAAAATTGAGCTGTTTGGAAGAAACACACAACACTATGTGTGGGGGAAAAAATGGCACAGCACACCAACATCAAAACCTCATTCCAGCTGTGAAATATGGTGGAGGGGGCATCGTGGTTTGGGGCTGTCTGCTGCCTCAGGGTCTGGACGGATTGCTGTCTACCCGACTGAGATGCTGTGGCACGACCCCAAGAAAGCACTTCACAACACACATTCCAAGAAGACATATTGCTCAACTGAAACAGTTTTGTAAATAGGAATAGATCAAAATTTTTCCTGTCCAGACTGTTGAGCAGGTCTGATCTACAGGAAGGTTATGGTTGGCTGCCAAAGGAGGGTCAACCAGTTATCGACATGTGAATGCTTACATGTTGTGTTCGATAAAAACACGAAAATATATAATTTTTTGTGCAGTATTAGATTAAGTAGACTGTGTTTGTCTATTGTTGTGACTTAGGTGAAGATCGGAACACATTTTATGGCCAATTCATGAAAAAGTCCAAGTAATCCCAAAGGCCTCACCTACTTTTTATTGTAACGTCTTTAAACAGCACTTGGATGAGTCTTTCTAGATCACTACATCTAACCAGCTTTCAGCCCAGTTAACCTGGCAAAGTCTGCATATCCATCAACTCTGCTGTCTCATATGTCCTTACAAGTGTTCTTGGCCTCTGGTCATCTTCAGTTGAAAGGTTGACTCAACTCGCACTCGACTACCCTTAAGTGAGAAGAGACTGGACCTCAGGAAAACAGAGAGCATAGTTTTCAAAGGACAGTCCACTGTCCCTATCATGCCCCTCACCCATGCAGACTTCTGAAGTCTCCTTCTGCAGGTTCTTCAGAAGATATAAGGTGTAGCCCACATTGTTCTCCAAAAGTCACCCGTGTCTGAAGTATCCTCACCTCTCTGTTGAACAACAGCTACAGCTTTCTGCCGCACAAGGTCCTCCTTCATTCATGCAGATTTATCCTGCAGAGTGGGATTGTCCTTAATCCACCGAGCCTATTCAGGTGGCTCAGAGTAGTCCCTAGCAGGAAACTAGTGAGATGTTACCGAGAATGATTTTTTTTTTTTTTTATACAAAACCTACAGTAAAAAAACAAAACAAAGCACAGCCGTTAAACTGTTACATAAAAATCAGTTTGGAATCAATTGAAATGTATAAGTGCAAGTAAACAATCATATGTATGCCATTTTTACCACATACACACTAAAACTCATACATGCGTACCAACTCGTACAACCACACATGCACACACGCACAGCTCACCAGAATGCTGTTGAAAAAAGATTTTTCAACAGCATTCTGATTTTTTTTATTTTTAATCTGTTTTTAAAGATGACTACTGATGTGGCACGTGTAACTGTGTCAGGCAAGGTGTTCCATTTTTGTGGGGCATATACACTGAAAGCTGCCTCCCCTTCTTTGGATCTGGTGCAAGGGATGAGTAAATTGCCACTGCCTATGGCCTGTTTAGCGTTACATTTAGGAATGCACGTGTGAAACTAATACTGATGTCTGTTTTCCCCATCCTATTTGAATGTCTTTCCTGATTTCTCAAATTCAGTGAAATAGTTCAAAAGGTTAACTACTAAGGAGGAGTCTGAATTTACAGTAGGATGTGCAAACTTGTTCTTTCTTACACATTTTCAACACATGATTAACATCAAAATATATAGTGAGGCTTAAAATGCTCATAGTACTACTTAAGGAAAGACTCCCTGAGATGGAGTGACAGCTAAGGAAGCACAGTATTAGCTAACCTCTCTCATACATCATACACATGCTCTGAATATGTCTAGTAAATGGGGACAGTTTGCAGCAAATAGAATGGCATCATATCACATTAGCCTCTGAGGCCAGGGGAGCTACCCTGGGTCAACTGTCAATTTGTCCCCATGGCAACGTGAATTTATTGTGCAAATTCAGGACCCCAACAGGTTTCCCAGGGCATACACACACACTGCACATATTTCAAGGACAATTTTGTTTCTGAGTTTGTAATGCCAAATTATTCCACAAAGGTCAGCTTAAGTTTCATTATGCAGCACAGCAGGCACTTAAATCAGACATCAAAGAAAAGCTGCACTACTACTGTCACACCACTGAGGTTGCATCTGACTATTTTTTGCAGAGAATCCAGGTCTGAGAATACACTGAGGCGGAGTGGGGGAGAGACAGAGAGAGATGGATGGATGGTGGGGGTGGTTGTGACAGAACTAATGCATTTTAAAGTCCCTTTGAAGTCTGGAGTATGTGAAGCACAAAATAGCTCGGTGATTTACCTTCTGTTGGACTCCCTCTCACACACATTCGGACACACAAGCTCACTTCATCTGGCAGTGAGTCCAGAACAGCCCACACTCCTTTCTTTTTGTAAGTTTACTATTCACAAGATTCTTGATGTCAAATCAAAGTCAGCCCTGACTAACCCTAACCCATAGTAAAACCTTTCATTTCTTTTATATATAAATATATATATATATTCCCCATAGTTCCCCAAGTTCCTATGACATTCATTTGGTCTGGCTCCATGATCTAGTGAGTGAAATGTATCAATATCTGCTTGGTGGATGGATGCGGGCTTTTCCAGTGTGGCTGAGTTGGTGTACAGGTTGTCTGAGATGCTGCAATCAGCATGCAAGCATTATCATGGTCGTGTTAGCATTTAACTCAAAGCCCTGCTGTGCTCTGATGCTGCCTCAAATGACTGGTAGTGTGGCTGAAAACCTGCATGGAGATCTAAAGAAAACAAACAAGGAAAAGGCCAAGTTGAATTTTTGAACTCAACATAGGGGCTAAAAGTCATTCAAGTTTATTGTTGTGCAATTCTGAATAGCTGGAACTGTTCTAAAAAATTTATTTCTTTAATGTTATATATTAGAAACCCTTCCCCAGTCCATTTGTTTGTCAGTGAGATGAACAAAAGGCAGAAGGAGGCCAGCTGAGCATTTGGCTCGTAGATGCCTGAGATCACAGGAGCTGCAAGAAAGCTAACGGTGGCCTGGAAGATGGCCTTCCTTGGCTTTAGTCAGTTTTTTTTATGTAAAACTGCGCACACAACGGCATATACACAAGCTCGCATCTCTCACATTCACTTCATGCACACGCAGCAGATGGCACAATCAGCCTGCCTGTGATTTGGGCCAATGACTGCTAGAAAACACCACTGCTGTTTCACATGGTGATGTTTTAATTGTTTACTATCAAACGTTAGCAATAACTTTGTTTTAACTTTGAAGCCAAAAAACTGAAATATATAGGGCCAACCCTGACAATCACCTTAATCACAGTTAACACTCAGTATTACACAGATACAAACACATTAGCATGAATATTAAGCTGTTTAAGCAGCCAGTTAAAAAGACAGAATCTCATTTTTGCAACTGTTCTAACTCCATCTAAATCTAATCCCTGTCTGCCAGTAGGTGATGCTAGAGAGCCATGTTGACCATGGCCATGTTGCATATTCATTATGGTCCCATGCAGGCCCACTGTTCCCATCACCTGGGAGTAGACACAACACAGAGGATGAACCATTAGCCTACAGGGAGCAATCAAAGTGTTCCTGTAAATAGACAGTGGTTGATTTGAGCCGCCTGCTCGAGCCAGTGCATGGGGAATAGGTGCTTCGACCGGCCATGCTTTCCAGAGCGTCATGACAGGCAGCATCTGTCTGATAGAAACCAGTCCACGGCTACATACTAGAGAACTATTGGTTTTATTATTCATTGTTTACAGTGAGGAAACAGACATCAAACCTCTGCTAACAAAACTTTGCAGTCTCCCAAAACTAAAGCCCTACGAATAAATATTGTTATAGTAATAATCAAAGACCATCCATAATATCACACAGAAAAATCTGTCATTTCATATACACAAATCTCTCTATCTATATCTATCTATCTATTATAACAACCTGCCTAATAGACTCATCAGAGAATGGACATGGGTCCCATGTTACGGTAACAGAATGTTGTTAGTGGGGGTCTTTGGGTCCTCTGGGTTGAGGGGAGGGGCCTCTGTAGATCATCCCACAGATACTTGATCAGTTTAAGATCTAGTGAATTCCTGTGATGATAACCTTTGGACTGGTTTCATGCTACATACTTATGACATAGCAGCTTCCTAATTGGCTAATTCCTGACACTGGAAGAGCATCATTGCTGCCCAGCTCACTGATGCTGCCTGACTTGTCAGAAATCTGAGCACCGGCTTCAGAATTCATAAACTGTTCCCCTTTGATGTCAAGGAATGTGCTCCAGTGCACCGGCAGGCAATTACTTACCGCCACCATTTGCAGCCTATTGACTCCCTGTAAAGTTGAGTCTTTTCATCAATAAGCACTTGGTACCAGCACCCATTTATTGACAGTTGAGCTTTCGGGAGACACCGCATGTGAGGGGCTCCTCCATAAAAATGCCATCTGATCACTGTTAGCTTTGATCTAATGGCTGGGGGCCATTGTTAACAAACACTTCGATTGGAAGCTCGCCATACAAAATGGATGGCCATCTGCTGAGGGTTGAGTGGCTGTAAACAGCTTCAGATGGCTGTGTGGAGAGAGAGGGTGGCATTTATCAGCCAGTCATCAGCAGCCCTGTCTGTTGCTCTTTCCTTCTGTCTCTCTGTCTTGGTTCCTCGACTCTTCCAGTTTCTGTCTTTCTTCTTTAACTTGGCATTTGTCTTTCTATACTTTACCCCATCCAGGAAATTAACTAAATTGACCAAAATAGGCCGTTTATCCTTCTGCAGAGGTTACGTCCACAGCGAGCACCCCTACACAGAGCCTGCCAGGCCCTAGTGCCCTAGTGTCTTAAAGGACAAGGATGTTGTTGCTTCTCCTCTGTCACCACATTGTGTCTGACATGTTTTGGTTTATAGGGTAATATCTCAACCACTGCATGCATTGGCATGAAATTTAGTACAGTCTTCCCTGCTCCCTACAGGATTCTAGATTTTTAACAACTGACAGCCTGACTGGATGATGAGCAGCAGGTGAGATAGCAGTCCAGCCCCAGCATAACAACCAGCAGCAGCTTTGCTCGGCAAACCTGAGGCAAAAGGGAGACAAACACAAATGCAGACCCGTAGAGGGCGACAAGTTGCCTCTTAACACAAGGAGTAAAATCACATTTATACAGGAAGGCCAGGCACCGTTGGAGTGGGCACAAGGTCCCCATCAGTCTTTATATGAGTCCAGAAGTGGAACCAGGAGATGTTCCCTTCTTCTTCTTTCCGTTTAATCTATAGCATACACTCTCAAGAAACTGTCTCAACCACCGCATCAACCTAGATACCCTGGCTTCCTCCCACCTCCAAAAACATGCTCATTAGGCTAATTGGTGACTCTTAATTGACCGTATGTGTGAGTGTGAGTGCGAATGGTTGTTTGTCTATGTGTTATTCCTGTGATAGGCTGGCGACTTGTCCAGGGTGTACCCTGCCTCTCGTCCGATGCCAGCTGGGATAGGCTCAATCAACCCCCGCGACCCTAGTGAGGATTAAGCAGTATGGAAGATGAGAAAAGTCAGAAGTCTAGGGTCAGAGGAATCATGGAGTCATGCCAACTGCTCAGGAATCTGACGGCTTTACTCCAGAAAGGTGCAACTAAAAGACATTCACATACACAACGGAGGAAAGTTCCTACCTGTCTGTTACACTTCCGACAAAAGTCTTCCTTCATCAGTTTCATTCTATGAAGCCTTGAAGAGCAGTTTTGAAACTTGGTGGTGTGGTTGCCATCCACTCAGTGGCTGATTCATTCAAAAACAGGCAGTGGACAAACATACAGTATGTCTCCTATGAAATGTGACAAGATTCAGAAACACACATCATTCTTGTTGAGAGATGGTTAATTTTATATGAGATAAGTTCATCCTCGATAAATAGACATCTGAATTCACTTCTCTTATTTCACTTTTCTGTACTAGCTGCCTTTTCGCCTCTTTGTCACTCACCCACGCTACTGCTTTCTCCCTCCTCACCTCTCTGCCTGTCTTGCTATCTGCTCTCTGTCTCCCTCCATATCTCAGTGAAGGCTGGCTAATGACACACTTCCAGATGGCTGTCCTACTGTGTGTGTGTGTGTGTGTGTGTGTGTGCTTGTTCTGGCCAGGTTTGAAAAGGTTCTTTCATCTTCTTCTTCCTCTGACAAAAGAATCGTCCCAGTCAGCACAGCTGCCTATCTGCCACCTCTTTTCCCCAGCACATGTCTCGATTAATCCCATTGTTGTGCTGCACAGCTCAGTCTTGGCCTGCGCTCCCCTGCCCCACCACCACTCCATTTACTCTTGCTTTCTTAACCTATCAGTCTGCTGCACAGTTTTTCATACTGCGTCCTTTCACTCTGATCCTCGCTGTTTCCTCCCACCCCTCCTCTATTCCTCTCACTTGGCTCTAAATCTCCACCCTTCTGCTCCACACTCATTTCCTCAGAGTTTCTTCTCCCCTTTTCCACTGTCTCCATCTTCCTTCCCCATTTTCTGTGCGTCTGTTTTTCCTCCATTCTCCTCTCTTCCCACTGAGCCCTCAGCCTTTTCGTTGCTGTGTAACAGAAATTGACATGTTTGGCAGTTCCTCTGCTTTTCTCTTCTCAAAAGGAATTACTGTCCTGACCCACTTCCACATGTAGCTGCTGCTGAATCTGCGCGGCTGTGGAACAGTTACCGCGGAGAGAGTCGCATATACTACCTGACCGTCCACACACCATCAGAAAGATGTGAAATCTGAATATATGACATCTAGTCCTCTTAAATAAATTACCTTTTTCTTCTGATGCATATACATTTTGACAAAGAAAAACACCCAAAGGCTGCAATATAGCATAACTCAAAGTTTTATTCTAGATTCTTCTCATCATACTATACCATGGGGGAAGTGATTCATCATTCAAAGAGCCCTGCAACAGGCTCTCATCTCAGCAATATTTTAGTGTCTAAAACCTTTTCACAGTACTGTACCTGTATGATTAAAGCAGTTTTAGAAATAAAATTCTCTATTCTCAGCAAAGTGGCAGTAAACGTGTTCAACAGATTCACAGAACAGCTGGCTAATTAAACACTGTCACATTGCAATGAATGGTTTGTTTTTGCTCTCCAGCTCCAACAGCAATATCACTGGTAACCACAAGATGACAACAAAACACAAAGATTTCTCCATAAGAGTTGACAAATTGTACAGTATTTGTGGACAAATGTGTCTGTGACTGTGAGTTTTACAATTAGCCATTGGTCTGAGGTGATCATCAGCTAATTAGTTCCCTCTCCATGCAGTATGCTGCCAGTGTTGCAAGTTCACATGGTGTTTTACAGGAATGTCTTGGTTGTTAGTCGATTGGCAGCCCCAGTGATCCAGAGACACAGGTACACCTGTTCAATTGCTTGTTAGCACAACTAGCTCATCAGCCAACCACATGACTGCAGTTCAATGCATTTAGGCATGTAGAGGTGATCAAGACAACTTGCTGAAGTTCAAACTGCCAGATGTGAGTATTTCAGAAACTGCTGATCTACTTGGATTTTCACGCACAACCATCTTTAGGGTTAACAGAGAATAGTCTGAAAAATAGAAATTATCCAGTGAGCCGCAGTTGGGTGGACGAAAATTCCTTGTTGATGTGAGAGGTCAGAGGAGAATGGGCAGACTGGTTGGAGATGATAGAAAGACAAATCAATTAACCAGTTGTTACAACCAAGGAATACAGAATATCATCTCTGAACACGTCGAACCTTGAAGAAGATGGTCTACAGCAGCAGGAGACCACACCGGGTGCCACTCCTGTCAGCTAGATTGGAAAAGTATTGCCTGGTTTGACGAGTCTTGATTCCACTGCCGATATTCTGGCAGGGTCACAATTTAGCGTAAACAACATAAAAGCATGGATCTATCCTGCCTTGTATCAACAACACATTATCATTATAACTATGACCACAGTGTACTCATCTTCTGACGGCTACTTCCAGCAGGATAATGCAGCATGTCACAAAGCTCATATCATCTCAAACTGGTTTTATCTCAAACTATGTGACGCTATCATGTCAATATGGACCAAAATCTCTGAGGAATGTTTCCTACACCTTGTTGAAAGTATGCCAGGAAGAATTAAGGCAGTTCTGAAGGCAAAAGGGGTCCAACCTTTTACTAGCAAGGTGTACCTAATAAAGTGGCAGGTGAGTGTATATGATAAAAGCATGTTAGTGAAGCTACCAACTGTAAGCATCAACAGTGAGTTTGCAGAGGTGGTTCAGACCTAGAAGTGCCTGGGTCTACATCTGGATCATAAGCTGGACTGGTTGGCTAATGCAGACTCCGTTCACAAAAAGGTCAGAGCCGTCTCTATTTCCTCAGGAGGGTAAAGTCATTGGAAGCTGCAGGACATGTCCTACCAGACTATTGTTGCCAGTGACCTCTTTTAAACTCTGGTGTGCTGTGGGGCAGCACTAAGAAGAAGGGAAACTTCATGGCTGGACAAACTGATATAGAAAGTGGGCTCTATGGTAGGGGCAGAGACAAGGACATTGAACAAACTCTGGTTCATCCTGAACAATGTCCACCACCCTCTACAGGACAGCATAGTCAGACAGAGAATCTTGTTCAGTAACAGGATGTTGTCTCTGTCCTGCTCTATGGACAGGTTGAGGAGGTTGTGTGTCCCTCAGGTCACAAGACTTTACAGTGCTTCCCTGTGAGGAATCGAGTGGACTGTGGTACTTAAAAAATAAAGTATGCATCCATCGGTGTTCCGGGTTCCAGAATGCTGATAGAATGTGAAAGACTAAAGAACCCACTGTGTATCACCAGTTCTATCCGCAACGGCACAAAGGCCGAAAACCTTTTGATGATGGTTGGGTGTGGCTAACTAGACTAAGGTGTAGGCAGGTAGGAAGTAAGGTGAATTGACTGGCCTTGAGAGTAGCATGTAACAAAATCAAGCATGAATTCAAGGACAATAAATGGAGCTGTTAATCCGCCTGAGTCAGTGAGTCACCACACAGATAGACACAACGAATTGGTGTTGATGAGAGATCCAGGAGGATACACTGCACGGCTCGATAGGTAGACAGGATTCGGGTGCGCAGGCTGATTGCAGAGCAGGAGATTATTGGATGGTCATGACTCACACACAGAGGCAAAGCAGAGAGAAAAGACACAAGGGCGGGAGAACACGACAAACAATTGTTGACTGTATTTGGTTTTAAATGAATTTAACATCATTGTCTTGACTAGTCTCACCTGTCCAGTATTCAAAAAAACTACACAATGCCATATTAGGTATATGGATTGTGTAGTTTTTATACTCTCACTTCTTAGCAAGAAATCACAAAATACAAAAAAGAAAGTTAAGCTAATAGGTATTGTCCCCAGTAGAAAGAACATATTAGTACACTAATCACAAGATAGTGGATTGCCCTGGCTTATCACTACTTAGGTTCCACTCTAGGACTTTTAATGATCCCTCCGGCTTCTGTGTTTATTACTGCTGTCTAAGTAAGTAGCTCAGTTGTCAGCTTCACCACAGACATTGTTCCTTGTGCCTCCTTCCTACTTTTGATAATTCCACTTCTTTCTACCAGGCCTGTAAAAGAAGCAAATAACCAAGTGACCCAAGAGAACATGATACACAAACAAATGTTTCCACTTGTTTGGTTTGATTAGACTATGAAGAGGCTTTAAATGCCCATGTCACCCTGTAGATAACCAGAGGAACTTTCTAAGCCAATAGTACACAAAACCATGTGTTTGTGAGCATTTAGGCCCCTTATGTTGTGATTCTACTGAGATTTGATTCACTGAGTGGGACCCTACCAGAAGTAAGTCCCTTGCCAGACTAAGTAACATTGAGCATCGTGTGACAATTCAGTGTTCTGCTGGGAACTTTTGGACCTGGTATTCATTCATTTGGATGTTACTTAGACATGTAGCACCCACCTAGATCAAACCACCCAATGGCAATGACACTCTTTGATGGCAACAGACATCCCCAGCAGGATTCAGCCTGACACAGACACACACAAAAACACTTTAGGATCAACTCAAAAAAAAACAAAACAAAACAAAAAAAAAACAGAAGAACAGCACAAGGTGTTGACCTGGCTTCCGAATTCACTAGATCCCAACTTGCAAGTATCTGTGTGATGATACACAGAGGCCCCTAATCCTCAACCCATGGGATCCATAGACCCCCACTAACAACATTCTGTTCCCAGATTTCAGAAGGCCCATTCTCTAATGAACTGTTGTGGAGACACAAGAGAGACCTACAAAATATTAGGAAGATGGTCATAGTTTTAGTGTCACAAACTGAATGTCCTTATGACTGGTAAACATGCTTTGAATTTTGAAAACTTCATTACTGAATGACTGCATATGTATTGTGACCCTCGGCAGTCTACCTTGATAAACACCAGAAATAAACCTTGTGGCTGCAGTTATTAAAATCGTTCAATTACCCTTCTCATTACTCATCAGTACTTCATTATTGTGTGGTCTCATAACTAATTTACATAGTGATGAATGGGATTTTTTAATTAGCTTTTCCACTGCCTTGGAGACAAAGCGCAGGTGAAAATGTGCCTGTGACCTCTAAGTTTAAAAAAAAAGAAAAGGTTGCATTTTAGTTTTACCTTGACCTTGGATGTCTTATATTGTTCTGATGACAAGTTAGATGATGTTGGCAGGACATCCTAAGATTCCTTTCACTCTATCTTCATTTTTTCAGCTATGCTTGTTGGTATGCACAGTCTAAGTCTAGGTCTTAACAAAAGTTTTGTTACCTTTAGAGAGCACAAAGCTAATTCATTATATTTTGTGATTGGTGTACTATATATTATCATTGCTTATAGTCTTTATGTTATACAAAGCTAACCTGGCCATAGCTTCTTATTTACTGGACATAAAACACAGTGACATGTATCTTCTAATTTTCTTGCAAAGAAATTTAATTAGTGTATTTTTCAAAATGTTACACTAGTGTTTCAAATTAAAGTTTTAAATTATTAGAGCTGAAAAGTGGACATTTTGATGAGGGCAAGAAGACAGACTGTAAGCAACAATAGTCTACCGACAGACTCACACACTCTGCAGACCTGGATCCGTGCCATAATCTGTGGATGCCACATTTCTCTGGGATCTGTGACATTGCACAACTTGCGTCTCCAGGACTGCGTTCCCACACCGCCGCCCTGGCAAGTGTTTCATAGCTGCTTTTATTTCAGCCTCGAGAGAGAGATTCATGCGCTGCATAGTTTCATCCACCTGTCTCAGAAAACGGGGAGAATTCTGCACTGCTTTCTCAAATGTCAAAAAGGGAATTACTTCTTTAATTTGTGCACCTACAAAAAAAAAAAAAAAAAAAGATTTTATAACCCAGGGGAAACAAGGCCACAGACAGTTGGGCTAATTCTCTCTGACTGGCAGTCGAAGCTTACGCAACAGTACAGCAGAGGAAAAGTATACTGCTGGAGAGGTGAAAACAGAGTGGACGTCTGGAGGATCGAGTGTTCTTTAGAAAGTTACCTGTTCACGTAAGTGGTACAAAGGATGGAGGAAAGCAATTTAGCTACTTTTAAAAGTGCTTGCTTCAATTAGTTTTGAGTGGTTTGGGTTATTTTGTGAATTGTTATTTCGGCATTATGTTTTTATATAATTATTAATGATGAAATGCTGCTCTTTTTTATGTTCCACTGCAGTCTGTGGGCACTTTTCTTGCTTTTCTTTTGATGTCTGAAGGGACTGTCCTTGCATCTTAAAATGGGATCAGCTGCAGACATATTTTGAATTTTTCACATAATTTATTGTAAACACTTCATTTGCACACTTACAGGTTCTACTTGAGTACAAGGAGTATGTCTGCTTCATGCAGATCTTAGTTTACTCCTTAAGTATCAAAATGAAAGCTTTCTGAACTCAGCTCGTATTTATATACATTTTTGTGTTGGCAGGAATGCAATACAACTTTTAGCATATTATTTCATGCATCAGTTGTTTCCCAAAAATTATCCAGCATATCCATATACAGTAGTATCGATGCACAGTAGTATTGATGCGAAATCAGTATCTAATGCAACTGAGAGTATTTATGTGATTTAAGGATTACATGTATATGTCCCACATTTCACATGGATGATGAATGATAACAGTCTTAGTATGGCATGAGAATATATGTTTGAAAAGTTTCCTTCTTTTAAACGTTGCATGCAAGGAACAACAATCTGTAACTTTTATGAAGCCAGTTCAGATAAATCCAAGTGGTTATGGAGGAGAGTGTGACCATTTTGGAGGAATGCACTTATTCTTTTTGCGTCAGCACTGAAGCAAAATTTGTGTGGACATTACGGCATTTTGTTTCTGCAATTTGCTCCGTATATGGTTCTGCACACTGATATGTGACTGTCACTTTTTGGGCTGGTTTCACATCCACATGTTGTTTCCACCCACGAGCCTGGGGTGTGAGTCTTCGTGTTGGATCATTGCTTTTCTTACTTTTACACTTTGCACAGTAAAATTTTGTTTTTCACTCACAGTTTTAGTTAG
The DNA here is from genome assembly GCF_022458985.1 of Mugil cephalus. Classification (NCBI taxonomy): domain Eukaryota; kingdom Metazoa; phylum Chordata; class Actinopteri; order Mugiliformes; family Mugilidae; genus Mugil; species Mugil cephalus. The sequence continues at coordinate 18,567,849 of NC_061790.1, read as the reverse complement.
TTTTGTGTTTTATTCCCCACGTGTTCAGTCTCTGCTTGGTTACCCTTAGACAACGAAGACATTTAGTTAGTGTTTGGATAATTTCAGGGCTTGGGTTAAAATAGACTGCGTCAAATAAAATATATATAAATATTTTTTTTTTTTTCAAAGTTTTGCGTTGTGCCACAAAATTGAAAATTCTTATCCTAGGACACAAATCACTTAAACATAACATCTACTATATTAGTCTGCTACTACAACTATTTTAAAGTCCAATCAAACTTACTATTTTTTGGCGTCTTGAACTCTGCAGGAAAGATGCAACACTTATCATGGTTGATTCTGGCAATGCTATGGATGGTGCAGAGTGTGGACGGCTGCCCTGAAGCCTGCAAATGCTCCAAGAAATCTGGCCCAGAAAAGACAGAGGTCAATTGTCATAAGAGGGGGCTTCATGCCTTTCCCTCCAAACTGCCCCCTGATGTATGGATCATTAAGCTAGGTGAGTGTCTTGTATAACTTCTGACATTCAAGACAAACAGTAACGTGTCTGATATTTAAAAAATGTGGGACATAATTGCACCATTAACCAATTTCTTTGTTGCTGGTTGAAGGTGAGAATGGCATCACGGACCTGAAGGCAAATATTCTAAAATCAGTTCCAAAGATTGAGAGTATCAACCTAGAACGAAATGCAATCAAGTCCATCCACCCCCAGGCCTTCTCTGGGGCAAAGCTACTGATGCTTCTCAATCTTTATGGAAATCACATCTCTAGCCTTCCGCCAAGAGGGTTTCAGGTAAAGAGTTGAGGAACTGGCAGAAATTAAATGAAAACTATCTGACAACAAAATTGTTTCTTTTTGCATGTCTTTAGGACCTCTTGAACCTCCGCTTTCTCATGCTGGGGCAGAACCAAATTGGTATTCTCAAACCTGAGATGTTCGCTGGCATGAGGAACCTGTCAGATCTGGACCTTCCTCTCAACGCACTGACAACACTCCCTTCTAACGCCTTCAAACCTCTGATCGCTCTCAAAGTTCTGGACCTTTCCCTGAATCGCATCCAAAGGATCTCTCCAAAGGCTTTTACTGGACTCAGACAACTACTGTTCCTCAACCTAGACAATAACAGGTCACGATAGCACACTGCATCTAAGTCCCTTTATATAGATGTTGTTCATCTAGCAGAAGCAGTGACAAATGACAGCTTTCTTCAGTGAAAACCTTCTATTCTATGCACTGGAGCTCTGTACTGGTCTTTATTGCATTCGGTCAAGTTTAGACTACTACAATATCTCAAAATCCCAAAGCCATTGTGACTAAAGCCTGCTCTTGTAACATAAAAAAAAAACGGACACACCTTACTTAAGCCTAATGGAACTGTCGTTCCAATGAAATACTGTATTAGCATGCATATAAAACATGTGATTCTGGTGTTGACAGCATCAAATATTCTTTATAAACTGAGGAAGTACTAATTCAATATGGCCTTCTTCAGATGGTGTTGAATTATGACTTGTTTGCAGATTTCCTGTTGCTATCGCAGAAGTTGATTTCAAATCAGAGGAAGCATGATAGTCTGTCGCTGATTAAAAAGATGCACAAATTAATGTATTTCATGTTTAACTTGTGCAAGAAAAAGGTATCTGTGATGTGGAGTGTTGAACTACAGATCAGTTGTTGAAGTTAACGAAGAGACTGTCTGACTGTTCTCCCAAAACCCAGTCTGAAAACGGTTCCTGCTGGAGTATTCAAGCCTCTGCGCTCTCTGGAAATGCTGGTTCTAGACAACAACCTTCTGTCCACATTGAGTCTTTCAGCTTTGGATGGCCTGGATAATTTGCAGGTAACAACTTATATTGTCGTGGTTTTCACAAATACAAAGAATTTGATGACACATTCAAAGACTGTTACTTTGAAGCTTAATCTGCTTAAAGCTCTGGTTGGGTAATCAACTAAGTAAACCTGACTTAGGCTACTTCTTGTACATAATTGTTCATTTACTGGATCTCATCAGGGCATATAAGTCACATAAAAACAATAGAAATAAATGTGCTGATTATCGAACTAGGAACTCTACCTGAGGAATAATGAGCTGGAGAACCTGCCATCTGATGTGTTCAGCAACATGCCCAAGCTTTCCCAGCTGGCGCTCAGTGGAAACCGCCTGAAGACAGTGGATGGAAACATGTTTGCCCATATGCCTGGTAAGGCGACCTTCCTTTTTACTGTCCCATTTCCATAGCAAAAGAGTTTGAGCTGAATGCAGGATTAATTTTCTTCCTTTCTGAACCCTCCCAGAGCTGAAGAAGCTGTACCTCCATGACAACCCGTGGCAGTGTGACTGCAACATCATCTCCTTGGTGAGGTGGATGGGACAAACCAAAGCCACCCTGTCACCACAAAGTTCCCTGAAGTGCGTGGATCCAACCGAGCTCCGTAACAAGAGCCTCAGCAGCCTACAAGCGAACAAACTGCTCTGCCGCACCTAGTGCAAGAAAATTACAAAATTGGCTTGGACCCAAAGAGATCAAATGATGAACTTTTCAAAATAATTGTATCAATTGTGGCCTGGTGTTAACAAAACACACTAGTCTCTTGTGTGATTTCTCAAAGCTGCAATGCAATTGACACATTTCCCAGTATAATGGTAAATTGTAAAACTGTATTTTGAGACCTGCACAGTGACGTTTTCAGCTTGAAATCTTGCATTATTTCTCACCTTTTAGGAACCTTTAACATCTTGTATTTGTTCAGTAGTTTTCTGTTTGAACCACACTAGGGTATATGACTACAGATATATACTGCAGTTTACGCATGAAAATAACTAAACCTACACTTATTTGGTTTGTGTGTGACAGAAAGAAGTGTGTGTTATCAAAGCATTTTCCACTAGCAAAAAATGTATCTCTAAATTCAACACTGGGATTAACATTATAATCTCACAGTGCTTGTCATAAAGAGACTGTGCAGATTTGGAAAGTGATGGATTACATGTAATGGGATTACATTAATCCTTTTCTAGGAGAGGATTTCTTTAATCTTTTATACTTAAAAATATATAAATAAATGAAAGCACTTGGTTTGAGAAATGATAGACTCTGCCATCATTCTGCTCAGCCAAAACTAAAGTTGCAGACAGCTGTAGAAAATGTATGTTTATTGATTTTGGAATCTCCAGATAAGAATAAAGGCAAATGAGAACGGTGCAGTTGCCTTGAAACTTCACATTAAGCTATGCTTCTATCCTGGTTTCAGTTTCCTCCACGACTTGGTTGTATTTCCAACCAAGATTTTCTTCCGTTCATCTACAAAATAAATAAATAAAAAATCTACATCTCTCTAAGTGAAAAAAATAATAATATACTGATCGGGCATAACATTATGATCACCCTCCTAATATTGTGAAGGTCTCCCTTGTGCCTCCAAAACAGTTGTGACTCATCAGAGAATGGGTATGGGTCTTCTGAGGGTGTCCTGTGGTGTCTGGCTACACGATGTTATTAGTGGGGGTCTTTGTTTACTATGGGTTGACTCTGTGGATCATCCCACAGATACTTGATCAGTTTGGATCTAGTGAATATGGAGGCCAGGTCAACACCTTGTGCTTTGAGTTGTTCCTAAACTGTTTTTGTATGTGTGTCTGTATCAGGCTGCATCCTGAAGGCTGCACCACATCCGAACGAACCCACGTTTACCAGAACTCCACTGGTTGATCAGTCGGAGTAAAAACATCCTGAAGAAACTCTAAACATTAACAGAAAAGACTGCGACCCTGAGAGACAGAGAGCTGTTGTGAGTCAGAGTCAGCAGAGCGGGACACAGCAACACATGTGTATGTGTGTAGGGGAGGTGCGTGGCGCGGTACCTATCACAGAACACAGACACAGTCAGATAACCAATGAGGATTTTCATTCAATCCGAGCACAGATATTGACTCGTATTACTTGTATAATACTCATACTCGTCAAAAGTGCTCGATCCGTACCAGATACTCGTTTCAGCCGAGTATCCGGCTCAACTCTACTATAGAATGTATAGTATATAGCGCTTTACCATAGACACTGAAAGACTCAAAAGATTAACACTATGCTCTGCTCTACCTCCACCAGTTACAAGAAAATGTCGGATTATACACTGTACTTGTTTATTTATTGTTTAATTTTTTCCAACTCTCACTGTCCCAGGGAACCAGTTCACGGAGCAGTTGGTATGGAAACAGGTAGTTGCTATTATGTCACATCCTGTACTTTTAATTTGGCTCAAGTCCCATCCACTAACATGCAGGGGGCCGGGCTAATGAACTATACTGCAGCCCAAGACCCGAGGTAGCTCTACTTGGTCTGGCTTCACTTATAAAATTTATACAGTCCATGGTTTTTACAAACTCACCATGTTATTTAAATCTTATTGTGTGACTGGCCATCAACTCGTGGTCTTGCCCTGGAGCACAACTGAATACACCAAAAGTCTCCACATTCTTTTGGCCATGAAGTGACTCGCACAGAGAACACAATCTGTCTCGCAGTATCTGCTGCCACAGTACGTCTTCCACTAATCCCCTCTGTCAGCACATGCTATCATTTGCTTTTATTTTTCTGCAACCATCCATGCTGTCAGACACACACTCCTCAGGTTACATCGACAGGAGAACAGACAAAGGAGACAGTGACGGTGATAGATCAGTTTATAGATGGAAACAGAGAGATGACGACAATAAAAGCAGAGCAGAGCGCAATATCCTGCCCTAAGCTTTCTGTAACTGACAGGGTGGCTCCCATCGACCCCCTCACACAATGACTTGACATGAAGCGTCGCCCACCCCAGTAAGGAAGATAATCGCCATAATTCCCACCTGCATTAAACCTGTTATTATAGGAGAAAGCGCCTCAGAACAATATGGGCTTTGTTCCAAGGTGCAGCTTCTTTTTCCGCTCTGTTGGTAGCTCCTGTGTATTGTAGAACACACAGAAGACAAACTGATTAATTAATTAATTTATTTTTTGACCCCCTGTTTTTTTTTGGTGTGTTATTTAACTGGCTGATGTTAAGCCCATCATCTTTAAACAGGGCTCACTTTCATCACTGAGCAGTTCACTAAAGTGTGAAATTATAGCAGGATTCACATGCTGCTTGAGTGTGCAGTGTAGACACATGTATCTAAAAAAATCACAGACTAAAGATCCATAAAGACGGATGGCAGAAAACCTTCTCAGAAGCTGAGCGAAAGCAAGGAGTAGAAATGCGGATCGATAGTGAAATACAGATACTTCCGATACCAAGTCTTTATGCTCAAAATTCGATTCTCAAATCAAAATATCGATACTTTCGATACTTCAGTCATTCGAGGTAATGTAGGAACACAGTGGAAAGTAACTAAATTATTCTGTTGTGCCAACATAACAAACCTTGTGAAACACCTCAGGTTAAACCACAACGCAGAATATGAGGCATTTATGATGAGGAGGACAGAAGCGGAGAACATAGTGTGCAGAAGTTTTCATTTTACAGTAGTTCTTAAGAGTTAAACAAGATTTTTTTTTTAAATTTATTTTTATTTACTTATTTCTTTTGTTTGAAACGCCTTTCTGTTGTTGCATTAGCTTGGCTATATAATAAATGAGGCCGCTACCTCAATTATACTTCTGAGTTTAAAATAAATAAATATATTACTCTGATGTCTTGTGTTCCTTATTAAACTATAATTTGAAAAACACTACCTTTTCACATTTACAGGACATATTAGGGTCTATTTACGCAAAGTATCCGTATCGGATTGGTATTGTCGGAAAAGAAATCGATGAAATCGAACATCACTAGAGTCTACGGGCACTTGCTCCCTTTTGGAGCCAGCCTGAAGCAGTCAGTCGATGAACTGCAGTTTTTTGCACTTTCATTGTCTTCGCTGCTCAGACACATGTAGCCAAGTCATAAATGGTAAGCAGCATGTAATAGCATTTTTTTAATTAATACAAATAAACGTTTACATAAATATGCAATTAAATTAAACGTGTTTGAACTTGATGGTAAAATAAGCAAGTGTTTGTCAGTCTAAACTGCGTTACGTCAACATTTTCCATTGTCAGTTTTTTCATTTCAAAGTTAAAAGGACATATTTTCACTCAGTATTTTGGTACCTAAGTAATATCCTCATGAATGCCAGCGGAGCTGGACCCCCACCCCGACTGAATGGTTACAGGCCTGAATATGATGGCACTAGCTCAGGTATTATAAGGAATATTCATTTATGAGTCATTTATGTAGTAGTGGTCACAGTAGTTTTAGTAGTTGTTCATTCTAAGCAGTAGTATAAGTCAGCTGGCTACAATTAAGTGGAAAGAATTAAAATATTTCTTTGACCTTACAAATTAAGCTATTAACTACATATCCATAGTGTGATTGCAGGTATGCTTTCACAGTGAGTTTCCCTGAGGACTGTGTCAGTATTTGACTCTAAGGTGTGCAAATACATAGTGCACATGAAAACCAGCCCATCTGTGATATGTCCAATTTCTGTTGCCATATAGAAAATGGAATCATTGTTTTAACTGCGCTTCCGTTTGTTGAAACAATGAGAGATGAACTAATAAAAGGCATGAAGACACAAATTCTACAAACCACAAACTACAATTCTACAAACCAATTCAATTTTGTGAGAAACTCTGAGCATCATAGATGGATATTATTTCAGATGCTTTATCTTACGGTATATCCTGTCCTGAGAAGCCTAATTAACCCAATTACAATAAGATACCATCTAAGTTACTTAAGACTATGAAATACTGCACTGCACAGTCTGGACTGGTCAGACAGTGCTGAGGCTCTCTGCAGGAAAAGACCAAGTAGGTTCATTCTGAAGAGACTGGGGAACCAGGATGGTATCGATCTTCTACCAGTATGTAGTGAGGGGAGTCAATTGAGGTGGTTGAGATGGTTCGGGCATCTAATAAGGATCCTTTCTCAGCCAGACTCACTCAATACTTTTTGTTTCGACCAAAAATATTTCTACTATTTCAGTTTCCCAAACTGCGCAGCAAAAAGGTTATTTTACTGCCAATATTTTATTTATTTATGTTCTAATGAAACACAGGACAAGGTGCACAGGTTAACTGTTTTACATCCCTTTTCACCCTGTTATATTCCTTCGCTCATTGTGCTAGCCAGGAAACACATCCCCCTTGATTTCTCCTTCACCAGGTTGTTCCCTGGATAAAGCAGTGAGAACCCATCGGAGGGCCTGGAATCATTTTAGCTCTGTTAGATTTTTAGGAGAAAAACACCATACAAACAGGGATCCAACTGACAGATATTTCCTTCTTGTATCTGCTTGAATATAGTCAGGATAGTTAGAAGAACACACAAGGAAAGGTTTTTGAAAATCCAATAGCGTATGGGGATTAACACATGTAGATTTATTTATAATCTGCCAGACTTCCTAACGTCTTATGTTCGCCACATATAGTGTGGTCTGTGTCTATATGTCTGCTGTGTCCACAAAAATATCTCCTCAGCTGCTTAGAGGGAAAACAAGTGGGACACTGAGTGGGACCTTTGTGGGACAAATCATCTTTCTCGTTGACCCAGAAAAAAGCCTCCTTTGAATGCCTCTTGTTTTGTGTGTGTGTTTTTTTTAGTATCAAACTAAACATTTTAACGTTTAAAAAATACATTTTTAACTTATAATGTATTCTATGATGACTAACTAAACATGATATGTATGATCCTAAACTTCTACTCATCCTTGGCCTCATTAGGTAATCCATTTATTTAACCAGAGTATCCCCACTGGGTCTTACGTGCCTTGCAAAAGGACAACCTGAACTGTTGTGACTGAGGGCCAATTTAGAAAAAAGGCATAATGAATCAGTGATGCATATGTGGAACAATCCTGTGACTGTCCGCACTATCTAAATAGGTCAGTATCGGCAGGGACTTGGGAAAAACTGAATTATCTGGCCCCATTTTGCATTTCTCCGACCATGACAGTTGTTGCGCGCTGGTGCTGTGTTTTCTTGCCTTTCACCCAAGGTCAGCCCAACACCTTCAAATTACACTTAATACTAAAATGAATTCGGGCTGCAGACCTTTCAGCTTTAATTCAAGCGGTCCAACAAAACACATATGAAATTTTTAGAAACTGCAACCACATTTTATACTTACACATTCATCTACAGTAGTTACAGTTAGTTTTACCATCATCAGGATGAGATAGGATGACTGACTGGCCATTGCAGAGTCTTCAGTATATTTAACTTCAAAAAGGTTTCACTTCTTGGTTTGCTTTTACATCAGGTTTTGGATATCCTGTCCACCTGTACTGTGAAGCAGACAAATTAAAGTACAGACGTGACTACATTTGGAGGTGGCCTGGGATGCATTTGACCACATTCCTTTGGTGATGTGTGTACACAGTACTACTATTTCACAATGCTGTAAGAACGCACACCCTCCTCTAGAGTTGCCACAGTGTCCTCAAGGACCTCCTTGGGTAATAAGCGTCTTAAGCTGGGTAGTGTTTTACTCTGTGAAAGGTGACTTCCATTTTCTCAGACAGTGCTGACATGCAATTTCCATTTACATCAAACAGTCATTCAATCATTCAAGGAGCTGTCCATCAGCACCACACAGATATCAGAAATGACAAGCAAGGGGCTGTCTGTAACAGGGTAATTAACAAATGATTCATAAATAATGGCATCTTTCAACAATGGAGAAATGCATTCTCATATATAACAATCTGGCATCCAACATCAGATCCAAACAAAATCCAAATATCAAAAGAAGCCCATGAAATCAGTAGGCTTACAAATAAACACAAACTAGATATAAAGATGACGTAAATTCTGCTTGGGTCTAGTCAGATGATATTTAGATAATATCCTATTTAAGCAAAAGCAATAAAGAAAGAAACAAAAATAAAACATCGCATCATTACTTATGGCTCTTTCCCTGCAGTGGATCATATTAAGATATCACAGTGTTGGCAGAGTACTACCAAAACCCAAATATCAAATGAAATGATTCCTTCTGGTTGGAAATCACTGCCATGTGATATTAATTGAGAATGTTATGCTTAAACATCCCAAGCATTGAACTGCATGTGAATGTGACATGCTATCAGGCCACCATCATCCCTCATACACCGTCTGATGTCCGTTGAATAGAAATTATGTGCAGGAGCTGCAGGGAAGAGGGTGGTGTTTTCACAGATCACAGAGCACAGGCCCTCTTCGCTGTGGGCCTCTTCTTCTTGCTATTCCTCTCTGTCTCTCTCTGTCCTTGGTATGACTGTCTCACCTGCTCCTGCTCAACCTGTGGCTGTTCAGAGCTAGGTAGCTATCAAACTGTCTCTTAGGGTAGTGGTGCAGCAGAAATTTTGGATGTGATTAGAAGAGGTGGTAAAGGCATTAGAGGAGGTCGTATCTGATGTTACCCCTGTCTGTGCAGCCTTCTGTTTTTGCACAAAGTTATTCCATATTAATCCTTCACGTACAATGATCGGCCATAATGTTACGATCACTGAAAGGTGATTTGAATAACACAGATTATTTAGATATTGTGGCAACTCTCAGTAGGTGGGATATATTAAGCAGCAAGTGAACATTCTGTCCCCAAAGTTGAGGTGTTGGAAGCAGGGAAAAACAAGCAGAATGATTAGAGCGACTTTGACAAGGGCCAATTGTGATGGCTAAAAATGACTGGATCAGAGCAATCTAAAACTGCAGCTCTTGTGGGGTAGCCCCAGTCTGCAGTGGTCAGAAACTCGTAAAAGTGATCCAAGGAAAGAAAGCCAGGAGAGGATTATAGACAGGCAAGGGAGTGAAGGCTAGACTTTATGGTCTGATCCAACAGAAAACGTTCAGTAACACAAAAAGCTCATAAAGTCCATGCTGGTTCTGATAGTAAGAGACTCGTCAGGGTGTCCATGCCGACCTCTGTCCTCTGCTGAAAGCACAGTGGACAAGAGGTCGAACCAGAACAAATCTTTTTATCACAATGTGTACCAATAACAGAGTGTCGTTAAGACAGACTCAACTCTGCAGCGCTGCTGTGCTATCTCAACATCAACTCCCCTTCCCACTGTTGCCACGGCAACCCTTGCTTACGTTATAGCCTGCAGATGTGTGCAGTCTTTATGTGCTTCCTACCAAGCTGGCAGTCATCTTAAAATCTTCTTTCCCTGGACATTTGTTTGCACACAGGTTTCATTTTTGTAGCTGTTTGGGGGTAGTTCCCATTTTGAAGAAACTATGCAGCAGACACAGCATGATCCTCACCATGAGACAGCAGTCAGGTGTTGTGCACACAACCCACATCCCAGAGATACACAGTTCACACCCTTGACAGTAGCAGCATTACACCTGCTGGATGCTGACAGGGCCTGTGGAGGCTGATGAGAAAACTCATAAGAGGCAATAAAGAAGCTAACTCGATCAGAGGGAAGCTGCTGATGTCCAGGATTCAGTTTGTGGGCGTTGTTTGGAGGTATGTAGACACTAACAGGAGCTAACCCACACAGCTAAGAATAATACTGAGGTCAAGGAGATGGAAAATAAGGTCAGGCAGGTCACAGAGCGCCATTTTGCCGAACATTGTGTCTTTGTTAAAATTATGTAGTTTGTGCCTGTTTTGACTCTTGTGGGTTAGGACGTCAGTGATGTGCATTAATCTAAAGCAGACCTTGGAGATGGGAAACTTGCAGGTGGCCTGTAAGATGATTTTCAGTAGTCCATACTGAAGTGTAGTCTGAAGACTATACTTCTTCCAAAGTTCAATCAACAGGGCTACAGATTCTAATTCACAATCCCAGGTTGAGGCTTGATTACCTGGTAATGTCAGACTCTGACTACGTGACAAACCCCTAAAGCTTTGTTACACAAAGCTACACAAAATCTCCCCTGTATGATATTAGTAAGTATGGCATTCTGAACAGATGCTTTAATCACTATTAGTTGTTCATCCTTTATTTATTTATTTTTCAGTCGATGTTTGTTACGCAATAGCTGACACTCAGTGGCGTACTTCTGATGCAGCAGTCATATTGTTGTTAACAAATTTAACTCAACGGATGACTACATAGCACTTACTCTTCTGTGTTCTATACTTAGAAGCTGCAATTGAGGAGAAATGGTAGAAGTGAATTCCTTATCTGCTAGAACAGAGAATAGGCATATTATGTTTGTACAGGAGGGAGAAAAGGCCAGACTGGCGAAGATCAGGCATAGCGCAGGGCAGCTAAGGGCAGGCAGAGCCTGGGCGCTGAGGGATGACTTAAATGGGCAGCTGATCATCCCAGCGTAGATAGTTAGCACCTGACTGCGACCGGGCCTGCTGTTGTGGTCGAAAGTAGAGAAGGTAATGTATTTTATTGAGCTGACTGTGGGAAGACAGAGTTGAGGAGGCTGATGAGTGCAAGAGAGCTAGATATGCAGAGATTGCAGCAGAAGCTAAGCAGTGAGGGTGGAGTGCCCATGTGTCGCCCGTGGAGGTGGGTTGTCATGGATTTGTGGTAAAATCCACCATTGCTCTCCTGTGTGAGCTGGGCATTCGTGGGAGAGAACAGAGGGTGGCAGGTAACAACATGTCCCTGGCAGCAGAGCGACCAAGTGAGAGGCTGTGGCTTAGGAGGAAACACATCAGCTGGGGAGCATGCTACAGGTAAGGCTAGCTGAGTAGTTTTAGTAGTTAGTAGTAATCTCTCAGTTGGAAGTCACCCAGTTGTGTTGTGTTGTGGAACTCACTGTTAAGTCTTCTTGAGGTGTCGCAGGCCTAATTTAACGAAGTACCAGTGAAGGGAGGTGCCCACTTGAAAATTCCAATGATGTGCCGCATACTGCCTACTGCTTAGCTAGGCTAGTTAGCCTGTGTCTTCTTGTTGGCTGCGAGTTGGTAGCTGACAGGTAGCCTACTTGTTTTTCAGTTGGACTCGGCTTCTAAAGGTGTTTTGCCTCGGATCTTGGCACAAAGGAGAAGTGGTTGAAATGTAGTTGCATATCCCATTATCCCAGGATTACGTGAGCCTACTGCTGTTGGCTAGGCCAGTTGGACTAGACTTCTAAATGCATTTTGCCTCGGATCTTGCCTTTTTCTGATGTTGTGTCCAACTCCCTACCAAGAAGCACCATACCAATTTTCTGCCACAAATAATGATATTGGTCTGATATCCAAGAGGGTAGAAGCTAGTAGTACTACAAAACTGAGCAAAAAAATGAGTGTTTTGTGTTCAGTCCAGAAGTCTCAGATCAATACTGAAAACTGTCTCTTTCAAGACTTCTCCTTGAGCTGGTCAATAATAGAACAGAGAGCTTGACTTGGCAAAGAATTTGGAAAAAACACATTAAAAAAAAGCATGTATGATAAATAAACACAGTCAACATGGATACAAGGAAGCGTAAGGAATTACAAAAGAACACCTCTCAAACAGAATTACACAAAGAATAATAGAAAATTTTAAATCAGAGAACTTGGTCTGAAGAAGTACAAATTAGCATGCAAAAGGCAAAATAGTCAGCAGAAAAGTCAAAAACTGTTCAAACTAGAAATGCTCAGTATATCATCTGGCAAAAGGATGAGAGGATGTGCAGGCAGTAATACAGCTACTTTTATTCAGAAGGAGAATTTCAGGTTCTTCTTGTGAATAAAAACCACAGCTCTTAAAAAATGAATGGGTGAGAGTGGGTGCAGTGCCCTTGTCATATTTAAAATGTTACTGCTACAGCTTGGCATAAAACACACCACATATCTACTTTATAAAACCAGTCAGTTAATGTCACGGATGCCTTTCATAAATATCATACCATGTTTTATGTGACTTTGTAGCTATCATGAAAGTGTAATGCATGTGTTATACCTCCACATTAATTAGGTACAGCATCAGACCAGACTCTAACCTGCAGTTTATGCTTCTGCACTAAACCAATGCAGAGGCTACAGCATTAACGCAGAAATATTAAGTGAGGAGGTTCGGAGATAAAAACATTTGCATGACTCGTCTTTGGTGGAGTTTTATCTACATCCAGCAGTACTAACTGAGACTTCCAGTCAAATATTAATATCTGTATGGTCATGTGATGGTGTGGAGATAGCATTCTTGACTAGCAGTTAAACTGGCTGATTGTGTACCTTGTCCAGCTTGTCGTAGCCAGACTCATTTCTTCTCAGAAAATTAATCTGGTAGCACTCCATTTGGATTCTATTATGTGTGTTTTAATAGACAGAGACATTTTATTATTATTATTATCTATTTTTTTTTTTGCATTTGAAATTACCTAAGATAAGATAAGATAAGATAAGATAAGATAAGATAAGATAAGATAAGATAAGATAAGATAAGATAAGATAAGATAATACGGTAACACTTTCTATGAAGCTTGTATTTATAATGCCCTATGAATGCACTCATAATGTTTTATAAGGTGTCTATAAAGCATTATAATGGTCATTATTACCATCTATACATATTCACAAGTCGTCATAACCAACTTCATGATGCATTATGACAACTGGTTATGAATGATTGTAATTTTAATCTGAATAGTGCATTATAAATATGTCAATATCTGCCTAGTCACTTGTTATTTTATGATGCATCATAACTACTTTGCTTTGCTAAATGTGCATAGTGATGCATAATGAGTTTTGACTTTGCCTATAGTGCTTTATATCTGTAGTTATATGTAATAAAGTTATAATAATGTATACATCTCCCTACAGCACACTGTTATAAACAGCTATGCAATATCATAAGTGCTATTTGTCAGCGCTAAGTAAAGTGACAAGAATATGACACGATTATTAACAGATATAAGTTACTATGAGTAATTAAAAGGTGCAATGGACTAAGTCCTGAGTCTGGCATCTTTACCCCATATGCACAATGTTAATATCATAGGTGTTATTTGTCAGCTTTAGGTAAATTAGTGCAAATGAGGTGCCTGGACAGTAAAGACAAAAGGAATGTATTTAGTTCACTTTATTTTCATTTAAACCAACACACATAATCAGAATGATTATCAACGCTCTGAGCACATCACACAAACACGTGAAACAGGCCACAAAAGTGGCACGGCGTGGTCCTAGAGATGTGGCTCTTAAAATCGCCTTTGGGTTGGTGAGGTGATTCAGGGTCAGAGGTCAGGAGATGGTTTGACAGCAACTACAAGAAGAACAGAGGCAAATCTTTAGTGCTCTAGCTGGGTTTGTTTTTATGCAGAAAGGTTTGATTGAAAACACATAAGCAGATCACGTTTTTTGTTTAAAGCAGCCTAATGAGACATTGTGTTACCCGTAGATGGCTTAAGCTAGCTAGAGGAAAGTTACAAGACACGGCTAGTTTTAACTCACAAATTAGATCGTTTTCATATTCTTGCGTTTAATGATTGAAACCATTCGAAATCATTGCTTTAATATCTAAACGATGTGCTTCATGTAAGCAAAGTAAGACATTAGCTCACAAAACATTAGCAGGACAGAGAGACGACCTACCTGTCCTGGACAGGACTCAGTGGAGAAAGGAAAGAAAAGCCGCTTTACGACTAGTACATACCGTCAATGCTTTACGACAGTGGGTGGAGCTGGGGCGGAGGTGGGTGGGTGGGGTCAGAGGTCAGGGGTCATGGACTAAGGAATGACATTTCTACAATAATAATAATATTAATAAAAACGATATCAAAATAATATCTGACGGCATTCAATAAATGCGGACATTTCTAGCGATCCTGTATAAGAGACCGATATAACAAACAACCATTATTTTTTTTTTCGAATCTCAAAGTGCCGAATCCTGCAGCAAAATTGACGTTACATTAAAAACCGAAATAAGACCATTACAAATCTAGTCTAAATGAAATTAAATCAAACCTCTTCATTGCGCAGTGTCACATTGACAGTCGCCTTCACAAAATAAATTCCAGTTGAAATACATCAGTTTGAAATTCGTTTCGAGCGGCATGAAAATTTGACACCAAACAACAGATTAATTTTCGTGACAGTTTCACATCCACTGTGACACCGGGTTGGCATTTAACCACTTCTTTATACAGGATCGCTAGAAATGTCCGCATTTATTGAATGCCATCAGATATTATTTTGATATCGTTTTTATCAATATTATTATTATTGTAGAAATGTCGTTCCTTAGTCCATGACCCTGACCTCCGTCCCCACCCACTCACCTCCGTCCCCAGCGCCACCTACTGTCGTAAAGCATTGACTGTATGTACTAGTCGTAAAGCGGCTTTTCTTTCCTTTCTCTCTAGTAACCTTCGTGTAGCTAGCTTAAGCCATCTACGGGTAACACAATGTCTCATTAGGCTGCTTTAAACAAAAAAACGTGATCTGCTTATGTGTTTTCAATCAAATTTTTCTGCATAAAAACAAACCCAGCTAGAGCACTAAAGATTTGCCTCTGTTCTTCTTGTAGTTGCTGTCAAACCATCTCCTGACCTCTGACCCTGAATCACCTCACCAACCCAAAGGCACTTTTAAGGGCCACATCTCTAGGACCACGCCGTGCCACTTTTGTGGCCTGTTTCATGTGTTTCATGTGTTTGTGTAATGTGCTCAGAGCGTTGATAATCATTCTGATTATGTGTGTTGGTTTAAATGAAAATAAAGTGAACTAAATGCATTCCTTTTGTCTTTACTGTCCAGGCACCTCATTTGCACTAATTTACCTAAAGCTGACAAACAACACCTATGATATTAACATAGTCATTTATAATATTGTGCATATGGGGTAAAGATGCCAGACTCAGGACTTAGTTCATTGCACCTTTTAATTACTCATAGTAACTTATATCTGTTAATAATCGTGTCATATTCTTGTCACTTTACTTAGCGCTGACAAATAGCACTTATGATATTGCATAGCTGTTTATAACAGTGTGCTGTAGGGAGATGTATACATTATTATAACTTTATTACATATACTTATAACTACAGATATAAAGCACTATAAGCGAAGTCAAAACTCATTATGCATCACTATACACATTTAGCAAAGTAAAGTAGTTATGATGCATCATAAAACTAACAAGTGACTAGGCAGATATTGACATATTAATAATGCACTATTCAGATTAAAATTATATTCATTCATAACCAGTTGTCATAATGCATCATGAAGTTGGTTATAACGACTTGTGAATATGTATAGATGGTAATAATGACCATTATAATGCTTTATAGACACCTTATAAAATATTATGAGTGCATTCATAGGGCATTATAAATACAACCTTCATAGAAAGTGTTACCGATAATACTTTATTGATGCCCACTGGGGAAATTCAAATCAAGTCAAGAAAAAATATGACAGTGATAAAAAAAAAGAAAGAAAGAAAGAAAAAAAAAGAAATAATAATAATTTAAATAGGATTTCTGCTGGGTTTGGTCTTATTATGGCCAGGTCCTTTTCTTACGATGTCAAAACTAAGTCTGCTGGGAGGCTGGAGTATCCAAGTTCAGAGATGTATCTCCTGGTTTTGATCATGTTAGGATATGGCATTTATGTATCAGTCAAAAGCAATTCAGCAACTTGGTCAACTTGTTTCACTCGACATAGAAGGTGTGTCATCTGTAATACTGGAACTTGTCAGTTGGTGACCAGTTGGAGAAGAATGAGCTCCCTTACCTCTAAATGGGGTTCACATGCAACATATTTGTACTGCAGTTGATTCTACTTTCACCTCTTCACCTCTATACCAGAAACAGTCTATTTTGAAGCCTTTTTTTTATTCCAGTTTAGTGTCATTATTGTTTGAGAAATATTTCAAACTACACATTTCCATCTTATACCAGCCACACAGTCCAATCTGTTGTAAACTGTGAAGCTATTAGCAAACCAAGATTATTTAGCCAAATGGAAAAAGCTGCCGTGAGCTGTGATTCATCTGAAAGCCAGCTTCAGTCCTTAGATAAACAGCAAATAGTAGGAAAATGAATATGAACTTGTGAGGTGTCCTTGAAGAGTATGTGAACATTTCAACATAGCATATGGTTTCAGACACCTCAGGGTGGAGAATAGCAACATGGGGCAGGGCACTGCAGTTCGAGCAAGGGCGCCTCACGTCAGGAAGCTCTCTTTCTCATTAAAGATCATTAATTCATGTTTTTGTTGTTCTGGTCATTAAAACTGAGCCCCAAGGAAAACAGTTTTCAAAGCATTAATGCAGATGTTAAGTGAACACGAAAGTATTTATGAACAAAAACAAAGGGAAGGTCACATACCAGAGCCTAAAACAATAATTGAAAAAATAATGTCTGACACGAGAATGTTGCCAAGGTTTTTAAATACTTTTGTGAAATTTAAAATACTGCTGTCGAACCTAATTTCTGAACGCACCATTAGCTGGGTTTACATGAAGCCAAATATTCTGATTTCAATTAGATTAGAAGTCCATACCGACTTCTAATCCTCCATATGAACACCTCAGTCAGAATAAACAGGCCCAAACCAAATGAATTAGTTTCACAGAGGTAGAGTATTCATTTTCCCAAACTGATTGAGAGTCATGTAAACGGTGAATCAGAATGAAGTCAGTGTCCGCTCTGTTTGCGCATGCTCTGTCTTGACATAAATGATGTTCAAGTCAACTCTGAAAGAACTAGACATTATTGCACACTTAGACGGCAGAAAAAAATAGAAATATTGAACTGCAAGAGTGGATATGACTCCACAAGCTTTCCAAATCAAGCTTTAATAACAAAAGTGTAAACAATAGCAACTACTATGCTGATGAGTCATTAGTCTGATGAAAACATCAGTCACATGATGTTTTTTACATTGGTCTGCACATGTCACACGTCTGTAAAACGCCTGTGCCAATTAAATGTAGTGGTACATGTAAAATGCCTGTGCCAATTAAATGTAGTGGTACATGTAACCACCAGATCGGAATAGATCACCTCACATGTATACAGTTTACCTAAGACCTAAGTTTACTGGGAAACAGAGTCTAAAACAGCTGCTGCAGTCTGTATTGCCGTTGGCTATATGCTTATCATTTTCTGGCTAAAACCAGCTTTAACACACACATGTGTTGGTCTCTTGGACCTTTAGGGCATGGTTCCAAAATATGATGTTACTTAACAACAAAGCTTACTGAAAGTCTGGCCGGATTTTACTAGTGGTAGCTTGTGCTTAATGTACTGTTACCACATGTGTAACTGGTTAATACCACAAATAATGGTATTATCTGACCAGTCAGTGACTTCTGTTCTTAATACTTTGGCACAGTGCTCAGGGCTGTCTGCCATGTGACTGGGACATGGGATATAGACTAGAGATGTGCTTTTCTTTAGTCAATACTCTGAGCACCAATAATAAGTGTGTGCAGGCACTGGGGAGAGCTACTAATGAGAGAGAGAAAGGTGGATAGCGAGGTTAAAAGTAAGAATCTGCTTGTTTAAAAAGCTGGCCACAGCAAAGTTTTGTACTTCAAAAACTAAGACATATGAGTCATCTAACTTTGGTAACTATATAAGTTAACTTGGGTACATTGGAGGAGGAAAACTGCTTGTTTATTTATTTATCATGATCGACTTCAGCCTCACTCTAACTTTCCAAGACTCCATAAAGTCTTTTCTAACTCCAAGAGTTAGAAAAGACCACAGTACAATGCTTAGGTCCTTATAATTTACTTGAGTACATTCTTTTCAAGCCATTTTTAGTCATACTTCCCAATTATGGCATGAATAGATCACAACATTTTTGCCCTCAGTTCCTGTGCTCACTGCTCTGCTCCAGCATGGGCAGAAAAGTCCCCCAAGGTGTGTCTTTCTGTCTCTCCCTTCAAAATCTGTGTAACCTGATATGTTTGGATGAGACGCTTTCACACCTAGAAATACTCACTTTGGTTTGGGCAAGAGTGGCCTCTTGGTAGAGTTTGCAGCCAATCCCATCCCCTCCATGGTGCTGTAACAGCACTGGGCAGCACCTTCAGCAGCCGACTGCTCCACCTGTTCTGTGCAAAGGAGTGTTACCGTAGGTCCTTCCTTCCCGATGCTGTGAGGCTGCTGCCTGTGGACCATGTACATGAAACTGTTGTTGTAGTTACTTGTTATTTTTGTGTGTATATATATATATATATATATATATATATTTTTTTTTTAATGATATCTGTATCTTGTCTTGTTCACTGCCCTTACTTTATGCTGCTAACACACACAAATTTCATTCTGAGGATATCGAATTGATACAACTGCCTCTCGGGTTCAGTTGTTCTGGAACACAGTGTGATTTCTATGTTTGATTTCCCAGTTTCCAGAACAACAACCTAGGTGTGAACGTAGTCAGTTACAGAGATATGTCTATGGACACCTCCAGCTGGATGGCAGACCTTCAAGAATGGGTACTATTCCCAGAAGTCTGGTCATCCTGAACTACAGTATGAGCATCACGGCACCTGACCGAAGAGGCAGAGATAAGGTCCTGTTCAGGCCCTGAGTATACTGGATGATTCATGAGTTTTTCCTGCTGTCTAAACCTGATTATTTCACAGCCTCCTCACAGATGCACTGCCACATCCAGAAAAGGAATTTGATATGAATTTTATTCTGATGGATGGGATACTGATACTCAGTGGCGGCTGGTGATTAAATCTGGTGGGTGGGCTAACAAATGCATAATACCGCATATTAAAAAGTTAACACAGCAGCAAAAGGAACATCACCTACAATACACACAGTTATATCAATTACTGGTACACTATACTCTTTTAGTGCTCTACATCAGTAGTTCTCAACTGGTCCGTCTTCGGGACCCCTTAATGACAAGATGTGACCCAAATCAAAGAAAATTTTCAACTTCTGAAATTTATTGAATGAAAAGAGTGTACAGTTTGAACCTGAGAGACTAGAATATAATATCACAATACGAAAGCACTAAATAACAAATGTAATGATAAACCAAAACGACCAGCAAGTGGTGATTCAGTCACTTCTTTAAGCATTAACCATAAGGCTGACATGACAATCACAACATTTCTCTAACAGACCATTTTTAACAGATTTAGTTTGGGTTTTCATGCAAACAGCATGGGAGGGCTTAGCACTGTTAGCCCATTGATATCAGCCGTCCCTGCTGATGCTGATCCTGAGGACGTTAAAAATGTAACTTAATTTTTCGGATTGATCTGTGTTTTACTCGTAATAATTATTACTGTATTTGTAACACCTCGAAAGTCACAGTCACCAACTCAGCAGCTGGACTCAGCATCGCTCCTGCCCATGCTACTCCTTGGTCACACACATATCTCATCTTCTGCCTCTTCATCTGTTATGAACTAATATTTAATTTAGGAAATGCTCTCATGTAACTGGGACTTTTGAGGGGTAAAGTGGAGAGGAATGATAATGAGGCTGGGAGGATTTTGGTCTCAAAGCTAACCATTAACCATATATGAGCCTGTGTCAGCACTTTCCAGCCCTTATCTTTGACTAGGTTTTCTGGAGCATCTCTGAAGTAATTAACACTATCTGGAGGTTATCCACAGAGGAGGAGTCGTAAGGAAAATAAGCAGAAAACATGCTTTGTAAAGTCACTGTTGGTTTCCCATGTTATGTGAGGATTCCTCTGAACTGCAGACATCAACAAAACTACTAGTTTGAGTATAGCGTCTATGGACACACTAGTCTGATACAGCTTTTGTAGCTGCACGCTACATTTCTTGTGATAATAATGTTAAACATGTGTATTTTTGTTTTTTAAAAAAAGGCTTACTCAAGATGATACGAACATGGTTGAATGTTGCTCCTCTGAATTGGTCTGAAAGGTCAGTTTGACCCATTACACCACTCAGCCTGAATTCTTGTCTGGATTTCTTCAGGTTCATTGATCAGTTAGCTGAGAGATGCTTAGGTTACACAGGGTTCATACAGTAGCTTCGGCCTTCCTGCTGATGGAGTTGTCAAGGAAAGAAGTGGAAGGCGAGTCATAACAAGGGCAAGCTGAATGGGTGTTGTCGGTGGGTACACCCACAAAACCTAGTCAGTTACAAACTAGGCCACAGTCAGTAGGATGGTTGTTGATTTCTCCTTTGCCATGAAAGTTTACCTGGATGCCAGATCTTTAATCCCACAACAAGCAAATGAATGGTGTTATGTGCTGCAACAGCCAGTGGTAAAATGTAAACATAGATTGGCTACAACTCATTGCACAGTAGTTTAGCATCTGGAGAGCTGATAATTTCCTTCACAGTGATATGATCACAGTTACATCAATTGGAGCAGCAAGCCTTTCACTTCTTACTGCTTTGTTCTCTCTGTCCACCTGAACTTGCAAGAACTGGCTCGGTCCACATGAAAGTGTTATTTTATCATGATTTTAGCAAGCGTCCATCAGACATATCATAATGCATTTGTGGTAATCATGCTGTCTGCTAAACAGGGGAAAGGGCTTGCCCATCTGGTCATTCTTCAAGCATTTAGTTCCCATAAGAAAGGGGAGAACACAAAGCTTGTGTGACCATATGCTCAGACTCTACTTCCTCGCATTCATTCCCTGTCCACATTAAGTTCAGATAGATTGGTCTAGACTAAATGGAGCTGGGACACGCCACTGTGCTAATCGAGTACTTGCTCAGCACAGCTCAGCACAGCTCAGCTCAGCCCAGCACAGCCCAACAATGCTGAAAATGCATAACCTCCAGCCTGACGTTGAAAAAAACTTCTGCCCTGTCAAGGAAAAACAATATTCATGATGCATCACCAAAGCTGAGGAAATATATCCAGAGTAGGAAAAAGCACCAATGCTTCCAGTGGAGGAGAGGAAGACACGAAAAGATGGAGGGGTTTTGGACTCATACTAATTCAGTTTTTCATGTCATACTTTGAACAATCTCATATGAAGTCCTTGCATTCTAATAGCTCAGTTGCAAAACCTAAAGTCAAGATGTTATTCTTAACTCAATATGTGGACGTATACTTAGATTTTTGTCAATGTTCTCTCAGTTTAGCTCAGTTTTTCCTAGAAGTACACCTGTCTGGCAATCACTGGTTAAGATTAACATGCAAAGGACATTGGTTCTGTTATATGTCATTGCCTAAAAGTATGCATAAAATTGTAGTTACTGCCACAGTGAAATCCAGCATTTTCATGCATTGTGAAAATTTACAACTTTTGACGTGTTTTTCTGACATTATATTAGACTGATACCAGATATACTGTACTTTACTTTACTTTAACTGTGTCAATGTATAGGAACAAAATAGGTGCAGATGAGTTCGTGAGTTAAAGATGCTAAAGGAAACTGACTGACTCATGAAGTAGGCTAACATTGTAAATTAAATTTCTCTCACTGTCAGCGGCATCTTAGCATTTTAGCATCTTGCTGCTGTGCAGGGGAGGATTATAAGCTTTTATTTTGTTGTGCTTTTTATTTTAAGTTTTCCTGCATCAAAAATGTCATTGCGGATAAGTTAATAAACGTTGTCCCAAATGAAATCTCCACAGTTTTCATTTGATGAACGCAATTTCCTTCTATGCTGTGATGCTGCATCTGTTTCTGCTCGGTGGACTGTGTGTGTACAGTGCAGACGTCAGTTTGGGAAGTGGGGCCTGAAGTTCAGGGCTGAAAGGGTATATTGTGGTGAGATTGTGTACTGATTGCTGTGTATGGGGTGTGCGCCATTCACACCATGAGCTGTGCATTGCGTTTTTTATTACTGTCACGTTATAGTTTCGATCTTGAGTATTTGATATAGTGAGATCTTGAACACTACCGTTTGGTAGTATTGATATGACAACATACAGTATGTGTTAGGAGGCATTGTTCCGTTTTTTTTTTTGTTTGTTTGTTTGTTTTTTGTTTTTCTGTAAACCTTGTCTCACTGACACAGAATTATAGAAAAGGAGTCACTTAGGTAAATGTGTAAAGGTGCCAAATGTTAAGTTACAGAATTTCTGGGTAACGTATAATGTAATAAAAAAAGCAATTGCATGAAAGCTAGGCTATATGGTAACACACAAGCCTCAGCAGTGGAAAAGAGCGCACAGGCAGTCTCCTATGGAGCCTCAGTGAGGATGTTAGAAGGTAAAATGACCGAAACATATTCCTAGGTCGGTAAGCAATCTTTATCTCCACTTAGTGTACAGAGAATTTCACTACATGGTGAGGTGTCATGTATTCCCTTGATCTCTACCAGGGAGCTGCCCCAGTGCTGGATGTGTTATCAAAAAATATGTCATCGAGGTAAGGCATGTGCTCTCTTAGCTGCTCTAAGCGACTGTCTGGCCTGTGGGATTTTTCACAAGGAAAAGCCATTTCAGAAACATGTCTGTCAGCGGTTTTGGGAGGCACAGATGAGAGTGCGGTACTAGGGCGAGAGAAGACTGGAAAGGATGGAAGGAGGAGCAGAAGTTGGAAGAAAATAACTGACGGAGACTTGAGCATTTCAACGTGAAGGGAGGACATGAAAGAGAATGAGGGTGCACGGGTGTGAGAGACGTACAGATTCTACAGACAGGTAGGCTGACAGGCAAGTCAGATGCCGCAGCAGAAGAGGGATACGAGCAAATGAGGAGATAGAAAATTGTAAGCTGGGCTTTATCCGCCAACTTCTGTAATGATGCCAGTGGGAGGTGATTACCGGTTACAAAATAAAACACAGGTCCCTCCTGGTGATCACCTGACATCAACACAAATCGACTCATTTACAGTAGTAGAAATCACCTGAGTTGCCTATTGCTTGCAACCTCTGACGTTAATCTTTTCATTAGGACACATTACAGTGAAACTTATGCCACAATTACAATAACAAAACTTCATCTCCACTGCATACAGTGTAGAGAGACCTTTAAAAATACATTTCTAGGAATGAAACATGTAGCTTTTTAATGATCCCACCAGTAGCTAAGACAAACTTTTTATGTACTGAGTGACATCATTTTACATGGTAAAAGGTGCTATTCAAGTAATGTGTCATGGATTTAAATGTCATTATGCTTGATTGTAGGTAAAAATCTCAGTGCTGGACCTGGAAAAGTCTGCACAGTATATAAGTAAGTATCACAGTAAATAAATAATAGAGACTGAGATACAGTCTGTATACAGCCTCTTTACGTCTGCAGCCCAAGGATCAGCTGAAACACTCCCACTGGACCGATTGATATTATGTGGAAAGAGAACAGAGTTTTGTTACTGATCTAACTCGGGATGCAAGTGAGGAGATGGAAGAGGAGTGTAATGAGGCAGGGCTGTTTCAGGACACTCTGGGGGCCACAGACAAGAAGCGGCTTGGAGCCCCCAACCCCTCCAACTCAGAAAACATTAAGAATCTGGAACAAATATTTTTTAACTGACTTAAGCTTTTTTTTTTTTTTTTTTTAACAAACATTACATTTTTGTTGTGGCAACTGACTGTTGAGGTTGATGAGCAAAAAATTTCAAGAAAACACCTTGAGAAAAAAAAGAGCTCTATTACATTTGGTGTTTGTTTTAAGAGTCGACAGCTGGCTATTTTTATTCCAGAAAGTGAAACTTCCTAGTGTTCAGTCATACTGAATTTTGTCCATTGGTGAGTTCCGGTGCTTTTTTTTTATCCACAGGAGGATGTTTAGGTCTTACAGGGTAAATATTTTCATGCAAGTACAGAACTGTGTGTGCTTCACAAACACTCAACATTTAAGGTCCATAGTGCGGAATGAGAGAATAATCCTTGCAGCATGCTATGCCAGTGTAGGTGCGACAGTCAGTCCTTTGACCATCCAAAACTTTTTGTAGCCCTTGTCCAAGAAATGAACATTGAATCGGCTTGGAGGTCTGCAAGCTCATCTTCACACCCGAGGTACTCCACATCCTCAAACTTTGAAATGTAGGGATCCGTCACCCACGATTCCTTTGACAGGTATTCCTCGATGTTGGCAAACCGGGATTTGATTTCCTCACGGAGCAAGTTCATTTGCTGGGTGAACTTGGTGTGTAATGATGCACGGACAGCGCTGCCAGACTGTTTCATCAGCAGTGGAAATTGCCCTAGCTCCCCTTTTTGTCATTTTCCCAATCCTGTAATCCAGTTTGCGGATAAAAGTGTTAAGAACGTCTTTGCAATGTATTATGTTAGATTCAGGGCCCTGCATCAGCCTGTTGGTTTCATTATAAAGAGTTAAAGTGTCTGCCAGGTAAGCGGTTTTGATTAAAAAAAAAATAAATTAAAAAAAAAATGCAGTCGTCAGCCACTCGCACAGTGCATGGGTGCTCATGCAGGAATTCTTTTAATTTTTCCTGCAGTTCCATGAAACGCACAAGAACTTGTCCTTGGGATAACAAGCACACCTCTGTATGCGACAGTAGGGTTTGATGTGCTTCATCCTCATACAGTTGTGCCAAAAGTCTCTTGTTTTTGGGCTGAACCTTGATGAAATTTACCACTTTAACAACTGCTGCCAGGGTGATACTTAGGCCCTTTGAACGCTGCTTACTGGCCAAGGCTTGGTGGTGGAGAATGCAGTGGTAAGTTATGTCAGCTGTTAAATCATTTATTCCTGCCCATCATTGCTGCCGCTCCATCGGTTGTTGGATGAAAAATAAGATAAATAATAATCAACAGCGATAAAAATATCTTGGCCTGTTGTTGATGTGGTGAGATATTGGTTTACAAGAGAATGTCTTGATGCAGCTAATAATCATGAATGTACTGAACATAGTTTCCTGGTGTTTGGTTTCCTGATGCCGTTTCATTTTACTAGGCTTCATGCCGTCATTAGCTAGCATCTCACCACAAAACGCACATTCTGGCCGAATCACATTCTTTCCTTCAATAAAACTTACAAATTTAAGGTAAGTCTCACAATAACATCGCCTTACTTTCTTTTTTGATGACTCATCATCAGCAGGATTTCATTGAATTACAAGACAGAAATAGAGCAAGCATACAGCATGATGGGTTGTTCATAACACTCAGTATGGACCCAGTGACCCAAAGAGAAAGAGAAAGATCTATACAGCATTGGCAATAGAACACAAGATAGTTGGGTTCATACAATGATAACCAAGTGGCATTTGACAGGTTGCTTGGATTTAAATAACAGTTGTTTATTATGTAGCAAGAATTTGCAGTGGTTGAATGTGTGGGATGGGTTTTATTTGTTTTGCTATTTTTTGGGGGTTTGTTTTTCTGGACCACTCACAAGAGAATTTGGCGTTCTCCCCATGAATAGAGGACAGGGATTACAGACAGAAAAAAACTGAAATGAATTGTTCCATGTGGGATTTCATGAGCATGAGTTTCTGCTGTTGACAGGCAGCATTTCTATTTTGGTTGTTGTAAACTGATGCTGAGCTTTGTACAGTCATGAGCAGAAAAGGGGACTGAGAGAAGAACTGGAAAAAGGAACCCAAAAATAATGTATTTCCATTACAATCCTGTCATAATAATGTAACAAACAAACACAATGCTGTAGTAAGCTGATGGAATTCGGACAGACGCAAGGAAAAGTAGAGTGGGAGGGAAGTGGGAGAGAGAGACAGATGATACAAAGAATGAAAGCGTATGTTATGTCCGTCTGCTGAGGTGAGCTAGCTCAAATTTTGGCTAGACTTTTGGTCAGCAGCAGAGTGTGAAATTCCTCTCCATCCTTCTCGTAGGTGTTATCCAAAGCAACTTTTCCTGGCCAGAAAATAAAAATAAATCCCCATGATGAAAAAAAGAGATGAATACAATATTCTACTCAAGTTGCAGGCAATCTAAAATAATACTATTATTTTCAAGCATACAATCAGATATCTTCTTTTATGCAACTGGTTCCCATATTTCATCTTTATACTTGATTCAATGATTCAAGATTCAAAGAGTTCATTGTCACGTGCACACTATAGACCCATATTTCCCCTGTACAATGAAATTTTCCTTTTACCATCCTCCCAATTGTAATCCTGGAAATATCTTTAATGTTTATCAGATGAAACTTTATTTACCTAAATGCCTGATGATATTCAGTCTTAGAATATTCATGTACAAATGAGAGTGTAAACAATGAACTGAAATGTAAACAGAAACTGAAAAAAGTGAAAAATGCAGTATATAACAAGAAGTAATCTATGATAATAGACTCCTGCCATAGACAATCAAATATGGTGTGCCACAGGGCTCAAATTTAGAGCCATTCCTTTTTCCTCTTGTTTCCTCTTCATCACATTACAAGCAATTCAGTTGGGTTCAATTAAGTTTTATTTATATTGCATCAATAACAATACAAATGGTCATGAAAGATTTTGCAAAACCCAGTTGGAAACAAAGGCTGAAACCCCCAGAACGAAGGTGATGTAAGAAAGAAGTTAAGAAAACAGGAAGAAACCTTGGTCAGACAGAAGGACTGACCATCTAGTTGAGGCTAGCTGGGCAGAGACAGAAAAAGAGAAAGAAGAGGGGAGGGATGAGATAAACATATCTGCCATAGATACATATATCTAACTAAAGCATACGTGTAGAACCTAATTGTGATACAAATAGAATGATATAGCTGATGTATTACAGGTGAGTTAACTACTATAATATTTGCCATTAAGCTTTCCAGTGATTCAGATCTTCTCTTGGTACCAAGCTGTTACACTTTGATTTTCCTATGTGATTGATTTAAGTCATCTGTTTAAATCAATCTAAACATGCAGATTACTTGATGCAAAAGAAGATGTATAGAAGATATGTTGTAAAATCCTTATTAAGACAACATATCTTAAAAACAGATTAATAAATTTGGTTCATGGTCCATTTGTTCATGCAATCTCTTGAGAATAATCTGCTATTCATTCATCGGATATTCAGTAGCAACTTAATAACCGTTCTAATCACAGAGGCTAAACTCAAATTTAGCATCTTTATTTTACTCAGTAAAACCAACAAATGGAAAGCCCACAAGTGTCAAGATATCTCCTACGGTTTGTGTTGTTTTCCCCAGAAAATTAATTACCTGTCTAACGCAAGTTCCTGACGCAAAATTTCTTACCAGCTCTCTGCTGTACAACATATGGGAATTAGTGTCAGAATGACTTCCCTGTTCAAAGCAGAGTCTTGTGCGCTGATGATGTGTTTGATCTAATAACAGCTTGTTTGAAGTTTGCTCTTTGATTTGGCCTTTAATTGCTTCTGATCAGTGTATTCCCACTAAACACGTGCACTGAAAAAAGAAAACTGTTGGACCAACTTAAAAAAATTCCTTCAATTGGTAACACGCAATTTAATTAAGTTTTTTTCTACTTAAGTTAGATGAACACAATCGATATGAGTCAGATACAGTTAATAATTTAGGTGCTCTGACATCAACAGTATATGTTAATATAACTTACATTTAAGACACATCAACTTAGAAATACTTTCTAAACAATGACAAAAATTTAAGTTGTCCGGTCTGAGGGAGCCTATCACAGCTGTCATTGGACGAGAGGCAGGGTACACTCTGGTTGGCAGTCTATCACAGGGCTAACACAGACAACTGAGACAGACAACCATTCACACTCACACCTACGGCATGTTTTTGGAGGTAGAAGGAAACCGGAGTACCTGGAGAAAACCCACGCAGACACAGGGAAAACATGCAGACTCCACCCAGAAAGGCCTGAGTCCAAAAGAAGTTCAATTTACATGCACCATGTACTTCTATAACATGGTACATTGCCATTTCTTGCCCTAAAGGAGCAGTCGTAGTGTGTTGAGACAAGTCTGTCATACAACAACAAGAGAATTTAATGACCCTTCTTCCTCTACTTTACATGTGCAGATAAAACACCTGCCTTGATGAGCAGATGTGAGGCGGAATTCCATGTTTGCATGAATCCACAAAGACTAGGGAACACAACACAGTCCCCTTAGGTTGTACGTTTGCTTTCATGGCCCAGATATGGATAGGTTATTCCCCGTGCACCTTCATCTTTCACTCCCCTCTGCTTCGCGTCCCCTCTCTTTCTCTCCTTCCTTCCCTCTTTCTCTTTCACTCCATCTCTATTACACTTTTTCTCCCTTTGTTCTTCCTGCATCTCTGGTTCGCCCCAGTGGCCGTGCCTTTGAGGCCAAAGTATCAAACACATCAAAAGGATTTGAGCATCCACAAGAGTGTGTTTCTGCCATACCGTCATACTTGCCCTCCTTTTATATAGAGAGCTTGTTATTCAGAATGAACATTCTCTTCTTATCTGTTTGTTGGAAGTTATTCCCCTGAGGAGGCCTTCCTGTAGCGCATCCATTCCTTTTCACACAATACAAGGGGTCAGAATGCAGAAATCCCAGTGAGCACGATACCCAGTGTGTAGTCTAACAGTCCCAGCATACGCTCAGGATGATGTTGAAACATATTCTCTTAGAATGCCTTTTGGCACACACACACACACACACACACACACACACACACACACACACACACACACACACACACACACACACACACACACACACACACACACACTCATGCGCCTATATCTCTCTGTGTTGTTTGCTCTCATGCTGCTGTCCCAATCTCCCTTTTTGTCAGCTTTGTTCCCCCAGTGTGAACGTGTACCCGTGTATCCAAAACACAAAGCCTCTCTCAGACTGTGGGGTAATTTGACATCGCTGTAGGTGGTTGTTTGCATCTAGTGCACTTCATTCCTCAATCAATCTGTTTTTCAATTAGAGCCAAACTGCGTTATTGGCACAATAGGATTCTTGTTTTCTTTCGGTGGCAATTTCTCTCAGCAACCCTCAAATCTGCTCATTCACCAACTTCTCATTTTCATTAAACTGTAACTCACAGGTATGGACAGTAAAAAGGTATTTCAGACTAAGACAAACCTGCTCTCTGTCCTTCACATATCCTCTAGAATCAATCATCCAGTCATTCAATCCGTCATTTATAATGTAGAGTAACTCTCACTAATGCCTCTAGCATCTTGTGGGGATGTCTATCATCATTAAACTTAATGTAGAACGCTTGCTCTATTGTTGGTTTTGTTAGGGTTAGGGTTAGGGTTAGTTAAATTATATCAGTGATATCATGTCATACCAGTTTGTTAGGCTTGTTCATTTTTCAGGTCACACATCAAGTGATCCATCCAATAGTTATCCTGCTATAGGTGTAGGCTACTGTGGAACTTTGGGAACTCAGCTTACCCAGACCAAGGACCAAGTCAAGGACCAAGGAGCTGGTCATTGATTTCAGGAGGAAGAGGACCCCAGTGGAGCCCATCACCATCCAGAGGTGGAAGAAGTGGACTGCTACAAGTACCTGAGAGTCCACATGAACAACAGGCTGGACTGGAGGGACAACAGTGATGGACAGTGTCTTTGAGCACTGTAAGTCTCCCTTGGCATGTATATGCTGATAAATGTTTCGGCACACGTTTATTTAATGTCCATATAGACAGTTGTATTGGAAGTGTTTAAAGTGTTTAGCTTAAAGTGGAACACAAAGAAGGGTTAATTTCCTCAATGCTACTTTTCCACTTCCACTATTTTTTTTTCTTCTCTCTATTAGAGAAAATGAGGAATAACACATTGTATTGCTGTGTGTGTGTGTTTGGGGGTGGAGACTGTGCTTTATAAGCATAAAGTGTTCACACCTTGCATTAACTTCTAAACGGGCAATCTGATCACATGACTAGCTTTAATTCATTCATGTTTAGTTAAGGTTCTCATTAGTTATGAACAGACACCAGAGTTTTTTTCCTTTTCAGGTGATGATTTGCTGATAGTGGGTTGTGTATGTGTTGTGTATGAATGAGGCAAAGCTCCGCTGATGCTGATGGAAATGAAAGTGTACATTAAATTAATATAAAACATAAAATTATTTGCTTTAATCTAGCTGTGCTGCCAGCCTGATATCCCCTGACCACCACATTTTTTGCAGAAAGTAAAAAACAATATGTTCTGGTAGGAATTACGTGTGGATTCCTTTCAACAGGAGATCAGTTCAAGTGTTAAGTGTAATATAAAGCAGCAATTATTATTAATTATAATAATTAATTATAATTAATTATTAAGCAGCAATATAAAAAGACACAAAACAGACGCTAAGCCACACAAGCTGCCAGCAGAGTGGCACTGACTCACTCAGTAGTTTGTGAAATGAGAGTTAATTAGAGATATACAGTGGGGGAAATAAGTATTTGATCCCCTGCTGAATTTGTAAGTTTGCCCACTTCCATAGAAATGATCAGACTCTGGTTTTTATGGTTGTTTACTGGTTATGGGTATAGACAGAATATCAGTCGAAAATGCATAAAAAACACACAATCTAAAAGTTATAAATTGTTATGTATTTTATTAAGGGAAATAAGTATTTGATCCCCAAGCACAACACAAGACAGTACTTTGTAGAGAAACCTTTGTTGGCAAGCACAACGATGAGACGTTTCTTGTAGTTGGTCACCAGGTTTGCACACAGCGCAGGGGGGATTTTGGCCCATTCATCTTTACAGACAGTCTCTAAATCCTTCAAGTTTCTTGGCTGCCTCTTGGAAACTCGGAGCTTCAGCTCCCTCCACAGGTTTTCGATCGGGTTAAGGTCTGGAGACTGACTAGGCCACTCCATGACCTTAATATGCTTCTTCTTGAGCCACTCCTTTGTTGTCCTGGCAGTATGTTTTGGGTCATTGTCATGTTGGAAAACCCACCCACGAGGCATCTTCAGTGTTCTTGCTGAGGAAAGAAGGTTTTTGTCCAAGATGTTACAGTACATGGCTGCATTCATTGGCCCCATAATGCGGTGAAGTTGCCCTGTACCCTTTGCTGAAAAACAGCCCCAAAACATGATGTTTCCACCTCCATGCTTAACCGTGGGTATGGTGTTCTTTGGGTCATACTCACGTTTTTTCATCCTCCAAACACGGCGGGTCGAGTTAATGCCAAATAGCTCAACTTTGGTTTCGTCAGACCACAGCACTTTCTCCCAAGCCTTCTCTGAGTCATTTAGATGTTCACTGGCAAACTTAAGGCGGGCCTGTACATGTGCCTTCTTGAGCAGGGGGACCTTGCGGGCACTGCAAGAGTTCAATCCATAACGGCGCAGTGTGTTGCCAACTGTTTTCTTGGTGACGGAGGTCCCAACTGCTTCCAGATCATTAACAAGCTCCTGCCGTGTTGTTTTAGGCTGCTCCCTCACCTTTCTCATCATCATCCTCACTCCATGAGGCGAGATTTTGCGGGGAGCTCCAGACCGAGGACAGTTGATGGTCCTTTTATGGGTCTTCCACTTGCGAATAATGGCACCAATAGTTGTCACCTTCTCACCAAGCCTTTTGCTGATGGTTTTGTAACCTATACCAGCCTTGTGCAGGTCTACAATCTTGTCCCTGACATCTTTTGACAGCTCTTTGGTCTTGCCCATGGTGCTGTAGAAGTTGGAATGTAAGAAACTGATTCTTAGAGCAGGTGTGCTTTATATACATGACGAGTTAAGATCAGGAGTATTGGTAATTAGTTGACTGAGCATAGCTGTGTGCCACATGCGCACCAGCCAATCTGTAGGAGCCTGAATTCTAAGTGAATTGTTGGGGATCAAATACTTATTTCCCTTAATAAAATACATAACAATTTATAACTTTTAGATTGTGTGTTTTTTATGCATTTTCGATTGATATTCTGTCTATACCCATAACCAGTAAACAACCATAAAAACCAGAGTCTGATCATTTCTATGGAAGTGGGCAAACTTACAAATTCAGCAGGGGATCAAATACTTATTTCCCCCACTGTATAAGAGATAATTTTAATTTGAATACCTTTGCAGCTCATTGAAACAAGAACTGCTGCTTGGTGTTTAAGACTGTCTATATGATACTGACTATGCTATGTTACTGAGGCTGAATCCTCCTTGGTTTCTGTACATTACGCTGGTGCACTTATTGCCTTTGCCACTATGTGGTCACAACAGCAACAGGGCACAGGCGTATGCAACACCTTTGAAAACAACATGTGCTGAGGATGCATCACAGGCTCTGATCACGCCCGCTTATCCTCCTGCCTCTCTCCTTTTCTCCCCATGTCATCGTCTTCATCTACCTCATGCTCTCACCTACCATCTCATTACCCATCCTTTGTCTTTTTATTGCTGTCTTGTTGTTGGCAGATCATTTCAAAGTGCGTTTTTTTTTTTTTTTTTTAATGTTCTTCTTCTTTCAGCGTGGGCAGGAGCCTGACACATGGGTGTGTATGTTTGTGTGTGAAGATAAATGTGGAATAGGAGGTTTTCTCTACACAATACCAGAGTGGATTAAGCTAAATCACACCAAAAGAATTAACATCCTGTAACATCTTCAGTCCACTGTTATTAATTCCAAGCTTCTTCTCTCTTCCTCCCTCAGTGATTCACTCTATTCTTTCCATCTTACACATTTGTTCCTGTAGGCTGATGCGTGCTATTATTAACCTTTAGACAGGTAGTACTGTGTGTAGATGATAGAACTGGCTTAAAAACATTCACACACACAGGCCAATCTGCACCTGTAGGCAGGGAGAACAATAGGAGACGTTTACACCTGCAGTTACAGAAATATTAGAAGTGATATTAGACGTATTATTCAGGTATGTGCTGAAGATGTGCCTTGATGTGAATGTGGATGTGCCGGTTGTTTTGTTCTTAATTTTGTTACTGTTACCATTCCATGACGTGCCGTTGTCCACTTCACAGACCTCATGCTGTTCCGTCAAAGACGGATGCAAAAACCGTGTCGTGGAATGAGTTCTCTGATGGAAAATGAGGTATTTAGTCTATTCTAAAATCAGACCATAATAGCCAAAAATGATGGAGAGTAAAAGAAATGACGGAGAGTAAAAGAAACTGACGGAGAGTAAAACATCAAAGAAGAAAAAAAAAGAGGAGCAGAAGAAAGAAATGGAGAAAATGAATAAGAACCAGAGAAGATGAGCAAAGAAGAAGAAGAGAAAATAAGAAGCAGAGGACAAGGAGAAAGAACTGAGGTGGGAGACGTATGCAACAGAGGAAAACATAAAAGAGACAATGAGAAATGACTGTGGGAAAATAAATAAACTGAGGTGGAAAAAATGAAAAAGGAATATAATAAGGAGCAGGGGAAGAAAGAAATGGAAGAGAAAATAAACACCAAAAAGGAAAAGAAGAAAGAAAGAGAGACACCTGTGTGAAAAGTGAACGATAAGAAAAGAAAGAAAGCGAGGAAAAAGAACCCCTCACACCACTTCCTCTCAGGGCAGCAGGGTGGCCTCTGCTGGGTGTGTTGGGAGTTATGGGCTCTTCCTCTTCTAGCATTTAGCATGGGGTTTCCCTGGGAAGCTCCTGTTTCCTCCCATAACCCCAAAACACAAACATCCGGCTAAGTGGAATCTCTTAATTGCCTCCACCCAAATTAAAAACTCAATTCATCAACACGATCATTCAGATCAAATAAACATTAATAATGGTGTTTCTAAACACAATTATGTGTGTCGTCTGCTCTGAGCTGTTCACACTTGGGTGAAAGGATGATACATAATATTCATGTACGCTTGTTTATTCATTTAATGCTGACATTAGTCAGTTGATGAACTCTAATGTCACAGATCACAGACATTAGATTTGTCACATGCCTGTGACAGCAGGCAACCCAGTGTGATATAGGTTTAGGGACACTGGTGCATTGCTTGCCGCTCAATAACCACTAGGGTTTTAACAAAAACCATAACATCTGAGCACATCACTCCTATTTCATCGTCTCTTCTACAATGTATCTTTGCTTTTATTTTGAAGCATACTGGGTTTATGCCTGCTGTATGCAGTGTGCTATATAAATAAAGTTGACTTGCCTTGACTTGACTAACCTCACTGATCCCACGAGCCTGAAGGAGTACATTTAAGTACCAGCAATGTAGTTTTTAAATGCTTCTTTGCAGGAAGAATAACAGTTCTCTCTTAATACGTGAACCACCACCACTCATTAACTTTGATGACCGGCCAGAAACAAACCTCATCTCTTTTTATGTTTCCAGATTCCATGTTCACAACAGACACTCGCTGGCTTAGCTTGTTAGTGTGTAATTATTTTTGTGAGGCTAAATCGGAGTTTATAATTATAGTGTTTGGTGTCCATGTCATGATTTTTCATTTACTGTTCTTTCTACACTCAAAGTTACTCATTGTTGGGGATTTAACTGCTGGAGTTTTACTGCATGGCAGTGGTGAACCCACACCCCCTTAGAGACTGGAACCTTAACCCGTCACCTTAGACCACTTTGCCACTCAACAATAGTTAAACATCACATGGATATTGATAGACTCTAAAGGAGAGCATCAGGTGCCTGAACAATCTCAATTAGTTCCCACCAGTGTTAGGCCTATGGCCTGTTTACCAAAATCCAAGGTGTCATACCATTCCTTCTTTAGTATGTCAACAGGTAAACATTGCACAAGATGCTTCCACATGCCTTGTGGGGGGTGAACCAACACAAGCAAGCCCAGCCCCTGAACTAGACTGGAATCTGTGCGGGTTTCCTTCGGAGACTCTGCCAGGATCATTTCACATCAGAAATGTTCATTAACTCATGACTGAAAATCAACGGTTGTAATGTCACATCTGTGTCACTTTTTTTTTTTTTTTTTGCCTTTAACTGCACTTTTCGAAACACTGACAGTGTCAGACTGTAACATTTGTTTATTTGGCACACACAGTCTGAGGTAAGAAGTGAAATGTGCAAACAAGAACATGGCAGCTTCATGACAGCTCAAGTCAGCAACATCTGTGACTCAACCATATCATTTTTCTGGGTCAATTTCCAAAAGGTCATTTCACTCATTTAATAAAGTCGGTTGTGAGCACAAAATGACCCACAAATAGGAGCTGAGCATTCAGTTATTACCTGGATTTTTGTAAAGTGTGTAGCACTGTATTTATCCTCCTAAGATGTCCTGTGACACAGTGGAGATGGGGTGAACTCTGCCCAACATTATGTTAATACTGTACCTTTATGGGTGTCAGGTAACAGGTGCAACGCCGTAAGTGGTCCCCCACTTGTCCACGTGTATCTTTATGTACTCTGGTTGATTTTGGTCCGGGTTAGAGAGGCCTTAATGAGAATGGATGAGACCAAAGCTTGCTTCCATCTTAGGTGACTTGAACATGATATCCTCTGTAGTATGCTGATTTCACAGTGTCATGTTTGTTTGATCACCAATTATTTGTCAAAGGTCTCCAGAAAGCTCTCCCACATTAAGGTAATTTCTGGACATAGTCGGATGTACACTTTCATGAAATGGTACACCCACTTCTTATTGATCTCATCTTCAAAAAAGCAACGCTGACCTTTCTTTTATCTGCTGAATGTCAGAGACGCTTTGACATCAATGCACAGGGTGTCTATTGATCGGCCCGGAGTGGGTTTGAACGTTAGCTAAATCACATTTACAATCACTTTTCAGTCACACTCATTTGGGTATTTTGCGGCAAACAACATAGTTAGAGATATGTGTATTGTACAGTTTGGATTCTGATGAAGCTGGGTGCTTTTCCGGCAGATTGTTCCATTAACTTGACTGAATCCGTGAGCAAAAAAGACTCATTAGATTTGTTCATTAGCCTCTTGCTGTGCTCTTGTCCCAGCAAATAATTAGAGCACAACTCAGTTGCATCCAAAGTAATTTGAACATAGTAAGAAAATTTCTCTCTGTAAGGGGAACCAGTCAAACACCGCGGTGTCATATTTCACTTCTGTCTTTGAGTATTAAAAACATTTCAAGTCTTTGACGACATGTCAGCCTCACAGTAGTGGTTTCTTAGCAGATTGCATGTTTCAGTAAATTAGCCCGAGTTAATTGGGACCTAGGTTTCCATATTCTCTGTGTCATTTGTTATTTTCTCACAAATTTTAGTCTCTGATGTCAGTATATTAAATACCTGGTTAAATCCTAGACCAGAGTGTGGGCAGTATCATCTCTAATTTTGTGGTACATCCCACTTACTCACACTTAAACTAAATCAGTTGCAAGGGGTAAAGGAGATAAAGCCAACACAGCTTACAGGTGGTCTGTTCATATATTGACCATATACTGACCAAATTTTGAACTGGATGCAATGAACTGGACAAAGCTGAGTAGCTGTGCTCAGGTTGTCCAACCCAATAATTGAGTTATTAACATGGTTAGAAGAAACAAGACAATGAGATATCCAGTCAGTTTTGTCTTTCGAAATATTTGACAATTCGCCGAGTGACACAGCACACTCCTCACTACATTTTTAGCAAACCAGATCAAATGTATCTGGGAGACATTGGGATTTAATAGACTTTGAGTCAGATTCAATTCTGGGTGTCATCAAATGTGAGTATAGACTGAATTATTTTAATAGTATCCCTAATATGGGTTTCTACACTTTTGCTCCATACTGATGATCAAATGACGTAAATGAGAAAATCTAGTTTTAGATTAATGTCAATTAAGGTTAAACTAAGTTTTTCTAACAAATCAAAAGTCACAGTGTAATAAGTACACATTCTGATTAAAAATGAAATAACGATCTATAGACCAAGGTCATTCTTGGACTGGAAAAGACTACAGCATCGCTTTGAACACTGACCTTTCTCAGCTGCATTTAACCCTTTAATAGAGTCGCATCAGTGTGAATGATACTCTGCTTTTCTTCTTGTGACATGTTCATTTTTGTTTGCACTGTGAACAATACTTGAAGATTGATAATTATTATTATTATTATTATTATTATTATTATTAAAATATTTTTTTCTACTTTCAGTCTGCAACAACTCTGCAACTGTAAGGCTAAGTCTAACACTAAAATCACAAAATATCAAAATAAAGTCTACCATTTAGAACTTTTCGAAGCACGTCTTAGATACAATCTTGTCCCTGTACAAGTATCGAATATAGGGAAATATGAATTATGAAGTTATTGATCGTGAGTAATTCCAGTTTCTTCCAACACAATCCATTGCATTTTGTATAAACCACTGTCAACACTATAACAAAGATGGTTACATAGATAGATATTATGATATACTGCTCATTCTCTGGATTTGATGTTTTTTTTTTTTTTTTTGTTCCGCAGGACATTGAAGGCTGGTGAGACATTTGAAACCCAAGTCCTTGAAATCAGACACCATACAAAACCTACAAACTCTATTTTCAGAATCTCTGTAACCTGAGAGCTGGGATCACAGTAAACGGGCAGTGGCCAACAAACCTGCATTGCATCCCCAATTAGGGGAAGCTGACAGTAAACTAGAGATTCCAATGCATCTGGACAACATCGATCCTACTTTACAGGAAATCGCCTTCACGAAGGTTGGTTAAATCAACAGAAAAAGAACAGAAGTTACCCGAGTTCTGGGTTCATGTATAAGAAGAATGATTTTCTGCAATAGATGGAGTGAATAGCTTCTATATAAACATAAAACACAAACACAAATTGTCATCACATAGTTCAAAAATATACATTCTGTGATAGTAACCCTTTGCAATATTGAGCTCTTATTTCATGTGTTATTGTGTTGTTTCAAAAGATAAAACTGGCATTTTTGTATTTTTTTTTATCTGTCGTAGGAAACAGAGAAACAACGTCATCTTATCACTCCACACTGTGCTCCAGTGAATAGGCGACGAGCACTGATGATTTGATTCAAGCCCACCCATGGCAAACTGAACTCACTGGACATTTGAAGGGCATTTGGGAATTGTGTGACCTTCTATGTTCCTTTGTATATAAGGTCCATGGCACTCTGTGTGGACCTCCACTGTAACATTTACAGATCAAACAGTGTTCCCATCACCCCACTAACCTCAGTAATTGAAAAAAAAAAAAATGAAGAAAGACTGAATCCACCATTATTCATTCTGCCATCCAGCTCAACTGAGCAAGAAGTACCTGAAGGTGACAAAGAACTCCATGGTTACTCTAACAGAGCTACAGAATTCCTCTTCATTGGGGATGTACCTGCTAAAAGTACAGAAGCACAAGGAAAACTATTTTCTGGTCAAATCCCAGGCATTGTTGATTTCCTGCCTTGTCCCTTCACCGCAATAAAGAATCAGGGTAGTGAAAATGAACATGTCACTCGTTATCTGCCATTTACACCAGTCAGACATAGCATACATAGTGTTGTTATTGGGGACCCTTTGGGTTGTGGGAAGGGGCCTCTGTGGCACATCTCACAGATCAGTTTGGGACCTAGTGATTTTGGAGGCCAGGTCAACACTTGGTGCAATTTTTTTTTTAATTTTTATTTTTTTGTTTTTTGAGTTGTTCCTAAAGCGATTTTGTGTTTGTCTGTGTCAGACTGCATCCTGCTGGCTATGGCTGCTGCCATGTGTGTCATTGCTATGGGGTGGAGGTGTCTGGTCTGGCCTTGGTGGGTGGTACATGTCTAAGTCACATCCACAGGAATGCCAAAAGTTTCCCAGTAGAACAATTAATGGTCACAAGATGATCTATGTTATTCACTTCACTAGTTGCAGCTGATTGGTGTATATGACTTGACTTGGCCATTGTAACAATAGTTTGCAAGGCCGCCTACAAGAAATTATAGATAATGGATGGGGGGAAATAAATAGTCTGCCAGTAATATTCTTCCTTTATAACCTCCCCACAGTGAAGAATGAAGGTGGTAGGAAATTAAAAAGTCACACCTTCGGTCTCCTCCCTCCCCCAGTTTGCAAGGTCCTCCTTTCCCCCCTTGTGCATCCGTCTGTGTTGTGCTTGACGGCAGGAGTGAAGCCAGGTGTGCGAGTGTCCCTAGCACCTGCCAACTTTCCACAATCATCTGTGCCTTTCTCTGACTGCCCAGGTTTAAAAGGTTTCTGACTTAACGACCCCATAGAACATCAGAGGAGAGACTTGACGATGGCGGTTCATGGATGCTTGTCATCAATTGAGCAGGATGAAAATAAATCTACAACGCAACAAAGGATAAAAAAGGTGACACATATTGGTGATTCTAAATTGCTTGCAGGCGTGCATTTGAGTGCAAATGGTCTTAGTTAGCCATGTGACAGACTGCCCCTCATGTCCCTCTAAAGTGGATATGTGGATATGAATAATGGATGGATAGAAGAGAGAAATTCTCAAAACAATTAATCAAAATTACACATTGGGTTGTGACAAAGTGTTCAATAGGCATTGACATGCATTGCATATAGAAGAAGAACTAATAAAAGATGCAGTTTCTCCAACAACAAGACTTATTTTGGGCCCCACTGCTTTACTCTCATGGCACAGTATAGTATGGAAATAAGGAAAAGGTCCAATTATTCAACATTTTTGAAGTCTCTATGCCTTTTTGTTTCTTTCTTTTTATTTTTTGTCAGTTACTTAGCAACGGTGTTCTATTGACTCTGATTTAACCGTCAGGCTGCAAGGCATACCCTTCTCTTAGCCAGAGAAGACAGATGTGTTGAGAGTGTAGTAAAGGAAGAGACATAGATATATAGAGATATATAATCAGATATATAATAAACAGCCACAACTTCTGTACCGAAGAACTTTCAACCTCATTTACACCTTGAGATGGAGCCTCTCACAATGGCTTTGTTAGAGCACCATTCATAAGGCAAGTGGTGCTTTTCCGTGATACCCTGCCTCATCGCCTACTGTCTGTCCTGCACCTGCATCCTATCACACAACCAACCTCCTTGACACAACTGCCCACCAGTCTCTTAGAACTGAAAAAGATACTTGGATGAGTGGACAAATGTCTTCTCAAAACTCCAGTTACCTTTTTGAAACGCCTTTTGGATTACCATGACCTGGACGACTGAGAATCTTCAGACATATTTATACGCACTTGTGGAGGGACACAGTCAAAGTCAATTGTCCATATAAAAGAAACACACTCCTTGCATCCACTCTGGCCTCTCTTACACACACATATACACACACATGCAGTTGGATGCTGTTACAGCCCTCTGACTCCGCTCTTTGTTGTGTTTCCAGATGGCTGCTGACTCGAGTCCATCAAACACCCCTCTTCTTGCTCCGTCCACCAAACTTCCTGTTTAGACTATAACAGTCAGCTGCCGACTGCTCTGTTATCTCCAGAAAGCAGCAGTGGCGGCTCTGGAGTGATCAGTGCGTAGCTGAGCTTTTCATTGATCGCAGTTGGACCAAAAGAAACCCCTTCATCCAAGCTTGTGAAGCTTGTGAAAATGCTCGTCTGGCTCCAGCAGTTGCTTCAACGTCTCCCCTTGACTCCACCCCACTTGGCTCAGCTAAGCCTGGAAAATTAGGAAAGTTTAAAAAAATGGAAACACATCAAGCCACAGTCATCCGCCAGAACAAATGATTTGGGTCTAATTTCGTATGGAAATGAGGGATGCGGAAGAAAACACTCCAAAAACAGCACCAAAGGGCCTGCAGTAATTGAATGTCGCTCACAGGAGATGGTGTGGTTGGCTACAGTCTGACAAGCTGTGCAATAGCGTCACAGGATGTTTTTGGGGACAAATTACAAAAGGAAAAGCCTGTAACTTTGTGCTTACTCGTGTCCAGCATTCCTCCTGATGTCTTCTCGCTTTGTCACCAGCTGGAATGCCAAGCAGTATCTTCCTTCAGTCCTTGTCACTGTTGTGGTCCATTAACTAGAGCCTATGCCAGGTTTAAATGCCATTTCAAATCCCTTGCATTGTTACAGGATTAAAACAGCCAC
Source organism: Mugil cephalus (assembly GCF_022458985.1). Taxonomy (NCBI): domain Eukaryota; kingdom Metazoa; phylum Chordata; class Actinopteri; order Mugiliformes; family Mugilidae; genus Mugil; species Mugil cephalus. Next base: position 18,526,304 of record NC_061790.1, on the reverse strand, counting down.
AGATTACTAGTTGTGCTGGTCAACAAACTGTGGAAGTATGTAGTTTGGTTCATTTCAATGTGAGATTTTATCATGACATCACAAGGGATAATGTAAATTATTATTATTAAATTATAAATTATATTATTATTAAAAAAGAAGTTAAATCCTCAGGTTTTGCGCTGTAAGGAAATCTGACTGCATTTGTTTTGAAAATGTCATGCTGACACATTTCAGAGGAAATGTTTCAGCTTGGCACATCTTGACTTCCAGCTAGTTGCTGGAGACAAACAGAGCTACACAGATGAGGCATAGCATTATGACCATCTTCCTAATATTGTGTAGGTCTCCCTTGTGCCTCCAAAACAGTTGTGACTCATCAGAGAATGGACATGGGTCTTCTGAGGGTGTCCTGTGGTGTCTGGGAACAGGATGTTGTTAGTAGGGGTCCTATGGGTTGAAGGGAGGGGCCTCTGTGGATCATCTCACAGGCCAAGTCAGCACCTTGTGCTGTTCTTCTGTGTTTTTGAGTTGTTACTAAACTGTTTGTGTTTCTGTGTCAGGCTGCATCCTACTGGGGGGTGACTGCTGCCATCAAGGAGTGTCATTGCGATGGGGTGGAGGTGCCTGGTCCAGTCTAGGTGGATGTCTAAGTAACATCCACATGAATGCCAGGTTGAAAAGTTTCCCAGCAGAACACTGAATTGTCAGAATGTCTGATCAGTATATCATCTACAAATGGAAGGAAACATGTGCTGCCTCATGTCATGCCATGACACGGAAAAATTTCCCAAACAATAAATATTTTGTAGTATGGACACAGCAATAAAAAGAATAATCACTAATGATTTGCGAACTGGAGTTGCCGACTTACCCATCATGACAAGAGGTGACCCTAGTGATCTCGAGATCATTCAAAACTCCTGAGGCTATATTCTATAGGAGCTGCTCGTGGCAATTGTACTGTAGTGAAACGAAACATAGATAGGAATTATTTTAATCCAATCATAGCGTTATGTTGGGATGCAGAGTTAAACTGTTCTGCCGAATGTGCTCAGCATAGAGCCCCGATACAGGCCAAGCTAGCTTAATAAGCGCCCCGGGGGATGGAAATAGCTCCTCTTTGTCAGAATAATAAGGTATTTGTTATTTCACATGGGGATGCATATACGCTGGATGTGTGCAGGGAGGAGAAATTACATGAGCAGGATTTCATTACCTTGCTTGTGAGGTGATTAGTCTGATTATATCTCAGGTAATCCCTGCTGTTGGAATTGCAATAGATTGGGATGATATTGGCTTCACCCAGATATGAAGATATTTAGTAAGCTAGTAATGTACAATTTTTTTCCCAGTGCAGTAGGTATTTGTGCTGTTATAAATACTCCAGATATCTATTCTCTTATGCAGCGTTATGTAATAACACTGTGTTCTTCCACTCGAGGTTTTCATTCTGTAATTTGTTTTTCTTATCTCGTCCTTGCAAGACCAATAAAACCGTATTGATAATTTTAGCCACAGTGACATGTTCTTTCTGGGTTCTCTGGGAGAGGTGGTATATCACAGAGGAACAAGAATCTGTGAAATGGCTGGGAAGTTAACCCCAAGTAGGACTTTATATTGTCCAACAGGCACCAGGTTTGCTGTGTTAGGTTTGTAGAATTGTAGTCAGTAGTCTAACGGCCTGGGAAACTAGAATGAGTTACTGACACTTTGGTTAAAGACACTTCAAATAAATTACTATATAATATTTGCATGGGCACAGCAATTAACACACTGACACATATTCTGAAGGATGTCATGTATACTATAAAGGGAGATTATTACTTATAGGCACAGCAACACTAGAAAATGAACAAGATACATTTTTATACACTTTATTCTAAATGGATTTATTTATTTATTTTTTCCTTTATGAAAAAACTAACTTGCCAGAATTATAATTATTTCATTATTTGACTTTTGTTTTCAATTCAATTCAATTCAGTTTTTATTTATATAGCGCCAAACCTTGAGCAGAACCCAACTCATATGGAGGAACCCATCTGCTGAAGGCCAGCCGGGTAGAAGAGGAGGAGATAGAGAGAAAAGAAGAGCAGGAGAAACAAGATAAACAAACTTCTGTCATAGATACATACATCAATCTGAAGGAAACATGTAGGGTCTAGTAATATAACACATAGCTGATGATCTGTGACAGTTTGTGAGTATAACAGGAATCATGGGCAGGTTGGTGAATTGTTCATCTAGGTAGGAGTGAATAACTGGAGGAGGACATGAAGACTGGGGCAGATGCAGTTTATGGAGCTCCACAGGTCTGATACACAGCACTCCAGACCATGAAAACTGGGCTGGTTGATGAGGCCACAGCAGCAGATGTAGCTTAAAACTCCACTTCTTCTTTAAATAAAAACATTGCAGCACAGTGATTTCATTCAGCATTATGTATGAGATGGTGCATATACTGTACAGTTTCCACAGCTACTTCTCTAGATTGTTGAGGCATGTATTTGTCTGTTAAGATATAATTCTTTCCTGCGCAAGACTAAAAATGACTAACCTGACCTCTTCTGCCGCAGCTAATCCCACCTGGACAAGCCTTTATATAACCCTTGGTATTTTCCAGAGTGGTCCTTTGCTCTGGGACGCAGTGTAAATGTCAAACTAACCATAAGTGAAGCAGTTTTGCGCGCGCCTGAGACATGAATTACAAGCAATGAAATAGATGGTGATTGCTGACACCCATGTTTCTGTGAGAGGGTAGTGTTGGCTGACAGCATCAGAACGCCAGCGCATGCACTAGATCTGACTGAGCACGGCAAGCGAGGCCGATTACTGACAGATATCCCCTTGAGGTTAAAGGTGCGTAGCATCCTAACATTACAAACTGAGATCTGGTGGCTGTTGCTTTATTTTTAAACAAAAAAGATTTAATAATTAAATAGAGGTGTTTGACCGTCACTTATTCAGTTGGTGAGGGCTGAGTGCTTCCATTTTAATATTCTTTTTGTATGTCAAGTATAGTCCAATAAGTGTCATCATTAAACCACAGAGCATTGTTGGTCTGAGCTGAACAAAGCATTGGTTACATCATCCATGGTCATTCATCAGCTATGCACATATTAACTGAAGAGTAACACCCAATCGCACTCATACCTTTTTGATATTTTATGCTCGAGTGTTACTGCAGCTTCCTCTGTTTTTAAATGGCTTGTTTTAAATTGTTGTGTGTGTGTGTGTGAAAGTAAACACTCAAATTAGCGGTCTTAACCAGCACTAGGGATGTCCATACGGCATAATTTGATGCTCAACATAATCACCCAGCACTGGCTGTCACATCGGTTCACACATGCCAGTTTATTTAAATGTGTGAGACTGCAGAGTCCCACAGTAATGAAGACAATTTCCTACTGTAACAGCCTTTACTTGCATTGAAATCATATGGCAGCGCAGTGGGGTAGTAGTTAGGTTCAGAAAGACAAAGAGTCTTTCTTTCTGTGCAGATGTTCTCTCCGTGCCTGACAGGTTTTTCTTCAGGTGCTCAGGCTTCCTCCCACATTTCTAAGACAAACATATTAGGTTAATTGATGTATAACCTAACCTAGAGTGAACGATTTTGTCTTTCTCTGTTAGCCTTTGATGGACTGGCCAACCAGTGTATGGTGTACCCTGGCTCTCACCCAATAACAGGTGGGATAGGCTCCAGCTCACCCATGACCCTCTACAAGATAAGCAGGAACAGATAATGAATAAAAGCCACATGGAGAGGTCAGCGTTCAGTATTACCATTCTTCATTTTTACTTTCAGTTGACTTCACCAGGGCGGTATATCACAGCTACAAACTCCTTAGATGTATTTTTGTATGTCAGTTTACTCTGACCCACTGACACCTAAACGCTTTCCAAATCCGGCATTGACAGATCTCACCCTTTGCAGCAAAATTGTTCCTCATGAGTGGGAAGTAAAGCAGTGGGCTCAAGAACACAACTGCTCTCCATAGGTGCATTGTCTTCCAGGACGTCCTGTTATGTTTCTGCCTCCATCTTCCATTGATTTATCCCATCTGTAGACTCCTCTTCTAGTAGTTACTAAAATGGCTGCAACTGCCCTCGTAACAGCTGATGTGGTAATCCACCTCTCCATTTAGTAGTTGTTTCCAGAAAGTCAGATCCACACATGTATTAAGAAGCTTGCTGAATGTGCAGCTGATTGAGTGTCCTCTGCAGGAGATCTTTAATGAGTCATGCCATTTCATTTACACTCCAGGTTTACATTCAGTCAGTTTTGAAAAAGTCACACACGAATAAGATGTATCCACCTTATATTTCCCCACAATGAGTGTAGTGTTGCACTGTGTTACGGTCTTTGAACATCTTCTCTACCCCAGAAGTGTGAACACATTATTTATGTTGCTGTTCTTGTGACCACCATGAATTAAATGATTTAAGTAAATGGTTTTCTACGGTCCTGTCACATCAGTCACCATCTCTTGCTGTATGTGGCAATATGAATGAGTTTTTGACTGTTGCTCAGATGCATAGACTGTATGTAAATATGGACAACACGTCCCCCCGTCCTTGCATTGACCAAACTGATGCTAGTTAGTTTCTCAATACTTTTTTTCTGTTCTCACAGCCCTACTTTATGGAGCGGTTGGCAAATGTCTTATGCTGTTTCTATAGCAACAAGTAACTCTAATTATTCTGAAAAATTGACACTTGAGTATGCATCAGCCTTATATTAAATACCTGAAATGACAGAAAACAGTCTTTGAAGAAATTCTGTTTGATGTTTACTTTAGGTTTGGCCTAAGTCCCATCCACTAATATGGAGGAGGTGCAGCTTATAACCTATACTCCAGCGAGACACCAGGGGGAGCTCTACTTACTTTGGCATCAGCGCCATATATTAGGGTCTGGCCACCTAGAGAATGGATGTCAACTAATTTCTCCTTATTAAACGTCAATGTCTCTCTTTGACGTTTGTTAAGATTTTATATAGAAAAAGGAATACCATCATTAATGTGTACCTCAATCTCAAAAACGGCCAACACCACTTTACAAATGAATGAAGTTAACCAAGCCTTATGCTAGCTAGTTATCTATACTAAAAGCTTAGAAAAGTAGCAGCAGTGAAACCCTTGTGTGCATGTAATTTGTTCTGTAATCCGTCTTTATTTACAGTCTAATCTGTTGTCTAAAAGCATGTCCCAATACATTTTTTAAACAATAATTCTACGATATTTTATGCACTTATCAGTTTTTCTGTAATTCAATGTTAATTTCTTGACAAACGAGCAGAAATAAGCACTTTGATCAAACAAATGAATTCAGCATCTCACAGTTAAAGAAAAACTACTGTTAGTCAAATGTAAACACAAATAATGTGAAACGCATCTGGCTTTTGTGGATTCCTCAGGGACTGGGATCCCTAGACAGATGCCTCACGGAGCTTGACTATTTGCCTGCAAGTAATGCTCAGGGGTAAAATGTACCAGATCCTGTAAAAATCAACATCTTTTTTTATTTTGTGACTGTCTTTCAAGAGTTAACATTACAGAACCATAAAAGAAATTCAAATAAATTCATAGTGGCATGTAATATGTGTGTGCTTGTGTATTACTGAGTCAGATCATGTTACAATGACACCTGGTTGAATTATTAAAAAAAAATAAAAACATATATGCTATGGTATTCTCTGTCTGTCCTCATGTCAAGTTTAGACAAAATGGTTTAGTCAAAATCATTTTGAACGTATTCATAATTCACAACTTTATTTTGGACTTTTAGGGCAGAATGATAGGCTGTTTTAGCTAAGCCTGACTCTTCCATTCCAGGATTTAAAGAGGGCGTGTGCTGCAGTATATCAAGCGAATGAATAGCAGAGACATGAATAAAGATATCTCAACAAACTATCAATTATCCTCCAATGCATGAGTCTGCCTGCTGTCTGCAGAGCACTGACAAACCTGAGACGTAAGGCTTGTTATAGAACGCCTGCACTGTAACTAAAACCAGTTTGACAACAGAGCAGTTGTTCAGACACACACATACACACACACACTGCCAGATTCATATTATAGTAAGCACAATATAAGAGCAGACAGGGGTAATTTCAGAAACCAAACGGGACACCTGGGTTCCATGTTCTGTTGTGCTAACTAATCACTGCTGTCAAAGGCCAGACAGCTGCTGAACGCTGCCGCCGCTGTGGCCCCAACGGCCTGAAAGGCACGAGGCAAACCATGAGAGAAGCTGCTCGTTGTAGCGGAACAAAGACAAGATATTGCTTAAACAGTGCAACTTCAACAAAGTAAAATTGAGAGCACACACACACACACACACACACACTGACAAACTGTGTTTAATACAGTTGGGCTCGTTGCAGCTGTGGAGCAGCAGCTTGATTGCAAAGTGGAGGCGAAAACATTTAGAGGAATTATTTAGTCGAAAATAATTACCACGATCGTCACAGCCCTTTCCAGCTGGGAATAGTGCAAAATAACTTCTAAGCAGAAACTTGGTCATTCAAATTGGAAACATTTAAGTTGTTCAGCTTGGCGGTGTCAAAAGAGCAACTTCTAATATGTGTCAGCAATCTGAAATGGAAGGCTACTTGCTCAGTTTGCCCAGTCCTAGGGGGGCAACAATAGCACTTGATTATGCTAAGAAAAAAATATGGTTGTTGTTGTTTTTTTTTTTATCCATTGATCAGGAATAACATTATGACCACCTTCCTAGTATTGTGTAGGTCTCCCTTGTGTCTCTAAAACAGTTGTGACTCATCAGAGAATGGACATGGGTCTTCTGAGGGTGTCCTGTGGTGTCTGGTAACAGGATGCTGTTAGTGGGGGCCTTTGGGTCCTATGAGTTGAGGGGAGGGGCCTCTGATCATCCCACAGATACTTGATCAGTTTAGGATCTAGTGAATCTGGAGGCCAGGTCAACACTTTGCGCTGTTCTTCATGTTTTTTTTAATTACTTAACTCATATCGTCACAAGATGGTCTACGTTATTTACTACTGTCACTATTACCACTACTGTCAGTGGTCATAATGTTATGCCTGATTGGTGTATCTCGTCTTCCATATTCCTTATTGTTCCATGTGTTCATATGTAAAATTTACAAAATGAACACCAGATGAGAAGATGTGTATGGCGAGGACACCTTAAGAACAACTTCAGTCCAACCAGAAAAATGACGGGATGAAGGATTTTTCAGGTGTGATGCACAAGCTTAAATATATCCAATCTTCTGCGTACATCCATCACTCATGACAGTTAATGACGTGACTGAGATTAAAATTTACATTTAATCCCTACCTTGGCAACTCTTAGGTGTGTCTCATCACATGGGAGGGGGAGGTATTTCAAAGTCATAGGCACCTCTAAAGGACAGTGCTGAAGGAAGGTTGAGCGAGAGCCTCGGTTTGTTCCACCGCTCAGCTCATTTATTCAGAGAAAGTAGCTCAAGATCCTCCCCATTCATTAAAGCTGCTTCAGCAATCAGCTCTCATAATCAACTCATGAACGCGAGACCTCTGGTGTGTCAAAAAATGCCACCTGCTCACAAATTGCAAACAAAGTATCACTGGAAATAATGAGAATCCATTTAATTAGATAGCTGTCACTCATACACACTGCCATCCGCCGTAAGTTTAACCTATTGTGTCATCTCACAGTCCCATAGAATCTTGAACTCGCTATAATGAGTGTTATTCCTAGTACGAGTACGAGTCCTAGTACGACGACTGGGAGAACTGGTGCTACAGGGAAGGTTTGCAAAGAACATCATGAAAGTGATGCCACTGCCTGCGCAGATTACAATAAGCTCCAACCAGTACAACACATGGGAGTGGCAGATGGTCTATCCACAATTTTCACTTTGGATTCCTTCAGGCTGAACTAATGGAACTTTTATAGGTGTTGAGATCACCTACAAAAAAGGTAGGAAGTATAGTATGTTATGTATGATGCATATAATGGAATAATGCAACCAAATTTAACTTTGACAGCAGTCGTTCCCTAATGTTATCTGTAGCCATGTCAGATCAGAAAATGTTGTTTTTACACCAGTGATTTCTGACAATGTGGAAGGCATGGAAAAATGCAATATACTGCAATACATTCGGCAGTACCTCTGCGCTCTGTCAACTGTTCTGACAGCGAGCCCCAATCCAAAATAATTATTTTTCCAGGAAGAAAATAAACCTGAACTGCACGTGTACTTGAAAGTCATTCAGGTTTAAAATAGGATTAGCATTGCACTGTTTCTTGATTGTGATGATGCTCAAGCAGCGTTCAGGCTGCCCAAATGGAAAAGTGTAACCCTTACATCTGAATGGATGTAGTTTTCTTGGGTATTACAACTCAACAGCTTCTGGATGCCTTGTAACTATCAGATTATGTTGGTGTGATATCAATTCTACTTTAAGTGTCTTCTTCCCTTTAATACTGGGGCTCTTATCTCAGTGTGCGAACACACAACACAACGACAATGAATAAATAAACCTGTGACTCATACTTCATTGTTATTCTCACTTGTGTGTACCGCACAATTACAATGGACCCTTGAGCTGAGTTTGTGATAAACTAAGAAATAGAGATAGAGGTTACATGATGAAAGGCAGAGAGTTAATTACACAAGCTAATTACACAAGTCACGTATTAGGTATTAATACTGCTCTGCTGTTTAGAACAGGACGCTGTTTCTTGTAAACTGTTTTGCCAAAAGCAAAACAGTTTACAGTCATCTGGTCATTTTGCACCAGTGAAACTATTTCTCAATAATGATCTGAATTGAACACTTAGCATATGAGTTAAACAGTAATGTTATGCACTTACATCATCAATTCAATATTAACTGCACAGTGTTAATAACAACCTAGCTGTATTCTGATGTTAACTTATATCCACAGCAGAAAGCCTAGCTCATTCATTCATTCATTGCCCCACGCAGACACAGGGAGAACATGCAAACTCCACACAGAAAGGCACCAGTTGGCCGATCGATTCAAACCCAGAAGCTTAGTGCTGTGAGGCATCAGTGCTAACCGGTGTCGAAGAAGACGAGGAAAGAGATGGGACAGAAATGGAAACACTTATCAACAAAAGTGGAGATAGACAGGCCTGTAGCTGCACAGTATTGTGGAGGAAATCTTGCCTGTTTCCATGGTGGAATCACAGTCTTTTCAACAATTTACTGAGCAAAATACACACGGAGTGGACGCCATCAGACAGGAAAACATTAGCAAGAAAGAGCATAAAAAAGATTGTGTACATGTCCTCTTTTTAGTATAACGATTCATTCTTATGTGGGCATATTGTTTAAGTTCATAGTGTTAGTTGCTGCACATGAGGTGATGTCATGGAGTAATCCAAAAGTAATATAACTTTTTTTCAGTATCTACCCCAACAGTGGTGCTAACCACCCCACCACAGTACCGTCACAAATCCCCTGTTTACATTCAATAAGCTAAGAGTTGGATCCTGGAGATTGAGAGTGTTATCTATCTCTCTGTATTTCATTTGGAGAGTATGTGTAGCCGGGATGAGTCTGCAGGATCCCGACTACGCTGTTAGTGTGTAGTACTCTGTGTCAATTACAGGGGACACGGGGCTGGTTCTCACATTTGACTTTATTTATACCTGTATGACAGTGACACGAGACACAATGCGTGTGCAATGGTCACCTCCTCTCCACATAACTCTAACACCCCCCCCCCATACATTGAGCTTATAGGCCACGAAATGGAGGACCCACACACACAATTTTATAGATTGCTTTTTTTTATGGATTAAGTACCAAGTACTGTGATCCATTTGATTGGTCCTGAAAATAAGGGGAGCAGTGTGCTGTATTATTTTATCAGCTTGTCAGAAAAAAAGAGAAACTTTATTTTTATGTTAACAGTATCTTGGAGTTCAGATCATCTTACACTCATTTTAAAAGATTTTTAATGGCTTTACTAATAGGTACTGTGATTCATTCTCTTGGCACTTTCAGAAATAAGGGGAAGCAGTGTGCTGTATTATTTTCTCAGTTTGTCAGAAAAAAAATAGAAGCAATTTTTATGTTGTTACAAGCAACTGCTTGTGTAAAACATTGTTGAAAAATATAATAAGAAATGAAAATATCATCACACTTTTTCATAGTAAACATATTTCTAAAGGTGATATTGACATGAAATTTTCACCAGGTGTTGGTAACAACCCAAGTAATCCATACATAGAAAGAAACCAAAACAAATAAGTTCAGGAATTAAGTTATGTGTAATAATGTGAAATAACAGAGGGGAAAGGTATTGAACACACGCAGAAAGGGAGGTGGCAAAAGGCATGGAAAGCCAAGACACCAGCTGAAATCTATCAGTGATCAGAAAGCCATTCTGCCTCTTGTCAGTGCAAATTAATCAGCTGGTTCAGTCCAAACTGATACCTATAAAATGGTGTGTCATTACCAAGGTGTCACACAAGGAACATCTCATGATGGGTAAAAGCAAAGAACTCTCTCAAGACCTTCACAACCTTATTGTTCCAAAACATTCAGATGGCCTTGGTTCCAGAAGGATTTCTAAACTTCTGAACGTTCCAGTGGGCACTGTTGGGGCCAGATTCCAGAAGTTGAAAGAACATCAATTGACCATAAATTGGCCTCGCAAGATCTGAACTCTTTGGCTGCACACACCATGTTTGGAGGACAAAATGCACTGCACATCACCCCAAAAACACCAAACCAACAGTGAAGTTTGGAGTTGGAACATCGTGGTGTTGGGCTATTTTTCTGCATATGGTACTGGCAAACCTTATATAATTGAAGGGAGGATGGATGGAAAAATGTACTGAGACATTCTTGAGAAAAATCTGCTGCCATCTACCAGAATGTTGAAATGAGGGTGGACGTTTCAGCAAGACAATGATCCCAAACACAGAGCCAAGGAAACTCTCAGCTGGCTTCAGAGAAAGAAAATATACATAAATCACCTGACTTGACTCCGATTGAAAATCTATGAACGGAACTAAAGATTTAAAGGATGTTTGTGTGGAAGAATGGACCAAAATCACACCAGAGCAATGCATGCGACTAGTCTCCATACAGGAGGCGTCTTGAAGCTTTATTACCAATTTACCAGCTTTATTCCATAATTTTTCCCTCTGTTATTTCACATTATTACACATAACTTAATTTTAACTTAATTGTATGGATTACTTGGGTTGTTACCAACACTTGGTGAAAATTTCATGTCAATATCACCTTTAGAAAAATGTTTACTATGAAAAATTGTGATGTGTTCAATATTTATTTTACCTGCTATATATGTAGTCAGCCCCAGTCCTAGGAAACAGGTTAAATCAACCCTAATGAATTAATTGACCCAACTTAACTAAATTGACTTGGACACGGGAAATACAAACAAGTGTTCCTTGGTGAAACAAAGTATCTGATTTAGTTTTGCTGGTTTATTGATGAAGATAGCTTTAACCAATGCAGCTGCCAACTGAAAGCTTGCTGTGCCATCACCTCGCCTCCCACACAGGATGAAGGCAGTATCGTTTTTTCCACGGCTGTATGGCTCAACAGATGAGAAATTAATTCCAATAGAAATCCTCTCAAGTTGACGTGTAACTACGAAAAATACATTGTGTTCTGTAACATCAAGCATCACTTAATACAACCAGACTTAAGAGTCGGATGGAGTTCAATCAAGACTCTCGTCAGTACAAAACGCAGCTAGCATGCTGGAATATGAAATGTCACATCATTTCATGTGCAAATGAAGCAATCTAGTAGTAATTGGAATAAATGAACCCTTTCGCCTCATCATCTCCTTCGTAATCATGCATCTTCCTTTCATCCTCTGATTTCAACTCTTACTTCCTTTCCTCCTATTTGTCTATCATACTTGATAACTGCAACAAACTGCATCTCTTGGTGTTTGTGTGTGTACTATCCTAACCTTGCAAAAATATAACTTGAATGGCCTTGGTACAGAAACCCCCCTCTATCATTTATTCATCACAGCTTCTGATCACCGCTTGGATTGCACTTTGCAAATGATGTTTCTTTTCACTGGGCTGTTCATTTGCATCTGACTAGCAATTTCTGACTTTGAAGCGAGTGTGGTGGCATACAGTGTACTGTAAATGTGAACGTGCACACAGACGCACCGGCTCATAACCGGTGGGGTAGGTATGAGAGATCATGAGTATTGGATACACTCTCTGCAGCAACATTGACATACAGTATGGTCACATGGTGTGCCTCAGATAATTTGAAAACCATCACTTTGTTAGAAGAAAGTGGTCAATATATATTAAGAAATGGAAGATAAACAGTTTCCATGTCATTCCTCTGTCTCTGCTATGACCTGAGTGACCTGGCATTAGAATATGTCTCCACATAGGTCATCAGATCTTGGTTCTGGGCTGGGTTTTTATGTGGGAAGTAGAATATTGCCAAGACATATGCTGTCTCAAAACAGTGCTGGAGTGCTAGTGTCTCAGAACCACAAACACTGGTGTGTAGGATGCCTGTGCAGACTCCTGACATGATAAATACTTAAAGACTCAAACAGCACTGCACCCAAGTTAAGAGGAGATTAACACTTGTAGTGTTTTAGTTTGGCCTAATACTGCAGCCCGTCACCAGGGGGAGTACTACTTGCTTTGGCCTTTCATCATACTGTGTATGGTTAGATTATGCCCCATATGGAAATCCCAGTAGAATGTTACTGGACTCATATTCTAATAAGAACTGTGTCTGGCTACTCTAGGCTATTGGGCAGGTGTTTCAGTGGAAATATGTCTCTTAGTTCTGAGTTAGCCTTAGAGTTGTGTAACTAGATCTACACAATCTTTTTTTGTCTGTCTGTCATGTGTTGTATTTCCTGTTTTACTTTGTTAAGCTGTGGATTTCCTGTCTTGAGCCTCCTTGTCCCTTGATTGTTCATTGGTTTCACCTGCTGTCATTGCTCTAATCTGCTTCACCTGTGTCTTGTCATCCCTCAGCCCTCATGTGTATTTATAGCCCTGCCTTCGCTTTGTTCCTTGTCGTGTCGTTAATGTTGGCTCCATGTGCCCATGTCTTGTTCCATGTTACCTCGTCCATGTTCCTTGTTTTGCTCCATGCCATGCTCGCTCATGATTCTTTTGATTTTTTTACTATCCTGCCTTGTGCAGTGCTTTTTTTTTTGGTTAATTATTAAATACTTCTTCTTGAACTCCCTGCCTCATCCTTATCGTCCTGCACCTGGGTCCCCACCTCAACACCCATCCTACCTGACAGAAACTTGCATTAGTCTAATCTAAGCGACCAAGTGGCGCAACAATCTTTCAGTGAAACCATGTAAACAAATCATCCTAACTCTCCCCAAAACTCATGAAGAAGACTAAGTTGTATGTACATGTTTGTACATGTGTGAAAGGTTAGTCGAAGGGTATCTTGGTTTGTGATCGTAGCTCTGTATCCCTGCTGTGTCACTGCCTGAGCAGTGTGCTATTAGAGCCATGAGTCATCAGGAGGAGACAGAGGGACACGTGTGTGCGCACACACACACACACACACAAGTATGACAATCCTCTTGAAAAGACTTTGCAAAAATAGCATCTTTTATCTTTGTTTTCTTTATTTGGTGTGCCACTCCATGCTTTCTTTGACAGATGACGGTGCAGAGACGGATAAGGAACGTGGAGTGGGAACAGACCGCATATAATGGGGATCCTGGGCATTGTACATTTCCTGTCCAACTCAGCCAACAGAATCAGCATGTTTCCTTGTTTTAAGTGGATAAATGAAAGTGTTTTCCCTCTGCCAGGGTCGGACGTTGCAAATGGATGTGTCTGTCTCATATACTGAACGTATCCATCACTTCAGTTTTTCTTTGCTGAGATTTCCAGTATGACAGTGCTGGAATGCAAGTATAGAATGTATTTTGTTTGCTGCAGACTTCTCCTTCACTTTTGTATTTTTAACTGGCCAGCCATCACTACTGATGAATGCTGAAAGGACCAAAGCTTTACATTCAACACTTAACACATGAGTTTGACTAAGGTCCCAAAAAGAAGTCTGGGATGATATTTAATGCTATGACACTTGATGTTGAGCTCCTTAAAGACATGGTTCCATCCTATGCTCATCCTGAAGAAACAAACTGGACTTATGATACATCTTCACCGAAACTTGACTTAACATGATCTAAGACACTTTACTTATTCAGACTTTACAACCTATAAAGACTGGACGATTTGATTTCTTCACTTATCATCAAAGACTTTAAACCTGGCTTGACCGTAAAGATTTCTGGCATAATTTGCTTAAAACTACTGATTCGATTTCACTGTAATTCCAGGATGGTCGCTGCAGTGATGGAGGAGATCCGAAGCATTCAGTGCTTACTGACACATAGGGTATGGTGACCAGGGACAAGGGAACTAGACTCCTTTTTACCATAATATGGAGGGACTAATTTGCTCAGATAATGTCATTTGCTGTGCAATTTTTATATGTAAGTTTTTTGTACATAGTGTTTGCTGTGCAAGTGTTTAAGTACTTTTTTGATGTACACTTTTGCTGTGCAATAATTATTTTATAGTCTTCAGTTTGTAAATAAATACTAAAGAAAGAGCACTGTTTGTTTTTCTTTCTACTACAGTACTCATCACTTTAAACTATACACGACCAAGTTGTCTTCAAAATCAGACATGCAGTTATAAAGGAGACAGCTTTTTTGCAGACTTTAGCAGATACTTTGCACACAGTAATTGCCCCATTCACAGGCATTTATCTTTTGAGTGATGAATAGCTTTCTGGTCATAAAGGACTAGAATGCATGCTTTACATTGTCTGTCCTCTCTTTGTAAAGATCTGAAATAGTAATGACAAACACAGAGACGATTAGACCTTTTTGTCCTGGCTTTATTGAACAGAAAAGTTGGCCATGAAACAGGTCTGACATAGATAGGCGAAAACAGTGCCCTGCGCAGAGGAACATTTTCTCCCATAAACTCTGTTAGAGCACGTCTTGTTTACTGCCCACCAGAACATTCCTCTCTGTTGTAGCAATGAAGACCTGGCTGTGGTAGGTTGTGTTCAAGACTGGCTGCCTCCTCTGACCAGATTGGATTGACAGTCTCTTTCTCCCCCCTCACAAAAATTGTGCAGTGCACAACATGTGGCAATAACATACAGCGAGAGGATTCTTTTGAGTAGGATTCTCCAACTAGTCTTCCAAAGGCTATTTCCACTGTGGTCCCTGCAGAGCTCAGACATTAAATGACTCTTGTTGCGTGGTAAGACTGGATGAACGGGTATATCCTTTGATGAGCCAGCCCATGGGAGGGCAGGCTGGGTCTCCAAGAAGAAAGAGCCTGACTGAGGTGCCATTTATGTCCTGTGGCCCCTACAAGTAGGAAGAGAGAAGGCATTGACTGCTGTTAAGATGATAAATACAGAAAGACACACACTTTATATACTGAAATGAAATGCTGTTAAGACATCACTAACCATTGGCAGTTTATGTGCCTGACCAAGCAACGCAGACTGTTGTAGTACATTCGCGTTGTGTGCAGATCCAGGGATCTTGTAATTGATGTTCCAGAACCTAAAAATTGATGAATGCAACGATAAGATAACCTACATAGACCTACACACAGCACACACGGACGCTAAATGTATTTCAGCTAACTCACCGATATGCATCGTCCACCACGGCTTGTAGAACTAAGGATGCCCAGCTTTTCCAAATGACAAAGTCTTGATAGCCATCACTTGGTGGTAAAACTGGGATCTGGGTTCCATCGATGGACCCCATGACTTGTCAGCAGAGTCAGAGAGTCTGATGGTGTGGTGGAGGTGCTGAAGGAGGATGTTGTGGTCGACTGTGTTGAAGGCTGCAGACAGATCCAGGAGGATGAGGAGGGATGGTGAGCCAGTGTCAGCTGCCATCAGCAGGTCGTTGGTGACTCTGACCAGAGTTGTTTCAGTGCTGTGGGCTGAACAGAAACCAGACTTGAATTCGAAGAAGGAGTTTGAATTGAGATGGTTCTGAAGATAGGCAGCAACTACTTTTCCCAGCACTTTTGACAGGAATGGGAGGTTGGAGTTGGGTCTGTAATTGGAGAGGATTTCTGGGTCCAACGTGGGTTTCTTAAGAAGGGGTCTGATGACAGCGGATTTCAGGTCAAGTGGAACATAACCAGCCTGGAGTGAGTGATTGATGACTTAAATGTAAAGAACAACTGTGGTTCTCATCTTGAGTGGAATCACAGTGTCCGTACAGTCACGTCCCGGGGGCTCAAAACACTTTCCATCAGTCCACACAGTTTTTTGAATGATCTGCGCGTCATTTGGAAATTGTCTCTCCATTCTGCGTCTGAGAACACTTTCATAACGACCCTCTCCCACCAGTCTATGCTCCTAACCTACATCCAACAGGAACGAGAGGTCCAGGACAGTAGTGACGGCACAGAGCATAGCATTGAAGACATGCTATTGTTGAAGTTCCTGACAGCATACGGCGTTCTAGGGACAGTGGGCATCTTATCTGCAGCATAAGGAGCGTGTACATTACGTAGGAGATTAAAAAAGTTGCACAGTTATCCATCTTGTTGTTGTTTGCAATGATGGTCTGCCGCATGAACGACTCCAGTTGTTTACCTATGACGTAAAGGTCAACCGGAAAGGGGGCTGTATTAACCTGCTGAAAAAAACATTTAGCTCCTCCAAATGTGGAGGAGGACGACATGTTTGCGTGAGTTATGCGAATTTCTCCGGTGCACGTAAACTGGGACAAGCACTCTAGTAAGAAATTCGAATTTTGAGTATAGCTCGATTGAGCTGTGAATGTAAACACACTGACTGACACTATGTCCTGTTTAATAGAGGACAAATGGGAAATTAAAATGGAAAAAACTGTTGTAGAAGATCTACCGCATAATCTGGTCTCAATATCCACATTTTAAAGATATCAAAGATGGTGAACGTTTTAATATTAGAACAAAATCCCCGCTGACGTAAAAGCAAGCTCCTGCAATTAACAGCAATATCATTAAATGACTGTATGATGTGATTAAACCTTTGCAGCTGATTAGCTGTGGAGAATAGAGGTGAAATGAGTGCCTGAGATGTTGAATACAGAGTGGTCTCAAAAGTAAGGCGCTAAACCCTTGAATAGAGGGAGAGATCCACGAGAGAAGGGAAGAAAAATGCCTTTGATGTGTAGTAAATGCATTAACATTCTCTCATTCGAGGTAATTGGAGTGTTGGGTTGGTGAGGTTTAACTTTCAGCTGAGGGTTTTATGCTAATTGATTTTTTTTATAATAAAAGGATTTTTCACGAGTTAGCGTCTCCCTCTAATAAAATGCTTAATCCTTAATCAAAATGTAAACACATTTATCTTTAAAGTGAGCATCAACAGGACAGGAAAATGTATTTATTTTAAGATATGATGCTTTTGCTATATTGGATTTATAGGAAGATATTTATTAAAAATTGCTTTTTGTCATGTTTAACTCATTTCCTGTCCACAAACGTAAATATCAAGACCACGTGTACATGTACTAACTGACTGATGTCTATTGGACCAAAGATGGCAGTACATCCATACATCGAGGACTTTTCCATTTCATGATGTTAAAGACTCAATGGCTTGAAATCTCAATCAAAATAAAACTGTATTCTGAAAGCACCCTCCTAATGAATTTTGATCCATATCCTATTTAAGTGAAAGGGGAAATAAACTTAACAAGTGAGAATTGTTGAGGAAATAAAGTTAATAAAAAATTGGAATTTAAGAAGACTTGATGGGTTGTCTTAGCTGTCATTGGATGGTGGGCAGGTTACGCCCTATCACACACACATGCACAACTACGGCCAATTTAGAATCACCAGTTAATCTAAAATGAATATGTCTGGACTGGGGGAGGAAACACAGACAGGCACAGGGAAACTTTAGGAGCTGATATTTATGTGGATGTTACTTAGACATGTAGCACCCACCAGACCAGACCAGACACTTACACCCCATAGCAATGACATTCCTTGATGGGAGCAGACATCCCCAGCAGGATGCAGCCTGACACAGACACACACCAAAACGCTTTAGGAACAACTCAAAAAACATCGAGAACAGCACAAGACGTTGACCTGGCCTCTAAATTCACTAGATGATCAAACTATTCAAGTATCTGTAGGATGATCTTCACAGGCCCCTCCCCTAAACCCATAGGGCCCAAAGGCCATTTTATAAACAGGCATAACACAAGTTGATAAAACAGAAGAATTAAATGGAAAACAATAAAACTGAAAAAAAAAATACAGTTAAGAATTAACTAAAACGTACTTAGAGAATAGTGTTCACTATTTTCTGTTTAAACAGGAATCATTACTTGAACTCTATTTAAATAGGAAGATGGACAATGCATTCCCATACCCACATTAGCCATAAGAAAAAAGGATTCATTGTATAGTTGTCTTATAAAGTGGTATATAAAGTGCAGACTGGTTGCACGGTTTCAGAATAGGACTGGTTCTGGTATACTCTGCACACATCCTCTGTGGTTAAACAGGCCAGCGAGTGCCTCACAGGTTAAAGATCTGCCCATCTAAGCCCAGCTGTCCTCACACCCTTCTACAGAGGAACGACAAGAAGCACTGGGGAGGGTTGTGAGGGCAGCAGAGAAGATCATTGGGGCCACGCTGCCAACCACTGGTGAATGACCAGGGACACCTCACATCCCTTCAAACTGTTTTCTCTCCTACCCTCAGGTAAACGGTACCGCAGCCTGAGGTGCAAAACAGGCAGATTCAAGGACACTTTTAGCCAACTGCCAGTTAAACCCAAAACAATAGAAAAGAACTGTAGCACCTCATCTCTAGCAACCTCATCTTCGTAGCATTTTCATACATGCAATATCTTGCGCCTTTATTTATTATGTATTGTGTATTGCATATTGTATTACATGTACAGATTAGTCTGTACGCCACATTTTTTACAATCACACAGCCTGGGTTTTTATTCTGTGTTATTATTGCACTGAGCAGTGCATCAATATTTCCAACCAACCAATGTATAAAAGTACAAATTTTGAGTCACCTATAGTTGCGTTTAAGGGAGGTGATAATATGAAGCTTTATGTCATATTTGATTCCTAAATGTTCAATGCATAAATTAATGATTCAATAAAATACCGAAATAATAAGTTAATATTGTGTGACTTGAAAACACATGCATGCCTTGTGTTATATGGAAGGGTGTCCTAATGGAGTGCTTGAAACAGCAAATATGCAGTCTTCTCACTAAAAAAAAGAAAAGAAATAACTGATATAGATTTAAAAAGCTGCAGTGGAAAAACAACAGATCAGCAAGACATGAGAAAAGTGACCTTTCTCATAACTAAACAACTCGCATAACCGCACAGCCACACACCCCACAGAAATACCCAAAAGGTTTGCAAGCTAAAACCCATGTTGTGCACCCTGAAATATAACCTGCTCCTAATCTTGCTGTCACCCTTGACTTGAATTCAAAATCCAAGCAGCTGTGATTCACTTTCTAGAGGGGCCACAGCTCCCTGCGTTCCTCTAACGCTGCAGAGATATTCACAGGCTTCTGCTTTGGTCTTATCTTATTTTGCTAGAGGCTGTGTGACACACATACTCTCGGAAAAAGAACGCAGCCGATACGACAGGCCTTGAGAGCATCATTTAAAATGCAGCAGATGGTGCATAGTGACGCAACAGCAGCTAAGCTGAAGGTGTAAGGGCCGTTGGAGCTGACTAGATATGCGTTGCATATCCCCTCCTCCCTCCCCAATCTAAAATTTGAATTTACAAGTCCTCATCCACTGTCTACTCTGCTATTGCCAAGCCAGAAATGAGCCTCACCAGGAGATGGCTCATCAAAGTATGTGCAATTCACACTGTCCCCTCTGCTTCATCCTGCAATGCATAGGAACTAAGACTGAAAAGAACTTACTGAAAGACACATATGCAAATTTCAAACTTGCGTACTTGCTAGTTCATACTTGACAAGTGTGATTCTGAAGGACGGACTCTGGAGGACGCTGAACAGTCATTCTATACTTTGAACTCTAGCAACCTTATGACTAGGGATATATAGCGAGCACCGGTATTGTTTGATACCGGTCCAGAACTTAACGGTACCCCGGGGCCGTTAAAATTCTGGACAAACGATACTGTTATTGGTGCTTTTTGAACATCTAACTGTCTACCTAACTGTTGCGTAATCATAACACTACCGCTGTCGATAGGTGATGATGCAGCGCCTTGTCGACTGATCATGTCCGCGGAAAGGTCTAAGCCAGGCATCACCAAATGGACCACAGGGAGGACCCACTGACAGTCCTGCCTGGACCCGTTAAAATTCTAATATTAACCCTTTAAGGCCTGAACATCCGTATGTGCGCAAAAAGAAGCTTGCAGTATTTGAATTACCGTAACTCACCGATGGAATTCTAGTGTGGCTGAACACTGGGAAGTTACGCTTTCTGGAAAAAAGCTGACATTACCGTAATGATGCACTGCTGCTCTCGGCTCCAGGTTGAGGAGCGACACACGGTCACGGAGCCCCAGGAAGAAAGAGTTGTGTTAGTAAAAGTAAAAGTTAGTTATACCCTTGAGATGTCACAAAGGTCTTCCAGACAAAAGCACAACTTCCCAGTGTTCAGCCACACTTTGAATATTGTCAATAGTGATCCGTTCAGGCTTTAAAAGGTTAATAAAGATAAATCATTTGTGCATGCGCTGCTAATCTTGTTAATACTCCAGGAGCGTCATCAATGGCCAAGCCCATCAAATCGATTGTAGTTTAATAAGTTCAGACCTATACGGTCAATGGTTCAGACTTATTGGTATTTTAAAAGTATAGGCTATTACTTTGAAAAGACAATTTTACAATATAGAAATGTACATACGTTGTTGATTTTATTTACATCAGGGTACACTATTTTGAGTGACATGAGATTAGGACCTTTGCTGGGAGGAAATTTAACTGGACCTCTTTGAATTTTAACTGAATACCCCTGGTCTAAGCGATCCAAAGTGTTGGCCTACTTTATCAAAGTTGCACTGCAAAAAATCTAAATCTTAAGTATATCTGTCTCATTTCTAGTCAAAATATCTCATTACACTTAATATAAGACACAACTGCCTAACAAGTACCATTTCAGCAAGATATAGGGACTTGTTTTAAGACAACGCATCTTGAATAGCTTGTTAAGTGAAAAAGTCTTGAAAACATCTTGTTTTGAATAATATGGCATATGAAACAAGCTTTTTTGACATTTGAAGAGGTTTTTAAGCTGCTGTGTTATTTGCAAAAGATAAACCATTTTGTTTCAGTAATAAGACTTACCTGATTTAAGAAAATATGTCTTGTTTACAGGAAAGCCTTAAGTTTCAACGGATTTTGACAAAAACTCATCAGATAGTGACTTTCTGGAGTCTCTGCTGTTTTACTCATGGTGATCACAAGACTAGGGATTCCCAGAATGTTGAAGTATTCCTTCAATCAAAAATAAAACTCCAACAAAATTACACAATACAATGATACACAAATCCAGGATTTTTTTTAATGTTCAGTTACATAAAATTAATTTCTGCCATAAATCTGTGGAAATGGTAGTAGTCTATAGTTGAGCAGTGGTTTTACCGTACTGCGCAGCCCTCATTAAAGATTAAACTAAAATGAGAGATGGCACACTCCATGGCTATTTCCATCTCTGAAAACAACGTGTTTAATTCAGAATCTAAGTGAGCACAAGACATTCACCTGATTTTTTAAGAAGTGAGATGTCTCACTTTTTTATCGTGTCGATTGGAAGTTGGACATGCGCAGTAGAGAACACAAAAAAGAAGAACAACAATACGGCTCTCTGGAGGGAACGTTAAAGGTAGGTAATAAAGCTACCTCGTCTGAGACGTTTTCAATTCGTATTTCATTGCAGGTTAAGTTGTATCGAATATCTCATGTTTTTTTAGTCACATACGTGTTAAATATTATCCACGTTTCAATGTGTATTTGTTGTGTACACTGTTGCAGACGAGCACGAGCTAACGCTACCTGAGCGCACTTGCTAGCTATAACCGCTAACGGCATGGACGAACTTGATGATGCCACGGTGTCGACTTTAAGAGGTAATGTAGTCAAATATACATTTTGAACGTAGTTATTGTTTTATTTTTACGTCATAACTATGAATTCTGAACTAATTTTTGGATGAAATTGGATAAATTGAACATGATACTGGTTGCTTGTTTCAATTAAATCCAGTTACTGGGTTGGATCTACTCAATTCTATACTAAAACATTAACCTACTGAATAGCCACAACTTAAAATGTAAAATATTTTGAATTTAAGCTTTTATGAGTTTCTCCAAAATTGTAGATTGCTATCAGGTCTGATATTTGTTAAAAGATTTAATTCCATGAAAGTTTAATCTAATATCAACATATGATTTTTATAGCAGTTTTTTTGACATATTCTTTGGGCGCTGAAACCCCCAATAGGAGTGGAAAAAGGTAGGGAATGCTGTTTTGGTGTTATTAGTGAATAGGGTTTAGGGTGGACCTTCAGGCATGTTAATTGTCAAGTACATGAGCTAATGTTTTGTCGTTCTTCTTTTTAATCTTTTTTTAAGCATTGTGTCTGTTGTATACGTTTTGATCAGATTTGACCTTGTGCACTTTGTCCAAGTGTTTAGTGATGTATCTTTTCCTGTACAGATGAACAGGCTCTTGACATCCTACTTGTGCTGCCATCACTGTTCCCCTCCACGTCTGCTCCTCCGAATAGGGTACGAGATGCGAGTGAGGCTCTGCTGCATGTCCTCGAGGTGAGCTGTGTAAATTGCAAGATCATTTTGACTGCAGTATCAGACAAAATTATAACTGAGGGTGCTGCCTCTGACGACTCCCAATGTATTTCCTATTCACATACTGTATGTTCTAAGCCCTCAAAGACGCCTAAAACATTTGTTTTTAGAAAGAGGATTTTCACTGAGTAGATGTCTTGGCTATGTCACAATATATACAAAACTGTGTGCATTACATGGTAGCAGGTTTTATCACCCTAATGATGACCAAGCAAGACTAGTCTAGCCTTGGTTTTTAGTTCTTTTGGAAGGCTAGATGTGTGTAAACAGTAAATGCATTGGGGATAGTTAAAAACAGCACTTTCAGATAGAGC
This sequence comes from Mugil cephalus, assembly GCF_022458985.1. Classification (NCBI taxonomy): domain Eukaryota; kingdom Metazoa; phylum Chordata; class Actinopteri; order Mugiliformes; family Mugilidae; genus Mugil; species Mugil cephalus. The sequence goes on along the minus strand of NC_061790.1, from coordinate 18,503,118 downwards.
TTTCTCAGTACTGTAACGTTTGTCAGAATTTTGCTTTGTAAAGTTATGTGTTTGTAAAAAACCCTCTACCCTAGGTTCCAAATTACCAAAATGCATTATCCTGACAGAAAGATATCTGTGTTATGTGTTACAGGAAACAGAAGACCCCAATTCCTACTTGAAGAAACGCTCTCTCTCCTGCCCGGTCCTTATTGTCGGTCCGTCCAACTGCCTCCTAGCGGTAGGAAATGTGGCAGTAACCACCATTCCAAAAAACAAGCTTACAGAGAGTGCTTTATACCTTATGGCCTACTATTATACCCTATACCTGACTTATCCAAAGTGTGTAGCCACTCTGATATCCTGTGATGTGATGTTATATTGTGTGTTGTTTGCACAATTTTATACGTGTATTGAGGGGCACATTGGTCAGATGTTTGGACCTGGCCTAACCTAAACCTTAGTCCTCTGGGACTTTTTGCTGTTTAAATAATAATGAAAAAAAAGTTGGTTAAATTCAAGACTAGTTTTCATTTTTTTCTATCTTCTAAGAAGTAGTTAATGTCTTGAATCAAGCAGGTGAATGTCTTGAATCTAGAACAGCATTACTTTTGTAGAGCTTACAATAAGGTCAATACACATGAGATGATGACAGGATGGTAAATTACAGCTTATTGTGGCAAAAAAAGCACTGCCTAATATGAGTCAGGAATGCTAACTTCAAGACATTTTGTTTAAAAAATGACAGTTTCTGATCTTATTTCAAGAAGGTGGTGGACTTAAATCGAGAACAGTGTAACAATTATAGAACTAAAAATTAGTTAAATACACTTGAAACAAACAGGATGACAAAAAAGATGCTATTTTTGAGGAGAAAATACTATATTTGAGCATCACAAGCTTATTATGAGACACAAAACATCACAATACTAGTAATATATAGCTAAAAATGAGTATTCCCAGCTAATTTCAGGATCACTCCTATCTTCTAAGGCTTATATATAATGTCTTATTTCAAGAAATCTTACCAAGAGAATTTTCACTCGTTCCATTGGCAGATTTTTTTGCTTACTACAAGCAAAAATATCTTGTATTCGTTTTTTTTTTTTTTTTTTTTGCTTATTTTTGGAGTGGCCTTTTTTCCAATGTGACAAAGATTTGTCTCGATGCAACATTTGTCTGAGACAAGTTTTGTCCAAGGGAGGTAACACGAGCGACATCATAAAGCACTTGCCGCGCACTCATAATATAAAACTGAAAGAGTGCGCTGTCTTTGACTGCTTAGACACGGCAAAAGTTTATCCGCCAAATGTTACTGAGTGCTGCAGTGTTCGAGTCGGGCTGACCTACTTTGGAGCATGACACTTTGTACGAGACACACCTGCAGGAGACGGTGGTAAAGCCAGCCGCCACTGCGGAGAAAACGGTCAAGCCAGCCGCCACGTTCTTTTGTGCTTCTTTCTTAATTCAAGCGTTACGGTAACCATATATTACCGTAATATTGAATGAACCCTGAATATATTGAACGAAGCTTTGAATACATTGAATGAAACGTATTCAGCCTCGGCAGATAGACAACAGGTCCCAAGAAAAACTCTGACTCAGGATACACTTAGAGTAGACTATTTACTTCAGAAACACTGTAAACTTGGAAAATAAAAATTAAAAATTTATTTTATATACCGAAAATACTGTTTTACAAATATGCGTTAGCTTCCAGCTAACATCAATGGCAAAATTAATGTATATGCTAATGCTAACAGAGTATATTCAGAGTTCATTCAATATATAAAGATTAATTTCCTGAAAGGCATGCCATAATATATACATATATATACATATACATATATATACATATATACATATATATATACACACACACACACACACACAGCCCTCCTATGGGCTTCTAGTGGTAAATACAGTTATCTGAACCTTTTAAAGAAATAAACATGTTCTTGTGTTGTCCCTTCAAAATTTGTCTTGAATATGATTAATCCAATTTAAAATGAAATACGTCTGACCCGATGACAGCTGGGATAGGCTAGAGCAACCTTAGTGAGGATAAGCGGTAGTAGGAGATGAGTCGGTTCATCCAGGTCTCAGGTTGCAGCTTCTAAGATGCTCCAGTCAGTGCAGTCAAAGCAGGCCTGTAGTTGCATATTTGACTCATCTGTCCATCTCTTTGCAGTCCTCACTACAAGCTTGGCACACTTCAGCTTTTGCCTTGGGATGAGATGGACCAGGCAGTGGTCAGAGAGTCCCAAAGCAGCACGGGGGACAGAGCGATATGCGTCTTTTATTGTGGTGTATCAGTGGTCCAAATTGTTTGTGTCCCTGGTGGGGCACGTCATGTGTTGTCTGAATTTAGGCATTTCAAGCTTGAGATTTGCTCTGTTAAAATCCCTGAGAATGATTAGCGGAGAGTCCGGGTGTGTTTTCTCCACGTCCGTGATCAGAACCATCCATGGTTTTGACTTGTAATTTTATAGATTCTGTGTGACAACTGTGACCGATGGTTCCATGAACAGTGCAATGGACACCAAATCCCTGGCAAGGGCACACACCTGGAACTGCCCCTTGTGCCTTTTAAATTGTAATAATCTTTGTCATCTGTCTTTTGTAAGTGTTTGAACTGTCCTGTGTTTTGTTTCACGCCTTCTTCTGTCTCTTCTTGTTCGTCTTCTTATTTGTCTTGTTCTTCTTCGTCTCATCTCATCTTCTGTAACTCCTTTTCCCCACTAATGTTGCAGGGATTCCTGGAGCCAAACTCCACACAAAAAGGGCCCAGTCGGATTCCCCTCTTCTCGTTTTTATTATTAGCTTAGGCTGGAGGGGTCTCAGGTTCACCTCTCGCCGTGTCTATGTCTGTGGTGACCCAAGTAAGCATCTAACCCCCAAATTGCTCCCCGGATTCAGCCCCCAAGAGGCTGCAGCCCACCGCTCAAACCTCAGACACTACTACTGTGTGAACAAACGGATGGATCACACAGCAGGAACAGATTTCCCCATTGTGGGTTTAATTCAGGGTTAGAATTACTGTTCTTAGTATTTCCTTCTTATTATGGTTATTGTTATTGTTTGTTTTAATCAAAATGTGTGTTTTGAAAGCTTGTATTAAACCTGTTATTGTAAATAAATGAGTATTGTCTGAACTTAAAAAAAAGGTAAAGAGCTTTTGACTGGTGGTTTAATATTAAGTCCAGGTAAAGTTCAGAAGTTTTTATTTTAAAATTCCACATCGGAATAGCCTGAAATTTCCTGAGTGACACCTTGAGGGTGTGGAACTATCTGGGTGAAGTGGAATTAGTCTATGGAAACAGACTTTTCTTTTTATTTGAATTTAAATTCAGGCGAAAATAGCAAAAAATATGAGATAATTGAAAGGGCTTTTATTCTGAAATTCCACATCAGAATGGTCTGAAATTAGTCTGTGGAAACAGGGAGTTTTCTTCTTATTGCTATTTAAAAGTCATGCGAAAAACAACTGATATTAGAATTTACAGCTTTTATTTTAAAATTACATATCTTGAGGTTTATATATTATATAAATATTGATTAATTTGACTCGTACATACCATTTTCACTTCTGATAGTCCTTATTTTGTTGACACGCGGTTACTGTAACGCTTCAATTTAAGCACAAAGCAACGCGGCAGCTAACTTCATTGTGTTCTCCGAAGTGACGGCTGCAGTTGGAGCATAAGGGGAACGCTCACTTTGACAGTGGGTTGACTGAGGAAACAGTATCCGCTCGGTAGCTCCACATGCCGTGCTTAGTCGTGGTAGTTAATCCCTCCTCAAGCGCCTGCTCCCCCGAGGATCTCTTCCATTGTCTCGTTTCCTCGTCCAGGAAGTCGACAGAACTCCCCAACTTTCGGATCGATACTTGTTTAAGACTGACTGGCTCACATGACTGAGAGAACACGTGTAAGTAATTTTATGTTAAAATAAAAGAACGAACTAGAGTTGTGTTTTGTCTCGTTTTCTTTTTTGAACTACAAACTGAACAAAAAGTCTTGAACTGAGGGAGGCGGCGCCATGATGGACGGCAGAAAGTTAAAAACGGACCGGGAAATTCTAATGCCAACAACAAAAATAAGCAACATATTGCGACGGATAAGTAGCTATTATAAATTTAAGCGGTAGTAAGTATTAGAGCCGTATATTAGAGAAAGTCTGGCTAACTCACATCACGGGCGCCATGTTCAATACATCGTCTTACGGTTAGTTAGTATTTAGTCACGTGACGAAGTCATATGACGTCATATATCGTAAATATAGACTTGCCTTTGATCTTTTGTTTTCATAAAGCAGTAATTCAAGTTGATTAATGCATCACCTCACTTCAGAATATTAAGTTACGTAAAGTATACAGCAAGAATTGTTATAATTCCAAACAAAAGTAAGAAAGTGAATCAGATTTTGCAGTTCTAATTCTTTTATCACCTACAACGGGAAACCAAAAATAGAATAAATGTTGACTTGTCTGGTCCTCGGCCATTCTGTAATTCAGTTGGCTGCAAAAGCTGCTGGTCGCCTCATCCAGTCTCATCTCGGAAATGACCACACCAGTTCAGCCAGTGTGAACACAGAATACGTGGCCACTGAAATACATTTACCGAATTCCCCAAGGGACATAACGGTTAAAGACTACAGTAGTCTTAGGACACTACATCAGAATGCTAGAATCTGTTGTGTCCTGGACTGTCTCAGTAATCAAACTCAGCAAAATGAAAAAGAGCACGATAGTGGATCAGGTCTTGGAATCGGTCAACCAAGCTCATCCAGTGTAAAGCCTGCAACACTAATGCTCAGCAAAATATCTCCAGACAAAATCCAACCAGCCCTGACAGACTCCAATATTACCGGTGACACAAAACTTAGCAAGCTGCATCAAAATGCTAGCACCCTTGCTGTGTGTACTGAAAACCAGCAAAATGAACAAGCTCAGGATGGCACCAATGACGAGACGAAGCTTCCTCGTCTTGGTCTCTTCCTATCTGTAGCCCTCAGTAGTCCAATCCCCTTGAATGACAGATCAAGCGAAAACTTTGAAACTGACCCAAACAACCCAGACAGACCTGCAGAAAGCACTGTTTTATCCATACAGCGAACAACTGCAGCAGTTTATTCCATGACCAGAGCAGCTGTTGTGTCCACTGGACGGACAGCAGTTCGTGTCACAAGATCCATTAATTTACTTGTGAATAGAAATGTGAATATTCTGTGGAGGATCATAGAAGGCGCTTTATATGTTGGCATCTATGCTCATGCAAGAATTGCACCATTTTTCTCTTTGGCCACAGCAAGAATTGCACCATTTGTCAAAATTGCCCAAACAAAAATTGCTGATGTCCTAGTTAGAGTTCAAAACAGAGTTACAGCTGCTTTTCCCAGATCCACGACATGGATTGCAGCTCAAATTTCTAGGATCAGAGCAATCATTGCAGGTGCAGTTTCCAATATCAGAGAAGGTATGATATTTATTTCTCCCAGGACCCAGCAAGAATTTGAAGCTGTTGTTACCAGATCATTTGATCTTCCACCAGAGCTAGGCCTGCTCCTACTGTGCTATGTGAATTCATTGTAGTTTCCCGTCGAGTCTTAGTGTTGTGTGCTTTTCCTTTTTACGTAATCCGAAGACGGATGGCACACACCTTTCACAGTGCACTAACAAGACATGAGGCCACAGTAAAAGCAAGAAGGAGCAAGATAAGTCACCTGTAAATGAAGCACCAACAGTCCTGAGCTATTTCTCAAAGTTCCTAAGATCCTGCATCAAGGTGCTCGGACCCACTGTATAGGCTAGATCCTTCAGAGTGATGAAACTCTGCAAAACGAATAAGAACAGGATGTATATGCAGCAAATATGCAGTTTTTGGAGAAACTTTGCTTTTTATTCAATTACCACATTGGCTGTTTTACCTCTCGGCTGAGCAGTGATTTGTAACACCACATCAATAATCGTAATGCTTTTTGACTTTACTTTTTTTTCTTATCTGAGGGTTTACTCCGGGTTCTCCGGTTTCTTCCCGCATTTATAAAACAAAGTTACATTTTAAAGTCTTTGTCTGTCATTTGTCCTTAACTAACTCCCATCTCTTCAACATAACCTCATACAAGCCTTCAGAGCTTCCATTTGATGACAACACTCTCTAGTGCTCTAGTGCAATATATATATATATATATTGCTGTATATTTGAATGTGTATATGTTTACGATTTTATTTTATTTTAGGTCTTCCATGCATCAAAACACCAAGGCAAATTTCCTTGTATGCACATAATGTATGCCAACATAATTGGCAATATAGTCTATTCTGATTCTGAGGTGGTTGCAGCCATCTTCGTTGCCCATCTCAACCACATACATCTGGACTTGACCCAGTTAATTATTAAATTATTAATTAGTTAATTATTATTAAAGTGTTAATAGTGTTGGAAAGTAAAGAAAAACAAGTGACATTTTAAATTTTTGGATGGATGGAGAAGGTTTATTTGCCTAAATATTTGTCCTGTATTTTATCATAATCATAATCAACTAATTAAGGGCAAAATTACGAAATTACTGAATGATCATGATGTTTTTCCCACTCCCTCAGCTGGCTGACCCACTGTGCGTGAAATTACAGCAGCAATGTTCTTGGTTTGCAGATCGTTTCATGGTTTGCATTGTTTCTCTATTTGCAGCGCGTTTCATGAACGAGAACGGATTAAAACATGCTAACAAATTTAAACCCTGTCTGAGGAAAATGACGACTAGAAATTATGAAAAATAACAGTAATAGCAGAACTGTGAATCTAACTGAATTTAACAAATGGTGTCCTCAGTAGGGGTTTGGGTTTTGGCAAGGACTTCACGATACGATATGTATCCCGATACTTGAGTCAGAATACGATACATATCACGATACTTGAGTCACAATGTTGTGGTATATTGCAATATTCTACAGAGTTCACTGAGAAATTTTAAAAATACAAATTGTATATACATACATCAGATGACAGTGATAATTCATTGGACAAACTGAGTTCATTCAAATTATCCATTTGTATGTACTATTTCTAAGTACTATGTGTCACTAAAAACACCGAACTGAAATGTATAAAAAAGTGCACCCAGTATTTTTATAATAATAATATTAATACAGCTGAAATAGTATGATGATTTATGTACATGAACTGTAACCAATATACTCATGGATGAATATGAGGACTACTTGAAGTTGACTTCTTTTATTTTTTGATTTTTGTGGAGAAAGAGAATTTCAACGTGATCACTGGGTTCTGGGGTGAGTGCACTTTGTTGTGCCGTGATAATGTCAGCTGCGGTTGAGAACACTGTCTCAGCAGAGACACTTGTCCCTGGGATGCACAGGTACCTCTTTGCAAGGTTTGACAGGAAGGGATATTCAGTCTATTGCTCCTTACACTAGTTCAGTCGTCTTCAGATTTGTGCAGACAAATCTGAAGACGACTATTAGCGTCAAACCCTGAATAAACATTATTCTGCACAGTGAAACTTTTTTCTACTGAAGGGATTCTTTATATTACCTATACTGACCTGAGGCATATGCTTGACCAAGTAAATCTGTAAGGCTGCAAGAATCCCTTCATCTCTTTTTGGACATGGAAGGTGAAGGTGCTCAATATATGTATGGGTCACACCATTTTGTGAAAGAAAAAAAAAAAAAAATATATATATATATATATATGTGTGTGTGTATGTGTGTGTGTGTGTGTGTGTGTATATATATATATGTGCGTGTGTTATTTTTTTTATTTCATGAACATTACACCTAGTTGTGTACACGTTTTAGCAGTGTGTAAAATATCATGGGATAACCAGGGGAACTGCGGCAGTCAGACATGTTATCAAACGACAACAGTGATGTCATTAACTGCGTGTCAAATGATGATACGTGTATTGTCCGAAAACTGTTGAGATTGAGCTCAATATATAGTGCAACCCTGCATAGAGAGTAGGGGTTAGGGAGTAAGTGAATGATTTTGTACATGTATACATCTATGATTAGTAACATGGCTGATCTGCTTGAATCAGAGACCAATCAGAGAATAGTATTTCTTGTTGCGTTGCAGTCCTGTACCACGCCTTCCACAAATGTGCATGAATGTGAGCACATGTTAACGAGGAGCTGGAAGTGGAAACCGAATGGGTAAACGATTCACTTCATTTTTAAAAAAAAACATGTTGTCCTCATAAAACTCATTTTGCTTAAAGGGTTTTGTCTTTTAAAATACTTTTTTTTACATTTGGTTGGTGGTTCATCACCACTCCACTTTGTTCCCATTGTACTTAACATAATTTCAATCACAATTTAGTCTAACCCATAACGTTATCCAGGCTGAAACTGAAGATGTGTTACATATTAATCTGACCTGATATTAAGTGTGCGCTGCATTTTTACTTAATCGCATTCATCCAAAGTCGTTTACGACTGGCAGTGACAAGTATGCGATAAAACTTCAAGTTAGTGTTTTTGCTCTGTCGGTTTTAGTACCAAAAAATACAACAAACAACATTTTCAGGGTTAACAGTGACAGTGTTCGCCTCAAACGTCCCCCGTTTTGCCTCCAGCCGTCACAGTAACGTAGGCTATAGACCCTTCATGGCCACAAGACACTAGATAGAATATGGTTCTGATCACTTTAAAGTTATTCTTAAGAACTTGTACCTCAGTGAGGCGCAGAAACACCTCCATTATAAGTGTCAGACTTTAAACAGGAATGTTCATAGGTGAAGGTGAATCAACTCTTAAACGCAGTATAATCTGTCGTGTGTCATGACAATTTTGGTCTCTTTCCTCCTCACAGTACTGATGACAACTCTGTGCCTGTGCATGTCAGTCAGGCCAGTATGTCATGCTGAGGTTGTTAATATTTACACGCTGAAACCATGTGGAGCTGGGTTAAAGCAAATCTAAAGGTCTTCCTCCAACACCGGAGATGCACACTGGGAGCAAAATGGGGATCCTGCTGAGACACGTACACAAACACACACTGGCACACATACACATCTCATAATCCCAGTGGAAGTGTGGTGAGAGCTGCTAAATGGGTGTCATGTGGAGTTACTGGAACAGGAACCTTCCCCTCTGCTATCCAAGTGAAAGCCTTTTACCTCACCTGCTGTAATGTGCATATTCAGAACATGTTGTGAACATTATGTTTTTCCCTACTAAAATATCTAATGCTTGTGAATATGTCAACAAGCAGGTTTTTAGGCTATATTTATTTCCAGTTGCAATCTTTTCTAGTGGCTACTGGAAGGTCATTTTGCTTCATCATCATGAAGGCTGTTCAAATGCAAATGTTGCACTTCAACACAATGTAACACTTCAGTTTTACACACAAACGGACCAATAAACTAGCTCCTCTAAGAAATGGCTTTGTGCTGCATGGAGGTCTGATTAAGAAACAAACCCTACCTAGCAGCCTGGTGGCAACCTACAGGGGTTGAAAATACGCCAAGGAAACGCTATGCGACACAATCCATGCCGCTGTTGCTATGCAACTGGCCAAACAACCACATCCCCTTGGACACTGTTTTGCCACCTACTTTTGCATATTTGTTCATAATGCAAATGCTGTAATTTTTTTGGATTAGACTATTTATTTCATCTTGCCAGCTAACACTTATTTTTATTTTACTTTTATCTTTTTTTGCGTTTTTTATGAGTGTTTACTTTTATTTGCATCGAAGCTACTGTGACAAAGTAATTTCCCTCGTGGGTCATTAAAATCTGTCTGAGTCTGAGTCCGAGTCTAAATTGTCAAATCAGGCCAGCAGGATAATTGGACAAAAACTTCCACACACAGATGACAGTTAAAAAAAACAAAAAGACAATCCAGATCTATCAGGATCACTCTCGTCCCCTCCACTCAGCATTCCACCTGTTGCCCTCAGGGCATAGATTGGCCACACCAGTGACCAAGAAGAATGGCTACAAAAAGTCATTAATTCCATCTGCCATGTTCCTCCTCACTGAGGAACCGTTTAAATAGATCCACGGACACAAATATGATTTTAACTCACACACAGGAATGTTTTTAGCTTTCACTAGCAGAAGCACTGACACGGTTATTTAATGTATTCATTCCCTAACCTATTGTGTGTCCGCAAGTGTCTTGAATGTGATGTTTTCAATTGTCTTTATCGTTTGCTGTTTCTATTTCCAGAGTCAAAGGAAACTTTCCATTTCAATAAGTAACGGAGTAATGGACAATATGTCATGGTGAGATGAGGATGTGGACCCAAATGCAGGACAAAAATGACAAGGCTGGGGTTCCAAATAAATTACTTTAATGAACAAAACTAAAGGCGCTGCCAGTGCAGCGAAATCCAGAAATCAAAGAAGATTGCAATCACAGAAGCAAGGCAGAGGGACAAAAACAGGTTCGCATGGCCAAAAATCACAGAGGAACAAGAGGACAGATACAGCACAACAGAGAACTAAGGCAGGGCTATAAATACACAAGAGGGATGACGAGACACAGGTGAAACTAATGAGGGCAATCACACAGGGAGAAACCAGTAAGAAAGGGAAAACATGAGGAAGCACAAGAGACAGGAAACCAAGAAATTTAACAAAATAAAACAGGAAACTCAAAACAAGTTCACAAATAAAAGACAAGGACACAGAACTATGACACAATAAAGTGTTCTGAGTTCTGAGAATTCCCGTATTACCTTGTGAGACAGCTGGACTTTGGAAGATCATGAAGATCATCATGTTTAACAATGACTACGTTAGAATAGAAGCTGCTAAAATGGCACCAACCTGAACCATCACACTAAGCTTCAAATAAGGTTTCAGGGAGCAAACTGCATGGACAACATCACAGAGGATTTGTCAGTATCCATTCCAACTGTGTAGAAATAAAATCCTGACATCAGAGAGGAGTCCATTACCTGGAAGACTGCTGAGAGTGGACATTTTATGTGTTTGAACAACTACAGAGCAAGTATGAGCTGCCCATCTTTTGTAATGTATGTGAAAGTTCTCAGTCATACAGGTCAGGGTATAAGCAAAAGTTGGTATGGTAAAAGCAAAAATGTAAAATAGGCCAGCGTATTTCTGAACTGCAGATTTTATCATATTAAAGAAGTGTACAGAGGCCAATGGAATGTCTAGAGTCTAGAAAACGTCTTTGAACCAGTAAATGGATGAGACGGCAGTGGCTTTACCACCTCCTAAGCATCTTGCTGAAACACTGAAATGGATTTTTTTCAAAAAAAAAAACTACAAGTCAATATATCCCATTTGTAAAATGCTGACTGCCCTTATTTTAGAAGAAGAGTGGATCAAAGGTAAACAGTATGTGTAATGTATTTTGGCCCTCGGGGGCATTCAGTCCGTTTTACATTATTTCAGATATGTGGCTTGCATATCTTTGTTGTCTCAGACTACTTGCCTTCAGGATTTACATGACATGAACTTTGAATATGTAATTAGATGTTAGATGCATGGACACACACACACACACACACACACACACACACACACACACACACACACACAGTCCCAGATCCTGGAGGGAAGGTTGAGTATATAACGACCCAGATGGGCTGAAACCACAGCAAAGATCTAGAAATCAAGATGTGGATTTTAATTTTTATGCCTGTTGTGATTTCAGTGTTTGCATAGAAATGACAGAATGTAACCAGCAACATTCCGTATATGCTTCTTTTGAAGGCGTTAAAATATAGCTTTTATGTAAATCCTGTGTTTTATCTCTGGAGCCGTAATCGAGGATAAGATGAACCGTAGATAGAACATGTTGCTTATGGGCCTCGCTGCTTCTAAGTTCACACTCATTTATGTAACAGTTTTTCTCCTGTCTTAGATCCTCAGTGTTCTTGTGTTTCTTGTGTTTTTAATTTCGGATTAGCTCAAATTTCCCATGGAAGCAGTCTTTCAGTGAACTGTTACCTTCTCTCAGCGCTGAACCTAACTAATGAATTTAAGATTAAAAGCACCTGCCTAATAGGTCTCCCTTGTGCCTCCAAAACAGTTATGACTCATCAGAGAATGAATATGGACCTCCTGAGGGTGTCCTGTGGTGTCTGGGAACAGAATGTTGTTAGTGGGGGTCTTTGGGTCCTCTGGGTTGAGGGGAGGGGCCTCTGTGGATCATCCCACAGGTACTTGATCAGTTTGGGATCTAGTGAATGGACCACTTGGAGAAGTGTCCTTGAGCAAGACAGTGAATCCAAAGTTACTTCCAGTGACTGGAACTGGTGTATGAATGTGTGTGACTGAGTGGGTAGATGTGTCAGTGTGAGTGTAGAGCACTGAGTACCAGTGGGCAGAAAGGTGCTATATGATTAAGATGCCATTTACCAGTGACAATGCTGAGATTACAAACAGATCTTTCAAAAGTATTAAATACAGCAACAGAAAAGACAAATGTTCTTTTCATTTTATTAAAAAAAAAAACAAAAACAAAAAGTGGCTGTAATCAGAAATCATGGACTATAATAGATTTCAGCCACAGCAGCGATGTGGAACGAACAACCTCAGCCTTCTGTTTCTGACTGCTGAGCAGAGTAACTGCAGGTTAAGAGTCTCTGAAGTCTTTTGAAGAAAGCCAAGCATTAGTCATTCACGTCCCTTGCCCAGATTATTTATAGGCCTCTTGAGATATCTTCCCTCCTCGGAGCTCAAGAAACAATCTCATTGTTAAAGAGTAATTCCACCAAAGCAACAATGGCTTGTTTAATTGAACATGTCAGAGGATGGAGTAGGAAGTGGAAGACTGCAGAGAGCCGGGCGACGTGATAGCTTCCAGTAGAGGTTGCTGAATGTGGCGCATTACAGCAACACAAAGATAAAATTCAATACCAAGGGGGGGCAGGGAAATTGATCTGCGAGTCTCTCTGAGGACCCATTGTCACTGGCTCCCTTGTATTAAATGGTGAAGAAAATAAGAGAAGATGAGATGGGGAAGGGACAGAAAGACAGAGGAGGATGGAGGTTAGAGAAATGCAGAGATGCTAAGACACAAAGATAAAGGCAGGGCTGCTTTTCCAGGATTCCACTGAGTTGTTGTGTTTTTGTGCTTATTATGTTTACGTTAATTAAATTAACTAGCTTTTGTAAGTCATCGCTAGCCTGTCACTACACTTATTTCTGATCTAAATGTGAGTTTTTTTTACTCCCCATTTAGATTTGATTATTGGGCATGTTTCATCTTGGAAGCCACACCCCTATTTTTTGTGTGAACAGTTAATTCTCTCCATTGAGAACTAATTGTGCTCTACCAAAGACTTGTGTGGCCAATCCAATTGATTGGAAGCTGCTTTGTGTGACAATTTGGAAAGAAGTCTAAGACCAAAAGGTCTTCAACTACTCAGCCAAGAGCTGAATTTATTTAAAACAATTTAGGCGACACATTCCTGTCTATTATCTCAAGTGTAAATCTGAAGACATACCTCCTCCCCAGAGTCTGCCCTGCAGGTGAGGAGAGTGAGGGGAAAAAGATGAAAAGGAGGCAGATGTCATACACTGATTTGAATCGTTTTTTCACACAAGTGTGCACAGTTCATATGTTATCACTGTGCTTTTGCTTGCAGCTGTGGAACTAATGTGATTAGAAAACCTAAATACTACTTACTGAACCTGCCAGAAACATCATCACTCTGCTCTTGAAAAGCTGCCAGGTCAGATTCTCTCACAGAACAACCTATAGGTGTTAGCGATTTCATTTATCTTTACTCCTGAAGGTGGTCACCATGGGCATTTAAAGGCTTATCCTTTCATTGAACCACTGCAGCAGATAAATGTTGAGCTACCATCTGCATTCCTTTTATTTATTTATTTATTTATTTATTTTTGCGCCTGGTCATCTTTATCCAGGATGTAACAGTACAGTCATGAACTGAGCCGAGGTGGAGGACTGAAGGTGATGCTGTGCCTCTGAGTCATCTCATGTGTCAGCTGAGCTTGCACGCTGCCATCACCATTTGGGTGGCCCATTTAAGCTGTCAAACCCGCTTGATCATTACGTGCCGCTGTCTGTGCATCTCTCAGCTCGTCATCGCCACCTCCACCCGTTCTCTTTGGTGGAATAGATTGATTCCTGTCAGATTTAAACGGTGGTGTTAGGGACGCGAAGGCAAGACACAAAGAAAAACACTGAATTATTTACAGCTTAATGGTATGTTTGACGAACATCATTTGAACGAGACAATTAAGAAAAAAATAGATCAGTTTCTGACCCAATGATACTGTCTGTGGTCTTGATGGATATTTGGAAGAGAATAAGGATGAAAGTGGAAATATATTTAAGCTGGGGATATTAATACAACATTCTGTTCTACCTCCACCAGTAAAATAACTTACTAAAACCAAACTTCTCTGAAAAATGCTACAAAAAAAGCAACACTACAAATACACAAATCACCCATAACATTAAAACCACTGAACTGACAGGAGAAGCAAATAACACTGATTCATGATGCAGCCTGACACAGGCACAAGGGAGACTTACATAATGTTAGGAAGATGGTCATAATGTTATGCTCGGTCACATACAACTTATATGTAGGCTGTGTTTTGTAACTGGTATTTTGCTACATGGTGACAGAATGGAGAATGTGAGGAAAACATGTAACTGTGCTGTAATGTGACCTTTGCTACGTTGAGGTGTGTTCAGTATTGAGCTCAACTACCAGTGCTCAGTACCAGTTTACATTACAGTATACACCAGTATTTTATAAACTACTTAAAATGACAGAAACCATCTTTGAAAAATAATAATATTTGAGGTTTGTTTGGGTGGAGCTTATGACCTATACTCTCTGCAGGCAGCCACCAGGGGGAGCTCTACATACTTTGCCTCTATTTCAGAGGACCTGTCATGGCATCCATTTTTTTTATTTTTTATTTCTTTTACAGTCTTTGCTTCCACCAGGGACCAGAGAACACAGATGTAAGCCATCAGGTGACAAACTTCTTGTTTAACTTATTAAAAAATTGTGAGCTCCACCCACACTGGATACAGGTGGTTGTTAGAATTCATCATGTGTGCAGGTACAACGGGAACAGAATGCGCCAAACGCATGTGTGTTCTACTCGTAACACACATCAAAAGGCATGCGTGCACACACACTCACAATGTGAGGAATGACTATGTAGTGTTAGAAGTCTCCCCTAAGAATTATCCAGGCTTTGTTGTCAACCAGCTAGTGCTCTCTTCGTGTGTGTGTGTGTGTGTGTGTGTGTGTGTGTGTGTGTGTGTGTGTGTGTGTGTGCAGACAGTACAAGTCTGACTGTTCTTGTTATTTTAGTCACCCCAGAGGCGAGGGACTCCTTTCCTTCATAGTCAGGCTGCTCGACAGTATGTACACTGGTGTGCCTGGGGTGCAGAACAACACACACACAGTAAACACCGAGTTTCATTGTCTTCGCTGGAGCTGGGCCCAACAATAACTCAATAAACACAGCGATCAAGTGATGGATGAAGCAATGGTGCAGCATATTTCTGCTCACAGTTGGAACTATGCAGACAAATGGCTCCAGTAAATCATCAGCAAATCTAAAATATGAACATCAGAAATTCTAGTTCTCGTGGCACTTGTGGCACACGCCCAGACAACCACACTTCTAATAATAAATCCACTGCTTGTAATCCTTACAAGGCATGATATGTGTGTGGGTGAATGTGTATGGCAGTGTGTTCTGAATCTCTTCCAACTTTAATTTAAATTGTATGGCTTAATTGAAATCAAAAATGCAAACGTTAGTTACCTTACAAGATTTTTCTTTTTTCCATGTGCTCCTGTCAGTCTGCTTTAGCCGGCCCGTGCTGAGCCAGTTGGTGATGAGGTCTTTTCAGCAGTACTTTGATCACATGTCAGCCTCATGTTAGAGTTAACTGATGTATTTTAAATTAGAGATTGAAAGATGAATGGGTAGATGAATGTCTGAAATTGTGACATGTGTCTTTGGACATGAATTTCCATTTGTTTCATGATAAAGAGCACAGGTTTGAAAATAAAAAGTGTTTTCTCAGTCCCTGGGAAGCAGTTGCAAAGCTGAAACCAATGCTCAAACTGTGTACTTCAGAAGGATTTCTGTATAATATATTTGTTTACATGGTGCACAATTGTATTTGGTCCATTTTGATGTTCTGTGTCTCATAAATGAAATCATAAACGTGTCACATGAGTCTCTACCATATTTGTTGTTTGTTAATGTCGAAGGAGGATATTTTCCTCTCCTTCAGTCCAGGATCTTTATATCGTTTGGAAACGAATACGCACAAATCACGCGACAATTTCTCATGTTTTGGATATTTATTTGGTACACAGAGAATAGATATTGATTTCAGCGCTGAGGCTTCGGTCAGTTCACCTTAGGCGTAAAAAGAACCAAAAGCCCCACTTCAGGGACGTACCGTGACCTTATTCTACCTACACCCCGCCCGTAAGACAATGGGGAGGAGTACTGCCTCTCATGTGTCAGTGATGTGTAGCCAATTAGCTTTATCTGGTTTCCAGTATGTGAGATATTAGGGTGTAATGTGTCCTTGTCTGTGAGCTAGCTGTAGCAAGGTGAAAGACAACGATTGATATGGTGAGATAGCGTAAGTAACATTCTTCTTGATTCTTCCCAAGGTTATACATAGGCTGAAGGCCTTATTAACCCCTTTAAAATCCAACATTAACAATGTTGCAACCTTGAATGTTTAATAGTTAAAGAAGAGCATGAAAGGTGCAAATGATTATTTGCAACCTTGATGTGTCTGCGTCTGTAGAGCCCAATTTGTTGAAAACTTTTTCGTCTATTTGGGTTAGGGTTAGTTGGAACAGTGTGCCGTTTTGGGTCACATATTCTGCTTAGAGATCTTGGAGGTCCTACCATTCATATGGTGTTATTTTGACATGAACCACCAACCCAAACATTGCAGGTCATGTTTACCCAGTCATGGAAACAGTATTCCCTGTGGCAGTGGCCTCTTTTAGGTTAAAGAACATAACAACCAGCTCAATGTGTTAACTTGGCCTCCAAATTCTCCAGATCTCTATCCAATCTAGCGTCTGTGGGAGTCAGCGCCTCAGCAGGTCAGGGCTTTTGTTATGTCATAATGTTCTGGCTCTGTATATGCTATGCCTAGGTAAGGCGCTCGGTTTCGTTGGGTGGAGTAATAATTGCAGCCTCTAGGGCCCGCGAGGAGAGCTTTAGCCTTTCGTTCTTGTTGTCTTCAGATTACTGTAATCCCACATCACAGAATGCATGTAACCCACTGCCTGACAAACTGGAGGTTTAGTAAATGCTGAGGTCTGGCTCACACTGTAAACATTCAATATAAGACAGTCACTGAATCACTGCACACACACTCAAATCCCTGCTCAAAATAGGTTACCTAAAAACTCCTAAGAGCTCAGACGTCTCATGATTCCGGAGACGGTGTGTTTGCATGTGACTGTATATGTGTGTCTGTTTCAGAAATGTTGTACATTTTTATTTATTATTGTGTCTTCATCGGGCCTACACAGGTGAAAGGTTGGACTGCTAGCCACTGAGCTAGTGGAGGATCGGGACTATATATTGGTACTAATTAAAAAAATGTTTTCATCTGAACTCCATAGCTGAGAGTGACATTTTTTATTATCAACAGGTGATGCTACCATTAGGATATTACTGAAAGGAACTATTAGGCTTTGTTACGATGGGCAGTGGGTATTTGTGTTTTCTCCTTGTGCTTGTGTTTTTCCTTTTTTCCCCTGTTGCACTTAGGCGGCGGGGCCGACCTACTTGTGGCTTGTTCTCCCTCACACA
This sequence comes from Mugil cephalus, assembly GCF_022458985.1. NCBI lineage: Eukaryota > Metazoa > Chordata > Actinopteri > Mugiliformes > Mugilidae > Mugil > Mugil cephalus. The sequence goes on along the minus strand of NC_061790.1, from coordinate 18,485,330 downwards.
CACCTGCAGCTCATCCCAGTCAGTTCACCCTGTTTGACGTAACATAGAAATCGAACTCAAGTCACTAGCTGCATTTCCATTACCAGTTTTTGAAGTACCTGTTTATTTCAGTTCAGTTTAGTGGACCATTTATGATGTTGAACATGTTGAAATCATGGTCTGGCAAACTCATGTATCTCAATGTTTTCAGTTTGCAGGTGTGGCCTTGTGTTTTTGCTCGTCATTGCCTACTATGTTTTCTAATATTAGTTTGGTCTCACAACCTTTTAGTGCAGTTTGGTCCAGAGGTTGCCTGTTTATTTTGTTGTTCATGCTGTGCTTTATCTTTTCTGGTATTCATTCACACATTAATTAGATTGGTATCATGCCACAAATTATCATTTTAATCCCGTTATAGCCAACAGCACTTTTAGCGTGGAGAGGGGAGCAAGGATTTATCTTTATTTTTTTTCTTTGTGCAGTTTCCTATTATAAGCACACTCTCTCCATCAAACGTGATGACGTCACAGTATGACTTTATCAAAAGAGACCCCCCTTTATGTTTTTTTATTGTTGCTATTGATTAAAACATTCACTGTCTTCTTGGAAGGACATCAGCTGATATAATGTTCAGTGTATATTCAACCAGGATGTCTATTTCTATTCTACCTCACACAGGTTGTGTTTAATTAACAAAAGTTATAGCTGTTCAGTAGTTGCACCAATCAGGCATAACATTATGACTACCTTCTTAATATTGTGTAGGTGGAAGTGGAAAGCAAGAGTTCTTGGTTTAGTAGCCTTTACTAGGCATTGAAAATTTATCAAGCTCTGGATTTGAAAACTTTGAATACTGATCAGGCATAACATTATGGCCCTTGTGCCTCCAAAACAGTATACAACATGTACCTTCTGAGGGTGTCCTGTGGTGTCTGGTAACATAATGTTGTTAGTGGGAGTCCTCTGGGTTGAGGGGAGGGGCCTCTGTGGATCATCCCACAGATACTTGATCAGTTTGGGATCTAGTGAATCTGGAGGCCAGGTCAACACCTTGTGCTGTTCTTCAAGTTTGAGTTGATCCTAAAGTGTTTTTGTGTATGTATCTGTGTCAGGCTGCATCCTGCTGGGGGTGGCTGCTGCCATCAAGGAGTGTCATTGCTATGGGTTGGGGTTACTGGGTCTGGTCTAGGTGGGTGCTACATGTCTAAGTATTGTTCACATGAATACCAGGTCCAAAAGTTTCCCAGCAGAACATTGAATTGTCACAACTTTTGTTTTACCTCCTGTTCTTCTCCCTCCCTGATGATTGGGTGCTTTTCTCTCGGCAGTCTCACCTGTGTCTCATTATCCCATCAAACCCCATGTTCATAGCCTTGTCTCTGTCTTTTGTCTGTTTCTCTGCAGTTTTCAGCACCTGTGTCCCTGCCGTTCTCCCTGCTCGTTCCTTGGATTCTTCTGGTTGCATTGTCCTTTTGTTGGATCATCTTGTTGGACTTCCCCTTTCTCCCCTGCAGAACCCTTTGTACTCACCAAGCCATAGTTTAATTAAAATTCACTTCTCGTTTGCTAATCCTTCTGCTGTAGGTCCTCTGCGCTCACATTTGGCTCCCACATTTCAATACTAAAATGCACAATTGTGTTTTAATACACAAATAACATAAATTCTAATTTATTTATTGTCCTATCCTCGCAGTAGTCCACAATGGCTGACCCCACGCCTCAGCTTCACACGAGCAACTGGAAAATGACTGGTAGGAGGCTGAGAAAGAGGTGAGTGTTTGTCAGTCACTTTCCCCTTGGGGATTTTCCCTGACGATCTGAGACGCCAAACGTGTTACCGTGTGAACTGCTGCAGTCCACCTCTCTTTATCCACCCTTCTGACTGACTCTCCAGGGAGCAACTAACACACAGACACATGAAACAACACACACAGGGAAAGTTTCATCGTTACAGTTTGGGTTGTAGGGTCTATTTTTGGATCCCTGCTGTCTGATTCGGCCCCGGGACTCTTTGTTAACAAGTAAACCTCCACAACACTACCACCCACGTCTGCAGTCTGAAATGGAGAGACACCCAGCAGCCAGGTAGAATTTTAGCATCTCCCAAAAATAAAAAAACTACATAAAACAGCATCCAGGGTAAGGGTTGTACAGACTAAGTGACTAGTCGGTTTGTTGACTTAACTGCTCTGCCATGTCGCTTGAGGCATCACGTCGACTAATCACTGATCATGTGACATTAACGACATGGACGACAGTGGGTCGTTGCACCAAACTAGTAGCGCTTCATTAAATGTGTGGAAACTGCTACTGCAATACACACTCATCTGAGAAGACATCCACTAACGCTAACAGAGGAACGATCCAAATCCTCCTAACAGTCGGTTAACAACTTCCCCAAACGCCCTGTGGGAACAGAGAGAAGGAGGCTGAAAATCAGCTACAGTATGTAGCGCATGGGCTGTCTGTTCTCATCATGTATTCATGTCCAGAATACAGATTCTGTAGTAAGTATTACTGTGTGTTTATTTGTGACGTCATCCCCTAGTCCAGAGTTGAAGATAGGTGTGCAGCTATGGTAAAGCAAGTTAAACCACTGTCATAACTGCCCTTGATTTAAATTGTAGGTTCCTCTTCCCAATAGCACAGCCTCTTGTGTCAATATAGCTCAGCGTCAGTGTTTTTAAAGTCCAGAAAACCTTTTTACAACTCACCCACTCGCAGGTTTCTCATAATGGTGCCACATAAGCAAATAAATAGCTATGTGGGTGATTTATCAAAGCAATATACCAAAATCCCGTTCTTATATTATCCAAAAACATACACAAACAATCCAGTTTTGAATGAGTCAGGTGATTTATGTTGTGATTTTAGTGTCATAGTGTATTTGCCCTCCTTTGCAGTATGTGGATTTGCGTGCAGGTTGTTGAGTTCACATGTAAACACATTGTTTACATTGGATGTGTGTTTGTCTTTAGAAACGTACACGTGTGTGACTCATGGCATTTGTGGTACGACATGAAATAAAGTGGGCAGGCACATAGAATGGTCACAGAAATACTAGAAACAAGTGGATCTGATCAGCAACAATGACAGACACAGAACACATTAAAAGTGAAGGCTGAGACCAGACCAATGAGTATGCACCTCCAGTTTGTGAAAAACAATGAACCGGTTCATTCAATGCTGCATTTGCAACTGACATCCATATCTCTCGTGAGACAACATAGCACAAGAACCCTAATGCCATGGTGTGATTATATTGTATATGATATAAGATACTGCAAAAAAAAAAAAAAAAAAAAAAAATCTAATGAAACAGCCTTTATTTTGGTGGCCGTGGATTCTGCTGAGGTTGCAGTTGCAGATAAAACAACACTCAATGCAGAGATTAATAACTCGCATTGCGAGAAGTCTTGCCACTGGTTTTATGTATTTCTTCTATGGGTAAATGTGTTCACAACTCTATCTGATAATGAAGTGCTTTAGAAAACAAAGCAAATAAATTGTATTGCCGTAACTCTGCAAATCCCACCAATGTCCTGTCTGCTCTTACTTATTACTATGGGTCGCATTATTTATGCTATACAAGCATAAATAATGAGTCAGTCTGTCTAGACTTAATATAAAGTAACTTAACATTTAACAAATGAAATGCTGATCCAGCGATACTCTAGGCCTCCTTGGACCTCCCCCCTTGATCTACATGATCAAGAGGTATAAAAAAGGCCTGCGTTAAAGATAGGACGGGATCTGATTGCTCAGGCCACATTTGCAGGTGGTCTAAGTGTATTCTTTAGAAATGTGTACTGCAATGTTTCCTTGGTCACAATAGTGATCAACTGACCTTGTCTGTGTAGGCGAGAGTTTTTGCCTCATCCCCTTAGACCTTAGGCTTGTTCCAAAGCTCCGATTTAAAAGCAACACACAGATTTGAAAATCAAAAGATCAGAAGATTTACGAATAAGCTGACACAATGCACACCACAGAAAAGGGGCCAATCACAAATCAGACACACAGCTAGGATTCACAGATGAACTTAAGACTCAACGAAGGAGAGACTGGTATATACAAATCACTGACTAGGTAGGTGAAAGTAGCCACAAAGATACAGACAAATTCAAACAGAGTAAGTAGGCCAGCAAACTACAATAAAACCCAAAGTCATGACAGCTATTTGTAGACTGTTTTCAAAATGTTCAGATTTTGATTAGAAAGTTTAAGAAAATCAGTTTAAGACCTGGGCACCATTTCATTTTCATTTCAAAACGTGAACACAAATATGGCTAAATGTTAAGTATGACCATTACTATTTCCCCCCTCAAGTCCACATTCAGCTTTTAGCCTTGAGCTAGAGGCAGTTGGAAAGGAAGGGCCTTGTGTCTAAAGCTGTTTCAGCGTTAAAGGCCATGGACAAACAGCTCCTCAACCACAGTGTGAGTGTAATGGTATTTGTCAGCAGTACTTGTGTGTCAGAGTGTGTGGGAGCCGGTGTGAGCTCTGGCAGCCTCGTGGTTAATGCAACAGTGTTGAAGGTCAGCTCAGCATCAAGGAGAAGAACATATCTTTGGTAATTAGCACTCCCACAGAGAGCCCAGCATCTGTGTCTAACTGAGCTACGTGCACCATCTTGGGCATAGCTCACACACTTGTAATACGATGTATAAGCCTTCATTAATTGCACTGTATATCTTGATTTACAACACAATAAACTTTTATTCAATAATAAAAATGAATCTTTTCATCATTCAGTCTGTGCTCATCCATCACGTGGAAAAGCAGCAGAAAGGAAGAAATAACTGGACTGAATATAATAAAGTCAAATGTCAAAACTCTTTATTACATTTAACGCAGTGAATATAAAAAGTAAAATGACATTTAAATAATAACACTTCCACAGCCTTTTTAGTTCTTCTTTCAGACCAAGCTTCTCGTGTTAATTCTTCCTGATGTTGCTGTCACTGGGGATTGCTGCATCTGTCACTACAGTTCTGCTGTTTGTCCACCACCACTAAGTCATGTTTGCCTGTCATCCCCAGTTTGTCAGTGTCTGGATGTCCAGTCTTCCCATTCAACTCCCATTCTCGGACGTGCCTTCCTCTCTGCAGGTACTCCAGTATGTAGCTGCTCTCCTCATGGTGTCTCTATAGTTCCAATTTACCTGCAAGATCCCAAAGTACTTATAGTTCTCAATATCTGATGTTGAAGCTGGTCTCTTGGCCTGTTGTTTTCCAGAGCCCCACTGAGTTCTTGATGAAGGCTCTTAGAGTCCTGGTTATGTTGCACAGCTTCAAACATTCCAGGATCTATGTGTGAACCTTTCTTGTAGTCAATCCAGGCAGGTTGGCACAGGCACAAGTTTGTCTGCCTGGTCCTACAGTCTCAGAAGAGTGCTTTATCTGCTAGTAGCTGGTGCTTTGCTACTGTGGCCTTACGAATTCCCTTCTTGGCACCACTAATCTACTGAGCCACATGCCTACTCGTCCTATTAGCTGTGATGCCTGACAGAAGCTTCTGTTCCGTGCAGAGGTAGGATATTGGCTGTAGTTGAATGGGACTAGTCTCTTCTGACGATCCATCAGGATCAGGACTTTATGGCCTTTAGCCAACCATTCAGGGTGGGTCTCATCCCTCAGCAGCTTCATGTCGGGGCCTGGTGCTCTCCAGTAACTTTCCTTGGAAGTCTGCCATTGTGATGATAACTGTACCCTGCTCAGGGATGTTACTATGGTCTGCACTCAGGTTCTCTACATGTATGTTTTTCAAGTATTAAGCCCCTTTCACATCAATCAACCCATGATTTTATGGGCTCAGATGCGATGTGAACAGGAATGCCACCTCGACCCGGGTTTTTCGCTCTGACATTGATGTTTCTGCCTGTCACATTATGATTTTGTCACTTAACAGCCTGTCAGACTGTATCGCTGTAGAAGCTCCAGCTCAAAAACAGAGTAAAGTTTTAAAGTCTACTCCCATAAAGACCAATCTCTGAATGGCAGAGATTTTTGTTCTTTTTTTGTTTATTAAATCAAACAAATCAAATGTGTTGTCACATGATCGTTAATGGAAACGCATAGGTGAATTAGTCCTACATCATGTTTGGGAAATTGCACCAATTGAGGAAAACATGTGCCACTGTTTATATACAGCTTGTATAGCGATATCCCACACTTTTTTTTAATGATCTTGGCAGTGTGCTACTTTTTGTGTAAGAAGATTTTTACAAGTTTTCTCTATTTGTCACAATGTATTGTCTGTATGTTTTTTTAAGATACCTGCCTTAGGACAGCGGATGAAATTTAGCAGCTATGCTAACTCCGGCATATTTATATTGATCCTTTTTTGCTGATATGTTGATTAATGTGCATTGTTCTAATGAAATAAATAATAATAATAAAAAAAAAGACTACGAGATCCGCAAGCTGCTCTGCATCTGGAGAGAAGAGGCGATTTGGCAGCACATATAGGGCTCTGCGCAGGACACAGTGATTTATTCAAATATCAGCAGCCTTTTGAAAGAGCAAGGGTTTGACTGGTCCATTCTTCAAGTCAACAACAAACTGAAAGTGTTAAAAAAAAAAAAAACATGCTGTCCATTGTTTATCTGTGAAATGTGTAATGATGACGGAATGATATATGAGAGGGACAAAAAAACAGACACGCAGCTCTCACAGCGGGAGGTCAAACCTACGAAAGAGGTATTATACTGTTTTCAATCATGCTGGGCCTGCTCTCATGTTTTCACCCTGGCACTGAGATACTTTATATGGCTTAATGGAAAACCTCCAATTGATTTCGTGCTTGTACCTTTCGGGTATACCCATTGAAGAAGGTTGCCAGAGCTGTTACCACCTCCACGACATCACAAGGTGTTGACCAGGTCCAGCAATAATTAAATAACAAGGAATACTTGGCTTAAACAGTTAATTTTTCTCTGCAACAAATGCATTGTGATATATGAAAACATTTAAATCTTCTACAAAAGACTCCAGGACCTTAACATACAGTATGCAGCTTACTGGTGTTGAGCAGTGTAATCAGCTGACATACTTTTCATGTCTCTTGGGAAACAGATGCATTGCCAATGACCCTGATGGAAAACTAAATCACTTGTGTGATGCACACTTTAACATTTTATTATGTAAAGGAATGCTAATCTGTGCCCACTATTTTTCAGTGCTAAGAAACTCTTCAGGGAGAAGTATTCTTTTCTGTCACACCGAAGCATCAAATGGAGGATTTATACAGTGCAAATGGCAGTAAATGCTGAATCTTCCGCATCGCTGGAGCCTGAGCCAGAGGCTGCAAAGTGTATGGACTCTTTAAATGTGAGTTTATTTGCAGACCTCTCTGACATTACAGTGGAAGGAGTTGCAAACCTTTCCATTTTCAGATGGCCTCATCTCATCTCGGTGTATAAAGTTGCGCGTTGTTATGTGGTGTAGCAGAAAACAAGTTGTGTTACCTGGAGGGGGAAATTGCTTATGTACATTTCAACACGTTCAAATGTTTCTAAAGTCATTTCATAAGTCCTAAATGAGAAGAGAATAGGTTTCATATAAACATTTAAGAAATTTGAGGTATATGATAATAAGTTGGTTCAAATAACAGGGAACTCAGACAGCCGCAGATCAAAACAATTTAGTGAAAGAACTGAAAGCTGGAGGAGAATGAACTGGCTAGAAAAAAATAAGTTAGAAACACAAGTGAAAGAGAAGGAAGGACAGCCCGCTGTCACATCGTTCCCATTTTTCCGTGCAATCAGAATCTCTCCAGGCTATTCAAGTTTCAACTGAGACAATCTTTAAACTACTGGAAGAAACAAATGTACTAAAGTCGTCCTGTTATCCTGATGGAATCTGTAGTTTTGAATGTGCATTCAGTGGTCCACAAGTGGGCAAAGAAGTAAGAATAGCTAAGTCTGCAGACACAGGAAAAAAAATTAAATAATTTGGCTAATTTGTCTCTTCTCCACTTTTATTGTATCTTAATCAGTGCAGATTTTTAGACATCTAATACATAATTTAATTAGAAAGTACTTTTTCAAAGAGTGAGTTAACAATGTTTTATCATTTATGATTTGTATGTTAAATGAGCCAGAGTCCTGCTTATCCTGTATTTCACACATATGTGAATATGGAGCCATATATCTCAGAATTGAAATATTTCTGTGTTCAAATAGTTTTGCAGGTCAAAGATCTTTATAAATTAGTAATTTTCTTGAATACATATACACAAACGCATACTATTTAATGAAACCTGAAGCATACATGTATACTTATAACACATTTAGCCTGTCATTGATATACTGTATGTGTTGAATGTAGAACTAGTGGGAACTAGAAGGACTAACCATCATTAACTACAAGGATATGTCAGTATGTCCTCAGCAAAAAGCCCAAATGCAATTGCTGGGTTGTAGTTGTAATTCTTGGAAACAAACTAACTCAACCTTTTACAGAAGAGGGCCGAGCCTGGCAGAATGTGGGAACTATGCGGCTGAGAAGTTAGAACCAACGCGGTTGAATGAACAGAGGAGATTGCCACCTACAACAAACAAATGTTCCATGATTGATTACAAATCCATGGATTACATGTAATTCATTTGTGTTCATTCAGAGCTTACGCTTTTCTTCTTCAGCTCTGTAAACAGTTAAAGCCTTACACTGATGGATGGGACAAGTGGAATAAGAAAAAGAATAGGTAAACACAGAAATACACTGTGATTAAAAGGAATTAGGAAGAGTATTGAGTGAGAGGGATGTGCACAAGCAGAGTCAAAATGAACAAGAGCAATTCTGTAATTTTCATGTTAGTTCTGTAATTTAAAAATTGGTTCTTTCAAAAGTATGGAGAACCTTCAGCTCACAACCTCTAAAGACACGCACATACACCTGTAAAGGACTGCCATCACCTACTGTGTCACATTTCAACTAAACTACCCGTCATTTCTGAACTGTCAGAACCGCATGGCCCGAAAAGACTCACTGAAATGGCAGGCAGGTGATATCATCTTCCTCTCACCAGCGGTGTTGTGGGTAATGCAGTTTGACAGCATGCAACATCCTGAAGCTCACAGGATGCTGACAGGCTTCCCGTCCACCTCTGCGGGACGGCACAACCAGTCGAACGTATCCAAACCCATAATCCTTAGCTGCATCTGCCACCCCCAGCTGTTCTCTCCCACTCTGAGTCTGAAGACAAAGGTTTCGCAGGGGGAAGCCGTGAAAAAAAAGGTGAAGGAAGTGCAGGGGAAAAGAAAAGTTTGGTGATATGGTAAAACAAACAAACAAACAACAAAAAAAACAAGAATCCATCTCCCTGGGAACCCTCCCCTACACCCATAGGACCCACTGACAACATTCTGTTTCCAGACACCACAGGACAACCTCAGAAGACCCACGTCCATTCTCTGATGAGTCACAACTGTTTTGGAAATTAATGCCTTAGAGTAGTCAATCACTAATGATAGTGATAGTGATCTGTATTGCTCTCATTCATCACACAAGTCTCAGATTATCTCATCAGAACAATGCCTGGCAATAATTATGATGAGAGATTAAAAGCCTAGTCTTAGTTTTATATTTCATAACCCATTGTCAGCTCAAGGGATATTTTTCTGACTGTCAAGATAACATCCTGAAGTTTTAATTCCAGGTGATCATAACTCACTCACCTATTTTGGCATCTGAAAGCTAAAATACATTTTTTGGTTGGAGAAAATGCGTTGAATGTCAGGTCTCAGTGTGCCACTTCAGAAAACCACTGACCTAGAACAGGTGCAGCTCTCCTGTGTCCAATGTCCAATGCCAGTCGAGTACCGATGCTGAATCACTGTCCTATCTTCACAGTTTAGAAAACTATGTGTCGAAACTGCCTGTGAGTCAGGCAGCCTATTTCTGCTTGGCCTTCTCATACGAAAAGGAGCAATATGCATCAGCGAGCTTCAGTCTCATGCAGAGCGAGATTAAAATTGGCTCCCTTGCTGTGAAAAGTTTGGAAAAGCAGAGTTTTACAGGCAAACCTCAGGTTCCAGACGACTGCGCGCAGTGTGCCAGAGCCACAGGACAAGAGCTCAATGTCATTTCACAGCTTTAAGAGGGGGGCTGAATCCTGACGAGGATTTGGAGGAGAGAACAGAAGCAGAGGGAGGTGAGGAGAGGAGGTGCAGTAAGGGGAGGTAGGTCTAATCCAAACCCATCCCTGCCAGTCTGCAAAAATACACACACATGATGAGAGGCCAAAAGGTCAGCAGTGTGTGCCTGGTATAATTATGATGAAATATCTGGCAGTGGTGAGGACAGCACCCAGGTGCATCCTGGGAAGACATGCTGTCACCAATCTGTCAGGGCCTGTCTGCTACAGTTTGGAAAGACACACATTCAACTGTCATCTATCTATCTATCTATCTATGATAGATACAATTTCACTCCCAGGTCTGTAAATGATGTAACTATTTATTAGGATAAACCACAACACACTGACACAGAATCCATGTTTACTGATCAATTTTACCCCCCAAAATGTGATCCTCATTGATATATTTAACTCAGTAAGAGAATTCAATGAACTGGCTCTATCTGGTAAAACAGAGATATAAAATGGTGTATCATCTGCGTTGCTGTGATATGTGACTTTGTGATAAACAATAATGCTGCCCACAGGAAGTGTGTATCAAGAAAGGTCTGGTAACAGACCAATTAAATTTCATTATGGAGCATATTTCAAAAGATACAGGGACAAAAAATACCTCTACACACATCTGGGCACACATGGCAACAAATGATGTGGAATATGAATGGACAAATTCTTTATTTGCTGTTTTAAATCTTTTACAACAAATGTGATAGCTGAATCTAAACCTCCTGCTACACTCATTTTGTTCTAAACAAAACCAACGCAGAGGCACTAAGATGAGGACCCCATGACCACGTCACTGTTAGTCTTAACTGCATTCCAGCAGAAAAGCCCAACCAAATGATTTGATTGGCCAGATCCTTGACGGGGCGACTCCTGTCTACTTTTATATACAGTCTATGCTCCAGACCAACATTCTCCCACAAACACTGTGTAGTGAGTCAGGAAAGTTCTACGTGGCTTCCTCACCTGGAACGGTTCCTCAGGGAAGTAAGCTTCACCTACCTCACTTCCTTGAGGAACACCATATTTAGGATGACATGTCTATGGCACTACATCTCCAGCACAAGGAACAGCTTTATTAAAGCTGTAAAGCTTTTATCAGACAGTGGTCTGAAATGGTCAGAGCAAATGCTGGAAACTGTTTAGACTGTTGAGACAATCGGATACTTCTAATGGGCTATGCCTTTTTGTGGAGAAGCAAAATGTTCCACTGGTAAAATGAAAAGCTATTTATTCTTTATTTCAAAATCTGCCCATCAACATTTTTTTCTCTTGTGATTACTTTGATACTAAAGTAAATACATTACATTGTTTATTTATACTAGTGACTAACTTCTTGTTAGATTTAATGTTCACAGTGTACGTCAAATATGATATGCAGTACACACAAAGAGGTGCGTTGGGCAATGGTGATTCAAGGTTCTCAGGGCCTAGGCAGACATGTATGTGGTTTTCCCATCTGGGAATAGTCATCTCAGGACACTCTTACTTATTTTTATTTCTCAAGGCTGCAAACAAATGCTCAGTTAGCCTATCTTGGCGGTGCGCCCCTGGCCTTGTTTTGAATATTGCTGCATTACAATATAGTAATACATACCATGAATTTTATTAAAAGAATATGAGGAATACTTTAGATTTTAAAATACTTTATTTCATAAACAATATCTAAATTCCGCTTGGTTGGTCACATACATACACAGTAAGGATAGAAAATGCTCAAGTTATAATAAGAGAATACCACAAGAACAGGGGAATTCCTATCCGGCCCTTAGGCTGCGGCTTATGTGAGTGAGGCTCACCGAGAGAAGATGGTGGTGAAGCTTTAAAGAGTGGCCGGTGTTTAGAAAATAGTGCTACACATAGAAGGTGCAGGTTCAAGCGCTTGCACTGCTGAAGTGTCTGAATTCATTCCAGCCGCAACGATGGCAGTCTGTATCTTTGTGGGAATCACCACGACATGGTTCTCTACTCTCAAATATAACTTATATCTTTTGCTACAGTTGCTTTTACTCAAATCAGGGATAAACAAAAAATATTAATACTAGGCACCTTTCCAATCTTCTGCTTTATTCACGTCCCCGATAACACGTGGAGGTGAGTCATCACTGGCTCACGTATAGACATAAATAAATCCATTTAAATAGTGAAAAGACAACATTTTGGTCCATGGTGTAAAGAGAGCTAAAAAAAAAAAAAGATTCACATTGTTTCCCTGTCTTCAAACTGGACTACGTAGTTCTTTACATGTTGGAAGACCTTCACCCCTGTGGCTACGCTATCATCAATTATCTCTATAGCCAAATATTGCGAATATTGTGCAAGATCAAAGACACTAGTTGTGCAAAGTATGTGTGCTCCTCTACTATAAAAGCTTCGACAGGTTTCAGTTTCTAGTTGGAGTTTTAGAAATGTTTCCCACGACAGAACGACACTAGGACAACACTAAGAAGGCATTTGAAGTATAGAATATACCTTTGCCGTAGATCAATTAGAAATGACTTTTGTTTAAAGAATACACCAAAATGCACACGTCACAAAAGCCATTCACATAATGTTAGAAAGAAAATCCCACAGGCCTCAGACCAAGTGTGTTTTCCAGGGGGAGAACATCAAGAACTACCGCCCTGAGCTCCTTCCTCATTTCTGTACAGTGTCATCCTTCCATCCGCTCATCCGTCTATCCCTTGTTCTGGACTCACCTGTGAAGCTACGGTTGGTGAGACGTCGAGGAGGGGGAGGAGGAGGAGGAGGAGGAGGAGGAGGAGTCGTGACTGGGCGTGGGTGAGGGTGCTGGGCTGGACAGTGTTTCACCGTACTGTGCCTGAGACGAACTGTGCAAACGCTACTGTGCTCTTCACCCTCTGGGCTACCACCGCTACTGTACAGCAGGTACGGTAGCACTCCAGAGGAGGCTGTGGTTGTGTGTATTATGCGTGTGTGTGGTACAAACGTTGGCCAGGCAGTGATTAACTTGGGTCTCGCTATGAGCAGTCAAACTGTAAACAGTAGTTTTAGTCTTCAGTTTTTATGTACAGCCGAGGATAAAACATGTCCTTTCTTCTTCATGGGATGAAGCGGGGAACAGGCTCCAACTCCACTTCAGTTCATTGTTTGGCTTCACAGCAAAAAAACAAAAAAAAAGTTTTCAATTTGAACTTTCTTCTTCTGTTTTAAATGTCTCATCTCTCAATTCTAGATAAGCAGTCTGCGATATCAAATGTATCCAGAGGTGCAAAATCTCTCCCCAGTTGCTGTGAAATCGGTTGTTATGAGGTAACCAAGGAGTAGATCATACTGAAACACAAGAAGAAGACACAGGAAACAGGATGTGAGTCGACACTTCTGTGATTGGATAATCACACAGGAAGTGACAAAGTATAACTTATATAGCAATTTAAATCATCTAATGGCCTGTTTTGACGCATTCAGACAAACCATTTGAGTATTCATGCGTGCACGTGTGCGTGGACCTCATTGTTCCGTAGTTAGTTTTCTGGGTGATTCATCTCCACGCTATTGTCCTTTTGAGAGTCTGTTTGAGATGAAAACTCCGTTTTTGGACTTATTTGTCCTCTCACTGCAAATTATGTAATGCCATAGTCTGCATCATTCAGACTAATGCAGCATTTGCAAGGTTGTAGATTGAAGTTTGGAGGCTCACAGCCTTTATCTTGAGGGTTTCAGCAGTACTGCTGGCCGTCAGTGTTATTTCAGTTGGGCTCGCACTTTGGAATGTGTTGTTATTTGGGTTTTTAACGTGCTCCTATAACTGTTGTGTTTTTGTAACAATAAGAAATCGTCTGGTCATTTTCCCTGTTACATTCAATCAGGCATAACATTATGACCACCTTCCTAATATTGCAGGTCTTCCTTGTGCTTCCAAAGCAGTTGACACTCAATCAGAGAATGGACATGGGCCTTCTGAGGGTGTCCTGTGGTGTCTGGTAACAGAATGTTGCTTATGGGGGCCTTTGGGTCCTATGGGTTGAGGGGAGGGGCCTCTGGGATCATCTCACAGATACTTGATCAGTTTAGAATCTAGTGAATTTGGAAACCTCAATTTGTTTTTTGCATTGTTTTGGTCCATGTGTGTTTGTCAGTATCAGGCTGGATCCTGCTGGGGATGGCTGCTGCCATCAAGGAGTGTCATTGTTATGGGATGGGGGTGTCTGGTCTGATCTAGGTGGATGATAATACTAAAACTAATACTAAAATGCTAACTTTCCAACATTCTTGTCAATATTTGATGAAGACAATGAGTTTATATAAATATAACTAGCAGTGCATGAACAGATCTATACCTGGAACTACAACTAGAATAAATTGCCGGGTCTAAAAGGAGGTTGCATATTTGACCTGTTAAATTCACGTCGCAATAGTTGTGTAAATCTTTTCGTTGCATTTCTCTAAATTCCACATCAGAAGTTCCCATTTTTAGGTTTTTACCATGACCTAAAAATGTAAGAACAACAATCCTTCCTGGCATGTTTGTGTCAGTTCTATTTCTAAAAAGCCTTGTGTTTTAAAAGTTGCTGCACAAAGCACAATAAAAGAAAAAAAGAAGCAAAAACTGATGAGTGTCATGCAATGCAATGACAAGCAAGCACACATTTGCGGACGAAGGCTGCAAGTGTAAGTCGACTGCCGACACCGATGATGATCTCCTGTCCCAGCGCAATGGACTTACAGTACTACAGGCTCATGTGGCCTCAAAGAGAAAGAGATCTGCAATGTTTACCTGAAAAAAAGACAGTAATGAAGGGCTGCATGGAAGAACAACCACAGCACATATCTCAGTTGGGTATTTGACACTGGTCTCGTTGAGCTGTGACTTGACGAGAACAGATCAGCACCTCACTGACAGTAACTAGTACTGAGAGAGAGAGAGACTCGACCTCCTCCCAGTAAAACCCCTGAGAAGTGCTTCATTAGTGGGTACATTGTGAAAGTGTTGTGTCTGTAATTTGAAGACACATATCAGACTAATTATTAACCAAACATAACGTATGCCAAAATATGACTTGACATGACAACCAGTAGCAAGCAGGAATGCTGCATTCAGTTTTACCTGCTAAATATTTTGTATTATTTGTCACAGTGTCTTTATTTCAAGGAAAGCCGATCATATTTTGACTTCCTTGATAGTTCTTTTTCAAATAATGTCTGCCTTTGCTTTACTCCAGCAGGTTTTGGTACATTGTTGTCACCTGTTACCAGTCAGGAGGGCTGGACCTGTATGAGAAATTTGCAATTTGACCTCATAACAGGAAATACGATCTAGACTAATGTTGAACACATGGTCTTTACCTGACACCTTATTAGACAGGAACAACTCGTGTTAATGAGGTGATATTGAATTATTTAAACTCCAATTAGTGCTGCCTTGCATGGTATTGGAATACCTGTTTTAAAATTTCCCCTCCATATTTGTTACAGTATAAGGTTGTGATTAAATTATTTTATTATGCTTTTATTATACTTTATTTTTCATTTGTTGTATTATATACATATATAGTATATTATAAATATTATTTATTATTATTAATTTTGTGAATAAGTATTCATCAGTATTTAGCAGTTTATGAATTGCATTTCATTAGAATATTTTAGAGAATCTGCTTTTCATGATCATAGTTTAAGTAGTGAATTCGATTTATTTTTATGAGACGGCAGAAATCTACAGTCTATGAACAACCTGAAGACAACTTGAAAACAAAATGAACAGGTGTACATACGAAGTACTAATTAAAAATCATACTGTATAATATAAAGATGGACAAAGGAACTGCTACTTGAAAGTGAAGCCAAAGCAAGTAGAGCTCCCCCTGGTGACTGGCTGCAGTATAGGTCATAAGCTTCACCTCCTTTAGTGGAGGAGGGGGAGGAGGTGATGTGTACCGCTGGTAATCAAAGATGAAGACTTTATTTTGATCCTGAGGATACCGTACAAAATGAGCCTTGTTTGAACCTACTCTACATCTACTGATGTTTGGAAAAATTAGTTGTCCTTAATTAGCTGTTGATGATTAATGATGCACACCCCTGTTCCTGATCCTGTTCAAGAGATATTTTTTATTTTAAATACATCACGTACAAGACACTAATGGGGCAAATGAGCGCTAAATTAAATATTAAAAGACTAAAGATACAACTTGATATCAATGTGCTTAAAATACTGATATATTGACTTCTAGCATGAAAGAAATCATTCACAACCTGGTCATACGAATAAAAATGTGTGCATGGTCCAAGACCCTTTTTCTCTTTTCCTAAATTTTTGACTCAAGCATAAAATCTAAAGTAAGAAGCACATAAGCTATTATTACTGTATGTTTGTTTTGTTCCTTCACTCTTGAAGAAAGGAATAGTATCTCCCAGCGAATGTGCAAATGAGCATATCTCATAAAACACAACAACAAAGGTCATGTGCACGGCAGCTTATAGCGACCTATAGTAATTATATTCTATTGTGAGGTAACCTATAGCAAACACATGAAACGGTAGTAGCAAATTCCCCAAAGCTATACTGTATATTTATGTTGCTGCCACAATTAAGTACGTCAGATAAATGGAGGAAGTTCAATAATTAATGAAGTCACAAAACCCTGCACAGGGAGGTCAGGGTGGATGGACGGGTCAGGTTTCACCCCATTAATCAGTAGCGTGTTTGTTATTGTGACAATAAAAATGAAGCTCCCTTAACCAAGCTACCAAAACCTGTACACTATAAAGAAGAACGTTGCTCTAAGCTGGTGCTCTGCTCTGGCTGTGAAAATCCAAATGTAAAGGAGAGAGAGTGATAAACTTTACATACTATTCATTGAATGTTTAGATATAAGAACCAACAGGCTGTGAACACGGGTTCTTCTGCTTCAATGAAAATTACTCCAGTTAAAATAAAATGTGTACTCGCAATTCTGACTTGGTTGCTCTGCCCTAGTACTACAAAAATGTTAGAAATAAACTCATTTGTAATTTATTTGCAGGATGAGTTCTATAAATACAGGATTGATGCGGCAGTTATGAAGCAGGGGAGGCCCATCACTGTCTGCTGGAGCTATTTTATATCAAGTGCAATGCTTTAGAAACAGCTGTCGCTTATTTCATGTTCCATTAGATTTTAACATCTGCCTAGTTAATGAGCCGGGGTTAACCTCACATGCGTGTGTGTGTGTGTGTGAGCAAACACAGGGACCAGATTGTCATGCCCCAAGAAGAAAGTTAAGAAGGCATTCACGACCAAATAGAGGGTTAGATCTTTAAAAAAAATAAAATAAAATAAAATAAAATAGGTAGCAGCATCCAACAACATGCCACGGACCAATCTTTTTGGACCACAGGGGTAAAACCCAAGACAAGGAGAGATAGAAAACCTGTATTCATCTTGCAAGGACAGAAAGGTATTTTGTTACTGGGGTGCAGCACATTCCACACAGCATCCCTGCGACAGAAAGCACAGGTTCAGGAGGAGAGTGGTGAGGATAGAAGGCAAAGGGCTGGAGGGTAGAGGTCGAGGTCACACTGCGAAGGGGACTCTGTTAGTCAGGCACGGGTTCATTACTGCCCAGTGTCAGGAGGAAACACAGCGGAGGGTGAGACAGCACGGAGCTCACCTGGGGCCAAGGCAGAAGATGAGCTGTCATGCTAGGTACATTAGCTTAATCACGAAGCATTTTACTGGTTTCTAATTATTCGGTTTATTTATTTAACCCTTGACCTCGGTTAAACTCAGTTCAGTGAGATTTAAGTCTGCTCGACTCCCTTTGAGCCTGTGCGTCTGTCCCCCTGCTGGTCCCTGATGGACAAAATCACAAGTTTGAGAGTAATTGCTGCGGATCATCTGCACCGGGCAGGCTTCACTGAGCATCCGAAAAGGATTTTCAATCACCCGTCACCCAGGTGTGGAGGTGAGCGCTCAGGTGGGGCTATGTGTTCATCAGTCTGTGAGGGCATGCACAATTGCATTATGTGAATACCGCACACAGGGTTTTCGGGCCAGTGTGTGCGTGTGTGTGTCAGTGAGATTTATTGCGAGGTTTTGAAGGAATGTTTAGGTCAATGATGCAGGCGAGTGCTTCTGGATTTGGGGAGTGGTGGATGAAGGAAAATAAAAACACAAGTTCCATAGAGCAGGTTTCAGGCTGCTTCACTTCCAATTCAACCACCTTCAACAAAACGAACAAACAACATTTCATTTGGACGTTCTCTGTAGCTGTAATAACCTCCACCTACGCAGTTAAAGTTCATCTCCTAAATTACATTTGTGAATACTAAGATCATATGAACAACCATTTCCACGACTGAGGTGTGATCTTTATAGCCTGGGCTAACATTTCAAAGAATTACCATGACATTTGAATCACCAAGTCTATTACCGTACAGCAGGTATATAGCAACAACTTTCAGTGAGGAGCTATATGAGCAGCCTGGTACATTAGTTTTGATTTTACTGAACCCTGAAGTAAGTTAAGTAACTAATCAGGAGGCCCCATTTCATCATCATGAGAAACACATGACATTTACTTCCTGCTTGTGTGCGAGTTCAGAACAGTTTAGAAATACACCGATCAGGCATAACATATGTAATCAAGGCATCTACACTCCTGATATTGTGTAGGTTTCCCCTGTGCCTCCAAAACAGCTGTGGCACATCAGAGATATGGGCCTTGTGAGGGCTATGGGTTGAGGGGAGGGTCCTCTGTGGATCATCCCACAGATACTTGATCAGTTTGGGATCTAGTGAATTTGGAGGCCAGGTCAACACCTTGTGCTGTTCTTCATGTTTTTTGAGTTGTTCCTAAAGCACGTTTATGTGTGTGTCTGGGTAACAAGATGGTCAATGTTATTTACTTCTCCTGTCGGTGTGTTTCCTAACTAATTTATGGATTCTGCATCTGTGTGTCCACATGGGGCTGTGTGGGTCGATATCACGTCCGTCTGCACAGCAAACACTGCAAAGCTGAGCCTTTATTTATGTGTTTCATTAGCATTGTTAGGCTAATTTTTTTGAGCTGTTTAGCATTCCAATTTGCAGTTGACATGGATGTAGAAACATCTAGGCTAGCTTAATTCACTGTTTTTCTTCTTTTTCTTTTGCCTCTTTTTCTTCATTTTAACTCTTTTATTACTCTTATTGTGGACTTGGCTTATACTGTATATGGGTTTTTCTACGAGTTGTAACCGAACTGTTGAATCTGAATAAAGTTGATAAAAAAAGAAAAGCATTCACAGAGGATTGCTAAGGAACTTGTGTTGCTGTGCTACCTTAAACTGGTTCGCACTATTTAAATGTTGAGCGTTTGTGCTTTCAGCGTGTCAGAATGGCTGCCATACTTATTGTGTGCCATGATATTTGTCGTATTCAAGCTGTGGAATTAACTGATGGACTGTACGTGGATGAGAAACTAAACTACTCTTTTCAAGTGGACCCTTGAAAACAAATTTACAGAAACAGAGAAGGCCGCTCATGAGGGACAAACCTTGAAAATCAAATAATGTCCATTAAATGATCCAATGGCATTGCTATAAATATCACACCGTGCCTAGAAACTGTTTAAACTTCAGTAAAAAAAATAAAAAAATACTAGGACATATTCTGTTGAAATCGGTGGAATTGAAAGTGAATGCGCCATCACCCTGTGCTGCAGAATACCTCGCTGTTGCTGCTGTTCCTGCTGCTGCCAATCCGTCCAATATGAGCTAGAGCGAAACACGATGGAGTGACATGGAGAAGCAAGATGGTTTAAGTTCAACATGACGTTTATAGCTGTGGGCAGTCAGTGTCTGTGACATAAACAATAGCCGGGATGAGCTTTGACCTTGTCTCACAACAGTAATAATAAATGAATGAGATACATATTACATATACATATGTTTTCGGCCACTACACCATGCCAGGAGGGAAGCTTCATCTTGTGACATCTAAAGATGTTTCAAAGAACTTTTAATCAAGGTTTAATCAAAATTTATGTCTTTCACATAGAAATAGCTTTGCCCCATGTCTCCTTGGAAGCACAGGACATAAAGTGATAGTCAAATAGATTTCTTTTACAAATAATTACAAAATTGTCGCACTTAACACTCACACAAAAGTACAAGTGAGTACATGCCTGCACTATTAATGCAAGAGGCATATGTTTTATGATGTTGTTTCTGATGATCCACGACAATGTGCATTTAAGCCATTCACAGCATTTTCAAAAGTAAAACCCTTTTAAAAAAATTTTTAATGCCAGAGTAGGTGCAAAAGGCTAATTTCAAGGATAAGAGTAGAGGGCCAACACGTGCTCATGATGTTGCTTTTCTACCTGTGTGGTGTTGCTGTGATCAACATTGCTTTTAAAAGTAGCTACACTAGCTGAAAAGATACAAACTTCACCTAAAAGGACCGGCCCTCACAGCGATGTTCAATCACAGCATCGTCACACACATACAAGAACAACTCCATGTTAAAGTTGCAATCCTTTTTGAGTTGTCATGAAATACATTGCAAAAGGTTTAATTATATTCTAAAATCAGTCAGACTTCAATGCTACTACAAATTAAGAGACTTCATCGAACACTTAGGTGTCTGTGTGGTCAAAAATTCAATCTACTGCCACAGAAAAATGTCAAAAAGAATAAATATATATATATAAGGATTGTACCTTTAAGTGTTTCCATTGATAAGACCTATTAGAGGGATATTTCCAGGTTCCACACACTGCAGCACCCACATGACACATGGAACAAGAATCCGGATCGATTAAAAACACACATCGACAGGAAAACTGTGCACATTATTAACACGTAGTAGCAGAAGATTTAAACAGACACATCAAGAAATAACAGCAATTATCCATATGCATGAAAAGATAAAACATTTTAACCAATGTTTTGCAGTTTTATCTGCCTGCTATCCACCTCTGTGTTATGGTGGTGCTTGTCAATGAAGTAAAGAATCAAGTTCTCTTAACATCACATGCATTAGCAGTAGCGAGCCTATACATAGATGTAACTAGCCTGAAAAACCTGCAGTACATGGACCAACATGCATGTGATTGCCAGAGAAATGGTTACTTTATTCAGTGATTTGCACTCACACTGCTTCAGAGCTGGGAGATCAAACCAAAGTTACAGGACCCAGCGATAAAACATATGGTTGGATTCCAAGTATCTTCAGTTCAATGTCGTATTTTTTAACTTTACTTTTTCTGTCGCAATCAGATTAATGTAATCTCTTTACATGTAATCCAATTATCTCCCCCAACGCTGCCTTCCCTGTGCTCACCAGTAGAGATAGTAGAAGAAGGAGAGGACGAAGAAGGACAGCTTGCACCAGGCCTCCTTCAGACAGAACTTGAGCGTGTCGCCGTTCATCACGGATGCCGGGTCGTAGAGCAGCTCCTTAGTGTCCGTTGGGGAATGGAAGTACCTACCACAGGGGGGCAAAGACCACACCACGGGTAGTTGACCCGTTCCAGACCACAGGGTAGGAGGTGGGGGAGGAAGGCGGAAGAGATGATGGGAGGAAATGGGGAAGAAGATAGCGTGGAAAAAGATGGCATGATGAGTTTAGACAGCACCATCATGCAGAAGACATGGGTGAAAGAGTAATTCAATTTGTTGGAGGAAACCAACTGTTTGATAAAGCCGTCCCCTGGAAAGCGAGAGTTTTTGGTTTAGTAGCCATTACTGGGCAAGGAAATCTATCAAGCTCTGGATTTGAAAACTCCAGTCCTAGTCTTAATAAGCATCTAGACATATACTGATCAGGCATAACATTATGACCCTAATTTTGTCGTTTGTGTCTCCAAAACCGTTGTGATTCATTAGAGAATTGACATGGGTTGTCTGAGGGTGACCTGTGGTATCTGGGAACAGAGTGTTGTTAGTGGGGGCCTTTGGGTCCTTTGGGTTGAGGTCTGTGGATCATCTTCAACCATCAAGGAGTGTCACTGCTACGGGGTCTGGTCTGGTTTAGGTGGTTGTAACATCCACATGAATACCAGGTCCAAAAGTTTCCCAGCAGAACATTATATGTGAATCACAAGTTGGTCAACGTTATTCACTTCCTCTGTCATAATGTCACGCCTGGTCAGTATACATTCATATATTTATTTTAATCATGGTTGTCCCTGTGAACTACATACTGTATGTATCAGTATGGTAGTACAGAGAAAGGGAGGCGAGGCTTAGCAAAAAGTCTCCTGCACTTTTAACTTATCTTGTGGTTGAATTTCCCAACAAGATAAAAAATAAATAAATATGATTAAATATTTGAATAATTATTCAAATATGTTTCCACCCAGGTCTTTTATGCAATTTTACAAGGTATCAGGGCTGGGGTTCATTCAGCAGCTCCAAATGCAGTGCATAAAATAGATTTTTAATAAATGTTTATGATGAATTTTCAATAAAACATTATTATTTCAAGTATTTGTGAGCACAAACATCTTTCTTTCTTAAAATAGAGGTGCATTGTCACTGAAACATGGAACCAGCTCGTAAGTAATAGCAGAGTTGAGGTTGGGATTAGAAAGATGTCTCCTGGAGCTTTTATATTCCACAGAGACTTGGTTTAGGAAGGCTGTTCAAATTGTGACATAAAGGAATTTGGTGCTGCTGCTTTTCAGGGGAGCTCTTATGTACTGATCCAATTATTATGTCTGGTTTTATTAGGTGAAACGAGCCTTTAACAAACCCCAGAGCTGATACAAATGAACAGGATTCTGAAACATGGTTTACTCACGTAATAGACCAGTTGCATTCAGATAGCTAGCTTCTGATAGTCACTAATTGTGTTTTACAAGGTTTCATGGGTAATGAAGTAGAACCAGGACGCTGCTATCACAATGCATGTGGTCTCTCCAGTCATAACCGAGGTTAACAAATGGTTTATGCATGTCTAAGCGATGCATTGATTCATGTACATTCATCATTCACAAGTGAGGAATGGTTATTCACTTAGCTGTAAAAAATGATTCACGACTCACATTCACTAATTTACATATCTGCTGGTCAATGGACGTCTCATGCATGTATGAAATATTCAACGAGTCACTTGGAAAGTCATCTCGATGTATTTGATGCGTCATACAAAGGTTTTGTAATGAGTCACTGAATATTGGTCCCATGTATTGTTATACATGCAGAAATGGCTGAGGATGGGGTAAAGGAGGTTAGCCAGTAGTAACAATCTACTACATACAACCAAATAATGGACAAGTCATTAATTATAACAACAACCATACGCACACACGCACTCACATACACACACATATCTTGGGAAGATTCCGCTGGCAGCCAAAGCATTTTAAGCAGCACTACACTGGCCAGCCTTTCTTGGAATTTCCTGCTACACCCCCTCATTCACATATTGTGAGATTTTAAACTGGCAAAAACATTTTTTTTTAACAAATTAAAGGTTTCCCCCATAAATGGACTAATCAACAGTTAAACCATCATACTTTATGTAATCAAGGCATCTTTACTGAGGCCTGACTGTTTCTCCTTCATTTGAGGGTCAGTGGAGACATCATGCTCAGTCTGTTACACCAAAACAGACCCACCTTGGAGTCTCACTTTGTACACACTATACTGCATAACATGTGGTATAGTACAGTATATACAGTAACACCAATATCCAAAGCTTGGGACAAATCCAATGAAACGTTGACAGTCAGGAACCAGCGTCTACCGTGTTAAGGGACATATATTCAGGAAGGGACTAGCAGCACCATGGTAATAAGAAACCAGTTGTTGCAATGATGAGTCAGTGCAAATTTAATGTCAGTTTCGAGTAGAAGCAGTTGAGGCGACATTTGATGGGAGAGACCGATATAGCTAGTTAATTTATGACACATTCACAGAGTTCCCAAAATGTTTACCACAAAGACACACCTTTACAGCTTTGGTTTCTACCAAATTCTCCATGATGACAGCAGGCTTGAAGCACTGGGTGAGCTGAACCCAGAGGGTATTTTCTTTCAAGTACTGAGCAGTGACGGCAAAAATAGCTAGTTCTGTCCCTATGCCCACCACACAATACTTTTTCTCTTCTGCTTGTTTCACCTGGAAAAGTTAGGAAATATACAAGAGGTTTAACAGTGCCTGGAACATCCACCAGCCGCCGACTGGAGCAAAGTGTTAGGTGACGAGTGAATGCCTTTATGTTTGGATTGGCCTTCAGACACATACAGTGTACGTGCTGCTGAGTAAGTTGTTGATATGAATCATTGCTTGGGTTTGACACCTGATCTGGGTCATTTGGAGTCTGTTCTTGTTCTTTTTGTCTTCTTAACTGCTTCCTCACAGATCAATTTTGCATGATGCATTAATTGTGCAGCAGACCAAATTGGAATTGTAAGTCAGTGCTGGATACTAATCGTCAAATGAAAAATGACCAGTCAGTTCATAGAAAACTGACATCCTTGAACAGCACATGGACGCTGAGGCGTATGCATGCTCTCACACACAGATGCGCGCCCGCTACCCTCCGTCTCTCAGTCTCCTCTGCATCACCTTGTCAACATTACATCTCTCACCCATCACTCACTAACTTCCTCTCTGTTCTCTACCCTCGCTTTCTCTTACTTTGCTCTCTTACTTTCCCCGTCCACTCATCTCTCTCAGCTGCAGCATCTGTAGCTCGTGGGCATCTGGCACAGTCTCTGGTTAATAAGACACTCCTCTCCTCTCCTCTCCTCTCCTCTCCTCTCAGTCTATATCTTCAACCAGCTGAGCACACAAGCCCCAACCAATCAGGCTGCCAGCGGTCCACATCTAACCCGGCATCCAGCAGGAAGGAACGACAAACAATGACAACAACAGGCAAAGGAGGAGCAGTAAAAGTAATCTGAAGATCGCTGAGTAGTGACCTATTTTTCTGACACTGGCTTGCAGAGACTGTGGAAGCGTCAGAACACTGATGTACTTGCTTTCACCACGCACCTCCTTCAGAGCATTGGATACATCCTCAAAAATGCATCAGAATGTGAAGTAAGATCAGCAGAAATAGAAGCCAAGGCAGCTTGTCTCTTCTGTGACTTTCTCTGCTGTGGTTCTAAACAATGAATCGGTTCTAGATTTGTGTTATTGGAAAAAAAAATACCACGAATAGAATATTTTTTTTATGAATATGCAAAGTCTAAATACAGTTTCTAATTCTTTTATTCCCACTGAGCTCCATTATTGTTCGAAGTAATTAAAACACCCCAGTGGGCCACACTACTTGATGACAAGCTCCTTCCTTACTATTCGCGCGCACACTTCTATTTATTTTGACTCATTCCCATACACAATATACCGCAGTTCACCGGAGTGCTTCATGTACATGGATTCACAGCTGACACCGGTCCTTAACAAACGCACCATTTACTGCGTGAGTGACATTTGTTTGAAGTACAACCACATGAAATGATATGCTCACCTTTACTGTCTAATGCAATGCAATACGAGTTTCCTTGTCCACTTTCTGTCTGGTTTTATATGGTCAAGAAAGAGATAAATATGTTTATAAAGTGCACAAAATATAGGGCTACTGTATTGGATTGCATCATTTCCACCGTCTTCTGAATAAAATGTGGCTGAAATCACCAGTTTACTGTGTTTTAACATGTTTATGTATTAGTATCACAGCCAGGGTATGGAAGTAATTCAATCACAGTATTACAAGAGTAATAGCACCCTTGTTCTTTAAGTAAAAATAATATAGAAATTGCATCAAGCAAAAATGGCTGGCTTTTATTTCCAAGCTGTTATCTGTTGCCAGCTTATCTTAATTCTAAATTTAAATCCATACCAACAACACCAGCATAAGATTAATCTCAAATGACCACACATTTTCTTCCCATTTAAAGACTAAAACCAACTATTTTCCTTTTTCTGTGGCCTTGGGTTGAATGTCTATGGAACGCATGCAGTCAGAGAGGATGAGGATTCTACAATTCAATGCATAATTTAACTTTTAAAATTGGAAAATGGGAAGACAGTAAATGTCAGCGTTAATCAGAAACGAAGTATTGAAAGTATGGTTGTGCGTTGACATTATTAGTTTTGGGCTTTTGTGAGCATTAATATTTTCTGTGATACTGCTATCATTACAGTGAGCATGGTATAGTTCTATGACAGAGTGACGATTACTCAGTTTCATTATCTGTGGGCTAACAGCTGAAGATCTACTGTATACAAATACAGATACAGATCTTTTCTGTGGCAAGGGGAAATAAGATTTCATGTAAGTGTGTTAGAATGTGTACTATAAGATATGCAGTCATTAAGAATATCGCCTGCATCAAGCCCCAAACAGCGAGGAGGACACTCAACACATGTCCACAAACATACAATGGATTGGACAGTTACCTCCATGTGTTGTAGAAGAGCAGGGGGATGTTGAGGCCCACGGTCAGCCACTCTTGGGCACACAGGAACATGATGCAGAACAGCCCATGGATGGAATACTCCGGCAGCACCAACTGCAAGACAAAGAAAAATGGTATAGGGCTAAAGAACATTGTTATTTTCTTTGTGTCTTTCCCCACGTCGTCGCTGGATTACTGCTGATTATTGTTACCAAATGCAAATATTGCTTGAGTGACACTTTGCGTTAATAACAGAACTGCATGAATGAGCTGGAGCTATATTTAACAACCCTAAAGGGTAGTTGGTTAACAGATGCCACATTACCATTTTAATGCCCACACCACCGGTGCAGGGAAAAACCTCAAGCGTCATCATTAGCATTAAAATGCTTAGTCTATATTTAGCCACTACAAATTTGTCTATCTGCATAAATTCCACATGGCTATATGCCTCTATCCAGATTATGGAGAGCTTAGCGTCACAATGGGCAGCTCGCTGATGGCAGGGCTCCATCATTATCATAATAACTGGAAGTCTCAACCCTCCAAATTCAGGAGACGGACCACCTCACGGTGAACACCGATGGAGGGTATGTATTTGAATGCCTGCCACCGGCCCTTCACCTACCACCATAAGCAACAAAACTTGCATGTGTTCTCCATTTTCAATAAAGAAATGAATGTTAGTTTTGGTCATACAAAGCTGTACAGCAAAGCTAGTAACCCAACATCCAGCAGTGACTGTAATAACAGTGAAATTAAAGGTTCTCGTTAGACACGACAACAAGTGACTACATTGCTTTCTGCAAAAGTTTCAGTTGAAAATGAAGCAGGAAGTAGAAAGACAAAAATTAACCCGACTTGTGAAGAAAACACAGCGCCACCTAGTGTTTGGGTGGTGTTGGTATAGAGGAGGGGTCGGCAACCCGCGGCTCCGGAGCCGCATGCGGCTCTTTCGTTCCTCTGTCGCGGCTCTCTGCGGCGAGCAGTGCGGAGCAAGGACGCTGATCAAAGCCGTTCACGTTTTCACGCTAACTAGCTGCCTCAGAATAGCGGCAACTACTCACTCATCAGTGAACGAGCGAGAGTTACACAACAACTGAATGACACTGAACGCCACACCACACTCACGGTTCTAACATCAAACAACCAAAAAACACTGAACTCCCACAGTGCATTGCAGCACATTTACTAGTTGCTGTCGAGTATTTAATTCAAATGTATTTTTATTTTAGTGCGTTAGTTTTTTTTTTATTTGAATTGATGACGATCTTGTAACATTAATCAAATTGTAACATGATTTAATTTTTTGTCGCTCAAAATATACGTCACAACTGCCGACGTGCGACACCCGCCGGCAGGTCCAGCCCGCTATTTATTGAACTTTTCGAGCCCAGGTAAGACAACCATGGATAAATCCCCGTTATGTTACATAAATGCATTTTCGTTTTCTCTGTAGCAGTTCTTTCATTTCATAAATGCAACACACTATATTGGCATAGAGGTGAAAACGATATATGCAGTGTTATCTTCATTTTAGATGTCAAAGGGGTTTTGTGGCTCCCAGTGTTTTCTTTTCTGTGGGAAACGGGTCCAAATGGCTCTTTGAGTGTTGAGGGTTGCCAACCCCTGGTATAGAGTGACCTAGACTGACAAGCACACAAGTATAAATGGCTTGCACCGGCACTGGTTACATGCGAATGCTACGCAGAGGCATGAAACCACATTTGAGTGTTATGCTTCAAATAAAAATGTCTGTACACGCTTTACGATCAGTGGGCATTCAGGTGCATAGTCTAGTTTAGATTGCGCAACAGGCGTATTCACATGTCCGAACATAGATGAGCCAAATCTCGGGCTCACCACCAAGTTTTTCGGTGTATCCTGCTGGTGAACTGATGATCCTTGCAAGAGCAAGGAGCAGCAACTAACTGCAGTAGTTAATCAGTCCTCACATCACGCAAATACCTCCATGTGTTTCTCCTAGATTCAATTCAGTATTATTTATATTGTGTAAATAAGAATTCGAGTAGTTTCAAAACACCTTACAGAGCACTAAGACAATGGTGGCAGGAAAATCTTGACTATGACACTGTTTTGAAGCAAAACACCAAAGCCATGACATTTAAATTTACCAAAATAGTGACATTCAGAATGTAACACTAACTACTCATCACCCATGTGATAGATACATGTGCATGTTTTTGAGATATGCGTTGCTTTATTTAAATGTTTGCTTTGATGGTTGTAGAAAGGCAAAGTGAGAATTGCAAGTACTCATCAGGATGATCCTTGTGTTACGGGACGGAAGATTTTTTTAGTGTCAGGATTTTTGTTTCTGTCCTGCAGTAAGCATATAGATCACCCTTGGAATCAGAACATGATGCTTACATGTGCATCATAGACAAGAACAGGTGCTATAATATTACTAATATTTCTGCTACTATTATATTTGGGGAAAACAATTTGGCAGCCCTTCAGCCAGCCCAGAACATTCTTCAAAGAGCTCTCCCTGATATTGTATTTGTACTGAATGACTAAATGCTAATCCTTGTTAATGCTGATTCAGGAGATACCCTTAAATTCATAATTCTTCTTCTCTGTTAAGACAAATTATTACAGCTAATCATCAATCTTTGTGTTTCATTGCAGGAAATAAGTATCTAATCTGTCTGAGAGTGGTTTAACGCTAGTTATCCACAGGGCAAACATTACACTTTGAAAATCTGCCTCCTATTTTACACCTTAAATTAATGAATTTCACTTTGAAACTCAGCTATGTCATCAAGCTGGAGAGTTCTGATTCTCTTTCATGAGGTCTGGGCTGTGTCCTGTCTATCTATATTGTTTGTCTAGCTATGTTCTTGGCATGTAAGTGCCCTTGTGTCATATCCCTGGATTTTAATGAGGTTTGATGATTAAATAAAAGGCAATCAATCAATATAAAAACCCCAATATCTCTTAAGTTCTGTTGTGTTACAGATGATCATTTTAGAT
This sequence comes from Mugil cephalus, assembly GCF_022458985.1. Lineage (NCBI taxonomy): Eukaryota > Metazoa > Chordata > Actinopteri > Mugiliformes > Mugilidae > Mugil > Mugil cephalus. Next base: position 18,455,874 of record NC_061790.1, on the reverse strand, counting down.
CACATGTGTAATATGTGGCCGCCACGTGGATTGGCACACATCCAATAAAGCCTTGCTTACCACTGTACGTGGGTGACGCTGAAATTAAAATTGCTTGCCATGCAAATCTGAATAACTCAAAATACGTGAATAACTCAAATATCTCAGTTCACTGCCTTTCACAGCTGTAGTTAATGTAATTCACAAAGAAAGCCACTTCGCTTCACTCATGTATATTTAACAGCGTACAGGGTGAAGCATTATTGTGCCATTCTGGACCGTCAGGCCTTGAACATTACTTTACACGCTGCCAAAAAGAGGCAGCGTTCTGGATGCATTATTCAGACGGCTACATGCCTCCTAATAACAGAAAAACACATTTTCACAGAATAGCTCTTCAACAGCAGGAGACCAGAAAACTGCTGCTAAGACAAAACCTAAATATACTCACTTGCTTTCACACATACAGCAGGGAAGCGGCGCACGCATCACACACGCCGATGCAGCATGCAATCAGTACATAAACAAGAACAAACACACTTTTCCCTCCCCGCACAGGCAAAATGTGATTAAAATACAATAGATGCACCGAGTTGAACAGCCACCGGCGCGTTTCAGACGTCTAATTCATTTTAGCTGCAGCACTTGGAAAACATAAGTGTAATCCGTCAATCCAGCAGCCGCACAGTACTAATAAGAGAAACAAACTTTTTGTGACTGCAGCACAAGAGTCTGACGTGAACGCATTCGGAAAACAGCCCCATGGCTGCCAGCGGCATTGGTCAAGGATGTGAAAGAGATGCACAAAATTTATCCAAAACGTTTAGCATTCCATACCTTACATAGATATAGACAGAGAGAGACATACTCTGTTGATCCAGTGGGAATTTTATCCCGTAGCATCAGTACACAGAAGCAAGAAGGAATATCACAAGTCAGCACGCCTTGGAGGCAAATCATAAGAATGAATAAAAAAGCAAAAGCAAACAAGTAAAACCAAAGGGTAAATAGAAATGCTACCTAATAATAAATATGGTCTAAAAAGACTCACCAGAGAGAGCTACAGGAGCCTGAAGTAAATAAGAAAATGATTCTTTTCAATTTAATATGACAGAATATTCTGGATGAAAGTACAGCTGGTATGAAGTGTGAGGGATGATATCATACAGACTCCTTCTCTGTGTACATATTGCTGCATATTCATTCAGATATGTGTTGCCATTTGAAGCGTTGGTGAGTTGTTGTTTCTTGAGCACCTGGTTAGCTGTAAATGAGGTGAAAACAACACTTAAAGGCTTCACATGGTTTCTGCCATCCAAATATAACATTATGAGCACCTTCTTAATATTGTGTAGGCCTAAAACAGTTGTACCTTCTGAAGGTGTCCTGTGGTGTCTGATAACAGGATGTTGTTAGTGGGGCTCTTTGGGTCATATGAGTTAAGGGGAGGGGCCTCTGTGGATCATCTCACAGATACTTGATCAGTTTGGGATCTAGTGGATTTGGAGGCCAGGTTAACACCTCGTGTTCTTCAAGTTTTTTGAGTTGTTCCTCTACCTAGGTCGTTCAACATAGCCAGTGTTATTTAATTGTCCTGTCAGTGGTTTTAATGTTGTGGCGGATCGGTGTATTGCCATTAGAAGACCTCTAAAACTGTTCTCCACTGGTAAAGACAGAAAATGGAAAACTTTAATACAGGCAAGATAAAAGAACATTGTCCTGTGTTTCATAAATATGATAAAAATAAGCATAAGCCACAGTATTTCCGGCACATGTTGGCAAGCTGGAAATATATATTTCAAATATTTGATGAGTCATTTTCAGACAAGTGAACAAAACATGCAGCAGATTTGACACTATGACTGTGCTGGTGGCATCCTAAAAGCAGCATGTTAGCAGCTTCATTCCTATAGGACTACTAATATCTTTAAATGCAGTTTTTGTACATAGCCCAGTGCACATCCACATAGATAATTAATAAGAAACAAAACAACTTTGAGCTTAAAAAGAAACCCTCAGCTCACAGTTCCTTGCATAGAGCATAAATGTTTAGCAGAGTGCAGCAGTTGCATGGCCAGTGTGGACAGCTGTGTTGACCAGAATAGAATAAATATCAGTTAGGTCAGATCCATGTTCAACTGAAGAAACACGTTTGTGTAGAAACGTACTGGGTTCGCTTCAGCTGCGCTTCTCAAAAGTCCGAGATATGCTTCTATTTTTACCAATCCACAGGAGCTGTCTGTGACCCTTGATCGACCGATATGGATTTTTTAGGGCCGATACAGATACGTGAGCCAATATTTGGAGCTGATGCTGCTTTTTCTCCCTCCATTTAATTGGTAAAAATGAAACGCCGATAACAAATGTTCTCAATGAGTCTCAATTTAACCAAAGAAAAGATAAAGATATGAAAATCAATAAAGACAGACAACTCTACAGACTCCAGTGTATTCCGCCTCACCTTGAGAGAGACAAATCTGTCAGTTACTTTTAGGTTCTTGATTCTCAATCACCTCCTTCTCAATGGATATCACAGCTAGGTGCTGGAGCCAACTTTGGCATGTGGTCCTTGTTGAGCTTACAGGCAGTATTAGTTTTACACCTTGGCTTTAACATCAACACATACTCCAATCAAAAGCTAGTTAGAGCTAGTTAAAATTAGTTTGCCAGAGAGAGAAATAAAAGTTAGCTAGCAAACTCCTACTGAACAACAACAGTAAAAGTGAGGGATGTTGCTAATGGCTGTACTGTGTTGGTGCTCGGTGATAAAGTAAATAGATCTTAGTTTGGTAACCATTTAAAAACTAAAAATTAACCAAAAAAAGAAACATGTTTTATTATCAACTCTTATTTTTAGGATGCTCGACATACCAATGAGTACAAGCATTTTCCAGCTTCCAGCTACACGCACTCTGCTAGTGGGGAGGGGTAATGTATAGGCTGCACGGGTCCACAGCGTCTCCAGCAGCACAGGGCTGCCTATGGATGTGCCTGTCTGTAAGTCTTGCTGGGAAATAAAGACAAAAACCAATGTATTGGCGAACGTATATGTATTGGCGAAACAGACATCAACTCGATACCAGTAAATCGCAAATATCAGCCCGATATATCGGTTTAAGTTTTATTTTGTCTTGTCATGTCAAGTCATAGACAATCAAAAGCCAGTGTGCCAATGCAAGTGGATGTACAGAAGGAAACACCTCCTGGCTATCTGATCCTAACCCTAATGCCTGAAGCTCAAAATCCATGTCATCCGTTGCTCAGTTTACTGTTTACATAAAACATGAGCACGTTCAACAAACTCACTCTTTCAGCACTTTCACTGATGACAGCTCAGAAAGTGATTATTCAGCGAGCCGTGCCACCACTGGGCCTGTTCATTAGACAGTCAAAGTGAGCAGCCGTGGAAGTGGACCGCTACAGAGCTTCTGGGCTCTGGATAGGCAAGAACGTAACCTTCCTTAAAGCCTGGATCTTCACGTGCTACTATTTATCGCAGCAGAATGACAGCTTCGGATAAGTTTGTGTAAAAATACATTCAGTTGGTTTAATGCTTTTAGTGTCAGTCTTACTATTGAGAATCAGTTTGTGTCACCGGCACAAAAGAGCAAATTACTAGAAACATCCCTACACCCCACTGATCGAAGTTGCAGTTGACATGCCGATATCCTCTGGCCGCCCGCAGTGTTTGAGGTCAGCAGCAGAGTCTGCAGTGATGATCATAGCAGTGCCTCTGGCATGCCGAATAAGCTGGCATGCAAACTTCAAAAATGAATGATTTGTTCGGACTTCTACCCAGATATTTACACTTTACCCAAAAAAGGCATATTTGCTGTCTAAATCTAATGCTCTCACCACAAACTATGCTGAACAATCGGGCATATTTGTGTGCGCAGCTGTGTTGGTGTTTGTTTTTCATCAGCGTCCAGCAGCATTAAATTACACAAAGCAGAGGTGATGTTCATTTGTCATCGAAACAGACAAACTGGGCCTACTTCAAAATCTCCCATCAACAAAGCCAGATCCATAGCTTAATAATTAAATTAATGAATTAAAAAGGCTGCTGCAGACCCTACTGGGACGTAGGCGTCGACTCCTCTACATTCAGTGAGCATGTTCACAACAGGGGAAATGTTATCTGTGTGTGTGTCCGTGTGTGCGTGTGTGCGTATTAGAGCATGTACATTCAATTTCCATGCTTATGCACAACAAACTATCGCAAACCGTCCAGCAGATCTTCTGAAGTGTGCATGTGTGTGTGTGTTGACTGAAGGACCCATCTGGGACTGTGCCTAGCTGGGACTGAAGATCTGTTTCTCTGGCTGTGGTGCCCGGGGGTCCGCCATTACACCCATCTGATCCGCCCAGCAGCAGCAGCAGCAGAAGCGGCAGCAGCAGCAGCAGCAGAAGCACGAAGGAAGCTTCACCCCACCCCGCTACAAGTATGTCACGACGCACCGCACTTTGAAACACTCTGCAGCAGTGCTCCATCCTAGCCGCACGGCATGTTGCGAGAGAACTCACATCACTGTGCAAAGATAAAACATTGCATGTATACATGCCGCAGATGTTTTCTGTTCCTGTAGCTAAATGTTGAGAGACACAAATTCAAGTGCAACCTCAGACGTGAAAACAGCACTCAAAAGATGAATATTGTAAACACACATCCACCATATATTTGAAAAAACACTTGAACACCTTGTTTTAACAAAGTTTGAATGTCTGTTTCAAATTGCATCATCACTTTTACTCACTCTTAGAGTCAGCCAAAACTCCTCCAGAATCTGTATTTTTAGACTGGGTGAGAATTACACTTACCAAGGACACCACTATCTCCGACGTCCATCACATGCTGTTAGAAACACTCACAGATCTGATTAGACATCAAAGAGAACAGGAAGTTTTCTTCATTTTCAAAGTAACCCACTGATAGCTGTCTGCATACCCAGGGCTATGTTGCAAATGGGAGCTGCTAACAGCATATTCTGCATAATGTTTAATGCCTTTTAATAGTTGACGATGTGAACGATTTCACATTTGTTTTTAGTCAGTCACAGTTTACAGACAGTGAGAGGCAGGGGCGGTTAAGGTGAAGGTGAAGAAGTCTCGCTGATTCATATAGTGTGAAATTTTACGAATTTTACTTTATGAAATATGTGAAAGGTGTCCAACTGGGAGACATCAACTCTTCTGTTAAATGAAAAAAAAAAAAAGTTTTGGCTATTTTATATGACTGCATATATACACATATATATATATGTATATATATATATATATATAAATTATTTACCCTACAGATTGATATTAAATATGCTGCAGTGCGTTAATCGCCTCCTCTGCACAAATAATAACAAAACACGTCAGCTGCAGGATTGACTGTGGAACCGAGTCCGCCTCTTCTGTCCCTTTTACTGTTGCCCGGGGGGATTTCTTTCTTCTCATTGGCTGAGAGGTAACAGTTCATTCTCCACGCTTGGACACCTCCATCTAAAGCCTTCTTATATTTAAAATGAACATGTTGGCAAAATCTGAGCAGTCCACTCCAACTACATACACACAGCAGCCTGTGCAGAGCTTAATAATGTGCTTCCCTTGGCATGTTTCACGCACCAGTTCAGCTCATTACAGTGGACGCTGTTATGCAGGAGGGAAGTATAAGAATAAAAATGGAATTTTACAGCTAGGCTTCATGAACAAATAATAAGGTCTATACTTTCAACGTTTTGGTAAATACAGTATGCTAATAAATCCTAAAACCAGTAATGCCTGTGTATTTAAGTTATTGATTGTGTATTCGAAGGAGTTCATGTTTACCATGTTAACATGAAGAGACATATGAACTGCCTTCTCTTTGTGGAAGTTGTTCATTATTTAATCTGTCAGCCTTGATGCGTCTTGAGACCATAGACTGTATAAACGTCTCGCCACTTTCTTGCATTGGCCAAACTGACACTAGTTTCCTGGGAATACAGACACACCATCCCGCAATTTTGGGAGTCTGAGTCTGCACAGTACAATCCGAGAGCGGATCCACATGGAGCCGCGATATCGATGACCCAATCACACTTCCTCCTGACTCACTCGCCGTTTTCTTTAATTAATATAACACTTTGCTCTACCTTCACCAGTTACAAGGAAATGTTGGATTATGCACTACTTATTTTTATCTGTTTTTGCCTCTGCTTTACTGAGGGGTTGGCATGGCAACTGGTAGTTGCAATTATGTTCTTTCTATAGTGTCAAATAATAACTGAAACAAAACTTCTCAGAAATAAGGACATTTTAACATACACCAGCATTATATCAACTACCTAAAATGACAGGACCCATTCTTGAAAAAAAGTATTTGACTTTCATTTTAGTGTATTAGTTTGGCGTTTGGCCCAAGTCCCATCCACTTACTTGGAGGAGGTGGAGCTTATGACCTATCCTGCAGCCAGACCACAGAGGGAGCTCTACTTACTTAGGTTTCATTTTTGAGGAGCTGTTCACTGTCCATCTTTATACACACACTTATACATTCCATGCTTGACACTAAAGGTTGCCCGGTAGCATCTTCTCTAATAGGGGCAGTCATAATATGAGCGACAAAAGGTACAACTCAGTCAGTGTTCCCGGCAAGTTGGTTTTCACTCTTTATGCTAAACTAAGCTAACTTCCTCATGGCTAATTAGTCAAATGCTTAATTCAGCCATGAAACAAGGTGAAAGGGAAAGAACAGTAAACATACAGTACACGTGGATTGAAATTTCAACAAGAAAGAACACAATAAAAGCTAGGAAAAGCCTAAATGCAATTTATATTATGTGCCATTGCCAAGATTGCTTTTATATTAATATATTTCTTGTCTTAAGGCATGGTAGACAACACAACAACACATTGCCTGGTGGTCAATTCAATTCAATTCAATTCAGTTTCATTTATATAGCGTCAATAACAATACAAATTGTCTCAAGACGCTTGAACTAATGTTGGAGAAATTGTTGCTACTTGCCCAGCTACTATTTTATACCTGGAACTGCCATTGCTAACATGAAAGGCTGTAACTTTTTTCACCTTTCCTCAGAAGCTAGGTATTTCAAACTGTCTTCGTTTAATATAAGTTACGCTAACTAGTAGCTGCCTCCTGCTATGTATTATACAGTGCAGTGCACATCCGCATAGTATCTGGAGAAAGTCTATTTCTAATCGCATTATCTGGGTCTCTTTATTGGATAAGGAAAACTCTGATATTAGTCAGAGTAATGTGTTTACATGCACTTAAGTTGTGCAGTTAGAGTGGCAATAAGACAATAATTTGTTTTCTCACATTCATGTAAACGTACTGATCATGTCACCCACAACAGACAATAAAACACTGGACTTTTTATGCCAACACCAAGGAGGCATATTCTACAGCCTCGAGGTGAGAATGATACCACAGATTTTGAAATACCTCATCAAACATCGCACCCTAAAGACCTCAGCAGCTACAGACTGGTGGCTCTTACATCCCATCTGATGAAATCAAATCAATTTATTTATAAAGCAGATTTAAAAACAACCAAGGTTGACCAAAGGTCTGTACAATTCAAAGATCACAAATTACAAACAGGTGCAGAGCAAAATAACCATGGCTGGCACAGTCTGGAAAATCAAGACAAAAGGACACACATGGGGAGATTACACCTGAGACTAATTAAGGACACTTAAAGGGGGAACATAAACGTTTTAAGATTGGCCTTGAAGGTGGTTACAGAGAAGGAGCATCTCATGTAAGCTGTTCCACAGCTTTGGGGCACAATCACCCTTTCCTTGTAGCTTAGACCGGGGGACGGTCAGGAGCAGCTGATTTAAAGATCTAAGAGATCTTGGGTTGGAGAGTGGAGAGAGTAGGTCACAGATGTGTTGGGGGGCTAGGCCATGTAGTGCTTGAAAAACAAATACAAGAACCTTAAACTCTGTCCTGTATTTGGCAGGGAACCAGTGAAGGGACGCTAGTACTGGTGTTATATGTTCTCTCCTCCTTGTGCCTGTTAGCAATCTGGCAGCAGAATTCTGGACCAACTGCAAGCGGGATAGAGATGTTTGGCTGATACCTAAGTAGAGTGAGTTGCAATAATCTAATCTAGAGGTAATCAAGGTGTTAGTGACTGTTTTAAGGTCAGAGAGGGAGAGAACTAATTTTAGTTTGGCAATATTTCATGGTTGGAAAAAACAACTTTTCATCACAGAATTAGTTTATTGAATTTTAAATGTTGGTCGAAGATCACCCCAAGATTTCTAGCCTGAGTGAATGCTTCGCATACATAAATGTTAAAGACGTCAATGAGTCTTTCTCGAATGTCATTGCTAGTTTTTTCATGGAAGGAACCTTGATGTACAGAGATTAGCATTTGTTGTGCATTTTATTTTCATTCATTTTTTTCTTTTCTCCTCCATCCAAACAGTGTTTTCCTTCCCTATCCCTTTCTCCACAGAAAAAACATGTCTGCATATATGTCTTTTTCCCTCTCACCACCCCTGTGCTGAGGCAAACAGCTCCCAGATCGCTTACTGCATAATATCCGACATGGCAAATGGGAACTTCAGCCCACGCTCCTCTCAGTGCCCAAGTAGAACCTGCCAGAGCCACCTTGATGCGCCCTCAAACTCTTTCGGGTCCAATTAGCGAGGCCACCCGTCATCGAGTGTGTTCACTCACAGCCGAAAAGAGACCAGAGAGCTTTTCTGACTTTTCAGGCGGTCTCGTTCTGAGGGACGCAGGGTAGGAACGGCGGGTCACCAAGCAACATTTGCTGCTAATGAGGGAAGTAAATAAACAGAGGATAAAAAAAAAAACATCAGAAAGAGATACAGGAAGCAGCTGAGCAAGCAAGCAGCCGTTACCCATTGCACCACTGACATGCTGACTCTGGGTTTGCCATGCACCTGGCTGTGCAGCGAAAGGGCGGAGAACAGTACACTTCAAAGCAGCGATTCGCTCACTGGCTGCTCTGTCAGACTTTGATTTGTGTGACAGGAATATTCTGGAAAGAAGACTCTGGGTTCAAACTCCTGACATGCAGGTTGAAAAACTACAGTTACTGATGTTCCTGTCACCAGATCCACATTCTTACTGTTATACTGGCAGCACTGCTGAAAATGACTCACCAGAAATCAAATATGATAAACTGAAGAAGATACCAGACAGCTTCAGAAATATGAATAAAAGAGCATCTCAATTAGTTTAACCGTTAACCGGCTCTTCGAGTCATTATGATCTTGCTGGAACGAGCCGTGACAGAACCAGACGGTTATTTTCTGCACAAAACGAAATCCAACCACCCTTGAAGACAGGCTGCGCGTAGCCATGGCCAGCTGTGATAGCAGTTTGGGTTTTAAGCTAAAATGATTATTCCTTAGTATTTTTTTGTATTGCAATGCAGATGACATATTTATGACTATTACACTATATTATGCTAGGTTAACATAACACATTCTCTGATTAACTTGTTATTGGTACGTTGTCTGTGCTAGCCCTAGACTGGAGGCCTGTCTAGTAGGCTGATAGGCCCCAGCCCCAACACAACCCTCCAGAGCACGAGCAGTTACAGAAAATGAATGAATGTTGTTGGCACATATAATAGCAGAGAGTGATACCCTGTCAAACCTAAATGTTTCATGCACAGCCCTATCAAAATCAGGCAGAATATTTCCAGAGATCAGAGTGCTGAGAAGCTACATCAGCTAAAGTGACAACCACGGTCATCATCAAACCATGTCAGGCTGACTGGATCTGCTCAGACTATTTAACATGTGCAAAGCCTGAGGCGCATATTTGTATCAACTTGCCTACAACATGGTAGGTTAATATGTCATTCAGTTCAAGTTAGTCTGTTGATTGACCAATTAGACATTTATTCTTAATATCTAGTCTCAATGGGAAGTATCTATTGTCTTCCTTGATTTTCCTTTCCTGAATTAATTCAGAAAGTAATAAAAATTCACAATTTCTTTTGGTGAATTCACATTATTTTCCCTTTCATCCTGACACCTGACTTATCTGAATCCTACATTTCCCATAATGCACCATGCAACCAATTAACTGTCAGTATACACTCCATGCTTGATGAATGCCCACATCTTTCAAACGGTCCCTCACATAACACTGTGTGACGAAATAAGGGTTATTTCTCATTTAGACAATCAAAGCACATGTGTAGCACAAAACTGCTAGCATAGCATTAAACACTGGCAAACAGATTATATGTTGGTGTGAGCCGCCTGCAGATGAAAACCACAGATGCACAGGAGCTACCTTGCCAACTGGGAAACATATGGCCCTCTCCTACTCCAATCTGCCACATTCAGCCTCATCACATGCACCACACTCATCTCCAGCTAACTCATTTAGGTCCACTCTCTCTCTTTCGCTGGATGTTCATTTTGGCTGCGGCAGCTTTTCCTCCCCTGCTTAACATCAAAACAGACCCAGTCGCTAATTGCTGTCTCAAACCACTTCAGACCAGGCCACTGTAATTAAGTTTGGCAAAATAAATAAATAAATGCACATATTTTAGGACCATTAAAAGATTCTCCACTGAGAGGCTGTGGATTGGGGACCCGCAAAGTTCATTTAGTTGTTCAAACCGAATTCAGAAACAAAGACGTGGTGATGAGGCTTCACGTAGGTTCAACTTGATGTAGCTTAGCTAGAAGTCAAATAAGTAAAACTGCATTAAACTAAACTGGAATGTGATTAGAGGAAAACACCAGCTCTTCTGAATTAAAGCTGCCATGTGTGGGGGTCGTTCTGTCCTGTTCTGTTCAAGTTCTCCGCATAAGAAAATAACAATAATATAACACTAGAGAAATATACTGGAGACAACTGTAGGCTAATGCTATGTGCTAATACAGAGCAAAGCTCAAGCATAGGCCCCCAAGTGCCCAGTTTACAGGACAGATGTGAACACAACCAGGATGCACTGAGGTCGTGTTTGAGAGATCTGACCTCTAACCGTATTTGGTGGTGGTCTGGTTCGGATCTGTCCACATTTTACCACATTTCTTTGGTGCTCCTGTGTCAGTGGAGCTTTGCCTCATTCATTCAGGAAAATAAATACATAGCCATTATTATAACTGCAAAGTAAAAAGCACAGTAAGTGAGTTTGAAATATTTGAAATATCATGTCATCGTAGCTGATATCTAACGAAATAATAGCAATTTACAGTATTTCATATGACCATAGGAGTGTGATTCTGTCATTAAAAACATGTCAGCATGTGGTTAATTACTGATGTGATCATGCTGATGCTGAAGTTAAGTATATTTCCTTTTCTTTGCCTTTATTCTTTATTACCAGATATGTGCATATAGAAACTTCCAGGTTTGAAGTTATAATCTGAGCTTTGTTCAGGTCTATCGCCAGGGTGCAAATCAGTAAATAATAACTTGTGTACCATCATGAGGTCATGAGGCACACACATAAAACACAGGGCTGTTCTCAGTTCTGGAGCAGTGGTAGAGATCTATCAGAGACAGATGCTATTAAATATCTTGCTGGAGTTTATTTAAATACAAAGTGCGAAACTGAGATCGGATCTGGAGACGCATGTTAATGCCAGGTCTCAACACATGTACCTAAAGCTGGCCATTTGAACAGGGCCATAGAAACAGCTAAAAGTTGCAACCAGCAACGATGAGAACACTTTTGTTTTCTAGGAGCATGGTGCCAAATTCAACAGATACAAAAGCCTCGAAGCACAAAAAAAAATGTCTTAATGTTCTTAGGGTGTTGAATTAAGAAATGGTACGTTTCCTCCAGAATCTATGAAAAGAACCATATGCAACACAGACCATACCATTCAACAACTATCTCAAAACTTAAGACCATTATTTTTTTGTTTGTTTGTTTGTCGGGTACTGACTCCAGTGAACAGATGGACACTTACACATGTATGAATACAGTTTCCAATATGTCTGTGAAGGGTCTCAGTCATCCAGGTCGTCCAAAGAAGCTGGAAGAAATAAAACTCTGCAAGTCCAGCTGCCCTCATTTCAATAGTTTCAATAGTCAAATATTTAATGTAATGAGCGTTTTGATTGTAGTGTTCTTCTTTTAAGAAGTCATATGGATTTTGTTTTTTATTTATATAAGTACTCTTTGCTACAATGTGGGATTGACTTTGGTAAAATCTGTTCATTTAGTTGTAGTAAGACTGTAGCCAACAAAATCTAAAAATATGCCAACACTGCTAAAATTAGGTCCAACACGGCACCAAGCCTAAAAAGGCAGATAGTCAGACTATGCAGGAGGTGAACATGTTAATAATGTAACCAGATCAGCTCAAACTGCCACTGTATCCATCATTTTCTCTGGTACAGTAATCCCAGTGCGTAGGAAGGCCACGGGTATGCTGCCATGGTAGTACAAGGGTTAATTAATCAAGTTGAAGTAAGCATTGATGTACAGTAATAAGTCAGAATAAGCTGTATTTTTGTTCTTATCAAACCTATTTTTATCCAACATATCAGGATTTTATTTGAAGTTCCAAGAACTAAAGATCTGAATGGTACCAAAACTTGAAGTGAACTGTAATTTTCTTTTAATCTAAAAGCTAAAAAAGTTCTCTATCCAAATCCTGAAACTTAACGAGATTTCAAGATATAAGGATCTGGCACAACAACAGCCCATGCAATAACTGCTTTCATTGATCGCCCAGCTGCTGAGAGACCACTTTCCATTGAGCTGGAACATCAAAGAAGGCTCTTATTCAGCTTAAATAAACTCAGCTCGCAACAGTATTCAGCTGTGCTCTGCTGATGCCCTTTCGCCCCGAGGGAAGAAATGATAGGCATGAAAATGGAAGAGTCTTCCCTCTGCAATTGTGTTGATGACATTCTCCTTCCACACGAGTTGGTGAGGCCACATGCCCTAGGCCCAGTATATTCTACAAGCTCTCATATACTCAGATGGAGTTTTGAGACTGCAGACATACTGTATGGGAATACTGCTGTCAGTTCCAATAAAACAATGATTACTGACTAACTGCAAACAGAGAAAAAAAATATGGTATTTATTCTAATCACTATCATTTTTAAAATTTTCTTGGTAACACTACTGAAACCTTTGCTAACTATAATATTTTCCAGTTGACGTTTCACTTTATAGATGGCAGTAATTCTGTTACAGTGTCAATTAAATCAAAGGCAAGCTGTGTCGTTTTGGAGTGGAAGGCTTTAGATGGCTGTCAAAGTGGGGACTGTCAAGTAGAGCTTTCCGACTCTGACAGACACACACGGACACGCACTATCACGTCTTGTTGATAGCCCATGACAAGGTCACAGTCTTGCTAAGAGATGAGACAGAATTAGAAAGAGTTCCTCATGTAATTGTTTTGTTTTTGGATCACTGGATCACTCATGAAACTTTCGACAAAATTTCACCAAAGACGTATCATCCGGAAATACTAAAGCTAAATAGCTACTACCAAGCGGACCAATCAAGGGTTCAAGGGTTCAAGGATTTTTGTTTGTCATTTGCAACCATACAGAAGCATAACATAGAACAAAATTATGCACTCAGGTCCCAGATTGTTACCCACAGTAACTATAATATATAGATACTAAGTAACTATAATATAGACACAGTTAGGCTTCTGTGTCTAATTGACACAGAAGCCTAAACCCCCCATTACCTCTATCAAATTTTTAAATGTGAAGAAAAGAAATGCAAATTATACATGTGGTACGATTCCAGAGTAAGTAATTGCAAGGATGATTGTGAGGATACCTGATGTGACAGTGTTATCGTGCATGCTTTGACTCCATGTCCTCCTTGTCAATGTTCAGGGGCAAGAGAAAAAATAGAAAGAAAATTAGAAGTAAATAAAATTACATACAAATAACAAACAAACTACATAAATAATTCAAATCTAAGTTAAAAAAAAAAAAAACTATGCTATCTGATGCATTATACATGTTTAAAGTTCTCCGTGTTGGTAGCTAACAAACTGACAAAATCACTGCAGTTGAACAAGCACATTGCATAGCTATTTAAGTTCCCACCATTACAGTCAGGTAGTGATTTAATCAAGATGTGCGCCAGCAAGTTTTGCTTATTTCAAACTTCCTGGTACAAACACGTTATGTTACGCTTTATGTATTTCAAAACCAAAAACACAGTATTGGACAATTTTTTGAAACAGCTTGGAGGCCAGTCAGACTTTCCTCACCTACAAGCATATGCATACATACCATCCACTCTCATTCCTACAACCCCACTAGGGTAAATCACTAGGTGTGTCATCATCCATGTAAACACAATTCCTCAGTATTTTGTAGTGACTGACCTGCTCGGGCTGTCATGTAGAAACAATAGCTTACCTTGATGTGTCACGTCGGCTTGTTAGCATCTCACGCTCCTTCACTGCCCCCCCTTTTGTTTTTCTGCCTGGTCTTTTTGCTCAGAGACTCAAAGACTCTTGACACGCTAATGAGTCCTCCTCTCCCACTCTTTCCTCTGCATCCCCTTGTCTTTGGCAAGCCTGGCCGTTCAATCTGATTATACCCTGTCCTGTTACTAGAAAAAAAAAATGTACCCTGTTAGCCAGTGGCATGATGCAGGAATGGAAATGTTCATGCACTATAAGGAACACTCTTGCTTATTTCTTGTTTGTCTCCTTGCGAAGTCATCCCATAAGTACCCCCTATCATCATCATCCATTCAACATGATGATCCAAGCACTGTAAGAGAGCTTCTCAACAGTGGAATTAGCCGTAGTTGTTCATGGCCACCGGAGGATGAACAGAATTTTCTCAAGCACCTGACCTTTTTAGTAACGCTGACAGATTTTCTTTTCATGAAATATTGCTTTGGTTTATTTAAAACATGTGACTGTGATTCCATGAAAACAGGAGAGCAAACCAACAAGTTCACTCCACTATGGGGATCAAATCAGATTTAATCATACTGGGATAATGACCCGAGTTCTTCTGTCCCTGTTGTGACGTCCTCTTGTTGCCTCTCTTCACATGTGCCTGGCGCTGTTGCTATTTGGGTAAAAAGTGATGATGATGATTATAGTTGTCCACTGCCTAAGACAGCCTACAGAGATTCTACTAAGATGTACAAATTACAGTAATTAAGTGGGGACCAGAGAAACATTGCCTCAAATGGCCCAGATATCCTAAGTGTGCCCTGGCTTGTGACGTTAAATGATTAAGGAGATAATGCTGTTTTAAATTTTCCAAGCAATTGCTTTAGGAATTGTGAAACTATGCAGCAGTAACACAGCAAAGCCTCCATGACTGAATCCTTTTTGCCTTGCTGCTGCCACTTACTGTGCTTTCTTGTGTTGATGTAATAATTATAATAATGAGAACAAATTAACTATAGATCATGTGACAGCCATGAATGATAGTTTTGTAAAAAAAAAGAAAAAGTCTGTTGCCGCTACAGAGATAAAAGGGATTCAGTGTCTCGCTTAATGACACATAAGCACGGAGACACAGACTCTTCCATAGATGAGTGCACACAATAACACATACTTATTTTCCGGTACAGCAGATGTTGGCTCTTTGACTCTGAAAGTAGAACAGGAGACACATGCTTGTAGTTACAGACTGTGTGAGAATATGAAGGACTATGGCTATGACAGAGTCTGTATAATGTACAGACTCTGTTCATTGTTTAAACACAAGTAAATACAATGGAAACTCCCCATCTGACAGCAGCAGGAGCAGTGATGGTCCAAGATATTATCAAGAATAGATTATTTCCCACCACTGTTTGCAGTTCAATAGCGGGACACACAATCCACAAAGGAAAATGAGACAAAAGATCAGTTTTACGGATGCCTGAGCAGTAACACTTTGCTCTGTTAAGCTACACGCTTTGCATGTGACGCTACGGCTATGTAACTCTGGCAATTACTTTCATCATCACGGACAAATGTGCCGTTTTTGATTTTGCGTGATGCATTGCTACACTGTTGCGAAGAATATATATTCCCATCCCCCGAGGCATTTGGCAAGAGCGGAGGCAATGTGTGAATGAAGATGAAAACGCGTTAACAATTCTGTCTGATACCAGCAAAATATGAAGATAGTGTTGAAGAAAATTAAATGTAGTCTGTTGCTGGCGGATTTACTTCCTCATTGCGTTCATGAGAGAATGATTTTAATTGTCACAAATTGGGCTTTTTCCTTTGAAGGTGATGCTGTTATCCAAGGAAAGGAATAAAATTGTGTTTTTTATCTGGTTTTGGATGCACAATAAGAAATTCACTTTGGAGTCATTCACATAAAGCCACGGACATTTCACTATGTCATCCTACACAGTGATGCGGAAATTCACGAAACTGAAGTTGGAGAGAAACCTGGATTGTAGTAACCCTGCTGTTAAAATGACAACCCAATGTGACGATAGCTTTGAGTCAAAACAATGCACCCAGACACTATGTAAGGCTGAAATCTTGGCAAAAAGGGAGGTCCAAAAGAAGAGAAAAAAAAACATATTAGGTTACATTAGTCATTGAAGAAAACTCATTTTATCTCATCACTGAACTCATAATTCCTCACTATTTCAACTACCACTATATTCATATCAGTTCCATTGTAAGTTGAATGCACTGATGTTTTGGTTTACGTTTATTCTAAAATATATTGACAAAATGTGCAAAGGTTGGCATCTCCATTTGAAACAATGCCTCTGCTTAATGGCATTTAGAGGGGAGGACATTCAAATCTGATCCACCAAAAAAGGCCAATGTAGGAAAACGGCTTCTAAAACCCATCCATTAACCCTCTTTGTGTAGCCTTGTTTCAAAGGCATCGTCATTTTGTAGAAAGAGTTCTGTCTGATTAGGAAATGCAAAAATGGTGGCAATATTTCCCAATATTCATAAGATAGCACCCCTGTTACTGCCCGATTGTGAACTTTGACAAAACTCACAAGAAGCCCAGTCAGTGGATTACTTTAATATTCTTTTTTGAAAACATATGAAATTAACTTAATGGGACTGTGGGAATGTTTTACACTGTAGGGAAAGACTTTTTTTTATTTTATTTTCAGTTAGGCAGTAGGGAGTGTGAATTAAAAGGGATGTCATTTCTAAATGTTTCATACGTTTTTGTTCAACTACTTAAATCTAGGGTGTTTGCTCTTTGCCAAATGTGCTTTGTAAACTGCTAAAATACTCAGAATAGGGGTCCAGAAATCAAAAGTATCCCCGTGTAACATCCATACTATCCACTGGAGTCCTCATTACCTGACTTGTTTACACAGGTCTAAACCAATCTAAATCTGAAAAGAGAAATTCACAGTCTAAATGCATCCACCTGGATCTATACATATGTCTGTGTGTCATGCATGCTTACTAAGACCTATAATCCCTAAAACAAAACCACCATCTGTGCAATGCAGCCAGCTTTCATTTGGATCCTGCGTTTTTGCAAACTTTAGAGTTTTATCAAAGTATACAGGACAGGCCCTCAGTGGCCCCACATCAGACAATACCCTTCACACGGGCTGCATCACCTGCATGCCAGGTATATTTTTATTCGTGTGTGTGTGTGTGTACAGTGTGTGTACGCAAGAGGGAGGATTAAAGCCAAAGAAGATGAGAAGAGTGACGTGGAGATGGATGTGACCTGCACAAAGGACAAAGTAACCAGGGAATGAGTCAGAGGGAGAGCGGAGGTTGGTCTGGGAGGGAAGGAGGTGGGCAGAGACTTTATACTGAAACTTCAAATGGACCTCCAAGGGATGGTCCTCATCTCCAACCCTCCACACCTGACCCTTCTGCATCACCCTCCCAGATTAGCTCCATCTGGAACCCAGAGAGAGCTTTACCTTGATATCAGTGTAGAGTCGACTTGTAGGAAGTAATGAAAGAATATCCAAAAAGGAAGGAAGAAGAATTTCTTGAAGAGGTTTCGTCACTCATCTGAATAGCTTCGTCAGTTCTAAGGAATGGTGGGAAGTTCAGGTTTTGGGAGGTTCATTGACATTTGTCGGTGTAGCCCATCAGAGAAGTAACAAAAGATTTCTAGTGTTAATGAGACTTAGCTGGAGTGAGACTGTTTTAAATGTCTCAGGAGGTGTTCACACCTATCTTTGTCGTGATCAGGGCGCTCAGATCGGTTCTTAATGCATGGTCTGAAAACACCCTTATTGCCTTTCAAATCAAACTTATCTAATTGTGAAGTTAGTTGCTGTATGGGGTGATGTACAGTGGAGTAAGCCTTTGGCTCTAAAGGAAAGAAAACAAACTGTGTACTTACGTTTCCAGGTTGAAGCACGTGCAGAATTTCTGATTTATCACATAATTTCACCCAATTCATGTAACTGTCAGCACTGACCCGAAACCACTTGCCTGCCAAGATGTTAACCAAGCAGTCCTCATGATTATTTATGAAGTGTCCCATGTGCATTGAAAGCCGTTTAGCCCTGGGCTTGTCTCAACACTGTTGCAACTTCCAGGAGAGAGTGTACTCCTTGTTTCTGCAGTGCTCACTATTTGGAATCTGGTAGTAGAGTTTGAGAAAAGTTATGGTGAGAGGAACGTTCCTGCTCGTACATATGGAGGGACGCACTCTATATTAAGTGTCATCTGGGTGGACAGATGGTTGAATGGAAGTAGAACCTCATGGGGCAGTTTGACTGTCATATTTCACTCCATTCATAAGCACACACTGCTATTAAAGTTAAGAGTAAAGCGCTGCTATGAATAAAGCAGCATCTATCATCACGGCTTAGTATGTAGTCGGACAGTACGCTTGAGTACAATCAACCAGGTGCCGGCAGATGGTGTTTACACACTGAACTACATTTTTATTCAGGTGCGTGTATGCTTCCCTCATGACACGACATCTGTTACACAGTCAAGCATATCACTGTCAATAAACGGCGCATGCTGCTGCTAGACAACAGCGGCGGGCTGGAAAGTCTTTGCTATCATTTAGTGTAAAGTCGGTTCAAATAACGTACACAAAATTTTGACAGGGCATGAGCTAATTTTCCAGAGGACTGCTCCGGACACTCGATGCATGTTTCACCAATCACAGGATACAACTGTTATTTGTCATTATGGTACTAATTTGTCAAGCAGATACCATAGACTGTATCAAAATGTACTGAGTAAAAATCAACTTGTGAGCCGATATACCAATGATAAGATACACACCAATCATACATAATGATATGACCACCCAAAGCTGTGAAGGAGAATGAACATGGGTCTTCTGAGGGTGGCCTGTGGTCCCACAGCATCTGACAGATACTTGATCAGTTTGGGATCTAGTGAATTTGGAGGCCAGGTCAACACCTTGTTCTGTTCTTCATGTTTCTTTTTTTAGAGTTCCTAAACCATTTTTGTGTGCGTGTCTGTGTCAGGCTGCATCCTCCTGGGGATGGTTGCTGCTGTCAAGAAGTGTCATTGCTAATACTATAACAAATAATCCATGTCATTAATGTTAACGCACATTATTGCACCATATTAATCTTCCTATGTATATAATATATATTTACTTTTGTCTCTATTTCTTGTACATATGTTCATATGCAAATGTTGTAGATTTTATTTGTATTTTATTTTATTTTATTTTATTAGATTTTTATTTTATTTCATTTTTGCTTTTTGCTTGTGGTCATCCTGGATGTTTTTTTATGTACAACTGAGCTACTGTGACCAGGCAATTTCCCTTGTGGATGAATAAAGTCTGTCTAAGTCTACGGGGTGGGGGTATCTGGTCTGGTCTAGCTGGGTGGTACATGTCTAGGTAACATCCACATGAATGCCAGGTCCAAAAGTTTCCCAACAGAATGGTCAATGCAATTTTCGCCTCCTGTCAGTGGTTTTATTCATCATCATCATCATCATCATCATCATCATCATCATTTATTTGGATCTTCATTAGCTTTGGCCAAGGCCATCGCTATTCTTTCTCTACACCCTACACAGTTATCTTTACACTGCAGTGCTCAAATATTGCGGCTGATCGGTGTATAAGCGCAGCTGATCCACTGGTCTGGTTTAAACAGAATTTGCTATTTGTAAAAATGATTGTGAAATGCTGTTATTCACGGACACTGAGAACCCCTCTGCTTTTTGTTGCTGTTTGATTCTTTTTTTTATTTTTTTACTTTTTTAAGATTTCAGGAAAGCCGCTCTTATCCAAGGTGAATGTTGTCATTATTTACTGTATGAAGGATCCAGCAGCCTGCCTACATGCTATGACTGTGAGTTGACTGCATTACATCTTATTGTAATAGTAAATTCTGTAAAGCTCTTTGGTCGAAGCTTTGACATAAATTTACTAAGCTTATAATGCTTAGGACTCATTTATTGTGGGACTAATTTTCAAATACTGCACATAAAATACAAATGACGTTGTATATTATCCATAACGGTCAAAAAAATGAATGAAACCGTGGCAGTTTCTGGTGCAACTCATGCAGCACACTGTTAATATTCAATCCTTGCTGAGCATAACAGCGATTGCTATTTTCTCGTCAAAGAGGAGTTTCCCCTCCCCCTCCCCCTCCCCCTACCCCTCCCCCGTCGCTCTTCCTCTTCCACCATCATCGCCTGCCTCTCGTGTTTCTACCTCTTCATCTCATTTCCCCACTCTCTCTCTCTCTCCCTCTTATCTCTCAGCTCTTCTCCACCCTGTTCCTCACCTCTCGGGTCTTCTTTTCCCATAACAGTGCGCAGGACCAAGGGAGCACTGTGGTTTGCATATAAGCCCATTAATGTGATTGGCAGGGAACTTTCACTGTTCTTTCACTGTTATCACACATAGTCTCACATACGGTGTTTTATCAGCAGCAGATAGAACGCCGTTGTTGTTTTGGGCTGTGTCTGCAAGTTTTGCCCTTTTATAATTCAAAGTGCATGCACAAGTGTGTCTTCATCTATGTGCTTTATGTATCCGAGCAGTTAGGTATTTTGTCATGATTCTGTGTCTCTCTCCATGATGTTTTGAGTTTCCTGTTTTATTTTGTTAACCTCCTTTTGTTCCTGTTTTCTGTTGATTGCCCTGATTGCTTTCACCTGTGTCACATCTTCCCTCTGTTCATGTGTGCCTGTTTGTGATTTTTCTCTGTTTTGAATGCACCTGCCACCTCTGCAGCGCCTTTTGTTTCCTTTTGTTTTCATTAAATCTTTATTTGGAACCCCTGCCTCATCTGCTACAGTCCTGCGCCTGTGTCCCACCATACAACCTCTCTTGACACATTTTAAAGCTAGTCTAAACTTTGAATATGATATTGTAAATATTAGTATAGTAATATTAGTAGATAGTATTTTATTGTCATTTCGATTTCATGACTCGTATCAAATTCAATCACATTCCCTTGTCTTCGCCAATAAGCTTCAGCTGCTTAAAGCTGATTGTGTACTGAATCTTAACAACCTAATAAGACCAAAAAATTACATCTTTACTTCTGACCATGATTAAGAGGTAACTGTGACAAATGTGATTTTGGCTAACTGACCAAGATGATTACAGTCACATCAGGTGATTATTATGAATTCTTGTCCGAGACGTACGGACAGAGTGATAACCATCTAGTCCTGCCTTTTTTCGGGTTTAGTGCTTTAAGTTGTGATCATTTACTTGCTCAGGGGGTTTCAGTCCAGGTCAGGCCACCATCTTGAGACTATTTGTATTGTTATCGACGCTATAAATAAAATTGAATTGAAATGAATCATCCCATAAAAAAACGATCACACAGACTACACATTAAACAACCCTAAGAGAAGAAATATGCAATAACTTTTTCTCCTTCTTCAGTTAGGTTTCACCCATGTAATCCCATGTAAAAATCAAAATGCATTAGCTGGTCCCTAATGTGATTAAAGCTCGGTCCTTCTCACTGATATACAGTAAATGAGACTGACACACGTATACAGTATGTACAGTACACACTAAAGACTGTGAAATGACTTCCTTTCTTGTCAAACTAAATTTGAAGGACACAACACAGCAAGACTGAAGGTGGCTTCTTTTGAACTGATCAGTCACGCTGGAAGCTCACTGCTTGTGCCTTCTGCTGCCACTGAGATTATCAAATGGAAACAGATCAATGCGAGAACTGTTTTTGAATTCCTTTTTCATTTTATGTTTGTGCTCTTATGTGGCTGTGGTCTGTCTCTTATGAGTGCAAGGGTATGTACAGAGAGAAAGACGGTTTAACATGAGGGGGAAAAAGGACTGTTCAAAAATGTATGATTTCTCAGTTGTACTTTTTAAGTTCCTCCTGCTCAAGCAGCATGAGGCCACAAGTGAAAATACATGGTGCTCTGGGAAGCTAAAAGTTATATTCATTAAATCTTTAAAGACAGAAATCCAACATGAGTTCCCCTGAATCATAAAATGCAACTGAAGTTGAAACAGATAATAGAGATGTTCGGAAAATGCCTCTTTTTCCACAATGGTGTTCTACGTTCATCTGTTTGTTCAAGCTATTCAGGCTAAAAGCAGTTCATATTTAAGTGCCGACAGCTCACTTTCATCAGCTTAGTTCTCTTAAACTGTTATTCTCAGTTCAATTTCTCATTTTTCAACATGGAGAGCTTTATTGAGACACATGGGATCCCAGCAGCGAAAAGTGCCATCCCTCTTCTGCTCCTCTACTGACTGATTGACTCTGATGGCCGCTTGCCTCAGGCTTT
This sequence comes from Mugil cephalus, assembly GCF_022458985.1. Lineage (NCBI taxonomy): Eukaryota > Metazoa > Chordata > Actinopteri > Mugiliformes > Mugilidae > Mugil > Mugil cephalus. The sequence goes on along the minus strand of NC_061790.1, from coordinate 18,433,254 downwards.
CAATCTAGACAATGCTTAGAAAAAAAAATACAGCTTGTGGCATCTTAAATCAGGGTCATGTCACAGATGCGTTTAACCAACTAGCTTGCAGACCTGGCAGCTATCAGTAAATGTCTCTATACCTCTACCTCGATACTACAGCCAGCACCAGAGGACGGTCATTCAGTAACTAGAACAGTAGCATACTTCATCACCAGCTGTTCCTCTCATGATGCTTTATACATTATTTTGGTGGCTATACCAACATGAGGCCTCTATCTATTTAGATGACACAAACACTTATTCCAATCACATAAATGATTGATGTTATCAATAAGCAAAAAATACAAAACACATTTTGGTTTAGATTTTTTTTTTTTACAAAAAAAAGTACTTTTAAGTAATGCTTCCCTAAACCATAACCGATGAGATTCTACTACTGTATGTATTCTTCTCAGAGATTCGGCTCTTGAATGGTTTGTGTGTTGGTGAGCAATTTTCATTTGCTGTTTTCATAAAAGCCTTACTTTTTCTGCACAGCTACTGTTGTTTAACATTTGAACCAAATCACCATACCTTCAGCTAGCATTAATTACTGACTTTTATTCATTTTACTTCAGTCATTTATGTAGATGACTGCCACCTAATTCTGTTCTATTTTTTTTATTTTTTTTTTTTTTGCTTTCGCTTGCATCTTATGACTTTTAATTTGTTGCTGACTTGCCCAGTGTCACATTCAGGAGGCTAGGAGGTGCACCATGAATGTGTGACCCACAGTTCTTTTTTAAATCAGTTTGCACAGGCTGTGTTACGGCTCACACTTTAGCAACTGTGATCCTGTCCTCAGGGTGTCTACACTGGATAAATTCGGCCGCTGTTACTTAATCTCTTTGCATATTTGTCTCATCTCTTGTCCACCAGGTCACTGGATGCACAGAAAATAGTGGTATTGCCAAAGACTAACAATATCATTTACTGATATCAGTGGTTTGGTGTTTCCATGGAAACCTTGGACCCTTCAGTCAACCCAGATAATACGCCAAAAGTTTAAAGGTCATCTTTACTGGATCCACAGGGCCATGCACATACACACATAACTTCAGGGAGCTAGAGAAGACAGAAATGAAGAGCACAGTTGGAGTGGAAGTGGAGAGAGTATGTAAAATCCAGAGTCTGGAGCAGAAAGGTCCGAAAAATGAGAGGAAGAGGTACTGTTCAACCTATCTTGACACATAACATGAAACTTCCCCTCCCCCAATAAGAAAACATGCAATTCTGTGTTGTGTCTGTTAAAATGCATTCTGTGTCATATTTTCCATCCTCCCCTTAATGAAGAGTAGTACTCTCATGGGGTATCACACTAGCAACAACATCAGATAATGATTAAAATTGCAGGGAATGAAGGTATGGGAGAGTGCCCTTCATTTCTTTGAAGATTTAACACTGATGTGTTATATGATTTGAATTAGAACAGAAGGTTAATTAGGATAATTATTGTGTCGTTGTTATCCTTTTTTCATTATCCGTTTTTTTTGTTGTTGTTTTTTGTTGTTTTTTTTTTTTTACTGGTTATTAAGTATTGTTGGTCAAAGTTTAGATTTACATTGCAGGTCAGTTCTGTGGACAAGAATTCTGCCAGATAATTTATTTCAAAATGGGATTTTGTTCAAAGAAAGTTTGGTTTTAGCCTTCTGTTCCATTTTATAAAACAGAAATCCAGGTTTCCAAATTTTGTCATGAATCATATACATTTCTGCCCTATATTATTTCTTTATTTCTTTGTTACTATTTTTTGAAATAATAATAGTTCAGTAATGAAAATGGTATAGGACCATGGACTGATCCCTGTGGTGCCCCATTCTAACAGTCGGAAGTAGGACTTAGTATATTGCACTGAGGCATTAAAAGCCACTAGAGTATGACAATATAAACGCATAAATCCAACAACATACTCCAACAGAGGAAGCAAAGTAATCTAAAAGTCGGTAAAAAAGACAAAAAGAAAACCGAAACAAACAAACAAACAAAAAAAACAGATGGACTAGATGTGCACAAAGACCAATGTGTAAAGAGGAACAAGAGAAACATTCAGTTCATCTCAAAAGAACGAGAGAAAAGACAGGACAGGAAGTAAAACAGACCTAAATACAAGGAAGTGACAGATTACAAAATGCAACAAGAAATTTCAGGTAACCAAACTCTAAACCCTAACAATCCTAACAACACGCACCCTTTTTTCAGCTGGCTGATTATTGGCCGATTATTGGCCGATATTTATTCACCTCAAGACTCAAGTGTAAAACAGCCAAAACTGCTTTGGAGACAGCATGGCAGCGACTCAGATTTACCCGCAGCATCTCAGAAATGCCTTCGACACCCACTCATTACTACATTTAGGAGCGTGTGGAGAGAAGGAGGGATGGAGAGAAGAGGAAGGAGAAAAAAAAAGGAGCGGAGAAAGGAAAAGGGGCAAGACAGACCCAAAAATATAGGAAGGCAAGGCGCTAATGAGTACACTAAGATATGCTCCGTTGCTGTGACAACGCACGAGCTCATCACTTCAAGCCAGAAGACTGAACATCTAATACACACACACATGCACACACGCACGCAGACGCACACACACAGAGTGACGATGAAAGAACACAGTATATCCCCCTCAAGCTATTGTCATGGGATTGCAGCTGTCCAAAAGCCATCAGAACACAACACACTCTCCACTGAGAACAAAAATGGCATGCGTCCATGAGCCTGCCTGTGTATGTGTCTGCAGTGAAAAAATCAAAATAGTGTATGCCAACATAAATAAATGCAGCCAAAGCTTTTTAACCAAATCAGTCAGGACTACAGTGCAGTGGCTCTGCCAGTTGGAGAGAGCTCAATAGTTTAGAAGAGGGGAAAAAAAAGACCTGAGAGAAAAAAAGAAGGGGAAAACTCCACAGTGCGGCGTATCCTCCTTCATCAGGACCTCGGGCATCCACACTGAAAGGTGTGCAGTATTACCGAGTGAATAGATAGTTCCTGAAAGTGAGCACAGTGTATAGCTCGTAAACTGTGTGAATTGAACTTGATATATGTAAAGGGAACCTATCCTTCTAGGCTCTTGGCAGTGATGTCCTCTCTTGCTTCTCCTCTGTGCTTTAGTTATTCAGCCAGTAGGTAATGCTGTTGAACAGTAATCTCACACATTGAGGAAGACATAAACAACATGGTGATTTATAAGTAACTGTGGTAGAACGATTGAAGCTTCTTGATTCAGTAGTAGTGTCAGTAGACCAGCTGCCTTTGTTTTAGCTTGGTTTTAGATATAGCTGTGGTTCAGTTTGGCCTTTGCGGCCACCACAAAAAAGGATTTAAAACATTTCACTCCCATAATTACAGTCTCAAATTTTATCAGCGTATGACACTGTTAACACACTATTAGGATTTTAGTATTGGGTATTTTAACTGATCAGAGAAAAAAACACCTCTGCACACAATTGGACAGTCTTACAATGAGTCAGTACTGTTATGTTATAAACCAGTACAACTTCACTGCACTCAGATGGCCGCATAAAGCCTGACCATCCCATTGGCTTCCCCTAAAGCTCAATCAGGTCCTAATGGAGCAACTCCGCACTAACTTTCCGCAAGCATAATGCTGCCACATTTACTCTGAAGACTTATTCGATTTGGTTAACATAACAGGACACGTTGTGGCTGTCCTCAGACATTGTGAAAGAAAGTAAAATAATTCTGACAGTCGTTTTGCTGAGACTTTATGAACCTCCCGATATGCAACATCAGTTGTCATCAGCTATTATGCTCTACACAGGATAAAATGATCAAGCGTGGTGTCTGGTGCTTCACGACTTCGCGGCTGTGCTTCAACTGTGCCGTATCCTCAGGCCAGCTTTTCTGAATGGTATTTCACTACTATCAACAGAGATTCAATTCAGCACTGGCCAAATATTTGAAAATGGAACTTTCTTCTTTGCCTTGTCGCCAGTAAACGTTGCCAGCGACTTGCAGGTGAAGTAAGCAGAAGACTTCAGTGCAGCCTTAATGGTGTGAAAAAGGTGGGTAGCATTCTGTAAAATTAGAAAGTTATTTAATTTGAGATGTAGGAGATGGTTTAGCTTCGCTGGTCCAACAAAAATCCATAACGTTAAAGCAGCACAGTTTAGGTCTCACTGTAACATGGGCTAAATATTAAGAAGGATCGACCTTATCTTGCGGTTAGCTTAAGGGCACACAATTATGTCAAATACCTGACAAGGCGAGTGGCCCCATGGTAACTTGCCATATGGACAAAATAATGCAGCCAATAATCAATATCAATCAATAATCAGCATTGTATTTCCTGTGGGTTAGATGCAGGTTGTGATGGGATGTTGATTCTATGATGGATTGCTGGGTTCTTGTAGTTATGAAAATATATAAATTGGACATGAAAATAGGTAGTATACTCCTTTTAAGTTGCATGTCAAAAGCCACCTCCAATAAACTCTGCACAGAAGGTCACAGCTGCAAGGACTGTGTGTGTGCATGTGTGTGTATTTATCTCCAAAACTCTAGAACTAAGTGCCGCAGGGAAAACATCGTCCCCAGGGTCCAGAGGAGGGCCCCAGGGCTCCAGTTGACAACACCGATAACCAAGATCAGCTGTTCGTCCAATGAACCTCCAGCATTTAAGAGACACGTATACACACTCACAGACACACACTTGCATGCACAAATATGGTGTGTGTGGGTTTCAGATTGGGGAGGGGGGGGGGGAACAGATGTCACACTGAAGCTGTGAGGAGGCCACTACTCATCCTTATACCAAGACCTGAGGGCACACACAGAAACAGGGCGCGTGGTTCTGCAGAGAAACAGCACAGGACCTCTCATTCTGTTTCCACCTTTGATGTCATGAGGCAATAAGCGTCACTGTGCAAATTTATTCGAAAACTGAACTGCTGAAGCAAGGCCTGTGGAACGGTGAACGACCCAAGAAACAGACAAAAAAAGTCAAAAAAAAGTCAAAAATCAAATATTACCACAAAATTCGGTTCGTGATTTGACTGAACGTGTCATCCATCTCAAATGTACGTTTTCACTGTAGTACATATTCTTCCACCGAGCTTGTCTGTTAGAAGAGATTCAAAGCTAGCGCAACACAGATGCGCTTTCTCCTTCACTGCTTACCTTCCTCAGCAAGTTGCAGATCCTCTCGATGTTCCGCAGCCTCTCCCTCTGGAAGGAAAACAAACAGAGGCAAAGGGTTGTGTTAGAACACTCTTGGAATCCCAGAACCTCTTGTTGTGTACATGTATTTTCCAGAATCTAATGTAATGTGAACCATAAGTGACAGGAGGACAGGAGGAAGTATACAACATCGAGCATCTTGTGACAATTCAGTGTTCTTCTGGAAAACCTTTGGACCTGACATTCATGTGGATTCATGTTACTTAGACATATAGCACCCACCTTGACCAGACCAGACACCCCCACCCCATAGCAATGACACTCCTTGGTGGTAGTGGCCATCAGAAATTTTCTAACGGGTTTGGCTAAGCATATGGATATGCGAGGCAGTAAGCTGTTTGGGTTTTCATCCTGAAATACTGTATATTTTTAGGAACTTTAAACACTTAGATGGTGGGACCATTAATATTTCTAACTCCAGAGGAGATCCATGAACTTGTATGGTGGTCGGGTAATCAGATGTCACCACTCTGAGGCCTGATTTGGACATAAACACAAATACAGTGTCAAGACCATGAGCGCAGCTGCCACTATGTTTTTTATAAATTGCCATTTTTCCATATTTTCACATTCTCAACCTATACATTAAGCTGTAAAATGCTTAAATCAGCTTCAGCCACAATGCTGACTCCAACAGCTGGTACCTCATCAGAGCTTTTATGGAAATCAAATATTAACTAACAGGATGGTGAAATCTGGCTTTGACTGGCAGCACTGCTAGCTCCGCCAGGGGCAAAGTAAAGAACTGATGCTGTCTTGAAGGCAAAGGGTGGTCACACCAAATATTGATTTGATTCCGATTTCTCTTCTGCTCATGCACTGCACTGTATGTTAATCGATGAAAACAAACTATTAACGCTTCCACTTTTGAAAGCATTCTCAGCTCAGAGCATTTTTTCACACCTGCGTGAAACCTTTGCACAGTGCTGCACATATATTTTAAAATGTAGTCTCATGCAAAGCATCAAAGCTGAACAAGGCAAACAGGATTAAAATGCAAAATGTGCTGAAATAATTGGAATGAAAACACACTGCTGCACATGAACAAAGCATTCATGTGAGTTCCACGAGGTTTTTTCATACACTGACGGACAGCATCTACATCTATCATGTAGACCAGTTACAAGCCTACTCAGTTTTAAAGGAAAAGCCCATAAATCAGATACAGCGAGAACGTAACCCTGCTGAACTATGTTACAGTCAGAGACAGAAGTAGCCTCTCACTGGGATGGGAGAAAGAAAGGCATATGGCCAATGTTTTCTGCGTGTCCTAGAGGTCCATGTTATCATTTTGTCAAATGCTGACTGAACAAATGCCATGAAAAATAGCTTTTAAGTAGAAGCTGTGTAAGGAGCGTCACCGTCGCCCACGCCTATAATTCATCATGGAAAGAGCACAAGGACGCACAGGCATTGAACTCCTGTTGAGAAATTGATCTAAATTCTCTAGAGATCATATGCACCGTCTATTCACTGCAGGTTCCATAGTGCTTGGTACACTTCAGGAATAATCACTGAAACGTTGCTACAACTCGGTCTGTGACTGGCTGCTTTGCTGCGAAGGTCTTGCAGCTAAAAAGCGCAGCCTTTCACACACGTCCACGGGAGCGTTGTGCGTTTGTCTGCGTTTGATGTGAAGGGCAATTTGATGCATCTCCATAGCATGGAGGGATGAAAGGAACCGTGCGCGCAGCCGTGCTTTTGCATTAGTCCGCACATGCATAAATCACAAACTGGCCTGAAGGAGAGGTAGCTTTCATCCACTCAGTCCACTCAGTCAGTTATTTCAGAGTAACACCATGACTTGTGAACTTTGTTCGGGGCAAAGACTTACCGTTGACGCTTTGATCCACTGTATGTACTTTCCCTTTCATACCAGTGGACCTAATTTTAGTCCAGCAACTTCTATAGTTGTTGAATAATGTAAGGACATTCATGAACAGAAGGAGTGAAAAACAGGCCATGCTTAAGTCAGTAGCAATCATTATGTTTCCGTCAAATTTGTTTTTGTGTGTGCAAATGTACTATAAGTTTTTGCAGCTGTGATATGTTGGCATAACCTTTATCTTGTATTGTACTTAATAGTTATTGTTAGACTTATGTCTTCATGTAGCTATAACCTATAGGAACGTCCTCTCATATCAATGTGTACTGCACCCGCTATGTATGGTTGAATAAATAACCTCTAACCTTTGAAGGACTCGTCGTCCCTTTAATAACCAGCAATGGAATTTGTCATTTATAAGTCAACTCATAAATGCAACAGAGGTATTTTCTTGGTGACTGAATGAGGCCTTTATACAATAGTGTGGGACAAGTTTACCAATTGACAATAGTTTGAATTACTGAGCTAACGAACGCTAACATGACAGAACCTGACTGTAGACGTCTCAGTACTAATATAACGTAACAGAATAATCTCCCGGTTAAACTCTGCTTCCCTAAAAGTTATATGCTGCCTCCACAACCCAGTTAACGTAAATAAAAATCTATTCGACAAAAATGATGATGCAGTTAGGTTGTGTTTCGTCCAGTCAGAACCTCCTCTGTTACGGCGCTGAGACTTTTCACCCTGACTCCTGAACGGCAGGCACACAAATATTCAGTGCGGTCACATGAGGAAGCGCAGCTTTTTGATAGGATGCATTCCTTTTTCTCAAATACAAATAATTTGAAAACTGTTTGTATGAAATCTGTATTTGTAAAAAACAAGCTATTTGTGCCTTACCGAATACTGTGTTCGGGTTTGGCTATATATGTGTGTGTGTATATGTATATACATACACATATATATGCAGTATATATACACACTATATGTACAACAATGCAACCAGTTCCACTGCTGACAGGGAGCAGACGGAACCCCTTTTGAAATGCTTCATCCCAAGCAATAAATATTTAATCCATGTTAAATACTAGAACCAAATATTGTTACTTGTTTGATCTTATTTCAATATTTGGTATTTGATGGTTGGATGGTTGAAATGTTCTTCAAGGCTCATATGTCATTTCCTAAAATATGCATTGATGAGGATGTAAAGATGAATGTTTCATGACTGTTTTTAAGAAGTACAGGCTGATACAGAGGTTTCTCCTGGAACATGATTAATTCATGCTAACTTTCTAAATAATGAAACCAGAAGTTCCTGCAGACAAGTTTGAGGTACAAGAGTACTAAAGGCACTACACCAGTAGCAGCACATGGAGAGATTGGGGAGAATAAGTGAAAAATGGTGTAAAAATGAAGACTAACCCCTGTGTCTTGTTGTAGCAAATCATTTCTTGTGCACTTTTGTGTCTCGGCGTGCTCGCTGAAATTTGCTGATGAGTGAAGAGCATCACCATGTGAAGCATCTTGGGACTTTACCTCATCTCTCAATCCCATCAGAAAGTAACTCCATTATTTCAGACATTTCAAAGTATGAGGAGAAGCCATTTCATCTGAGGTAGTTTGCTCTGATGTGCAATGTGAGGCAGCGGCATCTTGGAAGAAATCCATGATCAGTTGGAGTGAACACTGAAAGGTGGGGCTAGGGTAAGAATTTATATTCAGTGGTGGATTCCTTGCGCCGTGCTCAGGAAGTCTTTCATGTGCTTCAAAAGACAGAGTTTCAACCTTTCCTCTGTCCTTCTTGTGACCTCAACCACTTCACACATAGCAAATGCATACACACTCCTGTCCTTCTGACAAAAACAGACCGCAACAGCCATGAAAGACCCGGTCTGATAGCCAATTATCTCCACCACTAATATCTATTTCTGTTTGAGACAGCACACCTCATCAAGGACCACTTCTGCATAGTACCCTCTCCCCCTTATTGCCTGCCAGGTTTGAATGAGGACACATACATACTCCACTCAAGCCAGCAGTGTGTGCTTGTGTTTGTTGCATACATGTGAACGCACTCCTGCAACTGTCTACTCATTAGCAAGCAATTAGGCTGATAGCTCTTTGAAATGTTACTCAGCGAGAATTTATTTGACAGGCGTGAGAGCACTGCGGAAGTATAAACAAGAGTCGAAAAGTAAGGAAAGTTGTGTTTGTAAATGACAAGTGGGAGGCATGGAGGGAGGTATGGACGGAGTGGGTAGTTTAGATTAACTACACTACACTGCAAGCTTGGACATTGAACACCTAAAGATGAAGCTGTAGAGGGCACCTTTGATGTCTAAATGCTGTCAAATGAATTTCCCCATAGACTCAAGTAAGACTTGAACCTGAGTGGGAGAGACAGTCATGGAGCAGCGAGGGAGATGGAGTGATGAGGGGGTGAGTGGGTGTGAAGCGACTACAGAAGCAGCTCTCACTTGTGTCCTTGGTGGGATTTAAATGAACTTTATGCTAATAACGCAAACACTCAAAGTCACGGTTGCTGGATTTATCAAAATAAAGTTGGCCGGGTGAATGAAATGTTTGGTGTTTTTTCAAATTTGTCTTTAACTTTAATGTGAACCCAAACCTAAGTGCATTTACACCTTCCAGAGCCCCTGAGTCACTCAGACTGCTGAACAATTTATCCTGTCTGCAGCTAAAGTAGGACCTCACATCTGAATTTGCGCTGAAGGCGATCCGTTTGTGCAAAGAAAAAGATGCCTGTTGCATTGTATGTCTTCACATGACAAGCAGTGTTTGGAAAAGCTGTTTGGTCAATTTTGGTCCATTTTGGATAATTAAAAAAAAAAAAAAAGCTGTCTGCTTTGCTGCACCTCCTACAAGACCATCTGGTAAGTGAATTTGGAAAATTATTTTTATGGTCGATGTCATTGCCCAATGTAGCTAATTAGCTAGCTAATTAGCCAGCTAATGAATTGGCCTTAGGCTAGCCTTCCAGCTAGGCTCCGGTTTGTTAGCCAGGCCAACGGGAGGCTATCCATCAAACCGCCCCCGAAGTCAGAACATAAATAATAATTAATAATACTTTTAAATAAAGTGTGTCAGTTTGAGAAATATTAATCCACCACAAACTTTAAATAATTGATCTAAACATCGACCCATTTTGCCCCTCACATGCACTGTGATTAGCTAACCAGGTGCCCCCCAGGGGAGGCGTGTCTCACACTTTGAAAACCACTGATAATATAATATATATAATATAATGTGTCAACCATATTCCCTTTATGAAAGGCTACACTAGAGGAACCAATCTGGGTGGTTGAAGTACTGAGCAAAATATCGATAATATTTATTTATTTATTTTTGTGCATTTTGATTGAGCTATTGGGCTGGAACCCATCAGCTGTATCTGGCAAAACTACTTAAAGCTCACATTCACGACACACTCGAATGAAAAAACAAACAAAGCACAGCAGGGTCCTCTCTTTCTGCAGCTATCCCTCTGATTTTAGTTTCATTGCCAGCGCTTTTGCCTATGGCTTTATTCCCTCATAATAAAGTGCGTGTGAATACGTAAGAGCGGGGACCCTCGTGGGAGTGTTGTGTGAGCAAAAACCACAAATCACACTCAAGGCAACAATACGCTGAAAACCGTAAATATGTTTTTATCACAGGGCATCTGTGTCTTCCTGCGCAGGAGTGATATGTGTGAAATTATGTCTACGCAAAGTGCTCTGTGCTTTTATAGTGTGTAGAATAAAATATATTACAAGTCAAGCACCCGAACTAAATCAGACTAGCTGCTGAGCTACTGCCATAATGATGACTGACTTGTAACAAGATCTTTTAGGGTTTTTTCTCATTTTCTATGCTGTGAGGTTAGATTTATCTTGTTGATCTATTTACAGAACTTTGGTCTACATTATTTGATCCAACAGTTCATGTTGGGTGTAATTAAGGGAGACTAAATTAGATCTCTGACTGCGGTAATATGCTTACTACCTCAGAGTTTAGATTTGTTCGAAAGATGTAGTGGTCGCTCCAGCTTCGTTCTCATCACTAGTCTCAGTGAGCTTTTAGTTAACCTGACAGAAGAGGTTAAAAAGAGATGGTACCAACTGAAAGAGTGTGAGCATTAATATGGACAATAAAACTAATTCAAACATTATCCTTAACCTGTAAGATGAAAACTTGAACATCTGTGCAATGTATGGCCTGGAGTACCCATGGATGAAGTGGAAGAGAGAATAGCCGACCTAAGGTCCAGTGAGACTTCAACATGAGACAACATGAGATCTCTGTCCAGAGTGGTGCTGTGTCGGAACAGCTAAGCTACTGCGCTAGACCTTCAAGGTCCTAGGCCTTTGGCAGAGAACCTAAGTGTGAAAGGTTAAGAACTGTGGAGCAAGAAAGAATTTAGGAAACCCCATGTTTAACAATGAGTCTAATACTTGGTCTTGTTCTTTGTTGCTCTAGACGTCTGTACTGTCCACTCTGACATCCCACTTCTTTGGGCTTGTATATGTAGATATGTATGGATTTAAGCTGTTTAAATTCCTTATGAAGCACAAATTTTTGTCACTCATTATGTTTACAGTTTGCACTCTGACCCTGCAGGAGGATGAGGCGCGCTCAGAAGCACCAGTCTGTACTGTAGGTCTAAACAACAGGCAGTATGGGAGCCTTATACAACACTTGAGATACTAAAACAGATGAAGTCAGAGACCCAGTAAAATTAAAGTGTGGAAAGCTATATATACTGCCTAATTAAAACCCACCGCTGTTTAAACATGTGTGTGTTGCGCTCAAGAATGTTTTACATAAAGTTACATATACTGTGAGTCTACAAGAAAGACAAACTGACGGAGAGGTAGCGAGACGACACCTCTGTCTGCCTGAGGAGCCTGCTCAATGTGAGGTTCCTCCCGCGAGAGAGCAGGGTGACAGAAGCTGCTAATTAGACCGCTTGCTTTCAAAGAAGGAAGGCTGAGACGGAGAGAGAAGATAGGAAAAGCAGACTGGGTGTGTGAGTCTTTAAAACAGCGGGAAGAAGACTTATGGCTGACCCTCGGTTCAGGATGAAACCACTGACCTGCTTTGTTAAAGAAATAAGGAAAATGATAAAAGGAACATTTTCTAAAATCTTAAAAAGTAAGATGTACGTCGTTCAGGGTAGGCAGTGTAATTAAATTATTGAAACTCAAATGGAAAATGTAATAAGGCCCAAGGGGATTCTAGTGCCATGCACAGATCTACATTTACTGTCTCAGTTTCTTTCTTTCACTCGCACCGGAGACAAAAATGTCTGTAGTAGAGTAAAATGGTGTGGGTTCGTGGTTTCAGTCAAAAACTTTTTGTGTGTCACAAAAGTCGAAGGCCCAGCAATAAGAAGAACAGCTGAAGTACCAGTTGAAGTGAAGATAAAAACTGGAATATCAGCAAAAGTATCGGTGGAAGTGGAACTTTTCTACGTTTCTCTGGGTTAATACACTGACGGGTCGGTCGAAGTGAAAGCACGGAAGAACATTGAAACGAACTGTGAAAGTAACAGTGAAAGTTAAAAAAAGCAGCAGCGTTGAAAAGCTGGGAACCGAAATGATTGGAAGCGTTAACGTTAGAAAGAGATGCGGAGTGTGGAGAAATGACACCTGGATTTGTGGCAACAGTGGCAGAGAGTTTCAAAACTCCAAGGAACCATACCAAAAGTAGCATCTTAGTGGCCAGCTTTGGCACATATGGGCTAAGCAGCTTTTAGAAGTGAGATCATTCTCATAAATGTTTCTCGCAGAAGCCATAATGCACCGATCAGCCACAACATTGTGACCACTGATTGGAGAAATAAATACCAATGACCATCTTGTTACAATTCAACGTTTTAATGGGAAACTTATAGAACTGGCATTCATGTGGATGTTACTTAGACACGTAGCACCCACCTAGACCAGACCAGACACCCCCACCCCATAGCAATGACACTAATCGAAGTCAGCAGACATCCCCAGCAGGATGCAGCCTGACACAAGCACAGGAACCACTCAAAAAACATGAAGAACAGCACAATGTGTCGACTTGGCATCTGAATTCATTTTCTGCTGCCAGACACCACAGGACACCCTCAGAAGGCCCATGTCCATTCTCTGATGAGTCACAACTGCTTTGGAGGCAGACAGTATTAGGAAGGTGGTCACGCCTGATCAGTGTATGGGCAGTATCCTTATGCATGCTTTATCCTGATGTGTGAATTTATCTGTTGATTTGGATCTTCTCCACCTGGCCGGTCTTAAGGAGGTAGTTTCTCCTCGTATGAGTGATTTTGGTTGTGACATTATATGAACTGACTTGAATCGAATTGATGCTGCGTTGTGTGTGTGTATGTGTGTACCAAATTTTACAGCAGAGTTCCACCTTAAACGTTTCGTGCTATCCAAGCCATTAACGAGTGTTACCTCGATCACTTCCTCCGCCACCACAACTGCCGACTCCTCTGCTCACACTGTAGACATACGTGTGCTTGTGGTAATTGTTTTTTATCATTGCTATTATGCTAGGATGAGCGTTTTAACAAGTATGTGTACCATGCGATATGCCATTTAAAGCTTGGCAAGCAAGGTTAGTGAGTCATGGAGGTTCCCAGCATGACAGAGAAATCAACAAACATTTTAAGGTTTTCCAGGTCACTGTGAACCAAGATAAAACAGCGAAACATCAAAACTGTCATTAAAACTTTAACAGTAGCTCTGACCTTAATTTAATGAACGTGCACTAGAAAAATACATAATACAATCGCAGTGACGCGTCGCAAAACAAGCACGAGGCAAAAGACAGAAGGACGGGTTTAGACAACATGGAAGAGAGAGAGAAGAAAGGAAAGGGAAGAGAAAATTAGATAGAACCTTTTGTACCCTTCCCGCCTCTGGATTCTTTGATATGTTTCTGCATTGCATAATGACATGCAAATGTGACAAAATATGAGAGTGGTACTGAGTGGGGAAATCTGGTCTAATGCACTATTTTCAGAGTTTTGAAAATGCCTTTCAACCCGAAAGAATTTTTCTTCATTTGCCTTGTGCAGCCATTTCCCTCATTCAGTCTGCCAGCCCTCCATCTCTTGCTCTTCTTTTACCCTTTTTTTTTTTTTTTGTCAATCTTCCTCCAACTTTTTTCTGTTCATTCCGCTGCTCATCCCCAAGGATGTATAGAAGTCAATACTGCAGAGGAGCTATAGGCCTATGGTCCAGAGCTCTTAAGTCAAAGTCACCTTCAGACTCACTGCTGGTACTGTACTGTAACACCATGCATTATTAAAAGCCAACTGTGTTAGTAAAAGCCCGACGGACTCAAGGGAGAAGGATTTAGAGAGCTGGAATTCATCCTAAAACAACTTCACCCAAGGGTATCTTTCCGGTGCTGGCCAATCCTACTGTATAGTAGGTTTTTTTCTCCACAACTTCTCCTGTTCACTGCCGTGGCAAATTTGGAAAAGTGATGAAGCAGAATGTATTTGCTTGTTTTTCATTGCTGTGACAATTTGTCGGAAAGAAGGTGGTGACAGATTTGGCCATGGTTCAAAGAGAATCAGTCAGTGGAACTATGTGTCACTGCAAAATATGGGAATATTTATACATTTGCATATATAGATGCATTAAGGTTTCATAAAATGTTTGCAGCACATCCATTAGACATGCAGTCGTGGTTCAGGATGTACACTATGTATATACCATATATTGGTATGTTTTATTTAGCTCATATAACCTTTGATATTGCTATTGCTAAAATGTGTAGCCATACTCTTTCAAATAATAATAAAAAAAGGGTCCTATTTATAAAGTACACTGAAAGGCCATTCTAGAGGCTGTTGGGGACGTAGGCAAAAATTTCCACATTAGACCTGGTCATGGACAACAGAGCTGCACACATTGCTCTGCTAGCTAAGTTAAGTAATGCTAACCGTCAAATGAAGAATGAGCGAAATAACATGACGCTAGTGGACCCTACTGGTCGGGGGTCCCAAGCAATCACCTGCTGACAAGCTGTGGTCTAGGGTTTGAGCTGGGTCAATCTTCATATGGTCATATGCATGCACAGGATAGACTAGATTTCACCAATGTTCAAATTTCAAAAAGTTCAAAACAGTGTTTTAATGCATAAACAATGTGTGAGTCATCAATACATCATTCTTTGACCTGAGGGCATAGAGCATAGAATTAAAATGAATGGCAACAGAGAGACTTAAGGTGCGGACATGTAGATTGCAATGCAGATGACCTATTTGTATTGCCTGTAACATTTTCCATATGTTCCATCTACAACAACTTGACAACCCTATGCAGTATGGATTAAAATAAGTCGGGAAAGCAAACCTACCGCATGGAGTGGATTGCCCTGATCGATCGGCACCTTGAAGTCAGCCTGGAGCTCATCAAAAGCTGTTATCTGACAGAGAGAGAGAGGGAGAGAGAGGAGAAGAAGCAATGACTGTACAATCGGTAAGATAGGGGGACAGCTCAAAAACTACATTTCTAGCCACGAAACAATGTGATTGCCAACAGCCTGCAGTGTAGATTTATGTACCAAAGTAGGCTGCTGAGGACCATGTTATTACATTGTCTTTATGTTAAATGACACAAATTAGTGTCATCGCAGATGGAAATATGCTATATATTTAATTAGTGTGGAAATTCTATACAAAGACCAAAACCATATTAACATGTAGTGTTTATCCAAAGCCTGATACGTCTTATGTTGCGTTGACATTGAGCTCCAATACTGTCCAAAAGCAACAGAAACACTACAGTTAGCCAGTGCTGATATGTAATGAAGTGGTGATGAACACTGTTATTGCACTTTGACTACAATAATAAAAAAGCATTTAGGCATTAAGTTTAAAAAAGTGTAGTTTTTTCTTTAAAAACTGCATATGTTCATTTTGTTGACATTGTCATTGTGGCATACTGAATAAAACACAAAGACTGTACTGTTTTTTTTTTTTTTTGCTTTTTTTCTGCTTTGCCCCCTGTTAATATACTGCCCCGTTAGTACTATAAATAAATGCACAGACAGTAATGAAGAGGTTGGGTTGATGTTGCAGCAATGTTACTGTGCAGCACCTGGAAGGGGTGCAGAGCTGCCTTGGTAGTGCAGCTCTGGAAGTTAAGATGTGCCTGAGGCCAGGGACAATTATTTATTTATTTATTTATTTTGCCAATTATGTGCCATCATTCAAAAGCCTAACTGGGACAGCAGAATGACAAAGCAAGCTCAGGTATTCAGATATTCTATTTTATACTGTGCAAGTAGATGTGTCATGCTGCACTTTTTTCCTCAAAATCTTGCGTTTTAATGTGTGAGGCGTAGAACAGAAGAGAACAGTGAATGCTGCAGGACGCCATTCATAACACACTCAATCCAAACCTTTCTGTAACAGATAGCCTCATGTTATCAATGCATATTATTGCACCTTTTTCCTTTGTATATAGTATATGTTTATAGTCTGTCTCTATTACTTGTACATTTGTTCATATGTAAATTTTGTATTTTTTTTGCTTATTTTATTTCTTTAACTTTTTTAAACTATGTTACACCTATTTTCTCTTTTTACTAGTGGTTATTTTTTGTATGTGCAACTGAGCTAATGTGACCAAGCAATTTCAAAAGTGACAAAATATTAATGGTTTCTAATGCGTCTTGTTAAGTGCATATGTAGCAACACTGTGTTACATTGTTTTGAGGCATGTAAGGTAAAGCTCAGGATGAAACTGCCCTGAAATTTAAGCTTCATCACAGTCTTACTGCAGCATGTCTTATGTCCATATCATCTCATCTTCTGCTGACCGATTCAGTCAAGCTGTGGAAATTCCCAGGCAAGAAGCCTCGCCCTTGACAAGGGCATTCCAGATACCTCTCTTTCTTTCTGTGTTGCTCTTGCTATCAGGCATTACGCGCACGCATTTACAAATCTGAAAAAAGGTTTCGGCGGCCTTTGTCATTGCCACAACCTGCTCCAGTTAAAATGTCGAATCCGATCTGCCCACAGGGCACAACAATTGCATGTATCAGACTGAGAAATCAGAAACTCTTGGCTTGTTAGAGGCTGCTGCATTGTGGGATAGCTCTTCGACATAACTCAGATGAGACCGGCAGAGAAACTATGCAACAATTCCATTGGTGTTTCACACGCTGGAGGCAACCACACTACAAAAACAGATGTCAGCACTTGACTAGCTGGGCCACAGGAGGGGATTCTGTGTGTGCGTGAAGATAGCTGGAGGGACATTGCTGAAAAAGATACAACTGTGTCATGCAGTGTACCTGCACATGAGATACGCTGTGCGTCTCCAGTGTGTGTGCGCCATGGGAAAACTGGAAGATGAGGATCTCACATATTGTGTGTGTGCAGCGGAAGAAAAGCTGGATTAGTTTGTGTGGTAAGAAAACGTTATCTATACATCATGTCTTATACGAGCAAGAAACAGAAGAGTCTGTGGTGTATGTGTGCTTTCTACATGTGAATGTGTGGGTATGGGGAATTAACATCAGAGAGATGGCAGAGGTTCACACCAATCCCGGGTTATTTCCCTGGGCTCGCCCCCACACTGACAGGCAGCTTTTTACATGTTATTTCCCAGTGGATGTGAACAGTGATCCTGGCTCATTGCCATGCTCTGTTACAGTGTGTCAGCTCCCTCAGGCTGTTCCTCACGGGTGATGGGAACACACGCGCAGACGTTATGGGTACATAAATCCAAACATACAAGAAGTGCCGTATGACTTTGTGTACAGAAACACTGTTTCATGAAGACAAACTGTGTAGCAGCAATGGATCATTTCCCCCAGGACCCAGGCAGCGATCAAAGTGGCACAACACTAAGCTCAGACGTGTTTTTCCCTAGCTATGTCCTCCTGCTCTTCCTTTAGAATCCAGAAGCATTTTTTGGGCAAAGAGGGTTGCTTAAGCCTTCAGCGTGCTCTTGGTCTCAAGAAAGTGTCTAAGCAGTGTCTTCATCAGACACCCAGATCACATGAATTGGCTCAATTTCAGCCGAGGATGAGGCCAGCTACCATAAAAAATGAAGGGATGGCCGAAGCAAATAAGCCAGAGGAAAGTGGAAACTCAGATCAGAGACCTGAGGCAAACCTTGGTAGTGCAGTTCAGGTATACCCACAGCGCTCAGACTCCAAGAGCATGCCTTAACAACTTTATTAGGAAGGAGAGGCAAAAGTAAACATAACCAAATAGTTGATATAAAAATCCCATAATACTATAATGTTCAATTGAATGGTCATCAATGGCAATACTAAATGTCTTAAGACACTTCACAGAACCTGGCCTGAAACCTCCAAAGCAAGTACCAAGGCAACAGTGTTGAGGAGAACTTCAAGAAACCTTGAGCAGAACCCAACTCATATAGAGGGACCCATCTGCCTCAGGATGAACTATTCAGAAAGCCCAGCGCCACATACGTCAAATCCAACATCAAGTTCTCCTCTTAGTGCTCATAGGTTAATTCTAGTTAATCTGTAACCAAGTCACTCCTCTCCTCCTTCACCATCATGAGTTAAAAAAAAATAGCTATCAAAATGTTAGCACAGCCGATTTGCTTGTGCAGCTCGTTTGGCTTAAAGGGAACAACTCTCTGACCCTCCAATCAGAGGATGCGCAGATCAGGCAGATTTCTTTGACGCTTTGAAATATTATTGGATAAAAGCTCTGAAGCAAAGTTACACTGAAAGAAGAACCGCAACTGACAAACACGCCACAAAATGAAGAGCATGGACTATTGGGAATGATTTAATTAGATTAATGGGAAAATATTATAATGTAAGTCAATGGTTTTTATGAAGATTAGGCCAGAAGAGAAGGCTTTGCTGGCTCGGATGGACCACCACTGGTTGAATGGTTTACAATGGTAATTTTGGTAAACAGTTCATGCGTGTGTATATCTTTCTATCCAAATCATTTATTGCAGGTAATTGATTATATGGATAACACAGAGCAACGTGCCTAATGGTTTGTCTTCTGATGTGTATTGCCCGTTACCGATCACAACACATTCCCAAATATGGGAAATTAACCTTAAATTTCCTAACACTAAATGTCGCCTGGCAGATCTGTTAAGAACTGGTTACACTCCAACAACAGTCCAATTAAATGGTCTGGATGTTGCACATAAGTGTAACAAAGATGTAGCCATACTTGTCATCTGAGTGCCGTGAGGATGAATTTGTTCACAACAAAATGGTTGTTGTATAAGACACTGACAGCAGGATAACTTTAAAGGACGAGCAATTTGGAGCGATGAAGGCATTCTTGCTTATGTACTTGGTTGACGTGATTGGTTGTAGGACCGTCCAATTGTGTGCAGAGGTATTATTATTATCCATATTGTTTTATGGAATCCAAATGGTGTGTTCCTAGACTCATATTTTGATAAGAACTGAGTCATACTATGGCAGGTTGGTTTGGATTACGTGTCCGTTAAACTATAACTATAAAGATAATGTTTGTATTAAACTGTCAGTCTGTCATAATTAGAATCTAAATTTGCCCCTGAGCACAGACCAGATGACCAAACTCAAAACTAATTTGACATGCTCCAAGGGTGATTCCTGCTCAAGATCTGCTGGCAATGACTGGGGGTTATGTGTGTGCAGCTCCATCTCTGTTTTGATATGGATGCTCAGTTTAGCAGACTGCTTTGAAGTCAAGGTTGGCTGGCAGTAATAGCCAACAAACTGGCACCCTCTGCTCCTCTCTTGGCCTGCCAAATCCTGCTTAAATAGTGTATTTTTACGCAGACTGTAGCAGCTAGTGGACTGACACCTTGCTGCTCATGTGTGCGCGGGCAAGGAACAGAGAGGCGAGCAAAAATGTGAATACCCTAATTTGCTGCGATGCAGTACAAAGGTGTAAATTTGCAGCTGAAGCTATGGTCGATGAAAAAAATAAACTGCTTTCCACTCTATGCAGCAGCCTTAAAGGCATTCATATGGGGTAACAAGATTAAAAACAACAACAGTAATCAGGAAAAGTCTGAACTCTAATGTGAAAAACTACAAGGTCTCGTAAATTATTCAAGTGCTTCAATTATACAGTGGAATTCTAAACTGATACAATATGGGTTAATTCGCTACACAACCATTTCTCATCAACCACTGAGCTGGGTGAAGGCAGTGCTCACACTAACATTCAAATGCATGCTGCCAACAGTGTTGGACTGTGATGCAATCTGTTAGTCTGCTTCCCAGCATTAAGAAACAAACATGATGCAAGGTTTACAGCACAGGCTGAGCTGTTTCCTTATATCGATCAGACACTAAATGTACCGTCTAGCTGAGTAGTTGCGGGAGTAGGCCTGTGTTGCTCTTTCTTGCTTCTAATCCATTCTTTGGTAACAGCAGCTTTTAACAGAATGTAAGAGAATCAAGTAGCTTTGCAATATTTGTCTTTCAACCCACTGGAATGTGTTCTGTTTTTCTTTTCTATGCGGCTGAATTTCCATTTTGCTCTGCTGTGAGACTGCCGAAAATTCCTCCCAGAGGTCACCGTCTCTCCATGTGCCGGGAGCTGGCTTGCAGTTTAATTGCTAACATGTCCCTGTCAGTGTCTGCCTGTATCTGCGCTGAACACCTTGGCAGGTGGAGACAGCTGCAGGGAGGCAGTTTCCCTGATGCCCTGCTGGCTCAGTTAACCCCTTAATTCACTGTGATGAGATCAAACGAAATAAATCTCCTCCTTCCTGAAAATGTCTATATAAGCTTACTGTATGATTCAGCTTTCAGGACTTTCTGCAAAGCACCAAAGGCATATGACCCTTGATCAACTGAGCATTTTTAACATATGCATCTGTCTGTGAAGTGTAATCATCATTCAAAAGATATTCAAAAACATAACTACAGCAAAGGCAAAGTTTTATTGTCAATGTTTCACACTTCTCCTGGGTGAGGTCCGAATTTCCCAGATTGGTTGTTGTCCTGATCTGACCCGATATGTCTAATAGCATGTGAGTATTGTGCCCTTTTAAGACTATAGCCCTGTTAGTTTCAGCTGTATTCCAAACACAGATTATCCCAATAAAAAACCTAGACCCTCCTCCAGTCATTTAGAGTTGAAGTAGCGACTCGGATAAGTGGTGAAACATCTTCAGGTAAAACTAAAAATAGAACTATTTTCTAATCAAATAGGAAAGTGGAACAGATCCTTTAAAGGTGAAGCCAAAGCAAGTAGAGCTCCCCCTGGTGACTGGCTACTGTATAGGTCTTAAGCTCCACCTCCTCCATGTTAGTGGACGTGTCTTGGGCCAAACTAAAACATGAAAGAACAAATGAAATATATTTTTTGCAAGGATAGTTTCTGTCATTTTAGGTAGTTAATTTAGGTGTCCATATTTCTGAGAAGTTTTGTTTCAGTTAGTTATTTGACACAAATGAGACTGGGGTAACTGTGGCCAAGTCATTGATATCGTGGCTCCATATGGATTCACCCTTGGACTGTACTGTGCAGATTCCAGCTCCAAAGTTAAAAAATTATTGTATCCCCAGGAAACTAGCATGAGTTTGACCAATGCGAGGAAGTGGGCACGTCTCATCCATATTTATATGCACTCTATGTCAGTTTATGGTCTTGACTTTATAGATTGTTATCAAGAAAATGGTGGGAATGTTCATAAAACAGTGGAAACCAAAATGAGAAATTAAACTACCTTTGACAGAAAATATTCGTGAAACTGTGCACAAATCAATAATTAACACAACAGGACATTAAATATGTATAAATGTGCACTTATTATTAAAGCTCCACTTATATATAGACTATGTCTATGGTCAGTGTGAAAGCTAAAAGGCCAGAGACCAAAACAAGGAGAGTGAATAAAAAAAAAAGAAAATGCTGATGTTTCAAAATAAATACCAATGCTTCTTTGTATAATCTTTTAGATCTATGGTAGTTTAATGCTTATAACTAATAATCACATGGAACCTATATGTTAGTGTTTTGTTTATAGCTTGTTGTGCTGCCCCAGAGTGGAGGAAAAAGAAAAGAGGTGCTTGCCAATTAGAAAAAGAAAAAAGGTAACAACACATACTGACATTATTATTATTATTAGGTACACATGTGAAAATGAATTCATTCAAATCATATTGTTCAGTTTGTGTTAAAACAGTGTCAGAAAGGTCATTCAAATGGATGATCATTTGACTACAATAAGGTTGTCAGTATAATAGAACCATGTGTCGGAACATCACAATTCAATCGTGCTAGCTACTAAATGAACACACAGGTGACACAGGAATCAGCAACTTTTTGAGCTTCATCAAGGTCATGGTATACAACATTTCTTTATTTTTTAAGATAATGGTATTATATCAGAATGAATTCTTGAGATCTAATGAACTGTAATGAATTGTATAGGCTTAGGCCTTTTTAAATCTAAAGTCATAAAAAACTATGTGGCTCATTTAGATCAATAGATCTCCGTGGCCTAACAATCATTTTTAAAAGGTTATTGTTTACAGTTTACTGCTACTATTGTTGCAGTTTTGCAGAAGAAACAACTCTGCAACATTAGTTCACGAAATATCCAAAAAAGCTGATACATGACCAAGGTGACAAATTCCTGTGCCTATGAATGAGGTGTGACGTGGCCAGTCTGTACCATGACATATTTGAGGTTTAAAAGCATTGATAAACGAACTAACAGATTTATTTCACGTAAACACCACCCTACCCATTAAGAGTGTTTCTTTTCTTTTCTCTGTACGGAGGGTTGTTATCCACTACCCTACAAATCAGGAGACATTGGATTTTCTGAGTATCTTTGCACGGATGGAAAATCAATGCAAATCTAGTTAATTTTAAATCCACAGTCCTCAAGGGCTTTACCTTGCCAGATGTGATCAGTTGGCCTAGAGAAATGCCTACAGAAAATGAAACATGCTCTGCAGAGCGTGGTGTCTGGAAACCTGTGCAAGCCTGATCGTTTATGACCAAACCTGATCTTAAGACAATCAAAATGTGATCAGATCTGTATGGTGGTTTATGAAAAACGGCCACAAGCTTTTTATAGACGCAGTCACCACAGACAAGGCGTACAAATGGGGAGAGAAAAACCCAAGCAGTTAAAAGTGCACTCCCATGTAGCCAAACAAAGTATATGTATGAAAATACTTGGGAAGTGGTGGGAAAACAGGCACCTAGAGAGAAACAGAGGGAGTACAAGGATCTCCCGCGTAATCCTCTGGTGTATGCACTGTGCAGCGGAACAATAGAAACGGAGGAGTCAGGATGATGGATGAGGAGCCAGCAGGGGTTAATGAACATGTGGATCAATGCTGAGCCAACCCAGCTATATACCGAACGCCACCTCCATTAGCCTTCTGAGCCTGGTGCCAGAAAGCCATGTTGACTGTTTGCTTCATTGAGATTACAATCAATGGTATCATCCTATGCATTTCTCCCCCCTGATGTCTTACTAGGGCACCTTGAACATAAGCTACTCCTTCCTCTGCGTGATTCACTGGAGCGTGGTGGCAAGTCTCTGTGGCACTGCTAAATTCTAGCTTTTATTTCGATTTTGTTCTGTCATTTATAGGCGTGTTTAAACCTTTAAGGATATTTCTTCTTCTTTCTATTTCCTCTGGTTTTCTTTTATTGTTTTTTTTTTTTAATGAATTAATTACACACAGAATTATGCCTCTGGCCTTTTTTTGAATGTCATTCGACCTTTTTTCCTGCATAATTCCTGCCCTATTTGGAATATCATCTCTTTAATAGTATAATGGTATATTCATAGCCACAGAGGCAGCTGTCAAAAGCCGTGATAAAGCCAACATGGCAGAAATACTATATTTCATAAGACTTTGGTTAGAATAATGAGATCTGTAAATGTGCAAAATGTGCAAAATAAAATAGTAGTCTGCAGTCCTGAGAAGACACACAGCACACATTCATGGAATCATGCAGATTTTACACATCTTTTCTGGTCAGCTAAACTTGCTGAGACAGGGAGTCAATTCAAATGAAATGGTTTAAATAATCTGGCCAAACCGCTAGCTTTTCTCAACATCTGATAGCTTGTGTCACCCTATTCAACTTCTTAGCCAAACAATCAGAATGAATTGCCACCTTTTTTCAGGTAATCTTTTTTTTTTTTTTTTTTTTTCCAGCAAGGTCCAATTGTTTTTTAAGAACTAGGGGAAAAAAATGATTACACTTCTTCAATTTCTTGTTCATTCTAATGCCTGGTACCACTAAAGGTATATTACCTGAAGAATAAATAGAATGACCTTAAAAATGAGTGGGCACTGTTGAGAAGTGTGATTTGCTCAGCAAGGACAGTTCAAAACCGACTTCTTGAATAAGTCACACAGGGCACAGAAGAAGCCCTTCATCAACGAAAGGCAAAGGAAGGGCTGGTTACTCTTTGCTAGGGATCACAAGGATTGAACTGTTGATGATTGGGCTAAGGTTCTCTTCAGTGATGAACCCAGGAGGAAGCCTGGAGAAGCCTACAAACCAGACTGTCTTACCCCTACAGTAAAACATGGGGGTGGATCAGTGATGATCTGGGGTTGTTTCAGGATGGGTGGAAAAGGGCAAATGCAGTTGTGTGAAAGGTGAATGAACCAGGTCACGTACAGGGCTACTCTTGAAAACAGTCTTCTTCCATCAGCTGATAAAGTCTTTCCTGCCTCGAAGGACTGGATTTTCCAACAAGACAATGCCCCTTGCCACACAAGGTCAGTTAAAGCCTGGATGGAGAACCAGAACCTTCAAACCATGCCTTGGCCTGCTCAATCACCAAATCTAAATCCAATTGAAAGCCTGTGGAACATCATCAAAATCAAAATGGAGAACCACAACCAACCAAAACAAAGCAAATTTGTTTGAATTTCTGCAACCGGAATGGGCTGCTGTGACAGCAGAACAATGTCAGAAGCTGGTGGAGAGCATGTCAAGACTCATGGCTGCAGTCATCAAAATCAATGGTTATGCAGTCAAGTTCTAACTCCTGTGTGTATCATGTGACTAACAGACAGAAAAGAAAACATGGAAAGCCTAAAAACAGTACAGTAGTATGGCAGTACAATGCCATAGCTACTAAAGTAAGGACTTAAGTAATTTTGGTTATTATCAAGAAAACCATGGAAAATGGCTAGATATCAGCTCTTAAATTAAAATCTTAAGAGCTATTTTTGTTGTTATCATTATATTTGTCCAAACAAACCTTTAGTTGTACCAGGCAATTGAAGAACAAGGGCGGTCTAATAATTTTTTCCATGTGTGTGTGTGTGTGTGTGTGTGTGTGTGTGTGTGTATGTGTGTATAGTGGACATTAATGCCATAATATGGAGGCTATTTGAAATGTATTAGAATACATTCAAAATGTGAGGTTAACAACTTAATAAGTGAATGGTTTTCAACCATCATTTGACATCTAATGGTCTCCTACATTATGTTCCCAATGGAGGTTTTGTTAAATATTGAATGAGACACTGATTTTCGGACACAGTCAGAGACATTTGTAACAAGAACATTAAGTAGTAAGCTGAAGGTACTTCATCTTTATTTAATGGCTGTTATTAAGAGACATGAATAATCCAGGTGAAGATGGTGCCCTATCAACAACACAATGCTTTATTTGAGGCATCTAAACAGGTCCGTTCTTTCATCTCAAGTTAATTATTTTCCTCTTGATCTCCTTCATCTATTCCTGCATTTGGATCCAGTGCTGTCACACTTGTCACCAGGAAAAGCTTTATCTGTCTCTGGCCTTTTCCCTCACTCCATGAGGCCACGCCCATGCCCACTTTTCCCACAAAAAACTTTAATTTTATCATTTATCGACCCTGTCTCATTTGATATACATTGCTGCCAACTTGCTATTTTATCTGGGATTGTTTTGTATTCTGCCTCAGTCACCTGTTCAGCAGGCCACTCAGCACAAGTAAGAATTTTAATCCCAATCTTCTCCATCACCCTTGCATCCATAGACATTTCTCTCACCTTGACCAGACTCATCCCTCAAGCCTTTTTATCTTCCTGTGACTTTTTACGTTCCTTTTTTTTTAATGGGGACTGACCGTCCCCAGCAGGCCCGTACAGCAGATGTGTGAGGTGTTAAAAATCATGACAACAAGCTTAGGCTTTCACAAACCTGTACTTTGTTAACTATTACCTTCACTTTCAATCTTTCTTCAACATTTTCACATCTGTCTCAGAGGCTAAATAATCCTTTGGATACTTGAAAATCCAATTCTCCATGTTTCATAAAGAGAAAGTTCTCCTTCTCTCTCCTCAATGTATTTCCATTTTCCACTGTCCCACGCCCTTAGTCACTACTTCCTGTACATTCCCTCCCATGAAAACAGCTCCATCATCCCAACGCCATGGAGACAGTAACAGATGAGGGTGCATTGCAGTTCTTCTGTGTGAACGATTATTCACACAACACTCCTGTTAAACCTGCGAATACCCTGTACTTGTCAAAATCTCAGTGTGATGCAAAGTCACACTCGGTGAGGAAAGTACGGCAAGTGCACAGCGTTGGCTGATTGGCTCCTCTCTTCTCTCCAGAAGTGTGCATGAAATCCTGATGTGCAGTGTTGCCTTGATGTTATTTAAACTAGCATTTGTCTTGTGTGGACAGCTGGCATGGTTGGAGAAAATATTCATTAATACACAGGACGAGATGTGACAATCCCATGTGCCATGATCTGAGGCAAAACTCCTCCTCCAACTGGAGAACCGACCAGTAGACCAGCAGTCAGCTACCAACTAGCCTAGCCAGCAGCAGTAGGCAATAGAGATAATGGGACATGCAACTACACTTCAACCAAACACCTCTCCCTTCTGCTAGGATCAGAAATAAAACACTATCAGACACCAGCTAATTAGCCAAGCCAGCCACAGTAGGTAATAGAGATGATGGGACATGCGACTACACTTCAACCAAACATCTCTCCCTTCTGCCAATATCAGAAATAAGATACAGCCAGACACCAGTTACATAGCCTAGTCCACAGCAGGAGGTAATGAGAGGTGGTGGGGCATGCGACTATACTTGAAACCAACACCTCTCCCTTCTGCTAGGATCAGAGATAAAACACTATCAGACACCAGGTAATTAGCCTAGCCACAGAAGTCAAACACTAAAAAGTAAGAAATGATTGGACATGCGACTATACTTCAATCAACATCTCTCCCCTCTGCTAAGATCAGAAGTAACACACAAGAAAACGCCGGCTAACCAGCCTAGCCAACAACAGTGGGCAGTGTGCGGCACATCACTGGGGTTTTTAAGTGGGCACCTCCCTTCACCGATGTTTAAGTTAGGCCCACAACACCTCAAGAACAGTGAGCTCCAGCGTCCCGGAGTCACCTCCCTCGATGTAGCCACTACGCCAACTTGGCTGCCCCGCGCCCTGCCTGATTCACGCTGGTCTGGCCTTATCCCCCTCACCAAAAAAAAATAGTATGCCTCCTTTCTAGCAGCTGAGGAATTTGCTTAAATACATTTTTCCTCAATTGCAGCTGCTAAGCATTTTAGAACCTGGTTATGATGCCAGGTATATCTCCCTTGGGAGAGGCTGACCCTGCAACCTGTCAGAATGTGGCTAAGTGTACATACACAAAAACAGAGTGGGCAGGCAGCATCCTCCTCTAACCACTGTTTTAGGTTCTGGGGAGATGGCAGCACATCATAAATCTTATCCTTCTACTGTCCATGCTCCACAGCTCTCTCCAAGTCAACTTACTTTTCTCTACACTCTCCCAGTTCACCCACTGTCCTTGCTTTGCCTGTGACAATGCCTTAGTGCATCTCATTGCTTCCTCTTGCCTATGAATTTCTTCCACTACCCCCTTCCTCTTTTCCACTGCTGATGCCTTGCTCCACAGAGGTTTCCATGCACACAGTCCCAGGCCTCCACACCCTTGCTGTACATGACCTATGATATCCCTAAGCCTGAGGGGAGCCTGTGCTTCCTGAACCGTGTCGCTTGGATTCCACTTCCTCCCTGTTTTAACCGTGGGAGCTGTATGTGTAACTACTGGATCTTTCGACTAAGTAAGAGTCATCTTTAGTCTAGCCATAGCACACTTAAACTCCTCTGTTAGACTAGTTACTCGGAGCTCCAGTATGCCTTTCTCATACAAGGCTGCACCGCTTAAGCAGTGTGGGACACAACGCCATCTCCTAATTGATGAATTATCATCCTTTCAAGCTTCTCAACCTTTGTCAGAGGGACCTCATATACTGTCAGTGGCCACATTAGTTGGGGCAGTAACCCAAATTGCATACACCATAACCTCAGTTTTCCTGGGAGCCCTGACCGGTCTATGCTTGAAATGCCTTGAATCAATTCTTGTCTCAATCCCTCAAATTGTGCTATATTGCTGAGACTTGCGTCATACTACCTTCCCAGACTCTTCAGTGGCTTCTCCAGCACTGTGGGAATCACCTCCTCATTTATGACAAACCTCTTATCTATTACCTTTCCTTTAACAACTGAGATACTCAGAGACTTACTTGGCTTTGCCTTCATCCTAGCCCACTGCAAGTTGCTGTTTATCTTGTCCAGCAGTCTGCTAGTACATGGAGCAGTTGACGTCATAGTCGTCATGTCATCCATATAGACCCTAATTGGGGGGAGATGAAACCCTCCATGCAGTTTTTCTCCACCTACCACCCATTTCGAGGCCCCAATAATCACCTCCATTACCATTGTAAAGGCTAGTGGAGAGATTGTACACCCTGCCATGATGCCTACCTCCAGCTGCTGCCATGCTGTAGTGTACTCTGCTGTGGTAAAGCAGACCTGTATATATGCAAAATACGCTTTGACTAGGTCTTTGATACTGCCTGGGACTCTAAAAAAATCAAAAGCTTCCCATACCAAACTGTGAGAGACTGAACCAAACGCATTTGGTTCCAGCCTTTTGCACCGATGTATCAATCAAGCCATTTTCCTTCAAGTAACTGGACAGCCTCTGTGCCAGAACACCTTCCCCTCAACATTAAGCAAACTGATCGAAAATGATGGAGGTAAAGTAAAATCATGACTCCTCCAATTTCAAGATGCTAGGAAGTGTTGAGACATATAGTCCATATTTATACATTCTAAAGTTGTAATAGATATTGCATCATTCTTCATTGAGCCTGTGACTTTCTGGACTAATGGACTTCCACCTGACTGTAGCTCCCTTTTAGCAAACAGACAAAGGAGTTCTAACAGTCTTGAAGGAAGCAAATAACATGTACGATGATATTAAAAAGTTCTAAATTGCCAAGTTGTGAATTTTTGTGTACATCTTCCTCTTTGTCTCATGACAATCCGGTGTCTACTGACAACTTAGCAACTTCGAAGTTGCTATTGCTTTTAACTTACTACTGCATCAGCTTAATGCTAATTAGCATTTGCATTATTTATGCACTCATAAAGTCAAGGTACAACTTTTATAACAGGTAAACCTGTTATAAAGAGTACCATTTACAGTTACTACAACGTGAACCAATGATCATCCTTGTGGTAGTCTAGAGAGGATTACACAGCTTTTACCCTGGTGGTAAATACGGTAAATACCCAAGCTGCCATGGTATAATGTAAATGATGTCAGTTTGACACGCTGCACTCTGCAACGCTGCCAGGGCAACCTCTACATCATATCTGCACCCAGGGCTTTTCCATCCATCAGTGGTGCACCGGGAGAGAGTGTGGCTCGCGCCCAGCTTTAATGACACTTAGAGTACATTAAGGGGCTGTGGCTACATGGGAGGAGAATCACTCAAGCAGAGTGGGATCATTGAGGCGCTCAGGCGTAGAGCGCGAGGGAGGTCGCAGTTCACCTTGTATGTTAATTAAAATGGCTTCGTAATCGCTTACGTGAGTGCTCCCATGGGTGACTGTGCTGTTGTATTTTATGTGTGGAACAGATTGATTCAGCATCTGGTTTGAAGTGTCATTATGTCTTATAGTGTGACTACCGGGACATGCTTTTTTTTTTTTTATCAATATTACATTTATTATCCCTAATGGACAAATGCGTCTTGCTGAACTGCTAAAGGAGCTATAGCTTGGGACTGTCAGAAGATTTACTTTCCCTTTAAAACAAGATGAATTAAGGCAGTTGTTGTTTCTTTGGTCAGTTTTAAATATAGAAATAAATGAACCCCTTATCATGACAAAATTTGCTGACTGTGTTACCTTGAGATAAGCATGGCCGTTGTCAGTTACATTAAAACAAACCAAGAAAAATAGCAAACTGACAAAAGACATAGTTGAATGACTACAAAGAGGTACAAAATGAATACAAATGAACAAAAACACTGGAAAGAAAAGGCTCGTCTTCATAAAAATGCATGCAAAAAGATGGAACATGATTTTAAAGAAGCCAGAGAATTATAACTGAGACTAAAAAACTATAGACTTCACTAACATTTACTATCCGTAATGCGATGCTAAAGCTGCTAAAGGAGCAAAAGTTGATTGTTAGAAGATTTCCTTTCCCTTTAAGACAAGACAAAGAGGGTATGGCATATGACAGAGTTTTTGTTTGTTTGGTTAGTTATAAATAAAGAGCATCTTATCTTATCATGACAACAATTTGCTATGTTACAGAAACTTAAAAAAAAATAAAACTAAACTAAAAAATTAATTGATTAAACTTAAAAAATTAAAAAATTAAACCTCAAACCTTAAAACAAGCCAAAATGACTAGCAAACTGACAGCAAACATAGTTGAATGGCTAGAAAGAGATGAAAAATGAGCACAAACGAACAAAACCACTGGAAAGAGAAGGAATGTCTTGATAGCAATTTCAAAAAGGCCAGAGAATTACAACTGAGATTTAAAACCTATAGACTCCAAATGACCACAAACCCAAAGGAACACAGAAACCTTGTACAACACAGGAAATGATGAACCTGTGAAGTACCTCAAACCTCAACTATGAATACACCAACTACATACAAACACAAAAAGACTTAAAATGCATAATGAAACTTAAAATAACAGAAGAGATTAAATAAAACTACAGAGGCACTAGAAATAACTGCACTGATTAAAAAAAAACGACCACAAGGAGAGACAATACATGTTGTCATTTGTTTATAACTGGCATGGCAATTGGAACTAAAGTCAAAGATGATTGTTGTGGAGCAAAAATAACAAAAGAACACAGAAATAATCAATAAGGTATCTCATAGCTTCAGTGCAGTTTACAGGCATAGTCACGAATTCCCGCCACTGAAATGCTACACTGCCTGGACTGCAGAGGGTGATTAGAGAGGTACAGTGATTCGCAAACCTGTCAACAACAGGTATCAAAAGGGTGTTACCTTCGTCTCCCAGTCTGATTTTAATTGGATTTTTACACTGGCAGGGTCCTTCCTCGTGACCTGTTCTGCCTTAACACCTCGGCCCACAGCAAGAACAGGGATGGCCAGAGAGAAAGGTGATTAATAATAAGAGATGTTTCCAAAGATAGCCCCCACCCCCACCCCCAACAGATACTACGCAGTAGCTTCCTGTAAGTGTAAATGAGAGGGACTGGAATCAGTAGGAGGGGAATCAGAAGAGATTTATCAGCACCTGCACATGAGTAGCGGAGAAGGCACAGCTAATTAACTTGACAGCGAATGGTTTGAAGGATTACAGCCAATCAGTGACAGAAGTCCGTCTGAGCACAGCCATTTGTCATCTTCAGAGTACCATGGCTCGTGTTGGCTGCTGACAGAGCCGGTAATATATTTTAGTCAGTGCGGTTCATTACTCATTTTATTTCCATTGTCTTTTGTCTGTGGCCCTCTTTATAGCTTTTGTTTTTTTAAGTTCATTTCCACTGGCTCTTTTTTTTGTTTATAGCTTGATTTTTACCCTGGGTAGTTTGACTCAGCACGCTTGCTATTTTTTAGCAATGCACTCCTGCTCAGGGCATTTAAAGCTAACCTTTTGGTCAAGCGGCCATAGTGGCGGCACGACTTGTATTCGTTTTTTGTCATTCTTCTTTTGTTTTTCCACATTTCTTTGAAACCAGATGAGCTGTTGAAATGAAAGGAGAAAATGAAAAGGCTGACGGAGAGATGGCTACCTGCCGAACTGACTGATGGAAGCGGAAGACGAGTTACAGCCAAAATTTCCCCCAGCATTTTGGCAGGTGTCTGGTGTTAACGTGGAGCCTTGGCTCTGCAGCACCCCCCACTCCCTCCCACCTCACAATGCACAGCCTCCTCCTAATTATGTTCCAGTATGGAGCTCCAGCTTATTATGATGCGTGTCTGTAGGTTAACGTGCATGAGAGTCAGAAGAGGGGGCATCTCCACTGTTTCTGTTGTCTTGCAAAAACAAAGCTTGGTGCAGCGTGGATTACTGCTGAAGCTACACAATAAATGATGAATTTATCACAGGTGCATATGGCCTCTGTCCATCTATTATATGTGTAATGAATCAGGACAGACAGATAGACAGATAGTCTTGTGTATCAGTGAAGGTATAATGACAACAGTATAATCTGTGCTATCTTGCACGCCTGCATTCTCACTGTCCTGGACTCTTTTATTACTGCTCAGTGGGCAGACACGTGGGCCACTGTCTGAGAGAAAGGGAGTCCAACTATCAGCTGCAATTGCCAGAAGATCAGTCAATCCTCGTGTATCAGGTCTGGTGCTGTTTCCATGCAAAAGACAGACCCAAGGCAAAAAGGCTGGAAGACCTGACCCAAATCTGTCTTTATATAAGGCTTTGGATGATGGAGATGTTACACAGGGAGCAAATAATTCGATTATTCAAATATCATAATGCAGCCAGTCACATTTGGCACTGGTGTGTAGCTAAGCTGAGGCTTGATTAAAGGCAGAGGGAGCAGAGGGAAGATGAGAGGGGATAGATGACACTCTACAAGATTTCCCAATTGATCTGAAAAGGAAGGCTGTTTAATCGAACTGGAGGATGCTGCACAGAGTTGCAGGCATTTCCTCACACCGAACTGGGTCAGTACGGATGTGGCCAAGTGGAATAAATGCTGAATGAGCGAATGAAAGATGGAGCAGGTGCTTAAGATACAGGTGCGCACCTGTTCGGGAAAATATGTGACAAGGAAAATGTTCTTGCCATATTTGCAGAGTGGGAGCTGCAAAGATTTACATTTAAAATGAATGGACGATCGGGGCTGCGGGTTATCTCGCAGCTTTACGCACACCTACAGGTTCATTATGCTCGCAAAACACTGATATAAAAAATAGGAGACAAATCTCAAGACCACTTACGTGCCATATTGCGAAGAAGATCAGGGACACACATAGGACCAGAGAGAGCATGTAGCAGAAGGCAGCAAAAGTGAACATAATTGAAAGGGGAAAGGGTGGATAATATCCCAAGGAAGCACAATCCCGCTGAAAAACATCTAAAACAAAAAGAGGAGCGGTACAAAAGAGTGGCAACGAAGAAAGTTCTCACGGTGCCATTGACATCAGAGGCGGTACCGGCACCATGACTTCGCTCGCAACAATATGTTGCAGAAAACCTCTCCAGATGATCAGCCGTGCGTCCACCCAGCAACGGCGATGCGACGCGCCTCCGAACTCAGAGCTGGTCTCAAATCAGTGCACTTGGCATGATGGGCGATCAGTGTCCGCAGTCTTGACGTGGTAATCATGTAATCACAGAAACGCAGCGGGTTTCTCGGAGATGAGTGGGGACCGATGTGTGGACGTCATGCGCAAACCCATCCGGCAGTGGTGAATTAGAAGGTAATCCATTCAGCGGCGGGTGAAGGAGCCCCGCGGTAGCGTGAACGCTGAGCTGTGGTGGTGTTATGAGAGGAGCTCCTCGCTAGGCGTTTATAAATGCTGTTCTCCCCCCCACAGTCCTGTCAGCAGCAGATAGCGGAGCGCGCAGAAAGATGCGTGAACAGGTGGATTTAAGAGAGACGCACCCGGCTGGCCAACCTGTGTGTGTTGTGTGCACGCGCGCGTTTGCAAACACTTGCATTAGAGGTGCACCTTTGACCACTTTGGTGAACACTGGTGAACATCCAGATGCTCACACGTGGAACTTGCGCACGACTCTGGGTTAGGTAATTGTTGGTATTTCACAAGCGGCTCAATGTTGGGGATTGATTTACTCATTAATTTATTTTCTCTATAGCCAATTTAGTAAAGCCAATAATTATAATCCCCTTCACAAAATGACTACTGAAAAACTTGATGCAATGTACAGTTATGAAAAATGCCATAAAGTACATACCCCCCACCCCCAACCTCCACCCACCCACCCCCCATGGCAAGCGATTAATTTAATTTGGCTAAACAAAAGGAAAGACAATGAACTAAGATAAAATTCAGTTTAATTGATTTCGCCAAAGACACGGCTTACATTAAGTCTACAGCCTATCTTAACCGTGGGTCTGACGCCACCGTCTGGCGCCTTCATAGATGTGTCGGGACCACAGACTGTAGCAGACCTAAATATTTACTGGTAATCGTTAATGAAATCTGTTTCTCTGAATGTTTGCAACACTTGAAATTCTCTTGCAAAATCTGTTGTTGTATTAAAAATACATCTATTGCACGAGTATGTGTGTGTATATATCTTTACAGAGTCTATGGGTTACAGTATTTATGGGCTAAAGAGGCTTTTCAGAATAAAACGAGAAATAGCAGCAAATATGAACAGAGATTAGAATGAAGTCTTGCTAAAGTCTTAGGATAGCGCATCGAAAGTATTCGTCACCCATGTCCTCGTATCCGCGTCTCAATCACAGGAAAATATAAAGGCTGACGTCATTTTCCTTCAATGCGACTTTTATTTTAACAGTTGCGTTGTGTCGTCTCTCTTCCTGACTTTCCAGCTTGTCGCCTAGCAACGGCTTTTGTTGGCTAAATTGGTTATAGCTGCCTCGGTTGACACTGGCGTTTTACATGTCACTTTTACAAAACACATATATTTCATCAATTTGCTATCTGAAACAACGGCCCACAAAACATTCCCAGTAACGAGTAATAATGTGTACTCTCTAGTGCAGCATGTAAAACATTGCTTGTTAGGTACTGAGAGTAACAATACACAGCACACTCGACACCGGGCGCCACGTAAGCTAACGCTAAGCTGGCAAAGTAAGTAGGAAAAGAGTTTTTAACTCGTTGTTATTATAACACGCGGTACTAGACTTTGTGACAGCTGTTCTTTATGGCAGCTGTTCTGAATAAACTGTCACTCTGAACTGTCCTTGTGAACTCTGACGACAGGTTGTTACCTTGCTGTGTATGTGTGATATTTAGGCTATCCATCAATCTGCCATGACAGGAGACCTCTGCACACTGTATGATATATACACTGTCTGCAGAGTATTCTAGCAGATGCGAGGTGGATTCAGTTTTTCCATAGTTTATTCCAGTACTTCTAACCAGTGAAAAATGTGTTAAAGCAAAGTCAAATATAGGAAAAGATAAGATAATCCTTTTATCCCATTTATCCCAGAGCACATTCATGTAATGCCCTAGGAACTTTAGCCCACCTGTCCATCCTCCTGCATTGTTCATTCTCTGCTCTTCAGCCTCATCACACACACACACACACACACACACACACAAACACACTGACTTCTAGCTGGTCACTGTGACACTTAACCACTCCGCTTGTCAAAATGTTGTCCTTCCCCAACACATGCAGCGATATGACAGCACTGACGGCCTCTTTGTGAGGAGCCAAGAGGTAACCGTGCCAAAAGTGTCAGGTGGAGACAGACAGGAGGCCTGTGAGGAGGAGAGACAGACAGGTAAAGACAGACGGTGACAGTCTGCACAGCAGCAGCAGACTGTCACGTCACTGCTCATCATTTTCTGATGTAAATGTTTGTCCTCTTGTTTGTTTCAACATTGTAATACTGCGTCTGAATCCAAGTAGTTCACAGAGCACGCTATAGTCGCTAACTGGCTTAATGGCGCTCTCATTGTACACACTGATAAACATTTTAACTGACACCAAGGGAGTCAGAGTGGAGAGTCACATAGTCTACATAATGAGTGCTGCTCTTCAAATCATAACAGAGGATGTCTACATGATTACTAAAGCTTGGGCATTCTGTAACACAGTATGCATTATGGAACAGGCTTACAGATGAACCACAGTTTGCCAAGCGGAAGAAAAGTATAGGATCAGGTTGGCATCATAGAAAGTTTAAGATTTGAAGAATTTACTACATATTATTTTTTGTTCGTTTAATCTTTGTCATCTTCTATAACTGCTTGTCCTCAAGAGGGTGACAGGGGGCTGGGTGAGAGGAGGGGCCCGACTCAGACAGGTCTCTAGTCTATCACAGGGCGAACACAGGGAGACAGACAACCATTCACACTCACATGCACCTACGGCCAGTTTAGAATCACCAGTGAACCTGACGAACATGTCTTTGGACAGTGGGAGGAAGCCGCGGTACCTGGAGAAAACCCACACAGACACAGGGAGCAAACTCTTTTAATTATTCTGCTTTGAATTATTTAAATGATTTGCTAGTTGGACTGGCTAGTTAGTTGGACTGATGAATTTAATCACACCTGTAACTGTGCAACATTTCAGCTTATTGCTACACAGATGGTTTTGGTTTTGGTTCCGTTTCAAGTCACAACTACAAAATGACTGCAGGGACAGCAATGTTTCTGCCTCGCTGGTCAGGAGACATTTAGACTTGTTGTGGCAGCAGGCTAACTACTTACATTTGAGACAGACCTGTTGGATGGAGCAGTTACAGCACGCAGTGAGTCTGCATGCACTACCCAGTGAACTGACAAACCTTTGTTAAATGCTATTTACATACTAATCTAATGCAGATCTTAGCATAGTAACACTTGCAGTAAACAATGCATTATGCTGAACATGTTAAACTTGAGCATGCTGGCATGGCACGGTGAACATAGCATGCTGGTGTCAGCACTGGTGAAGGAAGATCTCAGATCTTATACTTGGGAAGAACTTCTAATATTACACTGTAAAATTACCAGAGAAAAGGTTATCCTTTTAAAACTATTTATGTCTGTATTTAAAGTATTGAAAGTAAAAGTGCTCAAAGAAAACTCCAAAAAAGGTTTCCTGGAACTGTCCTAGTGTTTTATATTATAAAATTAAGTAGTTTTTAGTACTATTAGCAAATCACATTTGAGAAGCTGAAACCACAGTATACTTCACATTTTTTCAACCGTAGCGAAATATCAGATTGATCTGGGTGATTTTTTTTTTCTGTAGAAATTGTAATTTGTAAAGTAACAGTCAGAGATCTGTAGCAGAGTAGAAAAGTACAAGACCCTGTGCCATGAAAAGAAAATACTCCGTTCACTTGAGTAAAATACAAGTACCATAAATTTGGACTTAAGTACTTGAGCATATTAACTTGGTTGCATTCCACCACTGGATGTCAACATTAAGTTAATGTTAGGAAATTATGTATCAGGATTTGGGGATTAATTTTTGTCACAGACAAACTACTACTAACTGCCTCTCTGCTTCCCTTTTCTTATTTTTTTGTTTGGATAGAAGCCAAGATTATACTGTGTGTATTTCCCAGTAGGGAATCAGGAAGCGCCCAGTCAAGAATGGCTTAATTCACCATTTACTAATCATTATTATCCAGTGTAGCACTGCACATGCACCAGGCACTACTTATACCTGGGGATTTGTTGCTGTAAATGTAAGACAAGTCACTTTCACATTAGGCTGGAATTTCAGCCTAGGAGAGTCCAGGTTCTGCAAGATTTTATGCAATTATGCAAATAAATATGTATAACAAATGTTGTTGTGAAGTGTGGTCGAAATAAAGCCCAAATTTGCCTTGGTTTCAATAGACACATGGAGCAGGATGGAAGGATGTTGAGCCGTGGCCTCAGACAGCCTCTGACTGGGAGCGCCCATGCTGAAGAAACTTCTACTGTGCAGAACTGTCCACTTCAAGTCACTGAAAGTAGGAAAAAACAAAGTAAGTTTATACAATTTGGGAGTTTTATAAAATGTAACAAGGACAAATCTTTGTTTATTAACAGTTTTGAAAGCAACTTTTTTTTACCATGATGTGACAGACCTTAATTTACAATTCAGCGGACTAACTGTGATCTTGTTAATCTATTAGCTCCAGGTACTTTCCCCAGACATGCAGTAATTGGGGTCAGACCTTACTGCTCCCCAGAGTACAGCCCCAACTTCCACAAGTTAGGTCCACCGTGGCCTCACAACAAAATTAGGTGGGTGTTTTACTGGACTTAGTATACATTTGTTCTGTCCTGTCCTTGAAGTAGCACTAATCAATGTTTTATATATGTGTGAGATGTGAGAGGTACAACCCCTAAAACCCTGCTTTAAAGTCATTGTTTTTGTCTTGACCTTTTTTGCAACATGCGATGACAAGTTTTCTCATCCCAAAGCAAAATAAATACATATGTAAAATAACTGTAGCAGCTTTATGGTTGCCCAGTATTTCAGTAGTGGTGCAATTTTGATAGTCTTGAAAGTGACAATGCCGTACCTGTACTTAAAGCAACACAAAACACAACACAAAATCTACAACTACTTAAAACACTACATTTGAGTCTGGGCAGATAACAGCTATTCTTCTAAATAGTTTTACTACATTTCATCATTAAGCTGAGCTAATCAAGAATGTGTTTTATTAAAAATAAATACAATATTAAAGATACTGTGCACTTTAACTCCCTTCCCTCACATTGTTGGTGCTTCTCTGTAGGAGCTTTAGTCCCACTGTTGCAGCTCCACGAATACCAGTATTTCACACTACGAGTGCACACTACAACTCTAAGCAGAATATATAGTAATTACTGTTGCACCCCATTCGTCTGCTTGGTTTACTGGAAACCGTTCCTCTCAAGGCACTAATAATATAGTAACGTCAAAGAAAAGTAGTGGTTCAGTATAGTTAAAGACAACCATTTAACAAATGCCATGAAGTCTGACAAAGACATACTGTTGTTTGTATAATAATAAAGTGGCAACTTCATTTTTGACAGCCCCTATAAGCTGCAGTCTGTAGAATCCTGCCTGTCCTTCTGGCTTCCTCCACATTTAAAGTACAGACTAGTG
Organism: Mugil cephalus; assembly: GCF_022458985.1. NCBI lineage: Eukaryota > Metazoa > Chordata > Actinopteri > Mugiliformes > Mugilidae > Mugil > Mugil cephalus. The sequence goes on along the minus strand of NC_061790.1, from coordinate 18,394,138 downwards.
CTGACCTCTTGTGGTGAACACAGACGTAGTCACACTAACCACATCACTGGGTAAAGGAAGATGTTAAACTCTGGTGTTTCACCAGCAGATGGAGCCACTTTCTTTTCTATCATTAAACTTAGTAATGAGAGCAGGAGCTGAAGTCAAGGTGAGTTTTCCAACCAAAGCACTTTAGCTCAACTCAGCTTTTCTTTTCACAGCACAATGTCACATATCACAGCTAATACCGTCACTCATGCCCAGCCCTCTACCAGCACACGGTGAGATGAAAACTTTTCAATGATATTGTTATATTTCATGTATTATGTTCTAAAATTGTCATCTTAGCTTTTCTCAACATCGTTTTTGTCCGTGTGCTTGTTTCTTTATTTAGAGGCAGTGTGACCCACTCAGAAAAAATGAGGCTTCTGGACAAACAAGAGGAGATCGAGGAGGTGAAGAGGCTGGATGAGTGGCAGCCGGCCGTAAGCATCTTTTCATCAGTGCTGGAAAGTTTAAATGTCAAGCACAGTTAACAACACAAACGCGTGTCTTAATCTGTGCATGAAAAGAAACTGTGATGCACACTGTGGAAGATTAAATACTAAAAGAAAACATTTTGTGTATTGACAGCATCACTTTATTCAGATATAGTTGGAGGGATGTAGCTGTTTGATAAAAACCTTTCTGGCACACCGCACCTTTTCTGGTACAGTTCCTCATTTATGAGTTTCCTACAGGAGCTCTGACATGTTGGATATGCAGTCTAATATTATTAAACTCTCTTCTCTTTTCTCTTTACAGTTCAATGCATAAACAATGAACAGAGGGAAGAGGAGTTGTTCCCTAATAATTATTTAATTTTTCCACATACATTCTTTATTTTTCATTTGGGGGAAAATATTTTTAAGTTAAATATTAGAAATGTCACATATTCAAGAAAATTTAGAAATGAACAAACTGAGGACAAAACATCTTATTTCTGAGTATCTTTTCCTGTGTGTCTGGCAACAATTACAGAACTTACACTGCTTCTTGACTCAAAGGAATACCTTGTCTCCAAGGGTAACAGTAATTCAGTAGGATTAGTTTTAAATAATCAGGTTAATGTAAAAGTCAGTTCAATTCAAATCAAGTCCCCTTTCTAATAATACGCAGCTGCAGCAATACCTAGAGCAGTGCTGTGCTGGTTGTTTCTGTGATCTGGACTGATCAATGTTGTGATAATGATTCAATCAATAACCTGCAAGGCCCTCAGGCCAGCGGAGTAAAACAGAATTGCTGCTTCAACATCAGATACCATGTTGCTGCTGCTGCTGCTTTTAATCTCAGCTTTCTGGAGTCAACTCTTTTAGACCTACAGTGTCGGTATCAGTTGGGCTTTTGAAGTAAAATTTGTGAGTAATCTGAACACAGACGAAACTTCACAGGGTGGCAACTGTTGAATGTGTGTGCCTTCAAGTTATGCTTTCCTCATTCTGCTAAAATCAAAAAATATTTTTGTCAGATTTTGTCATTTCTTTAATAATTATTTAGTTAATTAACACAAAGCAGATATTCTTCTTCCGGTCTCCAATCATCAGATGAAAAGAAAGTACTGTACTTTGGTACCAGGCTTAAATTCAAGTCCCCAAGATGGTTGACAGTGATCATGAATAAAAATATTAAAGACACAAATTAGCTGCCTGGAGCAGCAACTTTGCTAACTGTATTAGGAGTCCCAATACACATGATGCACTCTTTTCTGCACCGTCTTGTTTCAGTGTATTCCTAAAGCAGAATTATCCTAAGTAAATTGATTTGAGAGTCATATAAAGGCCTGATTATAGTCAGTAAACCCACATGGCAGTGGGACGTAAAATATTTTTGCCCCCTTACAGAGAGTTCAAGAGCAGCTTTGGTGCGATAAACAAACGAGATGTTTGAGGGCTGACTCCTGCTCTACGTGTTGTGAATCCCCTCATACAACACCATCTACAGAGATACTTGCTGCTCTGCCAAATGAGAATGAGAAGTGAATAGCCCTGCTCCTCCTGGAGCTGAACATTGCTCCTAATGAATGTCAGAGCATTTAGTGTCTTCCCATTCATACGAGCAGCCCTTCAAAATGTCATCAGGTAGACAAAGCAGTGCTGGAGATTTTTTTGTGTAGCACGGACAAGCAGACAAAAAAAACCCATCATTTAAGAATGAACCTAAAAATACACCCGACTAATCAGTGTGGCTCACAGACTGACATTTAAGTTTGTGTGGACTGGACTACCCTCTCTGCTCCAGCTTCAAAGAGTGCATTCACACAAAATGAAGCAGGAAATCTTATAGGGCACCAAGTGCTCTTCAATAAAAGAAAGGATTTGGCATTTGTATTCCGCACTCCAGGCTTGCCTATCAGGTTGTGTTAAGGTTTAAAGGCACATACACGTTATGCAGTCATTATCAGTAGTAGAACGCAAAACAAGACGAGCATGCAAACATCCCCCCTCCCCCCCAAACCTAGTGGAAGATTTGCATGTAATTAAAGGGGGAAGGGGGTGAGGATACTGGCAATCAAGTACAGAGCCTGGGCTTGCTGGGCTTGTTAGATAAGCTAATATCCAAGCACCTTGCTGCCTAACCATTCATACCTGCAGGAGGCCAGTATGGAAAGTGCGTGTATGCAAGTGAATATTTCTGGCACATTTCTGAACCATGCTTTGCCTCATTAGATTTTTGAACTGTTATGGTGTTATCTTGAAAGAACATTTTCCAGTTCATATGTTCACTCACAAAACACATTATTATTATTGTTATTATTATTAGCCTTTATTTAACCAGGTTGATCCCATTGAGATACAAAGACTCTTTTTTCCAAGGGAAGCCGGGCCAAGACAGCAGCCTAGGAAAGTTTTGACAATAAGAACAGATAGAAACTCACACAACACAAATAAAGAGTTTACATTAAAACAAGAACAAGTACAAGAAGTAGCTGCTCCAAGGTCTTTCACACTGGTTTTCAAAGATCCAAGGGTGTACTGTTATCTCACAACTTTTTTCTTTCAGCAAATAAATAAATACTTTTACTCAGTGTTTTAGGGTGGAAATACATATATGTATTATGTCATTTTGTATCTAAGTGTAAGTAATTTTGCATCTGCATCTGCACATAGACAGTGAATAAAGATGAACGTCCGAACAGCTCCTCAAAAGTGAAGTCAATAAAATATCATAAAAGAGCAGCACAGGATCAGGAAAACATGGGGAAACTCTACTGTTTTCCCTGTAGACAGAAACAGAGAAAGTTATGGGAGCAGAAGATTTAAAGGAAAAACTGGATGTTAACTAATTTCTACCTATAACGTGAGGTAAAAGTCAATGTCTCTCTTTGACGTTTGTTAAAATTGTATATAGGAAAAATAAAGTCATACCATCATTAATGTGTACCTTGATCTCAAAAACGTCCAACACCACTTCACAAATGAATGAAATTTACAGTTAACCAAGCCTTATGCTAGCCTTATGCTAGCTAGTTATCTAGACTAAAGGCTTAGAAAAATAGCAGCTACCGTCATATATACTGTGAAATCCATATGTGCATGTAATTTATGATGATGTAGAGCAACATAAACATAACTGACACGTAACTTTGCCTCAGTTAGTCATTATGGCTAACGTGCTAATGTTATAATGATAATACTGATGCCTCCAGCATGTTTGCACCTGTTGTAATTACTCTTAGTAAACCTCCCACAAACCACAGTTTCAACCCACATGCAAAATTCTAGATTGCACACGCAAATAAGTATCTTAGTAGATCCAGTCCATAGAATATTTAACTGACCAAATTACAAATGCACCTATTTATTGGATTTAATACAGTGGCAGACATGATCTAGGAGAATAGAAACAAGTGGAAGCTCTGAAGGCTTGTATGAGGTTATGTTGAAGAGATGGGAGTTAGTTAAGGACAAATGACAGACAAAGACTTTAAAATGTAACTTCATTTTATAAATGCGGGAAGAAACCGGAGAACCCGGAGTAAACCCTCAGATAAGAAAAAAAAGTAAAGTCAAAAAGCATTACGATTATTGATGTGGTGTTACAAATCACTGCTCAGCCGAGAGGTAAAACAGCCAATGTGGTAATTGAATAAAAAGCAAAGTTTTTCCAAAAACTGCATATTTGCTGCATATACATCCTGTTCTTATTCGTTTTGCAGAGTTTCATCACTCTGAAGGATCTAGCCTATACAGTGGGTCCCAGCACCTTGATGCAGGATCTTAGGAACTTTGAGAAATAGCTCAGGACTGTTGGTGCTTCATTTACAGGTGACTTATCTTGCTCCTTCTTGCTTTTACTGTGGCCTCATGTCTTGTTAGTGCACTGTGAAAGGTGTGTGCCATCCGTCTTCGGATTACGTAAAAAGGAAAAGCACACAACACTAAGACTCGACGGGAAACTACAATGAATTCACATAGCAACAGTAGGAGCAGGCCTAGCTCTGGTGGAAGATCAAATGATCTGGTAACAACAGCTTCAAATTCTTGCTGGGTCCTGGGAGAAATAAATATCATACCTTCTCTGATATTGGAAACTGCACCTGCAATGATTGCTCTGATCCTAGAAATTTGAGCTGCAATCCATGTCGTGGATCTGGGAAAAGCAGCTGTAACTCTGTTTTGAACTCTAACTAGGACATCAGCAATTTTTGTTTGGGCAATTTTGACAAATGGAGCAATTCTTGCTTTGGCCAAAGAGAAAAATGGTGCAATTCTTGCATGAGCATAGATGCCAACATATAAAGCGTCTTCTATGATCCTCCACAGAATATTCACGTTTCTATTCACAAGTAAGTTAATGGATCTTGTGACACGAACTGCTGTCCTTTCTGCAGGTCTGTCAGGGTTGTTTGGGTCAGTTTCAAAGTTTTCGCTTGATCTGTCATTCAAGGGGATTGGACCACTGAGGGCTACAGATAGGAAGAGACCAAGACGAGGAAGCTTCGTCTCATCATTGGTGCTATCCTGAGCTTGTTCATTTTGCTGGTTTTCAGTACACACAGCGAGGGTGCTAGCATTTTGATGCAGCTTGCTAAGTTTTGTATCACCGGTAATATTGGAGTCTGTCAGGGCTGGTTGGATTTTGTCTGGAGATATTTTGCTGAGCATTAGTGTTGCAGGCTTTACACTGGATGAGCTTGGTTGACCAATTCCAAGACCTGATCCACTATCGTGCTCTTTTTCATTTTGCTGAGTTTGATTACTGAGACAGTCCAGGACACAACAGATTCTAGCATTCTGATGTAGTGTCCTAAGACTACTGTAGTCTTTAACCGTTATGTCCCTTGGGGAATTCGGTAAATGTATTTCAGTGGCCACGTATTCTGTGTTCACACTGGCTGAACTGGTGCAGTCATTTCTGAGATGAGACTGGATGACGCGACCAGCAGCTTTTGCAGCCAACTGAATTACAGAATGGCCGAGGACCAGACAAGTCAACATTTATTCTATTTTTGGTTTCCTGTTGTAGGTGATAAAAGAATTAGAACTGCAAAATCTGATTCACTTTTTTGCTTTTGTTTGGAATTATAAGAATTCTTGCTGTATACTTTACGTAACTTAATATTCTGAAGTGAGGTGATGCATTAATCAACTTGAATTACTGCTTTCTAAAGACAAAAGATCAAAGGCAAGTCTATATTTACGATGTATGACGTCACATGACTTCATCATGTGATGACTTCATCATGTGATGTCATCGTTGACATCATGATGTGATGGGCGAACCTTCGGCCCCCAAGCTGCACCTCTAACCACTACTCCACAGCTCCCCCAAAATAGGTTTGCAATTTTCATAATTGCTGTACAAGCATGTAATCGTATAGTCCATGAGTCGGCAACCTTCAACACTCAAAGAGCCATTTGGACCCGTTTCCCACAGAAAAGAAAACACTGGGAGCCACAAAACCCATTTGACATCTAAAATGAAGAGAACACTGCATATATCGTGTCTTACATCTATGCTATGTATACAAACTGTAGTGTGTTGCATTTATGAAATGGAAGAACTGCTACAGAGAAAACGACATGCTATTTATGCATACATAACAGGGATTTATCCATGATTGGCTTACCTGCGGTCGAAAAGTTCAATAAATAGCGCCTGGATATGCCAGCGAGTGTCGCACATCGGCAGTTGTGACGTATATTTTGAGCGACAAAAAATTAAACACGTTTTATTTTAATGTTACAAGATCACCATAAATTCAAATTTAGAATTATATTAAATAAACTAACGAAGTAAAATAAAATACATTTGAATTAAATACTCGATAACAAGGAGTAGATTATATGTGCTGCAATGCACTATGGGAGTTCAGTGTTTTTGTTGGATGTTATCCAAAATCCTTTTTTGTGTTTCGGAAGGTGCAGTAGACCGACACAAACAAATACAAATAGTTTTTCTGTAAACAATAAAATAAATACAAAAAAAAAAAAAAAACTAAATTCTTGACAGTTTCAGTATGTCAGTTATGTCACAATATGTCAGAAATAAATAAACTATTGGGTTTTCTCTGGTTTCCCCCCACCTCCAAAGACATGCTCATTGATGACCCTAAATTGACCCTAGTGAGGATAAGCGGTAGTAGTACAAGAAGAGATCATCAAATTAATATTTAGTAGTCCTGCTATTAGCAGCAGTAGAGTTCTAATCCTGGCTGCCATGTTCCCCACGAGCCGTTCATGCTGTGGAGGGGTAATCTTGTCCCATTCTTCTTGAATTACTACTTTTAATTTCTCTAAATTCTTTGGTTTGCTCTTTGAAACAGACCTTTTGATAATCCACCACAGATTTTCAATGGGTCTCATGTCCAGGGATTGAGCTGGCCACTCTAAGACCTGGATACTGTGCTCCTGCAGCCAGGTTCTCCTGGTCAGGTTCCTTGTTTTAGCCATTTTTGTCTATGAAGAATGTATGAAGTACTGATTTTATATAAACACCAAGCATGGCAACAGAAAAATTAGTCTTTTAATAAAAAGCATAGCCTTCAATAGTGGATCACTGGTACCAAAATGACCCAACACTCAAAATTTCTTATGTATTTTTATGGAACTAATCAAATTTTTAATGGCTGTTTTAGGATTTGTTTAATATTTTGTCTGTGACTGCACTAAAACAAATTGCACTTGAAGACCTAAGAGTGATTCTTAACGCAATATTTCTCAAATGCATGGGTGGTCCGAAATTTTTTTCCAACACTGTATATTGCCAAAAGTATTCGCTCACCTGCCTTTACACGCATATAAATTTAAGTGACATCCCATTCTTGCTCCATAGGATATAATATCACGTCGGCCCACGCTTTGCAACTGTAACTTCCCACTTGGCACAATGCAGTCAGATGAGTACCGTACACCTGAGCAATGCATGCAACTAGTTTCTTTTATACAAAGGATTAAATATCAGAAAGTGTGTTCAATACTTTTTCCCCCTGTTATTTCACATTATTACACATAACTCAATTCCTGAACCTATTTGTTTTGGTTTCTTTCTATGTATGGATTACTTGGGTTGTTACCAACACCTGGTGAAAATTTCATGTCAGTATCACCTTTAGAAATATGTTTACTATAAAAAATTGTGATGTGTTCAATTCTCATTTTACCCGCTATAGAACACATGTGTAGTTAACTTTATGGCTGATAAATCAGACCTAGATGTAGATGTCAGACTGTTGCACAGTAGGTAATAGTGTCAGATCCTCCATCCGTTTAGTTGTTGTGTTCAGGGCAGCCAACCTGGTCCTGTCTATTAATGTTAACTTTTTCAAGTGATGCAGATAAAAGAATTTGCCTTTTCTTCTACCATTATCAAAAAGAAGCCTACACAATCTACAAGTCAGAGTTAGCTAATATATTCCTGTGGATTGTTTTACCCACTAAAAATGTCATCATGTTTACTAACACAAAAGGGGTGTATCTATGCGCAGTGTATTGGTGGTACAGTGGTTAGAATCCTACTGAATTTTTTACTGAATTTCCCTTGGATCAATCAATCTATTTAGAATAAATATTTCAAAATAATTCAAATTATCCCACCAATATAATATATATTAGGATGTACTGTATAATGTTGAATGACCCAAATCTTTCTCTGTCATTTGTCCCAGTGATAATTTCCCAGATAAAATTAGTTGTATCTTAAAAATAAGTGAAATAAACCATTATTTTTGAATGACTCTCTGAAAAGAACATATCCACAAGATCCAGCTCCCTTCAGAGAGCCATAAATGCCATTTCTTTTATCAAGTAACTATAGCAGGAGGTGGAGCCGCATACTTACAGTGTATCGGGAGACAATTTCCCAAGCCTGCCCATAGCTATTGTTCCGAAGCACGGACTGTTATCACAAATAACTGCATGTATACCTCCACATACAAGGTGTGACTGAAAGAAAAATGGCACCCACTGTATGGAATTTGATATGGCAATTATACAGTGTGGCGGAGCAAATCATGTCATAGTAGCCTGTCTTGAATCATTTGAAACTCCACTGCACATAAAGTGCTAACAGTGGTATTTTCAGAAGGGATCCGCAGTGAGGGCTGAAACCACAAAGGAAGACTGGTGTGCCTAGTGAACCTTATTACGTCTGTTCAAATAAAATCTCAGGTAAGTAAACATGCTAACAACACGATGCTATCCGCAATGGATGAAGTGGTTTAAGACGCTGAGAAGAATGTGCAAAGATTTCATCGTGCCAACATCTCCTTCTTCTCCACCAACCCACCAGCATCTAATATGACTTTAAATCTTCATGATCTGAGATTCAGCTCATTGCACCCTGTAAACATCCTACTTCATTAAGTGTACAGCCAAATACTTCTGATTTCTATCAGAATTTTACCTGTACTTAAAAAAAAACAAAAAACTAAATCCTTTCTTTTTTTCTCACAGACACATTGCAGATCTCAATAACCTCGGCCTATCCGTAGTGGCCTGCTTCATTTCATTTGTCAATTTTATTGACAGTGTAGGATTTATGTGCATAAAATGATCCCCCAAAGGACGCCGAAGTACTCCAACAAAGCTGCACAAACCAAGTCTCAAATGCGTCACGTTCTCTATTTGCCTTTTCCCTCACACGCATTTCCTTTACTCCTAATAAGAAATGTACGTCAGTCATGCATGAACCATATTCAGTGACTCTCTTTCCATTGACTCCCCCAGCAGTGGATGCACAATTAAAACATTATCAATCACTTTAGTTCCATCAATACAGCCTGTGTACTAATCTCTCGCATGGTGGGCGAGGGCTTGATGGAGATTGCAAATGTATCTCTCCGGCTGATTCTTCAGTTGATTACTGTTTCAGCCTAAGATGCAGGTGCAGTACATCACTGAACAGTCAGTCACCAATCCTGTGATTTCGTTGTTAGACATAACGTGATAACGTGAGAATGCAGATTTTTTTTTTTCCTGACCACACTAAAGACATATTTGTAACTTGCAGCCTTTACTGCATACCGGTCTTCCCCAGAAGTAATTTTCAGCCTCACCACTAGATGACAGTCTTTTATATGCTTCATGGATTTATCACGGCGTTGTGTCTTCATCGTGCTGCTTATCGGCCTTCTCCAGTGGAACCTTCAGATGTCCAGCACGGCGGACGTAGAGAGACAAACTACCGCTTGTTACTACAGATGCAGATACAGTGTGCGGGGTGTGTAACTGCACTCTGCTACGGGCACATGTTGCAGCCCACACAGGAATCCTCGCTTCTGTGTGTTTAAGATGAATCACGGGTCGATGTGCTGCCGTCTGAAGCTGCAGTTTCTCGTCCTCTCGGTTCTTGCTGCTTGTATTAAATCGATGCCAAATGGTTACCCACACTGCTGCAGGCAGAAATGTGTGGAGCTGTGACCTCTGACAGCACTCTGTCAGATTATTTTAAATTTGCTTTTTTGAGGGAAAATAAACCTCACAATCGAACTACAACAACATCATGTTACAGGTGAATAAGCTTTTTGTAAGATAGAAGCAGTATTTGTACATATAAATAGATAGATACAACTTTTTATCAAAGGTCCCATATTTTCTTTAGTAATCAAGCAATGCAATATGATTATTTGGAATATCTGAAACATTTGTTAGTGCTAACTATAGTGAAAATGGTCACCATGTTCAACAAGTGTGCTTTCCACTCATTAAATGGTTATTCTATTCTATTCATACAAAGTAACCCACTGCAGTCACAGAAGGTTAGATGTAGGAATTTTCTAGCATTATCCTAAATTAAGTAATTAAAACAAATGCAATGACGAATGACAATAATCCTCTCCGTCTCTCCTAGCTTGAATCAAAGATGAGATATGTCTTGATGACAGATCTATGAATACAGGTCATGCTTAGGCACTTACTGGTTAACATATATTACAGTACATGTTTCTTAGACAGACTTTAATGATCCACAAGAGAAATTGCTTGGTCATAGTAGCTTGTTTATACAGCTGTTAGACAGCTGGATAGAGTAAGATATAAAAAATATTTCTGTAGCGTTCACTATGGCAGCGGAGTTTGACAAAACACAAGCAAAGTAGGAGTGCTTTCAAAACTAGGTTGTTGTGAAATCGTAGGAGTTTATCCCTCTGGTCAGTTCGTTTGGGCTGGTGTGAATGGAGCAATGTGAAGACGTTACACACGGATGGATACAACTACCTTATAATTATAAAACCAAGTAGTTTACCTGATGCGTCTTTGGAAGATTCAGTTTTGCCTTCTCATCATATATATGTAAACTGAACAGGCTGCTCACGTACAGCAATACATTCCAGTGTCCAATACGTTGCTGATGCTCCATTTTCAATTTGATTCTGATCACAAAACTATTTGCAATAACGTAGTGTTGAGGACATGCCAGAACTTGGCCTCAATTACCTTGTGAACACCAACCAGACCGAGGTTAAATGCGACACTGTGACAATATGATATGAATTAATCCCTGAATCAGAACACAACGCACTCACAACATCAGCAAATACAGAAACACGCTGCTCCTCGTCAGTCGAGTTCCTTTTTTTTTATTTGTTCGTTTTTGCTTAAACAGCGAGGACATTTTCTCACTTTGCTTGTGTGCTGTCTATTTGCAAGTGATTTCTCATGCTGATGTGTGCTCCCCTCACCTCTCTCACAACTGCAAAAGTTTTTGGAACATAGCAGGTTTAAGCACCGCCATTAAGTTTGTCTTACTCACATGTGATACTGGGCATGTTGGCACAGTGTAGTTAAAGCTAATGTCTGGACCATGAGTGGCTGTGGGTTTTATTGTAAACTCCCGTTCCCTTGTGGAAAATGTCACAGGCTATAATCTACTTGTAACTTGTAAGTCAAATCGAACATCCATCTTCATATATATTTGGGGGTTTCTTCTCAAAGGTCAGCGCTGTCAAGGAGGCACAAAAAATGCAAATGAAGAACTTGTAAGGGCAATTCTTACTGTGTTAAACATTACCATGCACTTATTCTGGTCAGAATTTCCACTGGATGATCCGCAACATAAAAACACACCAGCATGCATCATTAAGTTGCACCTCACCAAGCTTACAAATGAATATCTCTAGCAGAATAATAGAAATAAACGTGACTTTGGCAGATTGAGTCACACCTGCTGATGCGGAAAGACACATAAACAACATCAACAGCAGCAACATCTTCTTTGTACCATGTAATTCTTGGGGTTGTAGTGGCATTGCTTTAGCTCCTCTGTATCACCTGCAGTATTGCTGTTTGTACACAATGTGACAGACTATAGAGAACTCGATTAGGGCCCTGGCAGAGAGCTGTGATCTGCTGAAGCGTTGCTTAAGTGAGCGAGCGAGGGAGCTTTGCTGCAAAGTCAGAGCGTCTCCCCTCTCTCTCTCCAGCCAGAGAGAATTAGGGAAACGTATGCAGAGATGGGCAGCGCAATTTGTTGGTCTCGTCTGAATATCTCCGTTTAGCTGGGAGTTTTTCAGAGATTGGCCGTGTTCCTCATCCATGGCTGGATGCAAGATTCCTTGCCTTGGGGTTTGAGGGAGCTAAGAAGACGCGTACCAGGGTTTGTTTCTGAATGTGCCACTTAGCGTAAGGGCCTAGTTGTGCAGAGCTGATTCCGCTAGATCAGAAATTTCGTCAAATCCGACACAAAGAAGATATCAGGTTTATGAGATTCTAAATCAGTTTGCAAAGCATTTCGCTCCTTGCAATGAATTTGCAAAGTGCAAAAATGGCATAAAAGACTGGAAATTTTGAATACAAGTAACTGCTAATTTGGACCAGCCTGCGACCTCCAGAGCAGCTCGAGGGCGACGGTGGCAAGGAAAAACTCCCTTTTAACAGGAAGAAACTTTGAGCAGAACCCAGCTCATATGGAGGGACCCATCTGCTGAAGGCCAGCCGGGTAGAGACAGAGAAGATAGAGAGAAAAGAAGAACAGGAGAAACAGGTAAGCAAACTTCTGTCATAGATACATACATCAAGCTGAAGGAAACGTGTAGGGTCTAGTAATATAACACATAGCTGATGATCTGTGACAGTTTGTGAGTATAACAGGAATCATGGGCAGGTTGGTGAATTGTTCATCTAGGTAGGAGTGAATAACTGGAGGAGGACATGATGACTGGGGCAGATGCAGTTTATGGAGCTCCACAGGTCTGATACACAGCACTCCAGACCATGAAGACTGGGCTGGTTGATGAGGCCACGGCAGCAGATGTAGCTTAGAACTCCACAGGTCAGATATTCAGCACTCCAGACCAGGGACCCTCACAAGAAGATGGAGGGGGATGGGAGGGGAGAGAGTGAGACACAATTGAATGATGGAAAAAAAAAATCTAGCTCCTCTTTTTTTTCTCAAGGGTGGATCTAATACTCATCTGTAGAGAACTGTAGATCAGAGCACTGTGTCAAATGTTTTGTAAAAAGATTGTTAATAGATGTCAACATTGTCATAAAGTTCCTCTTTGCACTAAAACAATTTGAAGTTACCCCCTTGAGAACTAAAATGACTTTGACACCCCTGCTCTAGCTGGGGTGATGGCTACATACCAGAGATTCTTCCTATTGTAGCTATCTGTTGTTGTATTGTCTCCTTTTCGCTCTAATTGTGTCACATTCTACTGCTTTCGAAGCCCAGTGTCTCACTGCCCCCCCCCCCCCCCCCCCCGCTCTGTCTTGCTCATCGTTTGGCTGAGTGTCCCCAGTCATGAAATGAGAAACGTCTTGCCACTGCCAGGTCAGACGAGGACAGCAGACAATAGAGGGTCCACTTCAGCATAGCTTGCAATCTCTCGGAGAGTTCACCTTCATGTAAATGTGCACCTAATCAATAGATAACATTAGCACCGTAACAATAGGCTGGCCAGTTGGCCCCTTTAAGGGTGCACAGGGGAATTGGTTCATTTATTTAAGACGTCCTTTGCTGCAGCTTGTCCTAGTTTTACTGTGATAGCAGGAAACTAAAGGAGAAAGACAATATAAAGGTTTTTTTTCTATCTTTTATTGTGCGTGTTTTTTGGAGGGGTTTTGGACTAATTTGTTCAGGCTGGTATCTTTTCTCTCAGCAAGTGCTGCTGGTGCATGTTTGACTTTGACTCATCTTTATAAATTCCATTCGGTTCCTTGTGAAGCGCTACCAGGGGTGTTTACTTGGCTTCGGAGGCGGCAACGCGGAGCTAAAGGGCACAAGGACACCAGTCACTCAGAGCCCATCCTGCTAATGAACACGGATTAGTCAAGCAACAGTGTCCACACACACACACACACACACACACTCAGAAACACACGGACGCAAATGCCAATGCCTGTGTAGGCTGTTGGACACAAATTACGTTGTGCGATTTTCTTGTGTACTACGTTTATTCACCAGAGAAGGCGACACAGCTGATCAGTTTGCTAATATGATGAGGAGCCGTCATTCTAGACACGTGATGAGGACAAATGATCTGCTGAGCGGTGTACATTGGTGTTTATATTGTCATCTACTTTTTTTTTAGAGGAACATTTTAATAGACTTTGTCTTTGCTTGTCCCTAAGAAATAGTTAGCCTAGATTAGCATCAATGCTGCCAGTGTAGGGTCATACTGTCTCTTGGAATCACACAGTATGAAATCCAGCATATTCCAAAGAAACAAATTTTAACAAGAAATTAATATTACATTCATTACTTTCTCAACAGATGTTGGGAACCCGACCATGATGTGGAGTTGAATAAAAATGATCCTGATAAAGCGGCAGCCAATCAGACCTCCATTCAGTGTGATTTGATCTTTTGTGTGAGCGTTGACATAAATTCCAGCAATAATTTGGTTCTTTTTTGCAGATAGTTCTTGGGTGGGATATAAAAGCAGCCAGCATTCCCCTTTTTTGAAGGGGTGTTGCATCATTATGTTAACCAGATCTCTTTCCTCTTCCCTTTCCTCTTTATTCATATGACCTCATTATCAAGTGTTTCAGTCTTAAGGGAAGATCGATTACTTCAAGCAAGATAAGGAAAGTGCTTTATAATATGAACCTGTGCGCAGCCAAAAAGATTCAGACACTTTGCTTTCTTCTAACCAAGCAGCAGACAATTGCCCAAGGATAGGGATAGAATTCAGGCAGAAGAAAGGCCAAAAGTGATAGTACCTTTATTTCTTTCTTTAAATCTATTCAGTAACTTAATATTTATGATACATTAGATCATTATTATATTTCAGCTGGCGACAAGTTTCCTTTGACCCCAACTGATGCAATGAGTAGTTTCTCATTTCTTAAACAACCATGTGTAAAGACAACTTCCCGTTGTTGTGGAAAAGATGTTAGTCTGTTTGAGAAGGGTCAAATCACTGGCATGAATCAAACAGAGAAAACATCTAAGGAGATTGAAGCAGAAACTACTAAAATTTTGTTAAGAACTGTTCAATACACTATTAAAAACTGGAAGGATAGTAGGGAACCATCATCTTCCAGGAAAAAATGTGACTTTAAAAAGATCCTGATTCATCGTGATTGGTGATCACTTAAACATTTGGTGAAATCAAATAGAAGAAAAACAACAGTAGAACTCAGGGCTATGTTTAATACATGTAGAATGTGAAGGGAGCTCAAGGGATTGGGACTGAACAGCTGCGTAGTCTAAAGAAAGTCACTAATCTGCCAGTGGGTTTACATGCAGAGCTTAATCGAGCTATGCTCAAAATTCAACTTTCTCACTACAGTCCTTGTCCCAGTTTACATGCAGCACAAGAAAATCGAATAACTGTTCTCCTCTTCCACACTAGGTGGCGATACGTGTCTTTTCAGCGCGTTAATATCACGTTTATACGGCCCGATTTCCGGGTGACCTATTACGTGATATAATAAACAAGAGTCATTCATGCGGCAGACCGCCATTTCAAACAACAACCAGACGGATAATAGTACATGTTTTAATCTCGTACGTAATGTTGATGCTACTTCTGATGCAGGTAAGATCCACGCTATCCCTCAGACGGCTCTGTTTTCTCTTCTTCTTCTTCTACGATCAGCTTTCTTGGATGTTTTTGTTCCGGGGTCACATACCAGCACAACGGTTGTGGAGCACGCGCAAACACATTATCCAATGAAAACTCCGATTCCAATCGCGTTATCTGAGTGTCTCAATCGGACAAATGAGAATTTTAATCGGAGCAACGTGTTTACATGCGCTTAAGTTCTCCTGTTATAGTCCGATTAAGGCAATAATTGTTTTTTTTCATGTGCATGTTAAAGCACTCAGTGAGGCTAACTGGGAAAAAAGGCTTCAAAAGGCTTCAGTTCTCTAGGGAGCAATGGGAGAAGGTCGTGGGGTTTGATGAGTGCAGATTTACCCTGTTCCAGAGTGATGGGGCATCAGGTTAAGAAGAGAGGCAGATGGAGTGATGCCCCCATCCTGCCTAGTGTGTACTGTACCAGCCTGTGGGGGCAATGCTATGATCTGGGGTTGCTGTAGTTGCTCAGGTCTAGGCTAAGAAACATTATGACCAAAGAATGAGGTCAGCTGACTACCTGAATATACAGAATGACCATGTTATTCCATCAATGGATTTTTTCTTCCCTGATGGCGCTGACATATACAAAGACAGTACCAGGATTCATGGGGCTCAAAGAATTCATTTCATCAGACACTGCTTTGCTTTTATTGTCACGTTTTGCCCTTTTCTCCACTTGTTCCCACCAATGAGACAGTGTGTGCGGCTACCTAGAGAAAATAATGACAGAGAGGGTGACATATAGAGTCATACAATATGGTACACGTGGTGTGAAACGGAAATGGAATGCAGGTATGAAAAGGTTACCATGGGGACTGAAGCACACTCCCTGACAGCCCAAACACAGGTTGTGTGACATTAGGTGTGAAGGGACCACCTCTGTTTCTGTGTTGCGTGGCACACAGTGACGCTTGAGTGAACCCTCTTTGACAGCAGATGTACCATACACAGATGTGGCCAGATACGATCTGTGCACAGAGCTACATTTGATACATGTGAGGATGCATACTTCAAAATCTATGTCATGTTCAGTTCTTTCAGCTACATCTCTCTCCACTCAGGGCGTTTCGCACATCTAGTTAAGGCTGCACATACGTCTAGAATGTCAAAAACAGCTGTGGTGCACTTGTGCTACTTTTGATAAATGTTAAAGTGAGACTTCAACCTGGAAGGTTGCCTTTAATTATGATTGCTTTAGCTCTTTAATGGCTGTCAGCATAATGGCAGTGATTATAGACTCTCCATGCAGAGATCTTGGAGAATGAACTATTTGAAAGTGATAAGGTCATAACAAGACACACTACAAGTTAAATATGTTATAGCAGAAAAATGGTCTGTGCATGTCTTTAAGCATCATATGGATCAGGGGCAAAAAGTGTATACAGGTGTCATTTTTTTACAGGGCAAAGTCAGTAGCTTGAAGCTGAACTAATCAATAAAGTTCAATAATGCTCAATGATAATATGTCTGTGAAGGTTCTCAGTCATCCAGGTCATGGTAATCCAAAAAAAAGGATACTATAATTCAAATATATGTATATATCAAATACAGATACAGAGCAAGTGCTCTTAGTAGCAGCCATGTTTCTACAGTAGCCCAGCTCTAAATCAGTCATACGCGCCAACATTTGCAGATTGTGAAGCACTGAGAACAGCTCAGTGGTCAGTGTCTTTGGGCCTGTTCAGACCTTGCATCAAGCTCTGATCTGGACGATCCGATCACATAAAAAACAGATGTGAACACCCCCAGGATGCACTGAGATCGCGTTTGAAAGATCCAGTCTCTGACCGTATTTGGAGGTGGTCTGGGTTGCATGTCTTCACATGCGTTCACATGTATCAGTTTTTCCTTCGGTAGTGTGAATGCAATGGACCTGAGTCGCATTAAGGACCGCCTCTACTCAACAGGGTGCTCCTGCGTCAGTGGAGTTTGGCTCATTCATGCTCAACCCTTCGACATGTGGTCCATGCATCCATGACTGAGCCTCTTACCCTCTGGTTTGTGGATAACCTGCTCTACCTCTTGAGCCACAGCCACCCCATATGGCAAAAGAGAAAAAGCCAAATAAGCATTTAGCTCTCGACCTGCTGTGAGATTAGCAAATTGCTTACTAAAATGAATGTAAGACGCACTATGTATAAAGATGGGACACGACCTGACCTCTTGTGTCTTGTGTAGCTAAGCCAGTGTGTACATATGCACCATGGTTATACCATTGCAATACACAAATCCAGTCTATTCACTTGTAAATTAACAAAAGTAGCACACTCGCATCCCACTAAACTCCAAAGTATACAATCAGCTGCACACCAGACACAGTCAGCACAGCGGGGGACCCACAACACAAGAAAAGAGAGAGGAAGTGTGATGGAATGAGTCAAGACTTTGAAAAAACATCTTGGAGGGCCACATAAATCTTGTCTTTGCTTTTGCTTGAAATGAAATATTTCTATGTGGGAGTTGAGAGAAATGTTTGTTAAAAGAAGCGCCTTGACAGATAATGAATGGCTCAGAACAAATTAGACTTTATGATGTCCATTACTGATGTGCTTTGGCAATAAAATATTGTAATATATAATAAAATCTAATAACTGAGAAACCTGAGAAAGTCTTATCCCAGAGTATTTCTATTTTTATTCAGTAAAGGAGCAGTTTAGATTGCTCTGAAATGGTGATGCATGGGACTCGTAGGTTGCATCTGTCTTTTGAGTATACACACAAAACCTTTTTAATATCCTGTCTTTGTCCACAAATGAAGAATAGTCACCGGTAAAGTCAGTGTTGATTATAGCCACCTTCCATAGCCAAACTTACCAACACACAAAATGTTGGAACAGTTATGTCGTCTTAAATAGATCACCATCTACAGTAAATAAGTGATTTCCCGAGTTTTATATTTGGAGAATATCTGTGATATGATTTTAAAAAACAATTAGTATTTGTTGTCTGTTTTTCTGAATGTCCAGATCAACAGTATATTACCAAACAGCCTTCGCTTGACAGATTCATTAATATAAAAATCTATTGATTCATTCATTTTCTGTTACTGCTTATCTCCTCTGGGTGGTCGCAGGGCTGTAGATCCTATTCCACCTGTCACTGGGCGAGAGGCAGGGTACACCCTGGACAGGTCATCAGTTTTTTCGAATCCCCATTTAAACTAATAAGAATCAGAATTCAGTTGCCAATAAAGGAGCTGTTTATGAGCAGTGGTTCAAAAAGTTCCACACTGAGAGGGTCAGCTGCAGTCTTTCCTGCCCGCTTCAGTGTCCAGGAGGTACAGGCTGAGAGAGAGAGCAGATTGCAGCCAATTTCCCTTTCAGGAGAGTGAATAATATGTCACAGTCTGCCTTTGTCCTCGTCTGTGGTTCAATTCAGTTTTATTTATATAGCGTCAATAACAATACAAATTGTTTCAAGACGCTTTACAAAAACCGACCGGAAACCTCCAGGGCAGCCTGAGGGCGACAGTAGCAGGAAAAACTCCCTTTTAATGGGAAGAAACCTTGAGCAGAACCCAGCTCATATGGAGGGACACATCTGCTGAAGGAAACAGATAAACTAACTTCTGTCATAGATACATATATCGAGCTGAAGGAAACACGTAGAATCTAATAATATAACACATAGCTGATGATCTTATGTGACAGTTTGTGAGTATAATAGGAATCATGGGCAGGTTGGTGAATTGTTCATCTAGGTAGGAGTGGGCAACTGGAGGAGGACATGAAGACTGGGCAGGTTGATGAGGCCAAGACAACAGGTGTAGTTTATGGATATACAGTATAGGCTACTACAACTCCAGCTGTTTTCCAAATGTAGTCAAACGTATCACATTCAGTAATGAGGTCGGTTGGTACAACTATTAATTCAAATTAGCGTAGCTTTGTTGTTTCAGTTTCATCAAATTTTTAGAACAGGTTCAGTTTCATAAACTTCGCTGTTCATATAATATATGAATAGGCTGAATACTTCAGAGGCCTTTATTTCACAGTACCCAGTTTGACCCCTCCAGGGAAATGAAGGGAGATACAAAATTTACGAGGTGTTTCTCTTATAGCTATTGTAAAATTGTGTAATGTAAAATTAGTCATAGAGTCAAACTTTTCAATTGTTCTTTGCTGCAACAGATGGCTCATTGAGCATGAATCCACTCACAGGCTTGATGCAGCCATAGTGTGTTGAATTCTGTTTTCTCATTCACTGCACTAATAGTTAATTAAAAGCGAATGCCTCTCAGGTTTGTATTCTTTACTAATATAACTGTACGAAGTGCATATTTTATTATAGTTGTCATTCTAAAATTGTGTGTTTTCTATATATTATGACAATAACAATGAAAGTTATACTCTGTTTCTTGACTTACATTAATTCATTGTATCTACTACAGCAATATACCAATTAGTTTTTTACATTTTATACTGTGTAATGTAGTTTGAAGTTGGTTGCAGAGTCAAAATGTTCAGGTAATCTTTGGGTAGAACACACAGCTCATAGAGAATTAATACCCTCCCAGTCCAGCACCCTCACAGACCTCATGTGATAATTCCCTGTTTTCCAATTCACTGCATTAAATGGTAGTGAAAAATGCAAATCCAGGATAACCTTATGAAGTGGTGATGCAGCAGATTGTGATTTTTGCTTTGATGGCGTGCCAAAGGAAGCCAGTGTGTATCTCATAGCTGCAGCCCGTTAAATTAGAACATCTCCCCTTCTTCTTTTTCCACACTCCTCATTCCCACAAAGGGAATCTCAGCTCTCCCTGATTCTCTTTGATCTCCACTGAATAACACGTGTGGGAGGAAGCTTTGCGATACAGCAAATTCCTATACAAGCATCGCTGGAGTTAATATATTCCCTCTGTATATTATATGTATAACATCCTGGTATCATGCATCTAGTTGCTTCAACTGTTTTCACTGTCTGGCACAGTAAGCAGCTGCAAGTCAGAAGACAAAGGTGATTTAAAAAATATGCCAAATATTGTCAGTCTTTTACAATAAACCTTGCATATAAGGAGAATTTGAAGGAAAAGGTGGCAAAGAAGTTGAATTTGTAGAAAACTAAGTACTCCTTAAAACATATATAATATTACAGGTTTGTGCAAATATAGTTGATGCATCATGCAGCATAGATGAAGAGATTATATTGTGTACTTTTTACTTCCTCTGCATGTATCTGCTAATTATAACTCAAACGTTCTCTTTCCCATCACCTTCATTCCCGCCATGATTGTGTTATGAAGCAGTTTTCCCCCAAAGCAAGTTTTTATTACCTTGTTAACAAAATCATTATCTCCTGCTTGAGTCTGATCGTCTCCTTTTGAATCGATTCCTTGCTGAGGTATAGTCCATATCAAGGGAAAATAAGGAATCATTTTATTTCATAGTCAGGCTTCACGGTGGAATTTAACAGACGCCAATAAGATTTTAATGAGTTTGTACAGTATCATGGTTAATAAAGTTTGCACTATATCTGCATAACTTGCATCGTAGAATTTATACTGAGAGATCAAGTATATTCTAGCAAAAGTGAGACTTTAGACATTAGCATTACCAAACATTCCCTGTGTCTTTCCTGTGCTTCTCAAGCTTATGGTGACATGTCTGCTTGTCAAAGACCTCCAGTTCACCTCATCTCCAGCAACACAGAAAGGCGGAAATGCTAGTGGCCATTTGCGGCCACTGTGAGCTCCCAGATGCTAATATTCAAAGTGCGACCACTGACCAATCCTGGGTACAGATTGGCATGCTATGCAATGAATGGCGTGATCTGACAGTTGCACATATATCTGGCCGACATCCGAAATAATAAGAAAAGCTCCCCTTTGCTATAACAATTTTTTTTCTTTTTCTCACAGCCCTAAGAGCAAGAAAAAATTATCCCTTCTCATGTAGTATATATTGAGCTTAAGATTGAACATGTTTACCACAGGACCTTTATCAGGAAATAATAAAAATAGGTCGATTTCAAGTAAAAAACACACATAAGATTAGGTTATTGGTCACAAATCCAAGATGTTATATCCACTGTTGACATGCAATAGCAAGCCAAAATCTTTTATTAGTGAAACTATTTGTGCTCCCCCTGTCGTCTTGGGTCGAGCACATTGTGCCTGATCAGTCTCTGATGTTTTGAAGACGTATCCATGTAGCAATCCTACATGGTAGTAATCCTCCGTCTGATAAAGTGCAAATATTCTCCCAACGCTAAAACCATGAAAGGCTGTGGTTTTATTTAAATGCAACCAGTGAACCTGCACTCAGCCATGTCAGGTCCTGAACTTCACGTATGACTCAACAATGGATGTTTACTACCTTAAGCTTCTCCGTAGAAGACGTTTTGTGGAAAGACCCACACCTCATTTTACAAATAATTCATTTTAAACCCTTCAGCTATGTTACTGTTGGACGTAGTTGAAGCCTGGATGTCCTCAAACCTCGGCTCAGTTTCTAGGTTTGTTTAATCAATTTTAAAGTTTTTATTGTCTATTATTTTGTCATTATCTGCTCCGACTTAACATTACCTTGTGATTGTAACTCCTGCTGAGGTAGCATGGACACATTTATTCAAACTCCATCAGCAAACTGCCATAAAGGGACCAACCTAGAATCAGTATGTAATCAGTCTGTGTTCTTTGTCTGAAACATTACACTGGGCCCTGGGGTGGTTCCTCCGCTGGATGACTCATTTTGTGTGTGTAATGCACTCTTGGACGTGTTTACTGTTCAAATGTACCTGTACACCGACTTGGTTCACTGACACAGACAGATGAGGAGAAACAACAGTCAACGAGAATAATACTAATACAGTGAACAGCCCACATCCACCACTCATGTGGCACACAGTTCACTGACATTTTTCACTGCCAAATATACCGTATATCGGTTCAAGCAATTGCCAAGTTGCTCACAGTACTAGTAGTAACAATTTACAAATCACAGCAGAGCAGTGGCTACGTGTTAGAAGACTGACAGTGGTAGAGAAAGAAAACTAAGCTGGCCTTTGTCTTATACAGTGTTGTCATTGAGCTGTCTCTCATTTGGAAGTTGTGATTCTGTTCTGGCTCTCCTTGTGCAACCTTCAAGTGAGGTGATACTCCCCGGAACGCTGTCGATGCCAGTAGTGGGCTGAATCAGCTGATTGACACTGTCACTGTTGTGCAGGCACTACCGTAAACTACTATTTATTACTGCTAACTATGACCTGACTTATCTGTCTTTAGATCCTGGAATAGCAGAAATTAAGATTTTTTTAAAAAAATTGTTATTACATAGGGTTCTGAGGTTATAATTTTTTTTACAGAAAAACTATGCTGGGTGTCATGTGTGTGTGTATGTGTGTGCATGAATGGGGTTATGGGGGTTAGGGGTGTATCTTTTTAATGTAAACCACTTTGTGTTGCATCATTTATGTATGAAAAGTGCTATAAAAATAAAGTTTGATTGATTGAATAGGTTGAACTGCTGTTTTGACAACTTCCATCATACTGGCTATTTAACATGAACAATGTTCACAAATGTACAAGCTTATTTTATATACAAATATAGTGTGACGTCATCAGAGTTTTCCAAGAAAAAGAAAACGTAGCAGCATGTGGATGCTTTGTCAAGCAAAGTGTAATGTTTGCCAGAGTTAATATTTCATAATAATTCAAATTTAGATCCCACTATAGAATTAGTTCTAACATTACTAGTACTAGTATTAGTACTAATAATATATTGGTGGTCAACAAACATTATATAGTTAAAAATATCCTATCGTTCCTCCCAGTGATTACTAATAAACTATTAACAAAAAATATTTAATAACGAGTCAGTCGTTTATTAAACGGCTCTTCGAAAGGAATGGATCCATAAGATCTGGCTCCCTTCAAAGAGCCGTAAATCCCATCTAGAATTAATACCCCCGCTGTCCAGCACCCTCACAGACTTGATGTGATAATGGTGCGTTGACTTCCCTGTTTTCTCATTCACTGCACTAATGAAAAAAAGGCAAATCCCCCCCAGGTCTGTATTCCTTACCAGGATAACCTTATGAAGTGGTGATGCAGCAGATTGTGATTTATGCTTTGATGGCGTGCCAAAGGAAGCCAGTGTGTATTACATAGCTGCAGCTTGTTAAATTAGCACATTTTCTTTTTCATACACCTCATTCCCACAAAGGGAATCTCAGCTCTCCCTGATTCTCTTTGATCTCCACTGAATAACAAGTGTGGGAGGAAGCCTTGCGATACAGCAAATTCCTATACAAGCGTTGCTGGAGTTAATATATTCTCTTAATCCTCCTAAATTCACCTAAATTGGGTCTCCTTTTTTATGAGCTGCATCATCTGGAAAGCAGTGTTGTGTCCTCTGGGGAGGCGGTTTGTTGCCACAAGAACCCTCAGAGTGACCCCAGCTTGACCTGCAGGAGAGGTCACGGACCAAATAGGGGTGGTAGATATGGTCGAGGCTGCAATCAATAGCCATGAAATTGCCTTAGATGCAGCCATGCCGCAGGCAAGGACCACTTAACTCACAGTATCATGCATCCATCAATGTGTCTATGCCACAGACAGCAGACTTAACAGGGTGGGGCCACCAGTGGTCTGGTTGTCAATTTGAAACATAACCGCAGGCTCACATTACTGTGTAGTACAGTAAGCTGGGTTATTATAACCAGCTACTCATTTGTGTCTGGGGTGATTCATATCTTGTGCGTTTATCTGCACCTGCATTTTTATTCTCTGGGCAAATAACAGGCTTATTTATTTTATTAATTCTGCTAGATTTTGACAAATAATGAATTGTTATCCGCTGCTAAATTATAGGTTGTGGAGTTGCCTTCATTGGCTGAAAATATGGTCGAATGTATGTTTTAAGTCTTCAGCAACATGGATATAACTAAGGGTTAAATGACTTAGTGCAGTAAGTGCAGTAAGCTGAATGTGTTAACATATGGTTTTAATTAAAATATGCAGTGTATACATAAAACAATAAGCAAATATCTGATAACCCTGCTAGCATGCTGTAGCTAATGGAAAGCAAATGGGCCACTGCCAAAATGTTGAGGCTGAAACCTGCTATTTCAGGTTAACAAATTCAAAGACATGACTGAGACTTCCAGCGCGTTGCGTTAAGATCGCACAGGGCAAATGTTAATGCCAGGTCTGAATGGGGTCTTAGTAATTGCGAGGACCATAGTTCCAGTTGTTTAGTGCCGCTGAATACTGTGTCCTAACAATGCTGTGAGCAACCAGATGATTATGTATAGTTGAGTGCCATTTTACAAACAATGGTTTTACAAGCCAGCTATGACAAATACATGTCAGGAACTAGTAGCAGAAAAAATAAACCTTCATCGGAAAAGAAATATATATTCAATTTAACTCCACTCCTATCACATTTGGTAACCACTCAGAAATGATTGAGTAGTTTCTCGTCCTAATCTTTCTACTATTACAGTAATTCTTGTCTAATTTCTTTCATTGGTAGGGTGAAGTGGATGAGTCTGTGAGCTGATGTCTAGGCTGATGTTCTAGTACATGCTGAACTCAATAGGCAACAAGTGCAATGTACTCACTGCACATTAAAGAACCACCATTTAAAAGAAAAAAAAAGCACATTAACATTGCAACCCACTAATACCACTGGCCTTATTTTCTTGGAGTGAGCAGGAACAGCCCAGTGTGTTCCTCAGTTTACTTTGTGTTGTAGGAAACCCCACTTTGCAGAGATATGATGAGGGAAATGAAAAGGATTTCTGATGCATACAATGGCATAAAGACTGGAAGAAACCTCAGGGGGTCGGTGACCACAGCTCCTTGACTGGTCTAACTTCACATTCATATGCATATTGCTTATCAGTATTATCATAGCTCACAGAACTAATGTTTAAAGACACGAGTTGCCTTAAAAGACAATTACTCTATAATATCTTTGCTAATAAATGCATTTGAATGTATTATTGCTAGCTGTCATTTATGGCAGTTTAGCAACAAAAATATATTAAGAATTGGGTGAAACATAATTTGTGATGAATTGATTCAAAACAGTAATTGTTAAAATGTGTCGTAAGTGGAAAACCAAGAATGACATTTAAAAAAAAACTATTATTTCATGTCAATAATAAAACAACATTTTTGGTTATAATGTGTAACTGAGATTTTATTCATTCATTTACACTACATGCGGTCTATTGTTTTATGTTATGCTAAAATTATGTGTCCAGAGGTTTCAGTCCCGTTCGATGTCTTTGTGTAGTGGTAGTAATAAATGAACGACTGACGGAATAGTAATTGGAAATGTGCACCAAAGATGCCAAAAAGTAACTGTGTCAATTAATTTGTTATTCAGCTCTATTAAATTCATCCCGATTAGCTTTGCCTTCATGAATGTCAAATGAATGGTTGGTGCACGAGCTAAAGGTGGAAAAATACGGCGGAGATATGTTTATGTGGGTGGTTTTTATTTAATTTTTTTAAAGAGGGAATCAGTGCAGCATATCGCCCTTTTGAGCTCGGCACGTTTCTGTTTCAGGGGAACAGGTGCAGTCAGCTGTGACAGAAATCACCCAGTTGAGGAATATGAGAACTAAGAGTGTAAGATGTGGTTCTGACTGAAAGCTCTCCTAATCAGTGCATGTAAATGAAAAAAAAAAAATTCAAGGTTTTTCCGGCCCACCGTACAAGTTAGACCAGTGGTGTGTCGCAGGCAGCTGCTGATCTGTAGGTCCAATTTTCTCCAGACTTCCTCATCAACTCCCCTTGAGAACAGTAAGGTCATCACTCGCATATTCTGTCTCTAAGTGTGGGATTGTGCATGTGAAAACACCATTTGAAACACGTTTTCTCTCCTCGTGTTGGCAAGATTTCTCTGCAACGTCGTTAATCCAGAAAAAAGGAGTCATCCAGTTGTGATATTGTAAAGCTCATATTTGAATATCTCGTCCTGCCAGGCTCCTTACGCTCACAATCATGTTCTGCTTTTCTCCAATGCTATTTTCTGGGGGAAAATATTATCCTCCTTTTTTTTTCTTTTTCTTTTTTTTAAAAAAAAAATGCGCCTGGAAGAGTGGCTGCATGTCGCTATTAGCTCCATGAAGAATAACCTCTTTAGGTTTTTCTTAGTGTGTTAATTGTTGTTATTTTTGTCTGACTTCTTTTTTTTTCTTCCCTCGAACCGATCAAATGCTTTTTGGCTGTTTTTGTCTTTTTGTGCTGTTTTTATTTTGTTTTTCTGGACTTTTTGTTTTTGGCTGTGTTGTTGGTTGTTCGTGGAGTTTGGCTGAGTGGCCGTTGTGTCCGTTGGTATGTTCCTAGTATTGGCTGCTAGCGCTGCTAGCACTGTCCCCCGAGCTGCCCAGAGTGAGGCCTGAGACTCCCGCTAAACTTCAGAAGAAGTGCTTTGGATGCCAGGCTGGAGTTGGAGGTGGAGGAGTGGAGAAGGAGCTTCGGGTCGGCGGTGCCAACTGTGTTCACGGGGAACGTGAGGTCTTCGGGAGCAGGATCGATGGACTGCGTGTGCTTGATTAGACCCAGATGGACTGTGTCGTGCTTTGGAGACCTGGTTCACTGGACCACAGTACATCTGTGCCCGGCTTAAGGACTCTACGGGCAGACACGATCCGTTTCAATTTACATCGCTCCCTCAGCCGATAAGGAAGCACCATTGACAAGAAACACCAGTATATACAGTCAATGGAAACACCATGACGACATGATCCATTGTTGCTATGCAACTGGCCAAACATCCACATCACCTTGGACACTATTTTGCCAACTACTTTAGTATATTTTCATAATGCTAATCTTGTACATTTTTTGTTTACACTGCTCATTTTTATTTTACTCTCATTTAATCTCATTTTATTTGATCTTTTTGTTTATTCATCGTTATTGTGGTTTTGAGTGTTTACTTTTATTTGCAACGAAGCTATGGTGACAAAGTAATTTCCCTTGTGGATCATTAAAGTCTGTCTAAGTCTAAGTCTAAGTCTAAGGTAAAGCCAACATAAAGTGAATGGATGCATTTAAAGAATGGCCAAATGCCAAAAAGGGGCTTTGTGATCTGAAAAAGTCATCTACGAATCTGAATATTATTTGATCTGATGTTTGCACGAGCCACACACTGCAAATGATGCCAACACCCAGTTCATAAATGATTATGTGCAAATTGCACATAAGTTTAGGAGTACTGGAGGGGTCTTGCATGCATGCTCAATAAATGGCTATTACAAGTATGAAATTTCATTAATGAATGACATCAAACCTAACAAGAGAGTGATTTGACGCTGCGGTGCTGGCCCACGCACTGCAGCACTGATGAAACTCCTTCTAGCTGCTCGTAATACGACCATTCCTCTGTTGTTGTGTCGGATTATCTGCTGCACGCACTCTTTTCCTCGTCTGAAGCGCCGGCAGTTTTTGCTGTGGATGCTGCTGAGCTGTACACTGGAAGACGAAGTCCGAGATAAATGGCTGCATAAAAAGAGGAAGACCTGCATTAGTAGATGGGCAGTGGATCTGAGCTGCCTACTCAGCTCTGACTAATTTATCAGAGGAGTCACTCCGCCGTTATATAGCGCACAGATAAATAAATGAACAGAAGCCATTAAGATGATTTGACTTGCAAATAAATATTACTGAAGGTACTGCTTCTCTCTTCTAGTAGTATCTCAGGCGCCCTGCTAACCTCTTGCCATTTGTCTAACTGCACAATAACGCTGTCACTATTCAATTTGAATTTCACTTACAGGATTTTCTGAATGCCTGGTGCAAAAAACAAAAAAAAAAAAAAAAAAAAAAAAAAAAAAAACGATCTCAATGGTTAAATAAAGCACAACACTGAAGTTGACTACACACCCTACCTCTATGGGATGCATTTTTATTTTTGCAGGAGAAAAATATTTTACCCTAGTTTATGGGGGCTTTGGGGTCCCTGATAATGTATCTGTCATAAAATGTACCTTTGCATCCTGCTACCAGTGAGCTGTGGACAGTCACACACCTCCTCGCCTCAAGCCTCACCGCCCATGCCACGTCTTGTTAACAACTTTTAGTGTATGTATGGGTGTGAGTGTGTGTGCGCCTGTGTGCATGTGAAAGGGTGCAGTGGGTCCATGTTATTTTCTTCACAGTCCCCAGCATTTGTGAAATAGTGACAACCTTTCTTAGGCTCAACATTCTTGCCACCTTTGCACAAACCCTCTGCAGTGTGCGACTTGAACGTGCAAAGCTTCGTCAGTTGTTCTTTTCTCACCACAGTGCTGCCATCTGCCATCTGGATTTCCAAAGATACCAGGAAGCATAAAATTAGTTTAGCACATGTACACACATTCATCTCCTAATTCTCCCTCACACCTGATCCTTCACTGTCCTCACTGTCAGAAGGAATGAGCCTAACTGCTCAATAATGTTCCTTAAACTCATAAAATGTTCATGCATTATGTTCCTGTGAGTTATAGTAGATTAGCAGATAGTACAAAAAAAAAAAATTATTATGAGGTCAAAGACTTGGTCACAGACTTATAAAGACTTTTAATGTGATGATTTACTTAAAAAAATGTTACGGGGTGGTTTGTGGTTTGATACCTGAGGGCAACACCATATCATAATGACAATCTGTGGCTTGGTGGATAGAGCTAGTGGTCCACGAAACAAACCAGTTTGCAGTTTGATTCCTGGAACATACCACATGCCTTAGTGTGCTTGAGTCACAGAATGTCAAAGTTGCTCACAGTGCTTGGCACTAATATGCGAATGTATGTTTGTTCGTGTAAACAAATGGGTAGATGTGTTATTGTAACTGTAATGTGCTTTGAATATCAATAGGTAGAAAAGCATAATATAAATATGAGAACATTTACTAAAACTGCTCCTAACTCCAGGACTTTCTAACCTTTTATGTGGATTTTTTCTGATGCTGCTATACTTGTCGATCCCTTGCACAGGTTCTCTTATCCCTGCCTTAGTTTAACCTGGTGCTTACAAATGCATGGCTTTTCACTGCAATCCACAGTGACGAGACCTGCCAGTGTGCAGTCTACTGTGTGTGTTCTAAGCTCTGACTTTCAGAAAGCTGCTTCTCCTTAAAGCCATAAACAGCCTGCTTAGCTTCACTCTCTTGGCAGCTCCTTAGATCTCCACTTTGACAAACACCAGGTTAGAGAAAATGACTTTCACACTCTAATCCTTCACAGATGATAGATCATTTCTAAAGATCTGCCTTTATAAAGTTAGTTTTAGTAAGTTATACTTTTTGATAATGTCAAAAATAGTAGATATTGCCTCGTAAAAATGTTAAAATTAACAAATACTTAAGGTAAAATAATGACATACATTATATACCAAAATATAATTATCCATTTCCTCAAGCTAGGTAATCCCCTTGTTAGAGTGTCAGAGTGTCTACATCAGGACTGAGGACAATGTGTCACTATGGTAACACAAGCATAGTCTCACAGATATTCATAGACATATGCAAATACAAATTCACATGCCCACATACACATACATACACGAGATGGATGGCATGTGTTCATGCTACATTCATGGTTCATCAGTCTTTCATGCATGTGCAGCTACAGCAAAAATTTTCAACACAGGAGTGAAAGCAAATATCTGTGAATGGAACGCCATTTTAAAAAGCCATTATCTGCCTTTGCTGCAAGAATAAATGAGCATCTGCTTTCTCTCTCTCTCTCTCTCTCTCTCTCTCTCTCTCTCTCTCTCTCTCTCTCTCTTTCATATTTTAACAATAGCGATGCAGAGGAAGCAGTGATGCTGCTTTCTAAGACACAACTGATATCATCCACAAGTCTACAACAGTTTATTGCAAAAAAAAAAAAAATATATTATGGGATAAATATATGGTAATTTATTCATAATATTATTGGATCCATATAGTTTTTCAACAACACTGCAGTCATCTTCTGACCCACAGTGGTTCCCAAAATGAAAGTATCTACTCAGTCTAAGTCTTGGCATACCTTTGCAATTCAGCAGCTCATACTTGAAGTACTTGAAACCATTTAAGTGGGATTTGCAAAACTAAGGGAATCGCAAGCTGAACAGTTTCTGTCTAGTAATGTTTTGATTCAACGCAAGTAAAAACTAACCACATCTAGGCCCGGCAAATATTTTGATCTGGATGGCTCTGATTGGTTATAAGACTATAAGATCTAATGACATGCAGATGTTTTTTTTCTCTTTCTTTGATACAAAACTAACCAAATTCTGAATTTAACCATTTGATTATCCAATAATCCCTCATAAACTGTTAACTATAATTACTACTATTAACTATTTTTTGGCTGCATGTCGCCAGTAGCTCTGCGAAGAATAACCTTTTTCATAGTTATTCATAGCGTATTAATGGTTGCTTTTTGACTGATTCTTGTTGTGTGACTTGTTGTTTTTCTGTGCCCTGGACCAATCAAATTATTTTTGGTAGTTGCTGTCTTTTGTGGTGTTTTTGATTTTGTTTTTTCTGGACTCTTTGTTTTTTGGCTGTGTCGTTGGTCGTTGGCTGTGGAGTTCCATAGTTCGACCGTTGTGGCCGGAGTGCCCGTTGTGTCCGTTGGTGTGTTCCTGGTATTTGCTGCAAGCGTTGCTAGCACTGTCCCCGGAGTGAGTCCTGAGACTCCCGCTAAACTTCAGAAGAAGTGCTTTGGATGCCAGGCTGGAGTTGGCAGTGGAGGAGCAGAGAAGGAGTTTCGGGTCGGTGGGGCGATCTGTACTCACGGGGACTGCGAGGTCTTAGGCAGCAGGATCGATGGACTGTGTGTGCTTGATGGGACCCAGGGGGAGTGTGTCGTGAGAAGTGCTTTGGAGACCTGGTTCATAGGACCACAGTGCATCTGTGCCTGGGTTCAGACCCTGCAGGCAGACACACTCCGTTGGCGTTTGCATCCTTCCCTCAGCCGATAAGGATGCACCAATGACAAGAAACACCATGACGACACGATCCACAGAACTGTTGCTATGCAACTGGCCAAACATCCACATCACCTTGGACACTATTTTGCCAACTACTTTCGTATATTTTAATAATACACACTCACACAAACTGTTAGGAACAAATAAAAAAACACGAAGAACAACACAAGGTGTTGACCTGACCTCCAGATTCACTAGAACCCAAACTGATCAAGTATCTGTGGGATCCGTGCTACATTTTACTTGCTTTCCCATTTTTTTTCATCTTTAAATATACAGAGACCATGATGTTTCAGCTAATAATCATAGAGGTTTGAGGTTATCTATATGAGTTTGAGATACAATCTCCAAACGCTATATTTGCCAAATTAATCCAAGATTGATCTTGAGTATGCCAGCCAACAACTTGAAAGAGCAATGTTCATATTTAATAATTGCATATTTCATACTACACACCAGTGTTCTAGAAATTACGTTCCGATAACACTTGCTTCAATACACATCATCAATAGCCGAATTGCACTTGGAGCCAATCGTTTTTAATGAAACGCCACATTTATGCATTACAGCAAGGTGGGTGTAATACATACCATCTTCAGAAACCCTGGCAAAAGGTTCGGCTTGTGCTTCTCCATCTGGGTTGCTCCAGTAAAACACTAAATTATAAATCAAAGACATTTTATATATACTGGAGATGCAGTGAATTATTGATTTTAGCTTTGGCAGAACTCCCTTTGACTTCTGAATTCTGAAACAATATGTGCGGTCTACACATGTAGTCTTGGTATAAACCAAACACCTCACACAGGACATCTTCACTTTTCATTGTACGATATAATGCTTTTGCACATGTGCACCTACATTTCTGCTATGTTTCTGCAAAAAATAGAGGGACATCCTACTGCACAGTGCGTTGCAGCAGACGGATATTAAAAGCACTGCATATCTGACAGTCTTAAATGATCTGCAAGCACTTTTGCTTATCTGTGGCGACAGATGGAATGACCGCCTTAATTAGCATGTTCAGCTGTCACACAGTGGATGATAGTAAATCTCTTTAAACAGGGTTTGGTTGAAGTTGAGAAATGCTGACTGGAGTGTCATTCTGACTTGAGGGTCATGTATTTTTTAAGGACTCACTCGTTCCCCTTTTATGCCTTTCCAGACACAGCACAGGGAGAGAGAAATGGGAAAAAGGCAGAGGAAGAGAGAGAGAAAAGGAGAGCTGGTAGCTGGAGGCAGCCATCTTGGACTGGGTTAAAAGCGTAATCCTGGTCACGCTGTATCAGCAGCTGAGGAGAGATAAGAGAGCGAGGGAATGCCTGTGCTGGGAAACCCCTCTGCAGAGAGAGAGAGAGAGAGAGAGAGAGAGAGAGAGAGAGAGAGAGAGAGAGAGAGAGACTATGGATACTGCAGATACTGTTGCAGGCAAATGAAAAACCTGGGTAGGAGGGAGAATACAGCACAGTCTCTGGGGCACCTCCAGGCTAATGATAAGTGTATTATTAAATATTCATCACATTTCTAATAGAAGAAATTAATGAATAAATTATCAGATAATAAATGACCAACGGGTGTCACTTTATGACAGATGTTTTAGGTGGATTCAAAGCACAATTTCTGTTTTTTGTGTTATGTAACGGATATGAGTGGATAACACTGACCAGCAACACAATAAAAGAAAAGCCGAGCATTATTATGCCTCATACTAGTAGTTGAATGATTTCTGATTTTTAAAAGTATAACTAATATGTGGTGAAAGTCAAGGCATCTCCAACTGACATCGCTTATAAAAACACAGTAAGCAATGCTTTGCAACAATGAAATCTACATTCTTGACCTAGATATATTTTGTAGCATCTCTATCAAAAGAAGCTACGGAGGTTCTTCTGGAAATTCGTTAAAGCTTGAACACGGGCTCATGATGGCCATAGTCTAATAATAAAGACACTGTCAGCCAGACTCTAATGCAGCTCTCGCTCTGCAAACTCAGCTCTACCATGACTTCAGTCTCACACATGGTGCATTCACTGACATCAAGGACAAAAAAAAGACCGGATCTTCACTCGAACCCGCTAACCACTGAGCCACTGCACCGCTCCTTATTAATATGCGTGTGCAAATTTGTTGATTTGCACACGCATATTAATAATAACTCGCAACGCAATAACTCCTTCTGTTTCAGTGGGGCATTTGGTGAAGTTCTTAACTGACTGCAACTGAGAGCGGATGATTAGCGGATTCCTTTTCAGATGGGTGTGCATATTTTTGTTGTATTTCAACACTGACTTATATATTTTTCATGTAATGGTAGTATGGGCTTCATTTTAGTTAAATAGGTTGCTGCAACAGGTGAGGGTTCATCACCTGTCATCTTGGAGACTTTCATGTTGCGTCACGTGATTAGTGATGTGTTGTTCACACAACACATCACGGCTCGAAGAAGCGAAAGAGAAGAGCCGAGTCCTGAGACCATACCTTTTTCGTAACCCTTTAAAACTTAATGGAATGCTGGTGTGCCATTAAAGCATGCAGTATTTCAATTACCGTAGCTCACAATGGTTTGCTAGTGACAAAGTGTGGCTGAACACTGGGAAGTTGTGCTTTTGTTTGAAAGACCGTCATGACACCTCAAGGGTATAACTAACTTCATTTTACCAACAAATTCCTCCAAACAACTCTTTTCCTGGGGCTCCCCTGTCTTATGTTGCTCCCCAACCCGCAGCTGACAGCAGCGGTGCAGCACCATTACCATAATGGCAGCTTTTCTTTCCAGAAAGTGCAACTTTCCAGTGTTCAGCCACACTTTAAATTTTGTCCATCTGTGAGTTATGGTAATTCAAATACCACAAACCTTTTTTTATGCGCAGGTGGATGTTTAGGTCTGAAAGGGTTAAATTGTGTGTAGTGGTATGGGCCAGGTACACACTGAGCGATAGAGAGAAACTGGACATCCAAGTTGAGGCATCTGGTATTTCTGAATGCCAACGTGCACTAAAGACCTTTATCTAAAGTATCATAATGTTGAGACCTGTGTTGCTGAGGCCTGTAGTTTTTGTTTGATTTGTCTGGCACCAATCATGTTGGGGCCAAGCCTTAGTCAGATCACATAAATCAGTATAACAATCTCATAAAATATTCTAAACTGTCAATTTGGATTTATTTAAATAATAGCTATATTCTAAATTAAGATATCACGTGTCGGCTTGCAGGACATGAACATATTAAATTCTAACAAAGGATTTGGTAGAGCGAGAGATTTAAGCCTCCCCTGGACATGTGTGGCTGTATCTGTGATTCTAGTGGTGCCAGTTGAAAGACCTTGTGTCTGTGTAAAACATAACAAGTGGTGTGATAAGACCACTCAGCCCATAACTTAGCAATAAAAAAAAAAAAAAAAATACTCAGTGGACAAAACTAATTAGTACATGTATAGTGACAGTTGTCAAACTGCACTTCCAAGGAAACCACTTCCTGCAATGCATGGAAAACAGGTATTATATTTGGCAGCAAAATATTTTTGATTCGGTTAATGTGTAGGAGATTTGGGCTCTGATATAAGGTGTAACTGTAGTTTCATTCAACCCAAAAATCTCCAGCGTCGTTGGTGTCGAGCTTACTCTAGTTCTTACTCTGTGTCTATGTCAGTGACAGCATGCTTGGATGAAAAATGTTCTCTATTGATTCTGTGTATGTACCCGGGTCTTGCAACTCTGCTACTTACCTCCTCAAACACCCAAAAACCACCAACCTCAACCACCGCGGACAGGATGCTAAGGCCCCAGTATCGACAAACAGAGCAGTCCAAGAGCTGTCTGTTCTGGCTGATCAGGAGGGAAGGGAGCGTGCTTTGTACTGACAGCCATGAAAATGATGCTGGTAACGGGAGTTTTCATAAAGAACACTATCCATCCTATCGCGTCTGGAATGGTTAATTAGCTTGCTGTTTACTCTGCAATATCTCTGAAACATGCAGATTGTCTTACTGTTGGTTTGATGAACTGTAACCTTAGAAGGTCTAATTACAGATTAACATATATTATCACTCTGTATCGATATTATATGTATATTCATTATTTTGCATCCACTCTCAGACGATAGAGAATGTGGTGTATGAGAAGTGAAGCCATGAAGCCCTACAGTGAACAAAGGTGCACTCATTACACACACACACACACACACACACACACACACACACACACACACACACACACACACACACAGACACATTAATATGACTGGCTGAAGTGCTGCTATTCTTCTAGAAATTTGACAAGGCAGAAGGAGCCTGTGATCATTATTATTTACTCCGCTTCTATTTCAGGGATTCGTGCCACGTCCCCTGCGTTCCATTTTTACCCACATTCTGACATTCTTTCATCTTGCTGCAGCTATTTTTGCTTCTTCTCATTCAGACAGAGCAGAATGCGAGACTGCAAAACTGATGCAAACGAGGGGTTGAGAGTGGCTAATGGCATATGGCATTGTTTTCTTACTCTTGCCTGCGTGTGCATTGGAGCTGTTCGTCTTCACTGTTTGAAATTACCCATCACAAAACTGAGAGCTGTGGCAAAGAGAACTGGTAAATACATTCCAGCAGGGAAGCAGGTTGAAATCTAAAGCTGGAAATTGCAGAGAGAAGGCAAGGAATCCCTGTATGTCGAGGGCTGTTTTTAACTGGCTGACACTGACCCCTGAGATCTCTGGGATGGAGTACTACACAAAGGAGTAGTACACAGCAATATACAATTACACTGTCAAGATATACAGCTACTACAGTTATATGCTTTCTGTAATTCCGCCATTTCACATATTGAGCTCAAAAGCCATCTTGCTCTGATGTCATTTGTAACCAGTATCTGAGCACGATAGTAGCTACACCAGTTGTTCCTGTTCACAGAGCTCACGTGCAACTAAAATCTCAGAACTAAAACACTATGATTTGCAAACATATACACACATATAGATAATATTTTTTTTCCCCTGAAATAACAAAAGAAACTTGCAGACTTCTTGTAGACAGTAGCTTAGCAATCTGTATAGACTCAGGCCACGACTCTGGTGCTGTCTGCAGCCTACATTAGCTGGGTTTGTCTCATACAACAAGGCGTGCATTTGCTGGAGTGGGAGGTTCAGCTTGAGAAAACTGCATGTTGAATAATTGATTGTGTACATAAAGCAGGAGGACGATGAAGGGGAGAGAAGAAGGCCACTGGAACGGACCGATAAATAAATCCACACATTGCCTACAAAGCTGCCTCGCTCCAGCAGTCAATTGCTTTTCCTGTTTTATATTTTTTTCCACCTTTCGTCCAATTAATTTTCCCCGACCCACTCAATTACAAAATTAACTGAATGGCTTTTCCAATCTTTTTTTTTTTTTTTTTTTTTTTTTTTTAGAAATGCAGCCAGTGGACAATAATTGGCTGCTTAAAAATGTATTGGCTTCAGCAAGAGAGATTGGTGTCACATCCACCAGAGTCCTTCTGGGGTTATGTAAATGCAACAGTTTGCAGTGGGACCTTGGTGCTGCTCCGGAGACATAAATTATGAAAGATGTCTACTGCAGTTGGGTTTTGGATGCAGAAAAAGGGTAAAGTGGATTTGATAGGAGAGTGTGAAGCCCTTAATGGAGCAGCTAGAACAGGTTTGGTGAACTTTATGACTCTACCCCCCACCCCACAGAAAACCGTTTGTGATGTTTTATTTTGTACGTATCTTTGTGATGCTCAGGGTGATGAAACAACAAGAAATGCTGGGAGAAATCTACACCCTTTCTATGATGACACACTGTTTGAAATCTTGTGCTGAAAAACAAAGAGTCTTGCCTACACATGCGCACTAGAATGAAGCCCTAATTTGATGACATGTGCCAACTCAGAGAGAGGACATACAGTGTAATTGGGCTAACAAGGCGGCTAAGCCCACCTGAATATTTACAAGAATGAAGAATTAGGTTAGAAAAGCATAAACAATTGAAAAACTCAACTGAACCCAACAATTAAAACTCATTGTACATATCAAAATGGACGTTTATTTATTTTATTGATCTTCATAGTCAAGTGACTGACAAGTTGATTTAGGCTAAATTCATTCACTTTTGTCCAGATATCGGATGCACATGAGCTACAAAACGGGAGGAAGAAGTGGAAAGATGGAAGAAGCAACTAATAGATTATTAATTTTCTCATCCATTTTCTCCAATGTCTTGGCAAAAAAACTGAAAGATTTTGGAAACTAAGGACACTATTTTTCCAAATAATGTTCAAATAACATGAAGGGACAAATGATGAGGTTGTTATTTTTATGTTACTTGGTTTTTAAACTATGGTTTTTAAAAGGAACGGTTCTGGTGGTAAGTAAACAAGGACTTGAAACATTGATCCACAAATGTAGAGAAACTGGTACATCCAATGGAACAGGATACCCAAAATGTATCCTGAATGCTATGCCATGCCTGTGTTTCCCTGCTACATTTAATTCTACTTAAAATATAAATGTCCAATGTTGCAAATTTCTGCCAGTTTAGCTGGGTGACTAGACAAGAATGGGTTTCTTCATATATTTATGTCTTGAACTCAGGTTATCAACAACCATTATATCTGTGCTTGACTGTAATGATAACCTTTACTCTAGTGATGGTCCCAGATGTTAAAGCTCCTCATCAGAAAGATAATAACAAGGTATCACCATTACACCTACTGCTAGTGCTGATAAGGATGTTCTAATTACACCTACACATTACCATGCAAAAGGGATTACACGGATCTGGCACAACATTATGACCACCTTCCTAATATTGTGTATGTCTATTGTGGTGTCTGCTATGGGGTGAGGGTGTCTGGTCTGGTCTGGTCTAGGTGGGTGCCACATGTCTAAGTACACATGAATGCCAGGTTCATGGGAAAGTTGTCCAAAGACGGTCAGTGTTATTTACTTGTCCTGTCAGTGGTTTTACTGACTTTTGAACATTTACTGTAATCCTGTTTGGGTTTCTTTGTGTTTCCTGTTGCTGTTTTGGAGGTTTCTACCTTGGTGTTTTGTGTCTTGTTGCTTTACTTCTCGTGTTTTCCCACCATTGAGTATTTGATTGGTTTCTCCTCATGTGCCCTATCCTCAGTAGTTTCATCTGTGGCTCATCAGTCTGAGGGTGTGCATGTCCTTTAACTTTTATCATATAATCTGTTTGTTACTTCATTTTTTCCAGCTGTATTTCCTTGCCTGAAGTAGTTCAGGCACCAGTGTTCCTGGTGTTTGGGCCTTTTTATTCAGTTCTCCATGTCGAGGGAGCAGTATTGGTTAGAAAAGTAGCTTGGGACAGAAAAGTCCCCGGTTCACCTCTCCCTGGGCACCACCCTAGTGGTAGTCCACCTCTCAAAGTTAATTGTTCAATGTTTTTTCGTTCCTGATTTGTAAGTTTCATTTAAGTTTTGTTTTCTGATCCTGCCTCCTCATGCGTCTATATTTTGGTCCCATCTCCTTGATACACATCCTAATATGCATTGAGATGCTAATGCAATGTATTGTCATAATGACATTTTATTTATTTGTGTCAAGCTACTGCAACTGAGCTTTTTTTGTGTGCAAATGACATCCTTGCCTAGGTCCGAAGAATCCTTTGACAATAGCCAAACAAACCACGAGTTTAATTTCCCTGAGAGGCTACACTTGTGTTTGATAAAGGGAGATGTCACATATAACTACACTCATCGATTAAATATAAACATAAAACAGATCTACACCACGCTGTATATAACTGAGCTGACACTAAGCAGAGAGCTTTTGCAACTAATGGAGTTCAGTGGGAGGTTTATCCAAGATGTTTCCCTGGAGAGGGACAAAGCAGACAACAGTCCATCATTACTCACAGAGAGCAGGCCTGGGAATCCAAGGTAAATGCCACTGTATCACTCTACAATAGAGTGCATTAAACGGGTGAGTCAATTAAGATGATGACTGCGTTTTACAATAGCCATGGCCATGTTGACAGATTTTTCATATGTCACTGACCCTGCAGCATGGTGCAAATAGAAGTAAAATACCGGTTTTCAGTTTTCTTTATTAAGACTGTGCTGTTATTTTTTTAATTATGTAAAATGGCAAAGGTATTGCTTATAGTGAAAAACCTAAGGAGAATTATGACATTGTCTGTGGTGTCCTGAAGTATCTCTGTCGCACTTTCTCTCAGATTTTTTTTTATTTAAAATAGCCTACCTAAAAATCACCAACTACATTTCTAGTCATCAGTCAACTAATCCCCTTTGAACAATAAATGTATTTCATTCAAACAAAACAGAGCTCTCCTTTATTCTTCTCCAAAAGCTGCAGCTCCCAAATTCAT
Organism: Mugil cephalus; assembly: GCF_022458985.1. NCBI lineage: Eukaryota > Metazoa > Chordata > Actinopteri > Mugiliformes > Mugilidae > Mugil > Mugil cephalus. Next base: position 18,354,397 of record NC_061790.1, on the reverse strand, counting down.
GGATGCAACCTACATGCAATTGCATGTCCAGGGAGGTGCACGTCAGAGTATACAGTTAAGGTCTGCATAGGGTCTGGGCGTCGCCGTGGCTATGGCATCAAATTGATGCAGAAGCCTAAACCCCCTGTTAGAGCAGTTAGCAGCAATGCAAGGTACTAAAATCACACACTAGGGCAGTACATTGAAAAACAAAACTGTTCTTTGTGCATGGAACTGCAGTAACCTAAGGAATAACCACAGAGGTTTGTCCAGTTGAATGAAACAAAAGCTTTATTCATCATGAGTCAAATGGCAAACTGTCGTATATTTTCCCTTTTATACTATATAGGTCCGGAAAGTATAAATATGATAATTATTGTATATCTGGCAACACTGATTTCACCTCAGTCATGGAAAAAGGGGGGATCAAACGGGTGACTCCACAGTCTCACCACCAGTCAATACTTCCCCACATAATAACAAAGCCACAGCTGTGACCTCTGTCCGTTGGTGTTGAGGTTCTTCATGTGCTTCAAACAATGGCCACTGGACCATGACATGCTGTTCATCGAGGCCTCACTGTGAAAATAATATGACAGGTACCTCATACACTTTAGATGCTGCCTTCTAATTGGACCTGGTGGGACACCAATTTTACAGTATTCTTAATACTTAATTACTGTTCAAGTTTAAATGCATAAATACATTGACAGTAACAATAACAACTGGCTTTGAGTCCTTCCAGGGATGCTCTGGTGACCTTCCAGGGAAATTCTGAGGACCATTCAGGGATGCTCCAGGGAGCCTTCAGACACATCCTGGGGGCCCTTAAGGTGAGTCCAGCGACCCATACTTTGATTCATACATACCTCCACGGATGCTTTGCCGAGACTCCAGGGACATTCCAGGTACATTTGGTGAATGCAAGTACCCAGGACTGGTTAAGGTTAGAAAAACTGGTCCAGGTATCAAACAAGCGTGGGCAGCCCCAGAAGGGGTAAGTGAAAGCCTAAGAGATCTTTAGAGAAAATCCATGGGAAAGTTATGATGTCATTCTAGTGCAGCGATAACTCAAACACAATAAAGCCACTTTTCACAGTGCATTTATAACTATTAAAAAATCAAGGATTCTTAATCTTAATGTTTTACTACAGTAGACAATGTGGACTTGTAAACCAACGGTCATTCAGTGTTTCGGTCCGAACCCACACTGATGCTTGAGGCAGTGGAATAATGAGTGCTTGAGAGGTTTTCATGGTGGATAAGGAGGAAAGAGTTAGTTTGCTACGCAGTGGCCAAAAGCACAGAAGTATGTTAATGTATAATAATAAGCTAGCCAACAGCCAGTCACACTTTGGGGATTTCTGACTGACTACCATAGGGGTGCTTTCTGAGGGATTCACTCAGATGTACCTGCATTTTCATAGATGGATTACTGTAGGCATCTACTCCCTACCTGGAAAACCAACTAAAGTTGGAGTTCATATAATCTGATGCTTAACAGATAGTTTGAACGATTTAGCCAGCACAGAGTAATGCAATGTTACACTATTAAAATAAAGCAAATGCTACAGACGCGAAGGAAGTGTACATGTGGACTTGACAGGCCTCTCTGAATACAGATTGTTTGCCAATATGAAAGCCTCACTCAGCACTTTTGTCGATGTGACCAACCTTGGTGCCAGATATTAGAACCAGTAGCTTTTAAATGTTGCCAAGACAGCTGGTCCTGTGTGTGCTGCTACGGACTGAACCTGGCTGAGTGTGAAGGAGGAACAGAAAGGACAAATCCCTCTCTCTGATCTATTCTATATCTGTGTCGGGGATATATGTTGACCATAAAACACTGAAACATTTCTTTGATTTGAGTGCATCTGCATCATGTTAATAATGTCCTGTCTCCACTCAGCCAACCACTCAAACTATTACATGCATAACTCTTACATTTCATCTTTTTGTGACCATGTCATGCCTTAAAGACATACTGCCTCCACCACCACCGGTAATTTTCTCAAAACGTTAGAATCACCAGGTAACATAATGAGCACATGTGTTTGGACTGTGGGAGGAAGTAAGAGCACCAAGAGAAAACCCATGCAGGCATAGGGAGAACAGGCAAACTTTTCACAGGAGACAGCCCCAGCTGGTTGGTGGGGTCGAAATCAGACCTTTATTGCTGTGAAGCATTAGTGGTACGATTGATGGCGAAAGCGGGTAATAATCCACTGTGTTTTGAAAGCCCGAAGTAGGAAGGTTTTCACTCATCATCACTTCACTAATACCAAGATGTGTTCAGATCTACTTTAAAACGTGCATGTTGTTTGTGTTGACTTAAGTCTGCTTACTTCTGTCTATCCAGCAAGAGTAAAGAAGAGTGTTGTTACAGTCACTCACAATTTAATATACACACACTTGCCAGTTCATTATGTACACCCTTTAAAAAAGGAACGCTTTCAAATGTAACCGTCCTGCACTAATTCCCCCTTTATGACTGTTCCAATGTTCAGTTTATTGAAACAGCATTAGAAAGGTGGCACAGGTCGAATCAGACACTGAAGCATTCGTATTATTTAGACTATTGACTAAAATAGCGTAGTCATAATAATAGAAATATGTAGGACTGTCATATTAGAACCCATCCTATATGTTTAAGATGTTTAACTAACAGGTGCCAGCCAGTAAGAGTTTCTCTATCCATCTACTGAACAGGGTCAGGGTCATACCTACTGTTTAGTGAATCACAGCAGTTTATATGTGAACACACATGAAAGGGTAATTACATATAAACACGGACCAGCTTGCATACAGTCACAATCAGGGAGCATGTGATAATGTACCACGTATTTACTCACAGCTGTAAACACTACATTACACCGTGGACATGTCACATTTTTCACAAGGATCGGTCAGCGTGAGGGAGCCGTGCTGAGAAATGACACGCTGCTCCGCCCGAACGCACACAGAGGCATGTGTGTACCTATTTTCTGCTCCACTGTGATTTGTAAATCATTAATAAAGTACCATGGGAGGCTGGGCAATTTACTTTGACTGCCGCTGAAATTACATATTTGACAGTGACAAATTTCAGCGTACTGTGTGCCACACAGAGGGACGGATGTGGGCTGTATGCTGTAGTGTTCATCCTGCTGAGGGGGTCGGGGTGGAGAACGCAAGTTTGCAGGTAGACACATTTAGATGGACCACTTTATTTTGGCAACATTATTGGTGAAGTGACTTGAGTAAATTTGAACATGGTTGATTTGTGCGTTAGTGTTCACATACATGGGCACATCCATCCAGTGGTATACACGTCTGAGGAAGGGAAGAAAACCTCTCGCCTATGTTTCCTAGGGGCTCACAAGCACACACACACACACAAAATCATTAGGCATCCACTAAAACCGCCCCCACACCACACACATACATGTAAAAACATACCCCATACACAAATGCTCTCCAACAGAGAGACTGCAGCTACAGTATTTCTTTTTGAATATCTCCCCAGGGCCCACTACAATGCTTCAGACTAAGGAGGAAGCATGCATTATAAATCTATGCTGGTCATTTTATTGCTTGTCGCTGATGGATTTTGTTTAAATAATAGCCCGTGTTACCTTGATTACTTCAGAAAGATTTATGATGCGGTGATGTGATGTGCAGCCGGAGCAGATTGGATATCACAAAAGGTACATGTAAAGATGGGAGAGGAAAGTTCCACACCAGTCAAACCAAAGTGTCGTTGAACGCATAGTCAAGTATTCATTAAAATTATACAGACAGTGCTCCAGAAAGTAGAGTGGGAATCACCACTTCGCTGATGTAAAATCAGCCAGGTCAGTTGGTCCTATCTACTAAACTTGATGTTCTTCTGCAGTGAAGTAACCCATCCGAGCTCCCCCCACCTACAAAATCTTTGAGAGGGACATGCAATGTATCTAGTCCCACCCCTTCTCCATCAGTTATTTAAATTAAATGTTTCCATATTTTACAAAAGGAAAACAGTTTCTAGCAATACTTAACCTGACATACGTAGGATCAGGTTCATAATAATAATAATAATAATGCCTTTATATTGCACTCCCATTTTAGATGCTCAAAGCGCTTACAACTGGATGTATTATTCATTTGCTCGCACAGACACACCCTGGTGGTGGTAAACTACCTCAGTAGCCACCTCTCAGACTGATGGACCTAGTGGGAAAGGAGGCAAGGTAGGTTAAGTGTCTTGCCCAAGGACACAATGGACAGACTAGGGATAGGGTGGAAACCTTTCAGTTATTGGACGACCACTCTACCTCCTGAGATACTGCCGCCCCACAATGATGAGTAATGAGTTATCCTTTCATTATTTCAGTATTATTTCCAGGGAAGTACAGAAAAGAAGACCCCAAAAGATTTCAAAGCCTATGAAATGACTCTGTAGTGTCCACTCTGAGGCTACATCCTTTGTCTGTTTAAAATGTCTCAGGACATAAATAAAGAGACTGATCGAGGAACATTCCTCACACATTGAACTCTGTTTCAATTGATCGTATCACTTTGTGTTCTGCCTAGGTGTGAGTGTAAGTGTGAATGGTTGTTTGTCTATCTTTTGGCCCTAGACTGGCGACCCGTCCAGGGTGTACCCCACCTCTCAAAATTGTATAGGCCATAAGGGAGAAACAGCCCACCAGCAATCCTGTACCCATCACTCTCACTCCCGGCCATTCCTATTCTTCTTCTCCAAATCAGATGGACTACACATAGCTAAATTTTCAGATAGATAGATAGATAGATAGATAGATAGATAGATAGATAGATAGATAGATAGATAGATAGATAGATAGATAGATAGATAGATGACTTTATTCATCCCCGAAGGCAAATTAAGTTGTCATAGCAGTCCCGTATTTGAATACAATAAAATGCAATATAATAAAATACTGAAATATAAAAATAAATAAAAAATCAAGACTATGACGGACAGACCACATTTTGCCCAAAAACCAACGTCCAAATGACGTCTGGTGTTAGGTGGGATTTCCTTATTGATCTCTCATGGGAAAATTCTTTCTCTGCATTTGAGCCATCCATTTTTACACACAGTAGTCTGTACACTCCGAGGATATTTGTGGCAGCCCACTCTGGAGCAGTGTTGCCAGATCTTGTGAGACAAATAAACGACCAGGCCTGTGGAAACAAGCCCAAAACAAGCAACTTCAATAAATAAACAATTAATAAACTGTGTGCACAGTTTTACAATGGGACAGATTATAAACTGTGCATACAGATTAATTAAAGCTGGGGGTACTTCAGGGGCCAATTTACATCCATTACATAGATTAATTTGACACTGAAGTAGTGGATTATCACACAGTTGCTGGACAGTTGATACATCTGTGCTTTCACCAATAACAAGGGAGTATTCAGCACCTCCAGTATCCCTCTGAAGTTCTATGAACATACACGAAGCAATGGCATGATTAATCAATGCCTTGCATTTAGTGCGATGCATTTTGATGTCGTTATCACAAGTTGAGCAAATGAACTCCCCAAGCTGATCGACAGATTTAATAGCTGTGTGACAGGCTTGGACCGTGAACCCAATGTCTGATAGATGATATATTTTTGTATATTTCTGAAGCATCTGGCTCCAGAGCATTATTGCCAAGTTCGCTTATTATAAGCGACTTTGGGCTGTTTTCCTGTGAAGTTGCTTGGTAGTCCTGGGTTGCTGTTTTTTTGGACTGTTTCTAAAGTTTAGTTGCTTATTTGTGTTTCTTATTGACATTCATGCATGAGGCCCTTGTGTCTAGCTATATTTTTCACTGTTAAGGAAATTACAGTTCATGGTTACTACAAAACTTACTACTATTTTTTTTTAAATATATAATTATCCATAAATAAATAAATTGGCAGCTCTTCTTTCAGCAGTGCATATTTCTGTTCCAGTGGCCTGTGGGAAACTTCAAAAGAAGAGAATCAGTGTTTCTCAGTGATAGACTTCTCTCCCCCTCTGCTGTGCCTCCGAGGGTTTTTTCCTAATGAATGAATCCGTCATGGTCCGCTGCTTGTGATGAAAATAATAGTAATCATATTGGCAGGATGGTGAGTACTGACCACAGGTGTCCTCGTGGTGTGTGGCATGATAAAACTCTGTGTCTCGGCTCCATTTAATTATATCGCCCAAAGCCTTTGTTTCCTTTGCCTTAATAAAGTCATCCTTCTTGACTTGAGCACGAGCGACTGAAAACCGAGCAAAGGCAGTCCTCCAGGAGGCATTCACGGGACTCACGTGGTGTTACTGTTGAGTGAAGCCAGTCACCCGGTGGCTAATAAAGAAATTGGACATATTAGTGCACCATCATATTCATTAAAATGTCCCTGCATGCATTATGTCCAGTATCTTGCGGTTTATTAGAGATGAGCACTTTGCTGCAGCCTCTCAGGAGGATGAAGATTAATACTGCACCTGTAATGATCTTCATTGTGTGGAGGACGGCTGGCAGGTAAGAGTTCCTTAATGTTAAGCGATGACCATGCACATAATTACAATAATTCCTCATGGTCATTAGTAAAAAGGTTGAGTCCTTCCTTGGAGAGGTAACTCCCCACAATTCTAATGAATAGTTACTGGTGGATCTAGAGAGTTAATTTATTTTACCCAAAACGACTGACAAAATAATTATATATATATAAATATATATAAGAAATAAATGAGCATTTTTATGTTTTATCTTCGCAGATTAAAGCCAGTTACAGGTTTTTCAAGGGATATGTATTTGTGTAATGAGAGAACCCATGGTCTGAAGTGATTAACACCTTAGATGAGGTTGTGCATAATTATTAAGAAGTCACATTACCTGGAATAAAAAGAACAAAAATAGCTTGAAATCATCCCACAGTTACATGATCAATTTGGGATCTAGTGAATTTGGAGGGCAGGTCAACGCCTTGTGTTGTTCTATGTTGCTATGGGGTGGGGGTGTCTGGTCTGATCTAAGTTGGTGCATGTCTAAGAAACATGCATATGAATACCAGGTCCAAAGGTTTCCCAGGAGAACACTGAATTGTCACGAGCTTGAGTAGTCAGTAAAGTCCCCGTCCTCACTTTAAACCCTATTAAAGCAGGTGAGGCCTTTACAGTATGACCCAGCTTGATAGTAAGAGAAAAGACTGTGGTTGACGCTTCAGCAAACTTGATTGTAAACTGAAGAAGAAATTTACAGACTCCCTGAAGGCGTCCTGCAGTCATTGAAAATAAGTGTCATATAATTTTGAAAAACCACAATATTATTGGCATTTTGTGTTTCGTGTTTGTTATGTTTCTCTTTCTCAGTTTGTTTGTAAAGGAGATTACATTAGTTTATAATAAGACTAACACCTTTCCATAGCCATGTATCTCTAAGATTATATCAGCTCCCTGCAGTTTAGTATTTTGTATCTGGTATCTGGTCATCAAAGCAGGTAACATGACTACACAACAAAGAGTCTTTTACTTTACTGTGTGCAGAAGATAGGTCAGATCAATACTCTAATCTACATCCCAAACAAACAAACAAATCCAAAAACTGTTCAATTTATAAACTGTGCTGTGACATCCAAACTGCAGTATCATGACATTTTCACTCAGGAAATAAGAAGGCGACTAATAGAGAATCCAACAGAGATGGATGGGCACTGGAAATGCTGAGCTCCTGTCTTCACGAGGAGACATCCTCCACTCTGTTCCAACGATGAAATCAAAGCGGAGAAGATAAATGAGGGAGAGAGTGCCATGGGAGACTCAGCCATTGATCCAGCAGAGGAACAAATCTGTCTTCCTCTCTGTCTGCAGGGATCCCAATAATTCAGTACAGATCACCTGCAGCTGACTGTCTGTTACTCTGCCGGGTTTCTATAAACTTGCTACCTTTTCATTTGTCCAAATCACTGCTTGTCTCTCTGCCATGTCTTTGAAACTTTGATAGCAATGAAAGGTGTTGTTGTTGTCGTGTGGACCTCATGTACTCCTGATTGGTTCATTATCAGACTCCTGAACTTGCTAATATCATAACCTATATTCACAAACTACCTGTGTTTTGCACTGTTCATACTGTTTGTGCCATTTTGTATTGTTGGCTTTTACACTCAGCCCCTTGTATTGTACTTAGTCCACTGTCTTCATGTAGCTCCATGGCCTGTGAGGAACATTCTCTCATCTCACTATGTATCATATATATGGTGGAAATTACCATAAAAACCTATTCCTTCGTTATTATTCTGTCACATTAACACCACTTTTTTATCATACCAAGATCCATTCGTGACTGTACCACTACATACGATACTTGTTGTACAATACTTGCCACCGTCGCCCTCAGGCTGCTCTGGAGGTTGCAGGCCAGTTTTTGTAAAGCGTCTTGACACAATTTGTATTGTTATTGGCGCTTTTTAAATAAAATTGAATTGAACTGAATTGTTCAGAACCTAAGGCTGGAATTAAAGTTCTTTAAAGAGTCACTCAAAAAATCTGAAGCTGAGTGCAATAATACAATGTTCCATACAGATTATTATTAAATAAGAAAAACATGCACAACACAGCAAAGTTTTACCATCTGTGTATAATGAAACATAAAGCCATAGGACATATTCAAATGACTAAATTACTTATGTGTTTTTACTTGCATGCTGCAGTCCACCTTCTCTGTGTTCCCAGGAATAAGATACAAACAAAATATGGACGCGACGCGACGAGTGCAAGCATGCCAAGACAAAAAAAAACTCATAATAAAACGCTAAAAATTGAGAATTAATTTGTGAGTCCATGCCTTATATGATTACATAGTATTTTCTAACCTGATTCTTCTGAAGGATGAATCCTATGTGCCTTTTAAAACAATTACAAATCTCCGTAAAGAGGACGAGGGAAGTTGTTTTCACCATATGCAATTGAAGGAGGCGTAATGGGCATGGAATGTGCCCTTTGCAGGTTCAATTTAAGGCGCATGTTATGTGGCACACAATGATTGGCACGGAAACAAAGAGAGCAACAGCCACTGATTTTCCCAAAGCCAAGAATTTGTGTCATGTTATCAGGAACACCATAAAGTATCCTGCATGAATGGCGCAGGGGATTCGACTATGTATTTAACTAGCTCTCCTCAAGTGTGTGCACACAACCAGTGTTTCTTTGGAGAAGTCAGAATTTTGATTTTTAGATTCACTTCCAAGCAAGTGCTCACAGGTGTTTGTCCTGTAAATCAGCTCTTCTGGTTTTCATCCTTGTTTGTAAGTGAAAGAAGTAAAGATGTGGCATGCAATAGGCTCTTTGAAACCACATCTGGTACATGAATAGAAGTAACATAAGTAGAATATCTTTTATAAGGGAACGTGGGAAGGAGTGGGGGAAGGAAAAGATTTAGAGTAATAGAGCAATATAGGTGATTTAGTTGATGAGATTAGATTCAACTTTATTGCCATTAGTGATGTTCAAGTACAAGGCAACAGAATCCAGTTAGCATCAGTAAGTGCAGAGTATGTACATATGATATACATATTGATGGGGATGGGCATCAATTTATTTTAAAGAACTGGTTCCAACTAGTTCAATTTATCGACATCATTAGCCTTCATGCTTATCAATTCTACTTATCAATACTTTTCGTGCCAAATCTTTACATCCCAGTCCACATGGCGGCGGAAATGCACCTAAAAGTTGCATTGCAAAGCCATAAAACAAAAGAGGGAGAAGAATCTTTACTCTAAGCGCGTCATTCACGTCACGTGACACTTACGTGACAACAATGAAGATGCAATGGCAGAGAGACTGCAGCGGTCCAAAGTGTGGCTTCACCTCACCAGAAGGGACTGTAACAGCGCACTGTGCAACTTGTGCAACATTGTAATTTGAAGAAAAGGCGGCAACACCACCAAAGAGTATTTCCAGTGTAGAACTTTGGTTAATTCAACTATGGTAGTTAAAAGAAAGTATATTACAGCAGGATATGTACAAACTATGGTTGACAATTATATGAGTGTCAGTAAAGTGTCAGTGGTGCAAACGTAGTAGGATTGAAGTTCAGGAGTGATTCAGAGCGAGGTAGAGTTCAACACCTTCCTGTTCTGGTGACACTAGCCATTTTTACACTCTGAACCGAAACCACTGCACAACAGCCTTGAGATGAGGTGACGTTGGATGACGAACGCAACTACCACGTACGCTCAGGAACTTTGATCTAAAAAGCTCCCTTAGTTCCCTTGATCTGCCCAGTTCGAGTTGTTTCCTTGAAGTGTCAGATAAGTGCAGATAATGACCATGGTCGTCGAATGCAAACTCCATTGTACCATGTTAAATACTATACAAATGTCTGTCTCACAGGTTTATGGATATGTTTCTTTCCTGTTATTTCCTTTCCATGTTAACTCTGTTGCATCTGCTTGGTAATGGTGCATTCTGGTTAGCTTGTTTTTTCGCCCTGTGGGTAAAGAAACCGTGGAAGTGGAATTTTCAAAGAACTCATGAATTGCTTCAAACTACAAGTATGAAAGTAATCTTATTGCCAGTATTGTATCTCTGGCAAATACTCCGCATTAAAACATGGACAAAAAGCTTTGGCCCTTGTTCATTTCTTTTGGAGTTGAGCTTTGGCCCTTTTCAGGAGATTCATCCATACAGAGAGAATCAACTTCCTTCCTCTCTCAAATCAAACCATTAGACCCTTATATTCATTCACTCTCTTTCTTTCTTCTCAACTCTCCCTGGCTCGCTTTCTGTCTCCGGATGCACAGTGTTAATATAAGGCGTTCATTTATCTCCCCCTGTCCTGCATCTGCGCTGACACACATCCACTGGTGCAACCAATAAAGCGATTGGTTCTGCTGCAGCCCGAGGACAACAGGCAGAGGTATATCTGCTTCTAACAGACAAACCGGACTCAGAGTACAGTCCCATTAATGCTGGAAGCTGACTCTGACAAATCACACTCAAATTAGGTTTTGAAGTGAGGCCTCCTTCATCCAGTCCATAAACTTCAAAGCCTACTGTAATCCATGGTAATGACAACCACAAAAGGTCAGGATGCTCTATACCACAAATTTTCAAAGTTCTTACTTCTTAGTAACCCTAACCCTAACCCCTATCCTAACCCTTCTTTGGTCCATTACCAGTTCAGAATCTGATTTATCTAAACTGTCTCCATCAACAATTATCTCTTAATGGATTACCTAATCTGAATTACAGTGCAATCTTGAGTAGGTGCAGTATTTTTTTTTTCATAACTGTAGACATGGAAACAGCTCTGATAAAGATATAATACAAAGGTATAATACAGCCAGACTGACAGTAGTGTCTTCACCTCAAACCACTAATAGGTTATTAAAAATTCTAGGAGACCTCTGTTCAGACCTTACATTAAGATGCGATCTAGGTTACTTGATCGCAAGTGACCAGCTTTAGGTATGTGTGTTCAGACTTGGCATTAACGTGCGTCTCTAAATACAGAGTTTTTTGAGTTGGATCATCAATAACGCGGCTTCACGTGGCTCCACTCTTGGACCATGCTGATCAGACGCTGGCCAGGACTCAAGATGGCGCCACTGATGTCCCCAGGAAAATAGCATTAGTTTGGCCAATGCAAGGAAATGGCGACACATTGTCCATATTTATACAGTCTATGTCCTCAGGTGCACACTTTACATGAAATACAAAACATATGACAATTATTATAAAAAAAAATATATATACAGTAAATGTTCAGTTTGATGGTATCAGCTGATTACCTAATGGTAAATCTTTAACAAAATGACTGAAAAACAGCCTGGCACTGGCAAATAACAAGAATAAAAGCCTTCTGTTGTATCTTGTTCATTTCTGTGTTGTCCATGAAATATAACTCGGTGAGGCTTTGAGGGGGCTTTAGGGCTTGATGTACTCTGAGCCCAGTGCAAACCCCAAACACTTCACAAATCTCCTAGGCTCCCGTATTTTCTCCACAGCTGGATGCCTTTTGACAAACACTTATTTGTAAAACACAAAGACAAGCTACTAAAAAATCCAGATGATATTAATGGTGTAGGTTGGTGCAAGACTATCTCTGACAGTTGTTCTGTGAGGTTTTTCTGCCAGTTCTGGGAAGCAAATGTCCTAAACTGCATCATGCAGTTTAGCAGTAACAACTAAAATTATGTTCTGTTTTTTTTTTTTTTTTTTTTTTTTTTTTTTGGGTTTGAAAATATCACAGTTTCATCTCTGTATCCTGAAAGATCTGAACATCCCACTTATCAAAACCACCTGCCTGAAAAAATGTTTTTTAACCGAGTACATAATATTCAGCATGCTTTGTTTTATAAAATATTTGTCAGATGAGGCCTCCATTTGATATTTTTATTTCAAGTGTTCTACATAAACATGTGATTTATATCCAGGCAGGGGACTGTAGCACATAGCATATTCCCAGTGGACTATTAATGGACCTCTTTCCAGTGTAATACTCAAGTAAAATGACTCGTAAAACTACGAACACTTAGCATGGGTTTAACTTTTTCTTTTTTGAGTCTTTAATTCTCAGCGTCCCAAAGTCTTGATTATCATTGCTGAATGTATTCACTGCAAATATGCTTTTAAAACGCTTCACATACATGCAAACTTACAGGAATTTCACTTTTTGACTGAAGTTTGTGAAATACTCCAATGGTTTGTCTTCATCATTGGTAAAGATGTTGACAAGAAGTATAGTCTGGCATAACCAGACTCAATTCTTAACAGAAGTCTGGTCCACGAACTCAGTTCCACGGTGAACATGTTTGACTACGTCACTACAATCTTCTGTCCATTACCACGTAAAGCTGGCCTAAATGATTTGTTTGGTCACTTTTCAACGCAGCAACCCCAGGCTGAGTTTCTGCCACTAGCAGGTGGACATTGGGTTACCTTCCAGGCTATACAAGGTACTATTACAAGACCTATCAATCTTGTTAGCGTCTCTCTTGAGAAAATGAAACATTAAAAAGACTTTGATAAGGCATGAACCACATTTTTTGTCCTGTTTAAACAAAAATTTCCACATTGAAGCAAGATAATGGGCTAATTACTGCCCCATCTGGAGCAGCACAGAGGTGACATTTATGCTTGACCCATTCTCTAACAAGAACTAATGTCCATAAACCTTCCCAGTGGTAAATGTTCCTCTAGCGCATTGTGATTTGAATTTCCAATCAAAGCAAATTAGCCGACCCATGTATTAAATCCACCCCACTAAAAACACAAACCCTGGACTTTGTCATTGGTCCGTTCGGCTGTGAATTCTCCTGGGCTGCTCCGTACACCTTTTCTTGACTTTCATGGTGGCAAATGTATTCGTTTTATAAAAATAGCTCTATTCCACTCTATTCCACAGTCCAGGCGACTGTAAAGGCTTACAGAAGTCTACATTTATATAATCAGCATGAAGGATACAGGTGTCAGCAGGAATGGAATATAGTACTCATAAATGCTGTTATTAGTTTAGAACATAGATATACAATTTATAAATTTCTATTTTCCTTTTTCTTGAAAATTTCAACAGTTTGTGCAGTGAATCAAACGTGGTCACAAACCAGTGGCAACACTTTAGGAACAACTAAAAAAAAAAAAAAAAAATCATGAAGAACAGTACAAGGTGTTGACCTGGCCTCCACATTCACTAGATCCCAAACTGATCAAGTATATGTGTGATGATCCACAGGGGCCTCTCCTCAGGACACCCAGGAGACACCTTCACAAGGCACATGTCTGTTCTCTGGTGAGGCACAACTTTGCCAACTTTTGGAGGCAAAAGGAAGACCTACACAATATTAGGAAGATGGTGCTTCCTTATTCTGACTCATGTATGTATGCGTTTCATATTTAGATGGAATCTGCATATGAAACAGTCTGCAGTTGTATTGTCATATTTTTCCTAATGTACACTGGTCTACTTGACAGTGATGGAGAGAAATGGTAGAAGACGTACTGGAAGACCAGTTTCTCTGTTAATTAAGAGTTTCTTTGTGGAGAAGAAAAGATCTGAAGTTGATTACTGACATTCCTGACAGACAATACAGTAGGTTTTGACTTGTAGTTGGACCTTTGGCAGAGAAAACAGCAGGAAAAACATCAGTCACTGCAGACAGTCTTTTTTCCCTTTGTCAAATCACCCACGCCATGTGGGGTAGAATACAGTCCAACACAAAACTCCCAGCCTCAGCTGAATAGTTAATGCATGATGGACAGAAGCTGCTAGTTGCTTCAGTGTCTGTCAGGTTTCAGTCATGCTGGGAAGGAGAGTCAAACAGAGAATCTGTTGGACTGTTTTCCTTTATCAGTCCCTCATTCTCTGCATGTAAGACAGTGGTTATACTGTAGTGAGCAATTTGGAGGGTTAGGAACTCTGTTGGGGCCATAGAAGATTCTGTCACCTTGTGGTCCCAAATCTCTTTCTCTAACCGCTAGTCCACAACCCCAGACAATGCACAGCCCTCATTCCCAGGACATCAAATACTGCCGTTATTACTGCGGTCATGCTAGAAATAAACACACAAGGTGCCCTTTGAAATTTGCACCGTGAAGACCCATTGTTAAAAATCCACCATGTTAGACACCACAAGATCAAAACCCTATGTTCTGAATAACTCTTGTCACTGTCACTTCTTTTTTTTAGTTAACAGGTTTCCCTTAGTACATGTGATAAACTAAGCCATTATATGTGAATCCATATGCCACATACCCCTTGGTCTCCTCAGTGAAAGTTCAGTGACTCATGTATCCACCTGATTCTACTTTGAAACCTTGCTGTTTCCCTTCTATGTACTTTATTCTCTCCATAGCATTTACTAATGGTATCGGAAATAAAGATGTTTTTCTTTCTATGGAGAGGAAGTAGTCTCAATTTAATGCTTTGTATATGACATGGGTACTCCACCATGTCCACAACTGCACTGGAACAATTTTAAAACCAATCTGCTGATAAATGTATCGCATTTCAAAATAAACGTAACCTAAATATTTATCCAAAATATGTAATATTTTCCTTTCAAACTGGAAAGTCAGAAAGTTTGATGTTTAAGAAACATGTAATGCCACATTCCAGCATGTCAGAATAAATATTTCTACTTTAATTCAAGGTTTAGATTTAGACTTAGACAGACTTTAATGATCCATGAGGGAAATTACTTTGTCACCATAGCTTTGTTGTACATAAAAGAAAACACTCATAAAACCAGAGGAAAGAAAGATTAAAATGAAGTAAAATAAAAAAAAAGCAGTGTAATCAAAAAAAAAAAAGTATAGAATTAGGATTATGAAAAGCAGACCATTTCTGAAAATAGGAAATAGGAGAGTGGGAAACATCAGCACTGAGTGAACATTTCAGAAGTCAGATTATTCTAAGAGGCTTTCACTGGACAGGATGTTCAAGGAGCAGCGCTTGGAGGATTGCAACTATAGACTGTACATAAATATGAGCGACGCATCCACACTGTCTTGAATTCACCAAACTGACACTAGTTTTCTGGGGATAAGGGGCGAGGCCATCTTGTGAATTTGCAGTCAGAGTCTGCCCGGTACGGTCCAAGAGTGGAGCCACGCAAAGCTTTGTTATTGTTGACCCCCCTACACTTTCGCCACTCTCACTCGCGTTTTCACTTAATTAATAGTGCGCTCTACTCTACCTCCACAAGTTTCAAAGACATGTTGTATTATACATTGTACTTATTTATTTTTTACAATCTCACAGTCCTATGGAACTGCTTTATGGAATGTTTGGCATGGCAACTGATCATCATGATGTCGCATCCATACCCTTACCCTACTGCCCTAGGGTAACCATGTTAAGAGGGGTTCTACAGTGGCTACACTTACGCAATTATGTAAATTATTAACCTTGTTTGGTCTTTTTATCTCACCAAAAAGTCAAATACACGTAGCTCGTAAAACCAGATTAGACACTTTATCTGTCTTTACTCAGCCTTCAGTGAACTAAATCTAAAAGAAGTATTCACATTTTCATTTCTGATCTTCACTATCAACAGCTTCGGAAATCAAAAACGCATGTGTATATATGTACAATTGAATGACAGGGTGTGTCAAAACTATATATATATATATATTAATAATTTTGATATATGAAACGCTTTTGACAGTGATCCATAGAGAAAATCGACAGTCATTTATACACCTGGTTTGGATTTTTGGACAATTTGTGGATGCTTTTAAGCATCTTTAGCTTAGATTTCTGACAGTTCATCACTGTTATGAAACTCCACACACAGATGTTACATGGAGCAACGCAACAATCTCAACCAATTTTACAGACAAAACAGGTCACAATGCTTTACATCTCAAACATAAAGTCAACATGTAATTAAAAGGCAACTCTTCTTAAATTGCATTACAACATACCAATGTACATGTGTTCAAGGAAGATGTTTATGGGCAGAACCCGAACTGCTAACTACAACATCATTACATGTTAAACACTGAGCAGTCATTACGTCAGGTTGTTGAGAGCAGCTTTGCTCAGGGTGAGTCGGGCCTTCATTGGAGCGATCCTCTCCTCTCGCTCCAGCTCGCTGACGTTGAACCATGGCTCAAATGGTGAAGTCATTAATAAAAACAAAGTAATCCTTTGCAACAATGAAATCTATACTCTTTGCCTGAGTACACATGCTGAGAACAGACAGCTCATGTGCTACATACTCTGCACTGCAGATGTGTATAGCCTGTATAAAAACAGGCTGCAACTGCACAGCATATTGGAAGATGGGATAGTGTAGGCAAATATTTCTCTGAAGCCTTTTCTGTGTATAACAGAAACCAAAGGTCTAGTGTTTTGGACAATGAAGTTCACCATCAAATTGTTGAGGTGCAGCCTCCTTCGCTCTGTTACTGCAGGGCGTTTGGTGAAGTTGTTACTTATAGCGTCATGGCACAGCAGTGAAGCTGACAAACTGACTAATCCCCCCTAAGGCATGCACTGGCTTGATTTTCAATTGTATTTTTATAGTTAGTATACTTTTGTTTATTCTTCACAGTCCAAGTCCAATATCTGAATATTCTTAAAAATGAAACATCGTGGCTTCTTACAACATTATAACAGTGGCATACCGTGGCCATAAAATTACAGTACAATCTTTTATCGCAATTCATCTTGGGACAATAAATTTGCAAACAATGGTAAGTGTTGCAACAGACCAAGTGACCAACTGAAATCTTGACTTACCTTCTTCTGCCGTTCATGTGAAAGTCCGATGTTGAAGGAATGGAAAACTGCGAAACTGGCTGTGGTCTGTGTCTTTGTTGGTTTTATCATGTGATGTGTATCACAAGATGGCATAGCTTGCCATTTCCAATAACAAATGTATATTCTACTCCATTCAGTTGACCATTTTTTCCTGCTTCATACACATCAACTCTGAGGACCTAAAATTCTCTTGCTGCCTATTGACAGGTGACCCATGATATGTAACTGACATGTAGTAGAAAAGAAGTAGCCCCGGAATGGAAATCCTGACATAAGGAACAAGTACCTTACATTTGCACTTAAGCACATTACTAGAGAATGCTTCCTTTCACCGCGTCCTGGATTAATTTCTACAATGGAAGATAACTGGATGAGATTCACAGCTGTTTGAAGCGAGCTTGCAATCTGGCACCCAGTTCCCCTTAATACATCCATAACTGTTGTTGAACCGTGGACGCAATTTAATAGTGACATGCCACACTCTTTTTTTTCATGTCTTTTTTTTATAATCACACCGAAGCATCACTTAGTTATGTAAAGTATCCCTGTATCCTCTCAGACAGAAGTTGTCTCATGAAGTACTCCTGAGCTTCCAGCCCTTAAAATGACACAGGCTCTGATTTTCCCCATCAGAGGGGGAGTCGAGTGTGAGGGATTACAATCAAGTGGGGACACTCAGAGAATGAATTTGCTTTCATTGGAATTCATTATGTGATATTCTCACAACATGCAAGGCTCGCTTATAATTTTGTAAGATTTTCTTACATAAAATTAATCTTCAGGAGATTCCCTCAAGTGAATTTAATGTGGCTGTAATTCCTAAATCAAGATTGAATAATATTAATAATAATGTTAATATTAATATATCAGTTTTATACCAGTTTTGTATAGCCACTTTATGTATATTCTATATTGTCATGCACTATGTTACGTTTCTCCTTAGTTTACTTTGTATATACAGGATATATTTTTTTATATTTTATATATTCTCAACATTAGCATTTTTTGTTTTTTGGAGATGGAGCTTATGACGTATACTGCAGCCAGGCAGCAGGGAGAGCTCTACTTGCTTTGGCTTCACTTTAGAGGAGCTGGTCCTTAGTCCATCTGTATTTACACTCTACGGTCTGGGCAAAATCCTGGTTCTTCTTTGTACAAACAACATCTACTGTCTGACTGGACTATCTTTTGAAAGGGATCCATCCCCTGCTGTTCTTGTTTAGATTTCATCAGTGATCAAATATCTAACACACTGAACCTTAGAAAACATACACGGGGTCCAAAAAGTCTCAAAAAGCCAATATAATTTTAAAATATTATTTTTGATCTACTTATATAATTGCTGAAAGCGACCTAATGGAAATCACATTTTGTCTGCCAACCACATCAACCACCTCCATGCACCAACTCTGACAGTCTATAAAAATGTAATAGTCACAATTATGACCATTTTCTCCTTCTTCTTTCTTCCACCTGTTCCCTTCAGGACTCACCACAGTGAATCATCTGCTTCCATCTTCCCCTATCCTCTGTACCCTCTTCTCTCACTACCTTCATGTCCTCCTTCACTACATCCATAAACCTCGTCTAGTCTTCCTCTTAACCTCACGTCTGACAGCTCTAACCTCAGCATCCTTTCAGGTGTATTCAAGTGTTCCAATCACTTCCATGAACACAGATGCGTAAAATCAAGCGCCTAGGCATGCAGGCTACTTTTGCAAACATTTGTGAAAGAATGGGTGGCTCTCAGGAGCTCAGTGAATTCCAGCATGGTGCTGTGATAGGATGTCACCTGTGCAACAGATCCAGTTGTGAAATTTTCTCGCTACTAAATATTCCACAGTCACTATCAGTGGTATTATAATGAAGTGGAAGTGACTGGGATCTAAAGCCACAAAGTGTCAGGCCACGTAAAATGACAGAGCAGTGTGAGCGGATACTGATGAGCATAGTGCACAGAGGACACCAACTTTCTGCAGAGTCAATGGCTACAGACCTCCAAACTTCATGTGACCTTCAGATTAGTTCTAGTGTGATCCTGCCCAGAAAAAAACTCAGCATCTTCATCTTCACTACCTCTTAGTTCTTCTTCTGCGCTCTTCGTCCATAGCAGTGCATTGCACAGAGCATTTCTAAATAACCACTACCACTTCAGATCTCAGTTCTCTGTTCTTCCTTCAAAGCACTCTTGATGTGTGTTTTTTGACCACAAACTAGGTCATGCTTTTATTCAGAACTTGAGACGGATTTGAACAATTGCTGATTAAGGGGGTATTAGTCCCAGGTAGGATGGTTAGACAGACAGACAGGCCGGCAGAGAGGCAGGCAGGAGGACAGACAGACAGACAGCCCTTTGAAAATGCACCGTAAAGCCAGGGTCTTACCGGCTCGAGGACAGCACCCTCACCCACAGTGGAATTCACTCTAAAGCAGAACATTGCAGACAACTTCAATGCATTTCAATCAGCTATCACTGTAGTGTGTGTGTGTGTGTGTGTGTGTGTGTTCATGCGTGTGTGTTCATGCATGTGAATGCAGGTGCTTGTAGGTGTGTGATAGGATAAAACTGGCTGTGGGTTGTGTCTAAACACACACCTCTGCACCTACAATGTGTGTTTTTGTGTCCCTCTTTTCCAGCGCCACACAATAGCACGTTGCGACCCTGACTTCACACAGCTCTCGGCTGCCACCTTAACTCTCTCCTTTGGTTGAAATAAACAGTTTGACTGCTGGTGCGCATGCGTGTGTGTGTGTGTGTGCTTTGTGTTTCTGAGCTGACATTTCTTCGCAGATAGTCACACTTCAGCTCCGAGGGCACTTGAGTTTAAAAAAAAAAATGAAAGAGTGCTGCAGTGTTGTTGAAGTCGTCAGACAGTTGTGACTAAGCGCTAAATGAATCCGGCAGACCAGTTCAAAGCGTATTTGTTGCATGTCCTATTTGAACTTGGAACCTTAAGGTTGTCTGCAACAACCTTGTCCATTTAAAAAAAAAAAAAAAAAACTCCAAACATTTATACAGTGTCTGTAATTATTAACTCTATATGCCTATAGGTCCCAAATATCCCATTAACAACATTCTGTTCAAAGACACCAAAGGACACCTTCAGAAGGCCCATGTCTATTCTTTGATGAGTCACAACTGTTTTGGAGGCACAAGGGAGACCTGCACAATATTAGGAAGGTGGTCATAATGTTATGCAGGAGCAGTGTGCGTCACATGTTTTTATACTGTTGCCACTGTATCCATCACAAATTCTGCACATGGCACTATCTTGCCTCTCTTTTATGTATTTCTTTTTGCCCCCATCTATCCTTTACCCCTTCTGATACATACCTTACACCCTCCAGATTCACGATGTACCCCCACAACTCAGCACACCCTTACACAGGCATATAACGGCCTAAGACCATTTAATTAATCTCGTGTCCATACTGTATGTACATCATACTCAATAAAAGCAAATTGTGCACTGCTTATTTCATAGCCTTCTAAGTTGTTGTTTTGCATAATACTACAACTAGAGCGATGAGGGTGCCACCAGTCTCCATTGCGATGATGCATGTTCTTGACCGATGGCGGAGGGCTGGTGCGCACATGACATGATTTACCTGTTAATTTGTGCTCCGGAAAGAGAATCCTCTCAGCTATATGCGTGGCAGCTGAACCTTGATTGTCCTCATGTGCAGCCTTCTTCAC
Source organism: Mugil cephalus (assembly GCF_022458985.1). Classification (NCBI taxonomy): domain Eukaryota; kingdom Metazoa; phylum Chordata; class Actinopteri; order Mugiliformes; family Mugilidae; genus Mugil; species Mugil cephalus. Next base: position 18,333,505 of record NC_061790.1, on the reverse strand, counting down.
AGTGTGAAGGTTACTTGCAGTATTAACCCTTTAGAAACCAAGTGCAAAAAACATCCCACTGTGAATTGCCCGCCTCCCATTTCACATCCACACAATACACAGGTCATGTTTAAAGATAGTATGATGAGGCTGTGTAGTACTTGGATTTGAAATTGAGAGAAAAACTGAGAACATTTTAGTGAGGCCGTTAGGAAGCAGAGGAGTGTGCACAATAATGCAATGTTGTAAAGCCTCATAGAGAGCATAATCAGTCAGAGTGTATTGCTACAGCGCAGAGATTTATGACGCGAGCGGTGTGCACAGATGGGCTTATTAAGGGGTTAATTGCTTTGTCACCTCACTCCACCGTGTTCTCCATTTTTAAATAACCTTTTTAGGGAAGAAATTAGCATGTCAGTGGAAAACAAATAATCACTTTTACACGACAGCAGATCATTCTATCGCCATTCTGCTTTTGGACAAATCTAAATGGAATTCAAAGACGTTCAAATAGATCAGCTAGAACTGAAGGTCAGCCTTTATGTTAGAGGAGATGTAAGCTGAGTAAGGGAAATATTGACAGTTTGAATCCTTGCACCGCCTTCCACAGACAGAAACACCTATACACTACTCTGTTTATCTCACTCTTTGTGTGTGTGTGTGTGTGTGTGTGTGTGTGTGTGTGTGTGTGTGTTTAAGTTGAGCTTTAAAGCCTAGCTGCAGGTGCTCTCGGTACATGAAATGTTAGGGATTTGAGAAAAAAGGGAAGCAGAGACAGAGTACAAGCAAGAGGAGTACATCAATCCAGGTCCCACGTGGGGAAATGGCTTCACTACTTTTACATACAGACTTCTCAGACACTCACCCCTATAGTGGAATGTAGTCTGCAATGTAGTCTCTGGGATTGATGCTGCTCTATTTACAAAAACCTTGACATCCGTAGATTATTACATCCAGCTTGATTGGCTGACTGTATTAATTCACAGACGTGGTTTCAAAATCTACTGTCTATTCCCCGCAAAGCCCCAGCTCTGTTCTCAAACGTCTCGTATTTGCTGCTTGACCCACATAATGAAACCTTGGCACTGATTGTGTCGGTTGCCGGAGGTAAACGCTGTTGGTCAGGTACTCCCTCCAAAAGCTTTTGCATTGGAGCGGCATCTTGGCCCGAGATAGAACACCATCGCTTTCATTAAGAAAAGCCTCTACACGCTTACAGCGAAATCATGTCACTCGTCTCTCTCCTCGGTGTCACTGACAACCCGCTGGTGTCGCTGCAAATCAGGGATATCAATGTCCTGAGAATAGGTGACCTGAAGAGTAATTACACGTAATAGAAAAGTAAGTAAGATAAGGAAATGAGAGCCAGGGAGAAATGTGTTTTTGATGATTACATGGGAATATTTTAAGAGCAAACGGGAAGATTGAGAGAAAAGTCAGACATGGAGGGGTGAGGGTGGGGGGCGGTGGGGGGGCTGAAATGCCAAGCATATGGGAAGATGCAATCTCCTGGAGCAATTCAATTTTGTCCTTGACTTAGCAGCATCACATGAAGGCTGCGGAGAGGCTACATTAACATATGCTCTACTTTAATGAGAGAAAGACAGATGGTGGGCCATCATTTGAGGTTTTAACTCATCTGTAGCTGTAACTGGATTCTGTGACTTTGCAGTGGGAAAAGGAATTCCGGTTGGAGAGGGAGGGAAGATACAGTATATGGAGATGTATGGAGACACTGTGAGGGATAAAAGGATGTGGGAAGGAAGGACTTCCAGAAAAGAACTCTGACGTAATTTTCAGGGATTTGAGAACATCATGTATCTAGTTTGTATTGGTTTATCATTTAAATGTTTCATGTTTCACTTACACCAATCAGCCACAACATTAAAACCGCTGACAGGAGAAGGAAATAAAATTGACCATCTTGTGTCAATTTAGTGTTCTGATGGGAAACTATTGGACCTGGCATTCATGTGGATGTTACTTAGACATGTACCACCCACCTAGACCAGAGCAGGCACCCATAGCAGTGACACTCCTTAATGGCAGTAGCCATCTCCAGCACACACACAAAAACACCAGAAGGTGTTGACCTGGCCTCCAAATCCACTAGATTCCAAACTGAACAAGTATCTGTGGGGTGAACCACAGAGGCCCCTCCCCTTCACCCATAGGACCCAAAGACCCCGACTAACAACATCCTGTCACCAGACACCACAGGACACCCTCAGGAGGTCCATTCTCTGATGAGTTGCAACTGGTTCAAAGACAAAGTGGAGATCAACAGCTATATCCTATGATGAATTATATCATAGGTGATTATGAGGATAATACAGGGTTAATTTGAGTTTGATGGTTAACTATATTTATTGAAACCTGGGGCAACAGACCAGGGAATAAAGATATGGAGAATAAGACAAGAAGGGTGGAGTTGAAAGGTAGTGCAACAGAGCGATCTGGAAAGATAATGTACATGAATTCTGCTCTCACTCCCCTGCAGCCAACTGTGAAAAAAAAGTTACCACTGACCCATGATCATACCATTTTTTAAAATCTTAGCACCTCAAATAGAACAAGAAAGTAAAGGACAATGTTGAGTCAATGCACTGTTCAATCTGTTGCCAAACCAGCCATCTGCAAGTTAAAGCCAGAGCTTTTAGCATGTATAGGAGTGCCAACTCATATTACAAAGGGATTCTCAAAGTGCCCTTTTCAGGACAACTCTATATTAGTCTTTAGACCGGAGTGGATGCCTATATGAATCAAAGTGGCCAAGCCTCAGCTGAAGGTCAGCCATACAGCAGCTTGATCAGACACAAGGTCCGCACACCACAGAGCCTTATCATTATTCACTGCCGAGCCACCGGGTGAGCAGGGATGCTAAAACCCCAACATTTATTATGGCTGCCCTTGACGCTCTACAGGACTGCTATAAAGTCATGGGCATTATAAAAATGGCATGCAGGAACAATAGGCATCCGCAACTTTCCTGCTCATACACCTTTAGACTGAGGTGACACTTTTATGCATAGGAGCACTTAATAAATGAAGAAGAGGCAGTTTTATTTCAAGGACACATGGGCAGCAGACAGAATCAAACTTTCAGCCTTCCAGATTCTGCCTCACAATTGGGTTATCATAGGCAGTTCACGCTTCTGTGTTAAATTGATGAAGAAGCTATGGTGACAGCGCAAACACCTATGCAGACCCTAACACGTACCCCAGAAATGTAACTATGCACCAGAACGTAGCAGACTGCAAGAGCTGTGATTGGTCGGGTCTGGTAGCAGCGTGTTTCCACTTTAGTATTACCAGCTGCTTCTCCATGTCCGCAACTTTCGAACTGCCTGTTTTGAATCACTAAAGATGGGACACTTAGAGGAATGGCTTACTGAGGAGGTGCAGGCTGTGTGCAGAAGTTACGCCATCTATGTCCCGTAGTACTCTAAAAGCTTTTGCATGAGCAAGTAAGCAAATAGGCACAAGCTAAAGCCACTTACTGCATGTAATGAGCAACGAGTCCAATATCTTTTAAGAAAAAAAGTTTAATAAAAAAATGTATCAAGCTTCATCTGAGCAGCATAAATTAAAGCTTTGACTGGAATTAGTTTCATAGCAATGGAACTACTGCAGCATTGTTTCCTCTTTACTAAAGAAAATACCAATGAAATTAATTTCTAACTATTCGGTAACAGTAACCTCTGTGATGCTATCAGCTGTGACATTTAAATTGCCCTGCTACGGCGTTCTCTCTCTTTAGCGTAGAGATATATTTTCTTCAACTGCATCACACCATAAACGCCCAATAAAAAAAAAAAAAAAAAGAAAAAAAAAAGGTTTAACACAGCACGCACACAGCACTTTTAGCAACCAGGAAAATAAGGCTTGCGTAATATAATCTCTGGTTCTGGATGCTTCACCAGGTTTAGGAAAAGAGCCCCGGGGATGTCATTACACTTCATGTAGCTTGAGCTTGGAGAGAAATCTTTAATAGGGGGCCTGAGGTGTGATAGATGCTGATGTTGACAAGGTGTAACAAAAAAAGAGGCTATGAAACTGTAATGTGGAAATGTAGGATGCCACACGCTTGTAGCCCTTGTTGCCCTATACGACGCTCTAATCCTGTGTCATATCTCAGTGACTGTAGTTACCAGTTTCCCACTTTTAAATAACACAACAGCAACAAATAATAATGACAAAATTGATAGCACACCTGATTCTGATATAAAGCAGCTAAATAAGCAAGTAACAAGGTAGTTTTACATTCTATTCATTGATTAATGCAATGCCTCTGTTGCATGAATTTTGACCAATTTTTGCAAGATAAAATGGAGTAGAGGCAGAATAGATTGATTGGCAGGTGAGGAAGGAGTCATTTCTACAGTTACTGCAATGCATAGTAAGATTCAAGTTGTGTTTATCCACAGTATGGTAATAAAAACTTACAGAGGTGTGTAATACTGTTTCGCACAATCCCATTGTGCTACATACACCAATTAGGCATAACATAAAAAATCCTAACATAAATCCCAACATAATGTCAGTTCAGTGTTCAACTGGGAAATGTTTGGACCTGACATTCATGTGGATGTTACTCAGACATACAGCACCCACCTAGACCAGACCAGACACCCCCCACTCCATAGCAATGACACTCCTTGATTGCAGCAATCATTCCCAGTATGATGCAGCCTAACACAGACACACACAAAGGTTAAGGAACAACTCAAAATACTGTCTCCAAATTCACTAGAAACCAAACTAATGTGCGGGATGATCTACACAGACCCCTCCCTCAATCCATAAGATCCAAAAACCCACACTAACAACATTCTGTTTCCAGACACCACAGGACACCCTCAGAAGACTCATGTCCATTCTCTGATGAGTCACAACTGTTTTGGATACACAATATTAGGTAAGTAGTCATGATGTTATGCCTGATGTGTATATATAACACACACACACACAAACAATCACTATTAATAACTGCAACTACTGCTGCACTGCTCCACTACAACATATCACGACACAAAATACGAAAAGGTTACCTCAACGGTAGATATGTAGAATACCCTAGGAGGGCATCCACTACTCATTATATTCTGTGCTCACAAAACTAGGGCACAGATGATAACAGTTCCAAGCACATCTGTACCCACTGAAAGCTAAGCGTGACTCCTGAGGGCTCCATAAAGTTAACAACGGAGACAGGACGCTTTCTCTCCTGGCTTTTTCACAGGCTTATAGCACAACAACACGTTTGCAGGTTTGAAGAGTAATATTTAGTGAGTCTCACTCGCCGAGCAGGACTGCTTTTTGCTTGATAAATGCAGTTGTCACTAGTAAAATGATGTTGCTAGCAAAGCTATTGATTTTTGCTTCTGCAGTCTTGGTCCCACAAGTCCCCGTGCTCTAAAATCAGGGCAGCGGAACAAAAACCCACAGAAGCCCAGACGTCACAGTCCCAAAGGGAAACATGCACAATAATAAAGGGTAGCAAACAAACCAAAAAGCAACACTTCCACAAGGCACAAGGTCATCGTAGAAATACAGTGGAGAAGAACATGATCACACTGGAAGGATTTTAATTTCTCGTAGCTGGTAAACGGCTTCTGCATTCCGCATTCTACTCAGCCACGTTGTGACAAGGCATTTTCCATGTCCCACTTTTGGTAATGTAGGAGCTCCTGTAATGAGCAGAAAAGGAGACCCCAAGGTGAGCACAGGAAAGCCCATGTATCATAGCTCAGCCGTTATCTTCACACCCATTCATGAGCCATCAGGCCCCAGTAAAAATAAATTGCTGCACTTCACAGTTCAGTGGAGGGAAGCGGGCATTTTGTGTAAAGAAAAAGAAAACCCCCGTTGCTGGTGACTCAAACCTATGCTGCATACCCCAGTAGGTAATCAAATACACGCACGGGTATATTTTCACAAAAATAGCACAAGCCTGAAAGTATGCGCAAACTGCATGGTGTTTTAACAATCTAATAAGCACCACCTGATAAACTGCACCCTGTAACTGTTGAGGAATGCAGGAGGTGACAGGTGTTCAGTCAACTTTACTTGAAGAATCTGATAACTGAGCTAAGTTTCAGATGGAGCAGGTTCAATCCCATGAATAGCACTCAAACTCAAACAACTGTAGGCTTCTGCTTTTGCTGGTGGCTGAATCAGTCAAATATGAGTTTAGAAGGCTACTTTAAATTAAATCCCATTGATGATATTGATACATTTAGGCTGACTCCACAAAGCTGTGCAGCTGCAGCGTTTCACTGAGGAGCAGTCTGGCGTAAGTATAGAAATAAAAAAATTAAAAATTGCCTCAATAAAAAATTTAACTGCCATTTGAAGAGCACCAGCGCATGAATAGCAAATGTCAATACAGAAAAGCAAAATTTGTGCCTTGGTAAACCAAATCTAACGTATAAATCAAGAATCCTTCATTTCTTGAAGTGGTCAGCATCGGTGGATTTATCACCCAATCCTACCAATCAATGACATGGGGAAAAAGGCTTCCAGAGCATCACCCTGCAGTGTTCACAGTCTTATATTGTGTGGACTGCATACAGTGTGAAGTTCAGTTCAATCCAAACACAAGACTGACTGGAGTTATGATGTATGGTGCATATCAACAGTTGCTGGGGCAGCTGCTTTACCATCCAGTGCTGTGTAATACCTTGTTATGGCCTCTGCCCTTTCTGTCCTGCAAGTTTCCAGGTGAAACAGATTTACCTCTGGAGAGTGGTCGCCACAGCTCTTGAATGATCAATTGGTTGGGCAAAGCATTTAAATGTCACGGCATTGTCACTCTGGGGCATGGCACTGGAAGCTCTCCTGAAAGAGCCAGAAGAGTACTGGCCAGCTGCAATCTATGCTTATTGTTGTTTTGGATTACTTCCTTTAGAAAGTAAAGTAAGTCTGCATAAAAATTGTTAATTAAGACCTTAGTTTTCTTTGCCTAAGATGAACTCTGCATTTATATACCTTTTTGGTCACTCTGGCTAGGTCTTGTTGTAGTGGACCCCTTCATGGTTTACATCACAGTGACATCACAATGTTAAGTCGAGGCAAATCAGAGGGAAGCTTGAGACTATCACTGTCACTTTCAACCATAAAAATGCTATCTTGCTGCAAAAACGCTAAGTTTTATCACATACCAGCCACGGCCAGTCATAGACAACTCTGGTTTGGCTTTGGCAATTAAAAGAAAGGATTGGAGTGAGACAATCAACAACAATGTGCACACTTCATTCCAGATATGATTAATATATAATGCATAGACTACTTGGCACAGGCTTAGGCTAAATTGTGACTGAAATTAGTTAAGTTAATCCTTATTTAGAGGATTCTTGTTACATGTTAATGCTAATGCTAACTGCTAATGACAAAAGTCATCATTCAAATTTGTCTATTGCAAATCTTGCACATGTCCATTCAAGACATTGTCATAGGCGTTTTACATTTGTATGCCTTCAACTTTTGTTGTGTGTAGAGGCTGGGTTTCCCAATTAGACCCTTGTAAAAGTCTGGCAAATGCACTGTGGGCAGTCCTGTCAAATCGAATCAAAGAATTGACAAATTATGTTATGTTAATCATTATTTAGTGTATTCTTGTTATATGTTAATATTAATGCTAGCATTAGCATTAACATATAACGAGCTAGTGCAATGTTACTTGCGTGTTTCAGGGGTGTCCAAGCAGAAGTTGGCATTTACTACTTTACCTTCCAAAGTGGGTCTACTTCTTGTAATATCTTTGTTAGAGAGGCTTCACTTGATAAAGACAGACCAGACTTCATCCCTTCATTTGGTCAAATCGTCCATTCAGTGTAAGAGTGTAGAGGTCAGTGAATCTTGTCCCATCACTCAAAGTCAACTTTTTAAAAAAATATTCACGGTCTCGGAGAGTGAGTGTATAAGTATATTCTCTAAAATATGTGTTTTCCTCATCTGTTTGTGCCAAACAGTCCATCAGCTAACCGGCATTTACAGGCCATAGTGTTTGGCATCCAGTTAAGCCCCGCCCCTCAAAAAATGTCACATCGTTTACAAACCGTGATGGGGACTGTGTTTTTGGTTAAGGAGAGATAGGATTTTCTTTTGAAATTTCATTTTTAACAAGGACTTGGTCTAAATGTTTAGTTTTGTTTTGTTTTACTGATTTCTTTTGTTTAATCAAGACCCCTTGTGTAGCCTTAGTGCTGTGCCTTCTGTTGCCTTAATCATTCCGCATCCCTACCAGAGCTGGGTGGAAGCATACCTGCTGCTTATAGTCCATGTCTTCAACAGAAAGAGGGGCTTACCAGCATTAGGTACTGAAAATAGGACTTGGCATTGGACGCAAACATTTGATATGACAAAGCAAAATTTAAAACTCTTTTATTTCTAGGGCTCATCCAGGATTTGAACCTGGGACCTCTTGCCCCAAAGCGAGAATCAGGAGGATTCACCTTAAGTCCGTCCTCTAGACACTAACTCAAGTTGATAATAAAAAACAAGTCACATCATAAAAATAGTCACTAAAGGAGGACAAAGTTGTTGTAAAAGTCTGAGGATTGAAATACACAATAAAGTGTACCATAAAGTGAGAGTGCAAGATGATAGCTTTTTATTGCCTGTTTTCACTGACTGATTGGTTGATGGATGATACTCACTCGAGTGCCAATAGATATTTTTTCCAGTGCAATGCCTCAATTCCAATATTAGCTTTTTGTTTGTTTTCAAAGCCACTTCCTGTTTTCAGTGTCAACACCTACTGTTTTGCCCTTCCCCTCAAAACATAGAACCCAAAGACGCCACTTACAACATTGTGTTACCAGACATAAAGATAAGCCATAAAGAAGGCCCCCATCTTCCCCAAGTCCCAAGCAGCCACAAGGAAAAAATATACCAAATGTGAACAAAGGAAGGGGTTTATTTGGCAAATTAAATAAATACATAAACCATAAATCAACTTCAGAGTGAACCAAGGCCAAAATAACAAACAAAAGGATTCTAACTGGAAAAGAACCCATAAAAGACGAATTCTTCCTAACCCCCCTGTCAAAAAACAGGACAAAAAGGGAAGAACAAAAATGGCGGTTCACTCCTACTGATCTTGGAACACAAAGCAAATCCAAAAGTCAAAAGTAACAAACGTTCAGGGTGGTGGCCGGTTGGGAGGTGAGGAGGATGAGGAGCTCCCCGATGGTTGCCATCTTGGATTTTTAAATAGCTCTCTCTCTGATAGTTATCCAACTGGCAATGGACTTGGAAACTCCCAGCCAATATCACGTCAGCTGCGGCCCACACCAATCTACATAAAAAAATGGGAAGAAAAAGAAGCACACACTCCTGCCAGACAAATTATACGACTTCAGTCATAACAATTAATAAAACTAGATGCTAATCTAAATGCTAAAACATTTTAAAGCTAAAGATATGCCACTAGAATGGTTGCTGCAGTGAGAGTGAGGGAAACGTCTGTTGATCACGCTGCCATTTTGTCCGCGTTACCCACCACGACAAAGCTTTTATCTCCATTACAGCCCCACTGAACGCTTCTCAGCAGCCATCAGTGAAATGACGTGGAGGGGGAATACCTCGTCCTCCCATTCAAAGGTCCGCGGGAGTCCTGAGTCCTGTTCCCTTTTCCCATTCTCTCTGTGGGTCGTGACAGACTGTTGTTGGACCATTACCCAAATCCATCTCGTCAACGTGGCACGTCGGGCCTCACTGACAGCGGGTGCTTGCGTCTGAGAGCAGCATGTTTTTAAAGCCTTCACCACAGGGCAGAAGGGCTTATGCACACCGCCAGAAAGAGAGAGAAAGAGAGGCAGTGTGTTCACATGGCCGAGGAAGAGGATGCCACGGATGCCTGAGACAAATGCTGCCTTCAGTGCCAAGTTAATTTCATAAACCACGCTTTCATAATTCCTTTTCGATTTTTGTTATTTACACACTAAGATCTAAAACCGTGCGCAGCATCAAGTCCTAGTGTCCTCAAAGCACCACAGCCTATATTTAGAGAGACCGAATCTGCCGAGAGAACAAACAGATGCTGCTAAAGTGGCGCCAATGTCACCACAAGAGCAAAGAGCTAGTTTTGTTTGCTTGTACAAACTATTCTCATTAAGTCGCACAGAGAAGACAACAAATGGATGAGAGGCTGAGGCAGGGAGAGAAAATATCGTATAATTGAGCAAGCAACTTAAATTGCCATTTGTTTTATGAAAAGGAATCACAAGGAGTTGACAGCGCAATCAAAGCACAGTGCCATCCATGGAGAATGCGGCTATTATTCTGTGCACTGAACCGAGCTAAATTGGATATTTCAGTAGCGCAGTTTCAGAGGCAGGCAAAAGACGAATGCAGTACATCTTAAAAGTACATGCTATTAGAATAAAAACTCCACCACCCTCTCAGCTTATGAGATACGATGAGAGGCTTTGTTTTGTTTTGTTTTGTTTTTTATTGAGTAGAGACTAGCTGTGTGGACTTACACATGCTCGCTCCAAATCAGTTTTGTGCTCTACTCTGCAAAATGGAAAAAAAAAGGAAACAAAAGGTATGGCTGCTTTTGTTTGACTGCACAGATTGTCTCCTGTAATATCTTTCAGTTAATGGTGTAACGCTTGGCTAGACACACGAAGACCATAACTTCTGTTCATCTTCATTTATTTTGTTTTTTTTTTGCAGTAATTACTTTTTTTGTGTGTGTTTACACAACCGCTTATATGTGAAAGTGGAACTTGATGAACCCACAGACACTTAAAGAGTTTGTTTGAGCTCAGTTTTCTCTTTCTATCAAAAACATTGCAATTTAAAGGTGTACTTACTGTCTTGGTTGATACCATCCAAATGAGTATGAGTGTAGGATCTGTATGCCATTTTTGAATTTGGTGTGTTGCTGTGTACTGGAGACTATAAAAAAGATGCTCCTCAAAAGTAAAGCCAAAGCAAGTAGAGCCCCCCCTGGTGTCTGGCTGCAGTATAGGTCATAAGGTCCACCCCCTCCATGTTACTGGATGGGACTTGGGTCAAACTAAAACACTAAAGTACATGTCAGTTTTTTTTGTTTGTTTGTTTGTTGTTGTTTTTTTCCAATAATGGTTTCAGTAATTGTACATGGTTAATATAATGCTGATGTATATTAAAGTGTCCATTTTTATGTTAAGTATGATTTAGTTAGTTATTTGATGCTACAGAAACAGGACGTGACATCATGATCACTACAAGTTGTCATGCAAACTGTTCCACGAAACGGTCCTGTAGGACAGTGAATAGATACATACATAAATAAATACATAAATAAGTACAGTGTACAATCCAAAATTTGTTTGTAATTGGTGGGGGTAGAACAGAACGAAGTATTAATTAAACAAGTGGATCCAGTGGAAGTGTGGGCAGGTCATCAACTGACTGCACCCTCAGACCGTAATACGCAGACTCTGGCCAATGCAAGGAAGTTGGGATGCCTTGTCCATATTTATTTACAGTCTGTGGTTATGACACAGAGAAGGGCTTCCCACTTCTGTTCTTGCGCTAACCCCTGGTGTCATTTACGTCAAACACATTTAGTGATGCTGCATTTGTAACCTTGTAGTTTGTCATAACATTAAGCTTTTCAGTGACTAGTTTCCTTGTATTTCCTGTTTTACTTTGTAATTGTCTCTCTTTGCATTTCAGTAGCTTTTGCTTCCATCTTTGCCTGTGTCTTTCCCTGCTTGGAATTCCCTGCTCATCACTACCAAGACCTTTCGTTATCTTTTTTTTTTTTTTGCCTCTACGTGTCTCCTCCTCCCCTTCCCTCTCTCTGTACATCCATGTAATTCATTTAAACAATGGAACTGATTTAAATCCAACCCATAGTTGCAACTCTGGTCTGATGTTTAACATTCCCAACAAGGCCTTGGTAATGCACACCTATATTCACTATGACATGTCAAATTTCTAGGATGAGGAGTTTGGCTGTCATCGCTGCCACATATCACTCACACTACAGGGCCACAGAGCTTTGGAGCCTAAATGGATGCTTCCCAACGGTACCCACTGACATTCATTGTAAGCATGTGACCTAAAGGTTAAGGAGCGTGAAAGGGGCAGACCCAGAGAGGAGGTGAAAAAGTGAAGGGCAGCTGTTCAAGCATGGCCCCCTCTTGATCCGCTGGCAGGTCCGGAGTATAAATATAAACCTTTCGTTGACAAGATGGAGTAGATAACTGCCCAGGGGAAAGGATGGGGCCACAGCTGAGGAGTAATGGCAAGGCCACATGAAGGAGAAATGTCATTCATACGCCTGCACTGTAATATGCTCTGCATTAAGTGATGCCTCTGTGCAGCTATCCCTCATCACTATTGATTTAGCCATTTAGAAAATCCTGCTCCCAGCTGGCACTATGTGTCACCTGTAAGATTGGGATATATTGTAAGCATCTGGGGACTTTTGGGTCCTTTCTTTGCATTGCTATATTATGGTTCGATTGAGATCTTCCCTATACTGTTTGTGCCTCTCCCCACGTTTAGTTCAGCAGGAAGGACAGGAAGGGAGTTGCAGTATGCCGTTGGCAGTCCCACATTTTACGCTTAGCAGGGTGCATAGATGGGTGGACCTTTCTGAATGTCCTGTTACAGGAGACGGAACATGGCCAAGGGTGCAGTAACCAGGCTTTGGCAATAGATCGCTAGCCAGCAAAGCCCGTATGAGATAGAGCAATGATAAATATTGAAACTTTTGACTTTACAGAGTTGGTGTAGGCTTTGTTCTGCATTGCTTGGTTTGCAGTAATGGACGTGGTGTAGTAACAGATCCTATGCACGCTGCCTGTGCAGCTATTACTTACAGCGAAGAAGTCACATTCTCTTCAAAAAAGAAGTGAGATATTTTAAAACTTGTAGATTCAAACAAACAAACAAAAAAAAGATAATTTACACATAGCCCTATATTTACCTAAATCCCATAAAATTAGAATCACAGGTTCCAGATCAAGTGCCTAAAATTAGGGCCTCCTTAGAAAGTAAGGTGGTACCTGTCTTACTAACAGTAAACCTCTGACAAGTAGAGGTGTGTGGCATCATAATGCCAAATTCTCATATCACACAGTTTTGTCTGTGCATTTGCATATATTGTTTCAAACTGAACAAGGCAAGTTGCACTCACTGGATCCCTCCTCTTCCACTGTGCAGCCAAGGTGGCAAATACTCATGGTGTAGAAGTGGCAGTGTCGACACATTTATTCTCTGCTGTAAACTGTGCTAAATTATTGTGTGAGGAATCTGGGGGATCCTTTGCATGTTTCCACTAGGTTAAATTTATTGTTAGCTAATTTGGTAAGCCAAAGCAAATTACTAACAAGACGGGAAAATGTTCTTCACATGTACTTAGTTAGACAAAAATGTACTTAGTTAGATCAACCTCAGTGTATTCAAGTCACAGCAGGTATTTAGGCCACCTTACCCCGTACACCAATCAGCCACAACATTAAAACCACTGACAGGAATAGTAAATATCATTGACCATTTTGTGACAATTCAGTGTTCTGCTGGGAAACGTTCAGACCTGGTATTCATGTGGATGTTACTCAGACATGTAGCACCCACCTAGACCAGACCAGACACCCCCACCCCATAGAAATGACACTCCAGAGGACACCCATTCCCCGATGAGTCACAACTGTTTCGGAGGCACATGGGAAACCTACATAATATTAGGAAGGTGGTCGTAATTTTATGCCTGATCGGTGTACAATCAGCATTGGGTAACCGAACCAGTGGGTGACCCTGACATACGAAACCATGTTGGTGTCACCATGACAAAAATAAAAGAGAGCGTTAACATGATAATTCAATATGTAATCAGAAGTAATGACTTGACAGTGATAAAAACAACAACCGAGACTCCAGCGTGGATCATACACTTGACTTTGAACCTCTTGTGCAGCTGTCAAACTGCTTTCATCTTGGGATTTATGTGTGTTGGTACATCACATGTGACACCTGAGCACATTTCCAGATGTACTAATTGGATGAAAATGTTCGAAGGCAGATATTAGGGGTAATAAATGATTAAATGATTCATTAGGCTCTGTCATGGCTGAAGTATGTGATCTGCTCTTTTATCTAGATGACAAAAGAGTGAGACAGCAGAGCAAGGTTTTGTTTCAACGTGACTGCTTCAGCATCGTATGCATGTCTCAAAAAATTGCAAGCAAATTAGATATTTGCCGTCATGAAAGCGGATCTCTTCCTCTTATCTCTCTCATTATCACCTCTGTCCTCAGTGAAGCAATTAACAGCTAGCTTCCCAGGTAACGGTAGTCACGGCTAATTTGAGCTTCATTTGAGATTCTGCTTCAGTGCAAAAAGTCGGAGTGCCGGGGCTGCATTATTTAAATGTGCCCTCTCCACACAGATGTCGGGATGCAGGTGAGCACACGTGTACACAATCTAATAATTTGATCCAGAATTACTAGGTCCTCTTGGAGGAAAAGGCTGTTCAGTCAACAACAATAAACAAATTGCACCAATCAATGGTTAGTTAAAAAAAACAACAACAACAAAATACACTTTATTTCTGCTTGTCTGTGAAGGTTCTCAGTCATCCAGGCTATGGTAATCCAAAAAGTGTTGAATAAGGTCAACTGGACTTACTTAGAAGTTACTTACTCCGTTTAGAGCTCTATTCATAGGGTAAGTAGTCTAAGCACACAGTTCCCCCCATTCAAGTAACAGGTAAGTACCAGCCATTATGGAAATAGTGACCCCAGTTTCTGGTCAAGAAAGTTTCTGGTGGGTGTACCCACAGAGGTTTTAAACCTCAATTTCCCACTAGTTTATCAGAAGCTACTCGGATGACTGGTGAAACGTGTTCAAGAAATTCTACAAGTCCAGTTGACCTTATTCAATGCCTTTTGGATTTATTGCTGCTTGTTCTGATGCTGCAATCTACTGGGCTGTCATTATTTGTAAAATTACGGATAAAGTATCTACCACTAATTAAAGAACAAATTACAATCTGGGCTGCTGAAGATTTGCCTTTTGTTTCAAATTTGAAATCCAAATGGGAGATGAGTCAAAGAGGAGTGATTTAGTGACTAGGACTGACACATCTTGAAATAGTCTGGTAAAAAAAAAAAAAAAACAACAGAACAATGAATCTCCATTATTTAAAGATTTCTACAATATTATGTGGTTAATGATCATATCTAACCATCAAATTCTACAATTACAAAGAGAATCGTTTGCTGTTCCCACATGTTTATCAGGTTGCTCTGCACCTCAGTGAAGACAACAAATGATATAATAAAAATGAAACATGGCGAAGCAAAGAGGAAACAACTGTCCAATTCACAGTCTGAGGTGACGGGAAAGATATACAGTAAAGACTATTCCACAAGTTTTGTCAGAGATACAAAGCATGATAACATCCTATTCATCTGTTCCAGTACAAGCAGATGTACCAAATAATTCATTTAGCAACACACTGCATATTACAGCAATGACACTCCTTGATGGCAGCAGCCATCCCCAGCAGGATGCAGCCTGACACAGACACACACAAAAACGATTTAGGAACAACTAAACAACTCCCTCCCCTTCAGTTCCACAATAAATAACAATAAAACAATAAACAGAATATTTCCTATTACTCCTTGTCATCCTTTTAACGTCCAGTCAGATGCTACAGTATTGTATTGTAACGTTACTTCTCAGTAAATCTTTTAGCATTAGCAACTTTTATTCAGCTACATTTATCATGACTGAAATGACCTGACACTAACTTAAGCTATCTGAAACGGAGGCTAATTCACTTTTCCAAATCCGTACTAGTTAGTATGGATCATTGTCGAGTCCTGATATGATATGATGTGATGCATTTCACTGTGTTTTTGCCACTCAGGGGGGCATGGTCCCTGGGGTGGCAGTGACGTTAATGAATACCCTCTATATTATGAAGGTGGTCATAATGATACGCCTGATCAGCGCACATTTAGTTATATATGCTGTGTTGTACAGTGAATCTTTCTAACATGTTCACCCATCTTAGTATAAATCCACCTAGTAGCTACTTTTTGGGGGGCTGTTGGGGTAATATTTGCTAATGCAAGTCATGGATTCAATACTCTTTACAACATTTTTTGATTTTGATACATACAGATTAATTAATTTCCCCCTGGGGATTAATAAGGCATTTCTGATTCTGAATTACTCTGCTTAAGGAAAAAGATTGCTTTAAGAATTTAAAACTGAATTGATACTTTGTTTCTCACCTACAATTAAAAGCAACATCTAGAATAACAAACAAAAAATAAAAAGCATAAGAAAAGCCAGGGACCAGCAACAGCGTCAGAGGCATCCCTTGTCAAATTACAAAATAACAACAGCTGGGGAAAAAAAACAGAACACCTATTTACATGCAAGCCTGCTTCCAAGGCATTAAGCAACGCTAATTAAATCAATCACCACCAATCCTGTTGATTGAATCAATGGCTGAGCTGTGAGAAAAGAATAATTAGATCAGTTTCTTGGGTAACATTAATATCCCTTAGAGGCCCTGTCAACAGCCACGATGCCTTGCCTGTCCTTATTGTTTTTTAACTTATTTTTATTTTTTTAAATTTAATTCATGAATATGGCAGGAAATAAAGAATCAAAGGCTAAAAGTAGAAATACAGGAATACGTGAGGCTGTGGGGCTACATACAGCTACATTTGCTGTATAAATTAAAGACATTGTTTTTTACATAAACAGCACCTGTGAGCAGTAGTACAATTTCTAGACTGAATGTAAAATAGATAAGACTAGGTGGATCTAACATTTTAAAACTGATTGTATTGTAAATATCAGTTCAAATAATTTCATGAATTGCATTTCACACATAATACATAAAATGAAACAGATGTGTTAAACATGGTTTCTTTCTTTGCTGATGATGCACTACTTTCTTTTTGTTAATAACCAGAGCTCAAACTTTGACGTGGTTTCCAAATTCACTGGATTCCAAACTGATCAAGTATCTGTGGGATGATCCACAGAGGCCCCTCCCCTCAACCTATAGGACCTAAAGACCCCCACTAATGTCAATGTGTTACCAGACACCACAGGACACCCTCAGAAAGTTCATGATCACTGCTTTGGAGACACAAGAGAGACCTACACAATATTAGGAAGGTGCTTTGAATTTTCTGGTTAATGAGTGGACTTGAAGTAACTTAATCAACAAACAACATAGGGTTGTAGGAGAGTATAGAAGAGAACAAACAGGAATCGGAAGTGCCACTAGCTGCCAGTCGTTCCTCACAAGATGCTGATTTGTCCACACCACTGCTTGGTGCGATTGATTGTGATCTACTATCAACATTGGTCAGTTCCAAAACTCAATTAAACTCCAGCACGGTCATTGGTGCAGTGGAACGGTGAAACTGAAGTCACCAAATTTCTTGTAAAATGTATCTACAGAGACCTTTTCCTGAAGCCCCAGTACAGTAGGAGTGTTAGTCATTCGCACACACTAATGCTGGAGATACCATGCTAAGCCCTGAGCCCTTCATTGCATTCTAAATGTCTTCTTTTTTTGTTCTCACCATCCATGTAAATGTGTTTAAGCGTGTGGTAGCGTATGCTGCTATCGGGAGAAAGGGCTAAGGTAATTGTCCTTGCAGCTGCTCGTTCATGCACACCACGGTATTACACACAGGGCTTTGAAATGGACTGAATACGAACTCCCCTGTGCACCCAAGCAGCTACTGTGTCTTCTAGTCCATGTGGTAATCTTTTATTTCTTTTTTTTCCCACGTTTTAATTGTGTTGGTGCTTAGAGACACAGAGGAAAGTAGATCATGTCAGGCTGGATTAGCATGATTCTTTTGAAATTTTGATTCCACTAATTAAATGCTGTAGCATCCTTTATTTCTCATAAACTGCTGATAGAGAGCGGGGTGGGAAGGGACAGCTTCTATCACTTTTTCCACCTGTGGAAATCAGAAGATGAGCAGTGGGAGCTGAGAAAGAGAGAAATGGTGGCTGAGGACTAAAACAGAAGACGAAGATTTTTTGCACATGGACCAAAATTATTTTTAATCAAAATGTGTAACTTACGTTTTATCCTTCAATATATTAAAAAAGAAAACAGAAAGAGAACAGAATGAGAAAACAGACATATAATATGTATATCAACGGAAAGTTTTTGTAGATGATAAAGAAAAATTAGGAGACGGTGAAGAAGGAGTTGTTTACAGCAGTCATTTCAGTTTGTGGTTTCTAGGAAGGACTCTTCAGTTGATGAAAACAATGTATGTGATTTTTGAACAATATTCAGATTTTAGATTTTTTACACATGTGTAGGAGAACATCTTATTTCTTCCCTGACCCACCAGGAGGGGTCACTTCGCCGGACTGTCCATGGTGGACAGGACTGTTGTTGTTTCCTTTGCAGATTTCTGAGACCATAAATCAAAGCCACAAAACAAGCTTTGAAGCACATTCCTGTGCCAACGAACAAGGATTTAATATTTTTCACCAACAGGCACCAGAGATAAGAACGACCATACTTCTCGGCACCTGGACCACCTAGAGATAAAGATCGTAAATAAATTAAGAACTGCAAGATCTCTCTCTGGCTAGAACTACAAACTACTAAGTGTACACTTGTTTAATCTATACTCAGCTCGTGATTTGTGTCAATTTACAGTTTTATTAGTTTTTCTGGCTAGAAATTTGGCGAAGTTAGGTGAAAGTATTTTTAATCATACGTCTCTACCATGGAGCCATACTGCTATCCAGAGGCTAGTTAAGGAAATGTCTTTGGAATGTAATTTTAACAACTAATACTTTTATAGCATTTTAATACTTCTATATTCTACAAAGCAAGACTGGTTAGCCTAGCCTGAATATAATCTACCTTTCCTTCCTGTTGCTATTAGTCAGCGTTGATTTACTATTACTCTTTATTTACTCTTACTATTATTGATCAGTTATTTGAATTAAGATATTGAGGAAAGTTGTAGAAATGAATGTTTCATAACGTGTTTTCATGCCAACATGATGTTTCATTCATTGAAAGTGTTTGATTTCATGTCTCGCTCTCTTATCCTACTTCCTTTCGGTTGGCGGTTCGATTCCCCAGTCTGTCCGTTGTGTCCTTGGACAAGACACTTAACCCCCCAGGTGTGGGTCTACCTGGTGTATGATTGCGAGTGAGTGATGTTGGTGCCCCCAGGTGTGTGTCTCCCTGGTGTATGATTGCGACTGAGTAATGTTCGTGGTGGTGATAGGCCATAGGCGCACATTTGCAGCCACGTTTCCGCCGGCCTGCCCCAGCTGTGACTACTGAGGTAGTTGCATACAATTGTAAGCACTTTGAGCATCTAACAATGGAAAAGCGCAATATAAAACCAATGCATTATTAACTATAGAAACCTTAAACAAATCTAAATAATTAATTTAAGAAATTAGGCTCCATTTGTGTTCTCATTTTCGTTCATACTTCTCACTTTAGTTGAACTCATTCATTTCGGTATTCTCATCATTTTCATTACTCTGAATATATTATTCATCATATTATTCATTATTCACTATTCACCTTTGTAAATAAACCACATATTTCACTTAAGTCATTGTCAGAAGGTCCTTGTGGGTTGGAAATAGATGATCCCTGAACTGAGAGCTGACGCCTCAGACATGATGAGATTGATTATTTGCTAATTATTAATATTGATCGAATATTAATTGATTAATTCTCACAGTGTATTATACATCTGTGGGTGGTGCCCCCTTTCGACAAGTGCAGTTATTACTCTTCATTGTTTAATAACTTATTTCCACTACACATGGTATGTCATCTTTTATCACTGAGCGTTTGTCTTCACAACATGGAGAAGCATCATGTTTTTCCTGTGAAAACATAATGGAAAACGTGCCTCCCATTTTCAAGATAATCCATGCCTATGATATTTCTTGTTTCATTGAAGGAATACACATCTGTTTGTTGTTTGTTTTTTTGACATACCTCTGCATCAATCTGACACCAGAGCTATGGCATCTGTCTGGATCCTATGCAGACCCTAACACCACAGTCTGACACACAACTTCCTGGAAATGTAATTACATTTGTATGACTTGACAAAAGTTTCAGTCGCCATTGTGTCTAGCTAAAAAAACAACAACAAAAAAAAACACAGTGCCAACTAGTGTTTGGGTGGTGTTTGTACATAGCCAGGCTGATGAGTGCACAAAAATAAATGGCTTGCACCGGCGTAGGCTACGTGCATAGGTTATGCCCTCTACCTTCCGCATTATACTGCTGTCTGATCAGTTTGAGGATCAGTGAGAGGGGCAACTATTTTTATACCTGCAGGAGAAATGGGGAAAAAAATGTCTTACGTCTTATATACATGATACATGATTCTTTTAGTAAAGCACCACTTCCCAGAGATTAATCTACTCCTGAGTCTCAAACTGAAACTTTTTTGACCATGAGCCAGATTAATATTTTAAGTATGGAGTCACCTTTTCTGGCCTATTTTCCCGGCAATAGAGGGACGTTAAGATCAGTTTAGAGGTTGTGATTGGGAATCACGTCTCCCTGCTGAGGACTCAGAAAGAAGGACAGTGTCTATTAATGGCCAACCCAGATGTCTGGAAACAGAGCAAAACAACCTAAATCTGTACCAGCAGACATCCGGTGGGGAGGGGGGCATGGGGGTGGTGGAGTGATCGTCTAGACAGTGTCTCAAGTGTTGCGCTAAGGCATATCTCAAGTACTGCATCGCCTCTGGTCACTGTCCTTCAGAAAACCTTTCACCTTCAGCCTTGACACGTATTATTGTGACTGACAGCTGTCATTGTGTCAAACATGTTCAGCGTGGCCTCGGGAGCACTCAAACAAATGTGTAAATTTGATATTTGATCGAAGTGATGGCTTTGTATTAGTTTTGCTAAAAGTTCTCCACCAGCTGGAGAGGTGAGAGTGCAAGGTTAGCTCAAGTCTGGCAGGGTGCTTTCCACGTTGCTCAAGGACGTTTCATAGAGCACGGCTCTGCCCAAACGATGACCATCACTTCTAGGACAGCTGCTCGACAACTGTCTGGAAAAAAATTTGCCTTACCTGTAGTGTTGTCCTTATGTGCGTCTGATAGTTCTGAACCATTAAAACCAGTCGCTAAAGTGAAGACGCTAAATTGCTGCCATTTTGCATGACTTGCACAAGCAGAAAGTAGCAATTTCACCTTTGAAGTGTTAACTCTTTAGTCTCTCATACAGCAGCCTGACCTATCTTCAGAGCACTGTATCGGTGCTGGGGAATGATCTGGCTGCACACATCTCATTCATGCTGAAAAAAGGAATGTTCGTGTTTCTTTAAGACTCATTTACAGAAAATATATGTCAGTATATGAGAACAGTGTGATAGAATGATTATTCATTAATCTAATTTGATAAGCGGCCCTCAGCCTGCATATACGCCAATCAGCCATAACATTAAAACCAGGGACAGGAGAAGTAAATAACATTGACCATCTTGTAATAATTCATTGTTCTGTTTGGGAAACCTGATATTAATGTGGATGTTACTTGCGCTTGTAGCACCCACCTAGACCAGACCAGACACCCCCACTTCATAGCAATGACACTCCTAGATGATCATCTCCAGAAGAATGCAGCCTCAAACATCTCAAAAAACATGAATAACAGCACAAGGAGTCAACCTGGCCTCCAATTTCACTAGATCCCAAAGTATGATCAAGTATCTGTTGGATGCACTGGAACAAGCCTGATCCACAGAGATCTCTGTCAGGCCAATCAAATCATTTGTGGTGATGGACAGAAGAGTTTGTTAACATGGCACTGACTGGCTGCAGGACTGTTCAAATCCATGCATGTATCAGTACCCTGCTCCATAATAAAATTAAGTGTTAAATCTGACTGCAACCAGGATAGGACATAAAAATCAGACTTGATAGCTGTTTGTGACTCTTGCACGAACATCTTAAACTAGAATGTGAGCATTGGTCAATTCACTGTCTCTGACACGTGGTGCTGTCAGAGGAAAACCTGCCAAATCAACTCAATGGCCGTGTCAGAGAACACCCCTGTTAGAAAGCAAATACTGTCTTTGTAAATCTATTCACATAAAAGAACAAAACAGGCCAACCATATGGCACAATCCAAATCTACATCATTATGTGGCATTTTTGGCCAGCCTGGAGGTTGTTGTTTCATGAAGCAAAAACGATGTTGAAGACAGCTGCAGGCAGATAGCAGGAGGGGAAGAGATGTGAAGTATGCACCAACACCAGGCTTTATCCCAACTGTCAACATCTAGTGAGTCAGTATAACCTCTCCTGTGGTGAGCTGTGTGTTCTGCCAGCAGCATGCAGGATGGACTTTTTACCATTTATCTGTTGCTGGCGCTTAAATATCTGAGTTTGTATAAAAGCCAGTAATGCTTTGCTTAATACTGTATGTACATACAAATGGTTTGCATGGTTATGCCTTTTACAAATATATTTTAATTTTAAAAAAGTATTTCGCTGCACTCCTGGCTACATTACATGTGGCTGATATAGTAATCGACCTGTTGACAGAAAAGAGCTGAAGGAGTCATATTCACCATGATAGTCAACTCATTAAAATAGCAGATGACAAAAGGGATGAGAGATTTAATTATCTATATGTCGAATGCACTCATAGTTGCACCAGTTCCATTCATTTTCTTTAACCTCTTGTCCTCTAGAGGGCCGCGATAGGGGGCTTGAATCCTGAGCCCAGAAATTCACTTTACACCAACAAGGGACACTCTTTTGAAAACATTAATGTACACATTTAGCCAAAGAAACTATTGTATGTCCCAATCTAAACAGGGGAGGTGGCATCACTTTTGACTGTCAATGAATCACTACACCAAAAAAGCATGACAAGCATCAATCTCAACAACATACAGGTGAGTATTGGGTTGTTAACGGACACTAGTCATGTGAGTTTCAGGTGGGCCCCACCCACTGTTGTCCCAAATAAATCCTTAACTCTCCATTAGTCATTTAGAACTGAAGAAGCTGCTTGAAAGAGTGGTGAAATATCTCCAAAAAGACTCAAGTCTGCCCAGCTGCCTTTGTTTTAGCTTTGATTTTAGAAACTTACACCTTCGCAATTGTACAATGGTGCCCCAAATCGTATTTGACTAAAGTAGCATAGTGAAGATGTGCAGCGCTTCATAAATGCTTATATTATCAGTGGGAGTACCAATCTCTAGATGGGTGTCAACTCGAGGTCACTACCACTCATTTGACCTTTGAACTCAATTCTGCCTCGTGCTGTCCTCCTGAGGATTGACTGAGCCGGTTGGACCATGCACATGTTTCTTCTGTCAATGAATTACTAGACAATCCCCCGCTCCTGTATTCACGACTCACTGCTCCAGTGGATTTTAACTGAACACTACATCACTTGCACTGTCCAGCTCCCCAGAGAGTGTCAGCTGTGTCGAGAGAAATGATTTAGAGGGTTTGAAGGTGAGGCAGCTCATTTAATCAGTGAGGTTACACAACAAAGCCAGAATATGTCTTTCAAAACATGTTTTCATTTAACTATTTATTACTTTATTTATTGTACGTATACTTAATATATTTATATGTAAATATATTAGCTCACTCACTTATTTTGCAAGCAGTCATTGCCAGATACCTGTGGTTGAATAGGAAGAACTATATCTGGGCTATCAACACCTATACCCTGCCAGTCATCAAATATTCCAGTGGCATAATAAGGTGGACAAAGGAATACATAGAGGACATATCAAGACGAGAAAACTCCTTACAATACATGAAAGGTTTCACCTAAAATCAGGCATCCTTAGGCTGTACGCTAAGATCCAGGAGCACATCATTTAGAAGATGCTAAGCAAATACCTGTGGCAGCAGAACCCTGAGGAGGAAAAACAGGAAGCATCACGAGAGGGCAAACCCCTGTATGGTATGTACCACTGGCAGATAATAGAAGTCGCTGACATAGAGAAATCCATCCAGCAGCTGAAAAGGGCTTGACTGAAAGACAGCCCAGAGGCAGTAATCATGGCAGCACAGGATCAGGCTCTAACTGCAAGATCAATAGAAGCCAGGATTTACCAACCAAGAGTGAACCTATGTGTACAGAGATGCCCCTGACACAATCCAGGACATAATTGTGTAAGATCCTAACAGGCAGGACATCAAAACTATGTTGCTGGAACAGTTTACATCATCTGTGCAGACTGTAGAACAGACACCTTGTGTTTGGAAGTCCCAGAGTCCTCCAAAGGTAGTGGAGAATGGCCGAGTCAAGATCCTGTGGGAACTTCCAAATACAGGCAAACAAGATAGTGATGTCTCACCAACTGGACAGTGGTAGACAAACAGCAAACATATGAATCCCAAGTGATGGCAACATCAGAAGAGAACTTAAGAAGCTTGATAGATACCAAGAGCTGAAGAGGAGATGGTGAAGGCAACAGTAGTCCCTAAGGTGATCAATGCATAGTGACTCCGAAACTCTCTGTCCGCAACAGTGCAGGACCAGGAATAATAAGATATTATTTTGTACCCTCAAGCTCTTATAGAATCTTATAGAACACCCAAAATTAAGGAACAAAGACCATCTACAGGGGGTAAGAGGGAATGAGAACAGGTGATAGCAAATCAAGCAAAAAGTAATTAGCAATTGTTGGCTCTGTCTTATAACATCATAACATTCCTTCCTATTCATGCAGGCGCATAGCATAGATATAGATAAGTCACAAAGTCAGAGTTTATCGTCAATTCTAAGATTGGTCAAAAAGGATATATAAGATATATTAAATCATTTAACTGAAAACATGCTAGCTTTGGTGCTAGCAAACCAGAATAATATAACTAGGAACCATTTAACTGAAACAATTAGCCACAAATGACTTGCGTTGAAAGAAACTGCACGGTTGGGTAATAATTCTTCGTTTGTCACAACATATTTTATTTTATACCTTTTTTTTCCTCAAACATATTTATTGTTCTTAGAAAGTACACGATTGCTATTGCTATTAGACTGTTCATTTATTTAGACTACATTTAGGCAACACTTGAAATAGCCCGTTGTTTGAATGTAATTCATAGACTTGACAGTGTTTATGTGTGCCAGCAAAACCAGCTTTCATGTGACCTCTCACCTGGACGCTAATCAACTTCAACTGACCTTGCTTCCCTGTAACCCTCAGGTGTCGTCACGCTCCATCTGCCACCTGACCAAGTGTGAAATGATTATTGGTTACCAAACTGTGAGATGGGGTATTATGCTGGGGCTGTGTGCTGGCAGGGCGGTTTGGTTAGTGGCATAAATCAGGTGTGGGGAATGGAGCGGAAGGGGACTATTATCCAGATGTCATCTATTTTTAGATTTTTAGAGAGCGAGCGATGAATGGAGAGGAGTGAGATAAAGATGGACACAGATTTCTACAGAAACAGGAAGAAAGAGGGAGAGAGAGAGAGAGAGAGAGAGAGAGGAAGTTGAAAAAAAGCAAAAGAAGGAGACAACAAAGGAATGAGGAAGAGAAAAAGAGAGAGACATGTGGAAGGTTCAAAGGCTTAATGACCATTTGCACAGCTCATTGGTCAGGAAGAACAACCTCTACAACCTTGGCACAGCCCACAAAAAGCTATCCATATATCTGGCACTTTACAAGCTGCATTAGCCGCCTTATCCAGCTGTATTACCTGCCACCATCGACATGCATCGTCGGTGCTGTCTACCTGCATCATCAGTAGGAGACAGATGCCTTCATCTATACTGTCATAGCAGCTGTGAGCCATACAAAATGCAGCCTTTGTTCCGGGCCAAGGCCAATCCCATTACAGTCATACCATTATATATGAGCTTATATTTTCATTATATCATGTTACTTTCACACATATAGCCTACCTAAGCATTGCTGCAGACTATGTACTGTAAACCCTTTCATGGAAATGGTATTCCATGATGGCTTTGACATCTTTCAGCACAATAATGCGCCATGCAACAAAGCAAAAATGGTTTAGGCAATGGTCTGAGAAGTTGGGTCTCCAATTCCCCAGTCAAGCATCTGTGGGATGTGCTGGACAAGCAAGTCCAATCTATGGAGGCTCCACCTCACAACATTGAGGACATAAAGGATCTCCTACCAACAGGGGAGGTGGAGTGAGATATGATCTGCCATCAGTTCACAATACAGTATAAATTCGTCCTCATGTGTCCTCAAGCAATTTAACCCCCATTCACACCTTAATACTGGAGCCTCGGGTTAATAAAGCTTGTTACGCGAGAGGCGAGATATTTGTTCTTGCTCCTAGGGCTACAAGGAAAAAGATTGTTCTGCCTAGGTAATACTTCATGAAAAAGTCAAGTGCTGAACTCCGAGAAAGTCCGTACAGTGCCCATCAGATTCATATTAATCAAATGTATTAATGTTTTATTATTTGATTTGTATTTGATTTTTATTGTAACTTCTAGGTGCGGTGGATATTTCCCCAGCTCTTTGCGCCAAGTGAGCAATCATGTTGCCATAGGTAATCCTGAATATCTCGGCTCAAAGGCAGACACCGTCCTTCTGTCTATGTTGCTTGCATCTAAATAACAAAACATAATTGTGGTGTAACAGCCATAAAAGAAAATACTGGAATACCTATAAGTTGTACAGAAAATAGAGTTAACTTCCCATGTGGGTTTCCCCACTTGTTAAAATAAATTTCCACCACGGTACCATTTCAGACAGTTTTTCTTCCAATGAATTTGACCTTCATATAATGAAATTTTCCTTCATGCAACACAGAGCTGTGCCATCAGTCAGCTTTTGCTTAGCCAGGATGTCTGGCACACCATCAGGTGCTATAATAGAGCAGGTGTTGGTGTCTCAGAACTGTGATTGTGTTTTGAGCAGGGTATTTCCTCAAGGCTCTCCTCGTCGCTTCTCTCTCTCTCTCTCTCTCTCTCCCTCTCTCTCTCTCTCTCTCTCAGAGCAGCTGGACATCTCCATGCTCGCCTGATTAAAATAGAAACGCTGCCGTCATATTTTGTGTGTGTGTTATTTATTTATAAAGCTGAGAGCAGCTTTTAGAGGTTCTCAAACAGGGCACTTAAACCCAATGCACAAAATATTAAGGACACATTCATCAGCTAAAGGCTGACGAGCAAAGGCAAGTAAAACCAATCACCCATTACAGACTGCAAACATGAAGTCCCATAACTACAGTTATATAGGTTATAAATGTAGTATAATAAAGTGCGGGAGGTTTACATAGAGAAAATCCCTAACTGACTAATTTATTTTTAGACCACATGGTTTCTGCATAAGGTGACAGCATTTCTGCAGCAAACTGATTTGGAGTTTGTATTATGGAGATGCCAGGAAAAGCATACTTAATAATGTCTACTTTCATATGGACACTTATAGGGACTGCCGTTTTAAAGACCAGGAAATGGGAGATGCAAGATGTTGACCCTGTAGTAAAACATTTGAAATACTTCCTGGCTAGGGTAAATAGTTAGATTGCAGTGAAACATTAATTTCAATTGCTTTTCTTTTTCTTTTTTTTCTTCAAATGAAGCAGATACAGGTAGACCATGGCATTGAACCACTTGCAACACAATTTCACCTAGGTGAGCTTCTCTGTGTCTCTTCTCATGACAGTAGTCTGCACAAGCACTGTTCTCAGACTGGATTTTTAGCAGAAGCCTTTCTGAACACAATTCAAACAGTTGCTCAAACACTTTTCAGAAATAATTTGACTTGAAGTAACGATGGGTGCTTTTGAACAGGCTACTTCAATAAGGAGAGATCATCTGGAAAGTCAAGAGCAAATTTAATCAAGTAACAAGAGGTGGTGAGATTAAATATTTTGTCAGTTAAATGAGAAACATCATCATAGAGTGGGGTCCCATTGAAGGTGAATGATTCCTACCAAAGCTTTACATGCTTGGGATCTGCTGCTGTGATGTCTGATGTGACCAACAGATTAATTAAAACCACTGAACTAAACTGAAAAATACTAAACAAATACTAAAACACCCATTAAAAACTTAAAATTGACTGGTTCCATAAAAATACACAAGACGTTCTGGTAGCAGTGATCCAAAAGGCCGGGGCTTTTTATTAAAAGACACATTTTTCTGTTGCCGTGCTTCCTGTCTATATAAAGCCAGCACATTTGAAAGTTCTTCAGACACAAAAAAGGCTAAAACAAGGAAATTGAACTGGTAGAAGAACCGTCTGAAGGATAGCGCACATCTTATCTGCACCAGAGGTATCATGAACATTATGTATGAGATTAAAAAGAAAGTAATATTGTTTGAAATGCTGGTCTGCCGCATGAACGACTCTTGTTCATTATATGACGTAATAGATCCACTGGAAAGCGGGCTGTATTAACATGATATTAACCCACTAAAAAGATACATATCGCCCCCTAGTGTGAAGGAGGAAGACATGTTCCGGTCAGTTATTCGATTTTCTCCGCTGCATACAAACTGGAACAAGGACTGTAGTCAGAAAGTCGAATTTCGATCATAGCTTGATTAAGCTCTGCATATAAACGCACTGACTGACAGCAAGTCAAACACTGCGTTTCTTCTTCCTGTGGCGGGGGTTTGCCCCAAGAAACTTTGGCGGAGATGCTGCACAAAAGATGGCCTGAAAGTCAGAAGGACAAAATTGCAATACATGACGACTTGAAGACTTGAGAGTGGTCAGCTCAGTGAACAATGGAGGAGAGTAGTGACGATGAAACGGAGAGCAAAATGGTTTTGACTGCATGGGAAGTGATGAAGAGAACAGAGCAGCAGAAATAGAGCGTATTGACTGTAAAAAGAACCCATGTGGAGTAACAGGTCCTGTTGAAGCTTCACCAATCAGTGAGATGCATGCAGGGCATCCAACCAAGATGTGTGGTCAAATCTAAGTACACACCTCCACAAAACACATGGCACATGAAAAGGCTGCTTGTAGCATGGTTGCATGTCCTGCCTTCATTTACCCCTAGTATATTTTTACTGCAAAAAAGTGTTCAGTTCTTTGTAATAACAGTTGGACTCTCATTATGTAATGGAGCATAAACAGACTCCTTCTTCTCTTGATTTTGCAAGGGGACATTTGCTTGGTTTGTGTCACGCACCACCTGCTCTGGCATAAATGAAATGTTTTGTCACGTTAGCTTCTACTTTCTAAAGCTTGGTTTCTTCTGGAGGTTGGAAAGTAAGCTCAGCTGAGCTAAGAGATGCAAAATAATTGCTGCTATTTCATTGATAAAATTGTCCATTTTGTATCGTATTAGCTTTTCGTTTTGTCAGCCAGGAACCACATCAGCTCTTTGGTGCAGTTGATATAAGGGCATGTTAAATCTTGTACGGTGTGTAACCATGGGTTTCATCATGATGTTCTGCGTCAAGGTTCTGTGCAGGTTTTACATCTTATGCACTTCTCAGTGGGAACAGCAGCTGCAGGGACAGTGCATAGACTCCGCTGATGTGAGATCCCTTAGTGGCCCAGCCTTCCTGATATCACATCTCTGTCTGATATCATTTGGCTCTAATCCAATAGAATTTCAGACACACTCAGAAACCCAGAGTCTGAGTTGTGAATCCTCATTAGCAGTTATAATATCCAGCTGGTCCCTCCTGATGCCTAACAATGAGCCGAAGGCCTATCGACGAGGAAGAAGAGGTGCTGCTGCTGCTGCTGCTTTTGACTGGAGGCCAGGGCGCAGATGGTGGAGGTGGTGAGATGTAAAATGTGGAAAAAATATAGTACACATAAGGCTCTAAGACTACAAATGAAGCACAACCAAACCAAATAAAACGTTCACATAATACCATTTGGAGTGAGCTGCGATTCGTCCTGAAACGGCTTGATGCTGATTTGTGCAAGTGGCTCCACAGGATGTGAAAGCAGCTGATTGGAAACCACAACACAGATAAAACCACACGTGGAATCATTTCCAAAACCAAACCAGCCACTCCAGCCAAATGGTGATCAGGACAACCTGATCCAGACGGTAAGCTCAGAAAAACCTTGTCACATAACAAGCAAACAAACATTTAAATGAAATGAAATTAGATTAAATTAAATTAAATTCTACAATGAAAATCTCTCCTTACAAGTCTCTGTTGATTATCATTTGCTTTACAATTTCTGCATAACACTAAAGTGAGGAGGGCAGAAAGAACATTATTTTATATCAAAATTTGCCTCAAGGATGTTCATATATTCATGTTGTTCTAATTAACAACGGCAATTTTTTTCCATTGAAGAATTTAACTGAGCTCTCTGTGCCAATCATGACCAACATTATTAGACCAACATGTAGGAAAAAATGGAGCATAAAATATACAATATTAAGAATCTATGTCTAATACTAATAATAATTATAGTAATAAAAGACTTCTCTTCAACCACCTTTCTGTATCCGTGTCCGTGTTGCGTGACTAATGACGTCAGGCCTCATGCACCCAGGGTTGACTCATCCCTCATCAATATGCATGCTTCGCTGTTGCCTGTGTGTTTGTGCTGATGAAGGAATTTACAGTGGGGTCTGTGGCAGTGTCAAGGTTGTTGGCGTTACACTGGCCGGATGTACGGATGCATGCGCTCGCCCCGTCAGCGCTGCTGGACCCCATACCAGCAGCAGGACAGGAGACAATGTGTGATGGAAGCACATAAACATACATATGTACAGGTAAAATCAAGTCAATTCAAACACTATTCATCTAGCACTTTTAATGCAACAAAAAGAAAAAAAAAAAACAAAGTGGTTCACACAAATAAAAACATAAAACAGGGTTGATGCTGTAACAGTAGGTTGGAGAAGTAAGAAGGCCCAAGACCATTCACACATTTAAAAAACTACTAAAAGAACCTTAAAATCGATCCTGAAACACACGGGGAGACAATGCAGCAATTTTAAAACTGGTGTAATGTGTTTCCGCCCTCTGGTCGTCATCAACACTCATGCAGTTGTAGATTGGAAATGGTCTTTTTGGGAAGACCAGAGAGCAGACCATTACAATAATCCAGACGGCAGGAGATAAAAGCATGCATCAGCACCTCCGTGTCAGCCTGAGAGAGAAGCAGGTACACTCTGGCTATATTCTTAAGATAAAAATCTAGTCAAAAATCACACCCAGGTTTTTTACGCATCGTGGAAGGTTGAAATCCTGTAGTTTTGGTAAAAGTTTCTCTCTCTGCTGTTCAGGACCAATAACTAAAACTTCTGTTTTGCCCTGGTTGAGCTGCAGGAAGTAAAAGGCTGCACAAGTAACACAGTAGCAGGCTGAAGATCAGATCTCAGTCTTAAGCAGCAGACGTTAAGCGGGCGATCCCATTTTGAACAGACCAGGCCATACTTAATGTGTTTATTAAATCAATCAACAGACTTTTATAATGATTCTATCTGATGTAGCGTTCACATAGAATAGCGTTCCATCTTGGGCTTCTGTATTTGAACAAATCATCACAGAGCTTGCGCTGGAGCAGGCACAGAGAGAATAATATTGTCTGTCATTGTGGAAGCATGTTTTTCCAAGGGTTAACGTAATGGAAACTTATGAATTGTTGATTAAATGCATGCTTTGCTCATGTTGCTGTCTAACTGTCTGAGGGATTTTGTAGCAACGTTTAAAGTGTCGTTAAAATATGGATAAGGACCATTTCAGTTAAGTTGAAGTCAACTAGTTTTGGTCTTGGTTGTCAGAGCAGCTCGCGGTCACCAGGAAAATGGAGGCTCTTTTGTTGGGCAAGATGTCATTTTCTGTACAATATCCTATTTCGGCACAATATACAATATACGGCACAATACGTATATAAGAATTTTAGAATTTGATCAGAGACTGGAAAAAGGTCTGTGCATTCTTTGGTATCACAATTTTGCCTTTAAAACCAGAAACAAAAGCTGAAAGTCCAAAAAAGAAAGAAAGAAAGAAAGAAAGAAACCATTCGTTTATTCTGTAGTCTAAAGATGCTGAAAATAGCATCATTAAATCATTGAAAAGTCACCGTAAGTATGCTGATATTAGCATTTAGCTACTTCTAAGCTGGTGGCAGCAAAGTTATACCTCAAAAGGTCAGTACATCTCTGAGAAAAGTTCAACAAATATGAACTTTTGGTGTGAAGTTAATAATGAGGCGAATCCGACAGCAATAATTTGAAAACAACCACCGTATGTTGTGAGAATTTACACATTTTAATAATCCTTTATCCAAACATGTGACTTCACATGCTGCATGTTTTATTTTTTTCTTCAGATAGGTCCACTACCTTGTTTTGAGTTGAATTATTATACCAGCAAGCCAGAGGATTTCTATATGAATCCAATCCCCCTTTTTGGAAATAGCATCCTCTTAATAATGGTAATATCATAGTTTGTGGCATGGACATGGATTATGAATGGAAACATCACGAAATTACTTACGTACAGAAAATCATTTAAAAATCTGGTAATTCTTAGGCAAGATCATTAGTCAAAATTAATTGTGATGGCCCAAGACAGTAGGAATATCTTCAGGAAGAATATGTGGGTCCAAGGGCTGACAGTAGATCATTTGAAAGGACAAAGACATAGAAGCCCAACTCCTGTCTTCGGGGGTGCTCAATGCAGATAAAACTATAAAATGCTAAAATGGTTATCTTTACTAAATCTAGAGACATCCTTGGTGACAACCTCATATTGAAAACCTGGCATAGAAGGTAAACGTGAGATTATTTCTCAACTAAATCTTTTTTTCTTTTGTCTCTAAAAAGTGTGTTATTATTTACTTCATATACTTTTATTCCTTTATTATATTATGGTGATGTACTATACATGAACGTATGCTAAAGTAGCCTGGTGGTCCTTGTCTGCTCGTAGGCTTCTCCACTGGTATCTTTATCTGTAAAGCAATTATTGGACTACTCCGTTCATACCTCTGCACCTGCCTCACTCTCAAATTGAATCCATCATATAGTTTGCACTCTCTGGACTTTCTATCTGCCTCTGTCCCCAGGAAAGAGGGCATTCGTGTACTTTGCTCCCTCTGACTGGAACAATCTCCAGAAATCACTAAAATTACAGGAACACCATTTCTGACTTCTGCCATCTGCCAACTGGGACTTATGTCTTTGTAATGGCAAATCATGGAGTGTGTAAATGTTTTACTGTGTAGTATTTTATAATTATCACTGTATCTGTGTTCTCTTAGTGCGTACCGTTGTTCACTGTGCTGTTCTGTTCCGTTTGTTTTAACATGAACTCACTCTCCTCAGGATCCCCTGGTACAACCTCCTCTAGTCATTACTGTGTTTTCTGTGCCAAGTTGCCACAGTTGATTTGACAGTTTAGTTCACTCACAGCTAATATGGCTGTATCATGGCTGGCTCTTAAGTGCAGTATGAATACCACAGGCTTCACAGCTGTGCTTGCCATATGCTTTCCAGACATGTCCAAAGCCTTTTATTAGATTGGAGTGCAATGTATTTGAGAAATCTATCTACCAATTGTGCAAAACTTGTGATCTATTTGGCTTTTCATATGTAATTCATCATATTCTGCCTTGACACTTTGGCCTTTATTTATTTCCAGATGAGATGCCTTTCGGCTTTTCTCCTGTCTGGGACATTTGGGAAATGTAACCAGAGACAGTTGTGCACACATTCTAAAGCAAACACACACAATCACAGAGCCTCTGAGGATGGCAGGAAACCTAAGCATCAAGTCCGGGCCACAAACCAATCGATTACTGTGTCCTCTCCACTTTTCCTCTCAGGGCTCGGGGGCTGGACGGCAGCTGGGAACACTGCAGGAGTCAATAAGCTCAGATATTTGACACACACCTCTGACAACGACAATAACAAGGCTGGATAGCATGACCGAGTGTCTTTGTATGTGTGTGTGAGGGAGATGGAGAGTAATATTAGAGGGTCAGATCCTTACCGGAGACCTCCGTTGAACCAGGACCAAACCAACAAGGACCGTTCTCGGCCTCATCTGAATACCCATTTAGGTCAATATTAGCTCAGTCAAATCACAATCAAATGACTCCATTTCCATCAAACACTCCCCCATTTTCTTCTCCTCTTTGTTTTTCTCCCCCATTTACTCTGTAAGTGACTGCACTGCCACCAAATAAATGCTCCTTTGTAGAAATAAAGAGCGGACTGATGTGCACATGCTGCAAGACAAGCTTTAATGGATGCTCGGGGCTATACATGCATTATGCATGCCGTAGGGCCGTGTGGTTCATATGGAGAGCATGTGACTTGGGAGGTTTGTGGCAGTGACAGTAAATCTGGCTGAAAAAGGATTTAATAGATCTGAAGCACATTTCTGAACTGAGCCAGCAAATGGCGTAGTGGCGGTTTAGAACATAACCTGTCGATAAAACATTATCTGGCTGGGTCTATATAGGTGTAGCCCATATACTGTATTTATGGTGCAATGAAACATCAAGAAACAGTCCTGCATTACCATAAAATCCACAAGTCCCAAAATAGTATTCAGATAGTGGTAGGGCCACAAATAAGTTCAGCTTTCATTGTCTGCCCCAGATGCCTGCCTGCTTCAGGCCATAAATCTGATGTCCATAGCCCAACAGAAGTGTTGCCGGATACAGTTGGAGGGTTCCAGCCCAAAAACTGCCAACACTAACACAAACCACATCCAAAAGATGTCCTGTTTAATACTTTAACAACCCAGATTTGTTGCACTAGTATACCTTATGATAAAAGCTTAAAGCATAGAAATCATACAGACCGCAACCTGCATGACTTAAGAGCAGCCTTAGGTGGCACAGTGGTGTTTCTGTGTGGAGTTTGCATGTGTCTATGTATCTCCGGGTACTCTAGCTTCCTCCCACCGTCCAAAGGCATGCTCATAAGGTTCACTGGTGATTCTAAATTGGCTGTAGATGTGAATGTGAATGGCTCTCTGTTTCTCTGTGTTAGCGCTGTGATAGACCGCAACCTGTCCAGGCGACCTGGGATAGGCACCAGCACTCGCACAACCCTCCACAGGACAAGCTTAGAAAATGAATGAAACAATGAAAGAACATCCATGGTGTTTTTTTGCTGAGTTGAGAGCCAGGTTGTTCACTGTCCCTGTTCAATAAAGGCTGTTACATACTTCACGAGAAGCTAGAAGTTTGTTCTCACACTTAGGGCTGAGAGAATAAAATTACATAATTTTATTCTCTCAGCCCTCATTTTGAGAGTCATCGCAGCTTGTTCTTGAAACACTAAATAGGCAGAATTATTTCTCAAGTGGTGTCCCGCAACTATTCTGTCAGTGGTCAGAAATTCAAAGTGGTTGTGGTTGATGCGGACAACCAGAAATGCTAGTGGCCACTCTTTGAGCTCCCAGATTCTTATATTCCTAATGTGGCTTCACAATGGCTTTTATATTGTAAGTGTTTGACTGAAATGTAATCTAGCTGATGCTAACACAAACTTTCTGCACTGTAATGACATACATACAGTACTGCATCTGATTCAGAGGAATTACTGTTTTTGTGTTACTACAACACAAAAACCACAAACAGTAAGTGGACGACCTGTATGTGCTAAACCTGTAGACTTGGTTTAGGAGCAGTTTAGCTTGTTGTAAGATTAAGTATACTCCATCATGTAAATTGAGATAAGATAAGATTTTGATAAGATAAAACAATTCTTTAATTCATCCCACAGTGTATACCCACTGATTAAAGGCTGATTAAAAACCATGACAAAGTAGTTTAATAACACGAAAGCAGTTATTGTGAACCAGCATTCACAGACAGATAAACTCTGTACCATAGGCTGTATTTTAAAACATTGTCTGTTTCATTTTAAGTCACTGTTTTTAAGCTATTTATTTCTTTACGGTTTCCTGCTTTCTTCCTTTTATCTGATAATCTCAAAGGAAAAAGGCGGTCTCTCCCTGCTGCTTGGACGAGTCGCTGATGATGGCTTTTCTATTGCAGTTTGATCTACCTGTGATTGAGCGGAATGCGCCGTTAAGATTGGGGATTTCTGCTGATTTATTCCACAACGACCAGTGTCCTTGAAAACATCTATCAGTGCTGCCAGGAATGGATCAGCTCCCGCTGAAAACAGCACAGGATGATGAGGTCCACGGTAAATTCTGGAGGAATTACAGCGGCTGAAAAGTTGTGACTTGCAGTTGGAAGGCTGCCAGGTTTAATCTCCGCTGAAATAAGTGGAAGTGAATGAAGGGTCTTTCTTTCTGCTGTTTACACTTAAAGCTGCCCCACAGCAGGGCAATTAACCCCCCTGCTGCTCCAGTGGCTCCACTTATAGTGTCACCTGGACAGGTGCCATCTGCCACCTGGGACATGGTGGATGTCTTATTGAAGCGTTTGTCTGTGGTCTGAATGTATGGTGATTAGCTTACACTGAGGCCACCAAAATCAGAGGATCAGTGAAGTCAGTAGTTCATCATATGGGAAACATCATTTAAGGAGCATTAAAATTGAAATGGTCTTAACTCATAGACTGCATATAAATATGGACGATGTTTCCCCACTTTCTTGCACTGACCAAACTAGTGCTGCTTTCACTATTTTTTCCTCTTCTCACGGTCCTATGGGGCCGCTTCATGATCGGAGTGGGTGGCATGGCAACTAGTAGTCATCATGACATTTTAACATTCATGAGCTTTACTAAATCCATGATGTTGTGGGCCTAACTTAACAAAACACTGGTGAAGGGAGGTGCCCATTTGAAAACCCCAATGAAATGTCGCATACTGCCTTGCTGTTGGCTAAGCTAGTTAGCTGGTGTCTTCTTGTTGGCTAAATGACCTTGTTGCCTCAGATCTTGGCATAAGGGATTGTAACATCCTATCCTGTCTAATAATGAATTACATTAAGTATCTAACAGAGAGGTGTGTACTTTTCACTCCGCTATGATGAAGGAAGAGGGGCTATATGACCTTATAATACTTACAATATAATACTTATGATACCGCAGCCAGTAACCACAACCAAAAAAATAATCAATTCAAACAGGAATAGACAAAAATCTTCTTCAGAGATACAAAACAACTAGAAAAACAAAGAAACAGACCACAGAGACAGAACTGCATCACTAACAAAGATCAGCAAGGACAAACAACAAAAACAAACAACAACAGAAACACTGACTGCTAAGATG